>NC_137464.1:126678516-127878516 GCF_964235325.1 Thermobia domestica
ATGACTACGATCTGTTACCACCGATAACATGTACGCTATCCGCTTAGCAAAGAGGAAGAGGGTCATGTTGGGAGATTGAATCTAATTCAATACAATAGAGATATATAACCTAACGCATCGACATAAAAACCTGTTTAAATAAGTAAATAATCTTTAAATATATGTCATATAAACATGAAAAAAAATACAGATAAATAGGAAATAAATCAATGATTATTTGTACAAATAAATTTTAGTTTCATGAAACTTCAGACATAAGAAGAAGAAGTTTGTGAAACAGTTTATTCTCCTTTGCCATTGCAAAGTTGGTGTTAGTGTTTTTTTCTTTCCTAAGCTTTCAACATATAGCCTGCCTAATGAAAATTCACAGGGATTTCTAGCACTGATCAAATACATAATGTAGGCTTCAGTTTTAACATATATTTACAACTTACTACATGGATTGTCTACAAGAATCCTTAACATTTGGCGAATTTTCGATAGCATTTTGTTTCTCCCTATTGTACGCAATACTTTATCTATAGACATATTTAGCGAAAGTTCAATAACTATTGTCTTATGATAACAACTGTAATAAATTTTTTCAAGTGTAGAGTATTCTGTAAATAAGATAGCACCAGTCGCTGCTAAAAGGTGTCACAAAAGGAAGTAATCCACCATGTCTTAAATGTAAAATAACCAAAAGTATATTTTAAAAGGATTTAAAAGCATTATTTATCGATACGTTGGAATCCAACAGGCTAATTAAAAACAAGTAAATACAACGGAGCTATTGGGGTTCAGGTATCGTGATTTCTAATTATTGCTTTCAATGTCAATATATAGAAATTCAAGCACGCGCAGTAAACGGTGTGGGTAACTTTGTCGATTGTAAAACTAATGCAAATATGAAATATTCAAACTAATTTGAATAAAAAATATTATCTAAAACTAATAGGGGTGGGAGTAAATCTAGTTTTCAAACCTTTGTCACAAGTTACATAACTGATATCATTCATAATCTTCCAAAAACCCAATAGGTTTATATCACAAAACATATCAAATATTCTCATTACTTCTGCTAGTCACATTTCACAAATCTATATTGATGTTCTCAATCCAATAGGAATTGATGTGATCATGTTCCAATCAAATTACAGTTTAGTACGCAACATATGTCTCAGTCTACAAATTTCGAAAAACTAAACAACATTTTAATAAATTCATCTGAAATCAATACAAACATATCTATCGGCAACAATAAACCCTTTGCACGCTCCTACATCAAAAAAAAAAAAAAAAACTGTATCATAACATTCATATCATCACAACTTCAATCCCAAAACTAGTTCACTTTACATACCAGTAACTATATTATTCACTTATCGAGCAACATTGCCACCAAATATCTCACATTTATCACTCGCTCTCAACAGTTTTATCGTAAATATCAACGTATAAAAAAAAATCCAAAAAACATTTCACCATCACCAAAAAAGTTCAAAGGTTGATCAAAAATTATATCTGTACTTACAAGCTATGGTATCGGGATAAAATCTATAATACTCTCTCTGATGTCACTCATCCTAACAATTACTAAAAACATTTCAATGCTCTTTGCAAAAGCAGTAAAACACCATATCCATTATTAAATGATGCCTTATCTATATAGACAGACTCTTCCAAAGCTGCGGTTTTTTTGCTGATTTCCTTCAAGGCTTCTTCACACCACTCCGTCCCACATATTCATATAGACATCCATCCAACACAGTCATTTCATCTTCTCCTTCATACTCTTCCGCAAAAATAAATCTCAAACAAAACCAATCATAGTTCAAAATATCAGTACTGTTGTTCGTAACAAAAGGAATAGTGCACCTGTCTTTAATTCAATAAACTATCGGCATATGAAACTATAACCTCTTATATTACTTACTTTGTTACCCACAATTTTTACTTTCATTCTGCACACTGTATATTTTCCTGTTAGCTGGAAAACCTCTAAGACGATAATGTTTCCAAACCAAAAAAAACTCATACCATCTTATCATCCTACTGCACAATTCAATTAACGTTTGCTTTTAGTAAAACCGTATAACGTATTATAGTAAGACGTCTGCATGCATACATAACAACACAAAATACTTCCCATACATCAAGCAAAATTTCGCCCAAGATATTCAATCAACAATCAACTACCGGTCTTAACTACCATGGTTACACAACATTATAATTAGATCAAACCAACATGTGTTGTATTATTTAACTCAAAAATATTTAACAGAATAAAACACCGCACAATTGCATACACATTAATTCATCTTCAATTTCCTATCTCGTATATAAAACTGATATACAAGATTTTAAATCAACCGCCTGTCATATATTTCAATATATAACTGCTTCTCCCATCCTATTTTCCTTCACTATTGAGTACCTCAAAAATCTGCTCTGTCACCAGATCTCTATCTTCTCTATGTTCCCAATATGTATCCACTTCCTGATAACTTCAGGTCTTTCAATATACCACCAACACTGTCTTTTCTTGCGTTAGAATCTAGTATCCAATCCATCAACACTGCTCTACAAATAATAATTAACAGTTTTCTTCAGTGGTGCAGCAAATGGAAACTAACAATCAATGCCACAAAAACACAAATTATCATCTTCATTCCTCCGTAAAACATCAAAAATCCATAAAAAATCCTAACTACCTTTCCCTAAAACTAAATCAAGCTCTCATCCAAGCACATTCAAGTGTAACTTAGTTAATGCTTACATTCACTAAACATCTCAGTTAAAAATATCTTCAAACAATCGCAAAAAAAGCATACAATAGAGTTAACTTATTTAAAAAAAAAAATGTCGGCAAACGTCCTGGATACTGAAAGCAAACACAATTCTAAATACATACAAGGCGTCTTTTACGGCCTGTGCTAACTTACAAAAATGCTGCATGGATTAAAACCATCCACACAGTTTACAAAAACTTATTAATGTTAAAACAATGTGCTTTCCGCATTGCATATCAAGTCAAACTGATTAGTCCTACAGTAAAGTTGTGCAACCAAATTCAGTTTCCTACACTCCATTTTCATCTTAAAACTTTGCGTCTCGCATACATATGCTCTCGTTATAACCCATAACCCCTTACTTTAAAATACTACGTACCTTTTAGCTCTCCATCCTTCTCCATGTTAATATTATCCTCCAACGCTATCATTGGTCTATACTCTCTATTGCTACAATCTACCTCCTGACCCCCTTTAATCAGTAGTGCCTCGCAAATTATCAAGTTCATGATCATCTGCCTCTCATATTTCCATTATTTGTACACTAAATCCATCTACCACTACCGGGGTTCCCATTGTCTACATTAAAGCTTAAGCAGCCCCTAGGCAAAAAAAAAACTTCATCTGCCTAACACTTCTGTGCTGTGATATACTAGCACAGCTCGCCTCATCCCTCATGCTCATCATTCACAATATACAGGTATAATATACTTTATCAGTACATATTCATTATTCTTTCCATATTTCTACTCTTCCAGTTCTATACAATACTACACTAACTGCAATTTCCTCGTTAATTTCCTAGCAAATGTTAAGGATTGGAAATATCCTTAAGACCTTAGCAATTATTATAATGTAATAAAAACTTCTATGAAACATCACACAATCCTTAAATCGTCCAATTATACATCACTCTTCCCTAAAAATTGCGTAACCCTCTAAAATGGTACAAGTCAATATAACTAGCTATAAACAAACAAACGAACAACAAACGTATAAGTTCCAATAAAAGTTTATATTTTGTGTATTTGTTCACATAACAATGCTAGGTTGCAATGTTCACATCCTTCTGCATTTCCACAACCACCACATATATGTGGTATCTCTCTTTCATGCCGTAATAAATAATTCATTGTGTGTCTGTATTAACGCATAATATGTACACCTATATCTTAATAAAACAAATCTAGTTAGTATATAATGCAAGTCTAACATTCGTGTGGTATCATCTCGTTCTCATAACATTTTATGTAGTTATCACACATGTTACAAGTGTGTAATTCATCACCGGGTAGTTCTATCAAATACACCCATAATCGTGTTTTCCATATTATGCAATAGATGGCTCCACATATTTTCACGCAATCTGTTATTGCTACCGCATTCACCGTAAATAATTATAATATTGTATATGGTAGTTCCTAAATAAATTAAAAATCGGGTTCAAAATTCTCTATTGTAACTACACAGCATTCTTAAATAAGTAAAAAAAGTTCTGTCTACAAAAATTTTTCGCATATACGTTCTCATATATATACTCTCATATTTTAAGTGTCATAAATATAAACTAGAATTCCACATGTTGAGAAACACTATATTAAAATATATATAGGTTGTAATATTCCAAATTTTAACTGGTCAAATCCAAAGGTTAAGTTGAGTTGATTTTGGGGTAGCGTCCCGTTCAGCAGCAAGGCTATACGAAACGTGGACCTACTAATTAACGTGAAATTCAAACCACATGAGTTCCCACCGGAAAATCAAATCCCTAGGGTTTATATAAATATCTATATTATTTCTCTGATCAAAATTCTATTCTCAAACATAAAGCAAGTCAGATTTATAGTAAATTTCTTTCAGAACTGCATAAAATAATACCTAAAATAAAAACTAGTAAATCATGTATATTACAGTCCTAACTTAATCTTCATTGAATAGTATCCAATGTGCGTTTCACCAAGTATACAATCAACTTTCGTCATTTAATAACATCGTTAATCCATATATTCATAACTTTTTCATTCTTCTGCTCATGTTTCCTTCTTTAAATATAATAAATAATATAAAATACTGCTGTTCAATACTTAAAGATATAAATAATAAAAGCTAAACTAAAAAAATCACGTCCAAGCGTGACACTAAAAGCTAGTCGTTACGTATCTACCAATATTTATCAATCAAATCATTCTCTATGTCTCAATTCTAAAGCAAACTGACTTAGTTCAGGGAAGCTTTAAACTTACGATATATAACAATAGACATATAAATTTCAAGGAATTCTTCCGTTTCCTCCCGCATCCACAATAATTAAACCTATCATACAAAGTCTACATAAATATATTTCCATGACAAACCATATACAGTAAACAAAATTATAAATATTATACAAATTTGGTTACAAAGTGTTCTTTCCACAACAGATCTCACTTTATTTAAATAGGTTAAATTATGTTTTCCAATGCCTATAGTTCGTGTGCACGTTCATTAATTAAAATATAATTTCATAATCAAATTTGTTCCTTGTTCTCCAAAACGCATAGCCTTATTTTACATGAAAATAATAATAATATCAAATAAGTATTTCTACATTTTTATATCATGTATTATGTTTTTCTACCATCAAATGTCAGTGTAACTGTCTTTATTTCAAGCAATAATACTGTTTATGCTGTAGCTCATAAAGTGAATAAAAAGATCCTTACAACTGTAAATTTTAAACGGCTAAGTTTTATGCCTGCTATATGCCAAAATCAAATCCTACAAATATACGCACATAATTTCATTTCTATATGTTTTCTGTATCGTCGCTCTGCAACCAGTTATATCTACTCCTACCACAAATTCATTACAAAGCCAAAACAAAGCATAACAAACAAAATCAATGGCACTAAACTGACAAATAGTTAATTCAGTAAAAAATCACGGCACCAAACGCTATGCTCTGGTCTCTGTTCTGCTCACCTCCAAATATAAAACTAAAATATTTCATCTTCCTACATATATTCCTAAATAATTATAGTCAAAATATTAAAGTCACTATATCGACTTTTCATATCCCCCCTAACATTCGCTTCAATAGTTTCAAATATTTCACAATACACACTACATCCTTCATCCATAATTTCTACAAATCTTATATATTAATAGTAGAAAATAAAAGTTCCTCTCCTCACATTCTAAACAAATACATAAAATTATAATCACGTACGTTCACAAATCAATTTTGTTCCTCGTGTAGCATTGTCGCAAACGCTCTCGCCTTCAGTGCAAGTAGTCCCGTGTTCGTTGCCGCTCAAAAGTCAAACAGCCATCCTAAGTAATTTTTTCCTGCGGTTTCCTCATTCATACCAAATAAATGCCTAAATAATATATAGTATACAAGTTCCGCGTTACTTCCTTCCTTCTCCTATCCTTTTCCTTCCTTTCATCAAATAATCTGCTCGGCAAGGGTCGTCATCCTTCATACACTACAAACTATTCAAACAAATACATAAAATCATAAACACATAGCTTCACAAATAAAAAATGTGTCCCCAAAATCATTCTCGCAAGCGCTCTCACCTTCAGTACAAATGGTCCCATGTTCGTTGCCGCTCAAAAGTCTAACAACCTGCCTAAGTAATTTTTCCCTGGAGTTTCCTCATTCACACTGAGTAAATGCCAAAATAATACCTAATATACAAATTTCAAGCCACTTCCTTCGTTCTCCTATCTTTTTCTTTTCCCTTCCCTTTCATCAAATATTCTGCTCACCAGGAGCGTCATCTCATACAATACAAGCTATCCAAACAAATGCATATAAGTTATAAAAAATACGTTCACAAATAAAAAATTGTGTCCACACATAGCAATGTCACAAGCGCTCTCAACTTCAATACAAATGGTCCCATGTTCATTGCCTCTCAAAAAAAAAATCTAACAACCTGCCTGTGTAATTTTTCCTGGAGTTTCCTCATTCATACCACGTAAATGCCAAAATAATACCTAATATTCAAATTCCAAGCCAGTTCCTTCCATCTCCTATCCTTTCCCCTTCTTTCATCAAATAATCTGTTCAGCAAAAGGGAAGGGAGGTCATCCCTCATACGTCACAAAATAACATGGGCATAAATGTCCAAACCCAAATAGTATTTCAAACAAATCATTTTAAATTATTAATCGTATCATCTATTTTATTCGTGTAACTAAATGTAAACCTCGTACATAAAAATACAACGCAATTTTCTTACATAAGTACAACAAAATTTCTAAGATGTAGTTATAAAAATAAACAATTATACATGCATATTAAAATAACATAGCAAAGCGAGTCAAAAATGATATTCCTATAGTATTATTCAATGCCAACAGCATCAACAAAAACTAAATCAAATGCCTAGCGTTCAGTAACTCAATGCATCATACAAAGTAAAAGCTAATTCACAAGATCAATAATGTATCATGGCACTTTTCTTAAATATGGTTAGTAACGTATTCCTAAAGGTAATATTATTCCTAAAATACTAAGTTTAATCAAATATATAACGTACAGCACATTCTGTTCCAAGCATAAAATGTTCATTCTGCAAACAATTCTGTCATCAGTACACTCTATCTTAAAATCAATCTTAATCCGTATTCCATTTCCGGTATGCGTTAACAGTATGTATCACCGAAAAAAGCTAAATCCAACTTTGTAAAAATTTGTGTGCACATAAGGTAGGTTTTCCATAATATTTCACAATAAAACAAAATAACAACTAGCTTACTCCCAAATATACATTTCCTCAATCATTTCTTGTCTTCACAATAATGCCAATACCGTCAACATTAAGTCTCGTAAGTAAGATAATCCGCGCTGTGTATTCCTCTTACAATCCAACAAGTTAAAACAAAAAGTAAAAAGTTACCGGTATGTCTATATCTAAATAATATGTAAATACTTCTACTCATTAAATCGCAAATATCAATCTCCTTGGCCCAGTATTAAATAATATCAAAATTTAAAATGCCAAAATGTGCAATAGCACAGTCACACATGCCTTTCTATATAATTCAACAATCAAAGATAAAAAATGGATATTACATCTCCTGCACAATTTTGAATCAATAAGATTTAACATAACTGTAAATATGTCTCTTCATTTTCTTTCTTAGCGCATTTCATTCCAATCATATCAAATCTCACCCGCTTCATACACAAATTTCTCTTATCCTCCTCAAATGTAAAAATGTACAACAGATGGCAGCACCAATCACTTATATTCTGCACAGAAGAAATCAAGTTCTTTATCAATTCTATATAATTTTCTGTTATTCATAAGCATATAATAATAATACAATCACAAGCGTCAAAGGGTATATATAAAGCATATATACTTTACACAAAAACAAACACTAAAATCAATTTCTCAGAGTTTTTATATTTGGCAATAGCCTAGTAATAGAAGCTTCAAGGATCCAGGAATGCCCGTCATTCATTCCTTCATTTTCAAAACAGCATGTAGGAAATGCTGCCCAATTTTCCCGCTACTAATTTCATGGCGCTGTAATCGCAAATCTCCAATGGATGTAGTGATGTCAGCGGTAAGTAAATATTATATTATTTATTTCAGTCAATAAAAATAATTAAAGGGTTAATTTGATATAATTAAATAGTACTATAAGGTAATAACGGTACGTATATCATCATACGCGATTACATTAATTCTACAAAATCATCTTTAATTGAATAAATTAATAGCAATTTGATTAAAGGGGTAATCATTTTGATAGGAGTTTGATTAAAGGGTTAATCATTTTGATAGGAGTTTGATTAAAGGGTTAATTAAATTGATATCAAAATTTAATTAAATTATATCTTACAATGTTGCATGTTTTACACTATAAATATACAAAATATAGGGAATTTCAACCCTTTAGGGCATAATTTGCAACACCACAACGCTAAAAAGCCCGTAATACAGCGTAAAAGGCCTCGATTAATATAATATCGCCTCAGGGAGGTCACGTTAGGACATCATTCTACTAACGTGCACAGAAAGAAATTAACCATACAAGGTAAATTATTCACTTCACCTCACACGCGGGAGTGAAGTGAATATATATATGGGATGAAGTTGTGAGAAGAAGTGTCCTTGACATAATGTAAATAACAAGATATAAACTGCTAAATAATAAGTATACTGCTAACGAAGAACACCTACATGATGTACAGGTACATAAGCTATTGTTGTAGAAATGCTTGAGAAGCAAATAGACAAAACAACCCGAGATCGTGTCCAAAATACCGTCTCGGGGGCATTGAGTTGTTTGATCTCACAAGAAACAGCACAACATTTTGAGTTCCCAATAGGTCTTGAACCCAGATTTCCCCTATACGAGACTGTGGTTTGGATGACAGAGAAGAAATAGTTAGATGTAAATATGTTCCTTGGTCCATATTGTATACATGGAATGGTTAATGATACATGGAATGATTAACAGGACTATTCTCATCACCCCGAAATATGTTACACTTCACCCCACCTTGTCGTCTATTTTTCAAAATATGTTTTGTATCTTTATGTTTACAATATATTGAGGCATATCTATATACATGCGTACCTAATAATCACCTCATGGTACTGTGGAAGTATTGCGTACAACACGGTTACTTCAGGAAAGAATTGCCCTAGTTTCTTACTATTCCATATTACAATAGCAACAAAAAAGGCTACATATCAACTCACCTTCCCTGCTGTCCATGCTACTGCATTCAATAGTTCACTTCTTTCCTCTGTACAGTACTTTTTTCGTCAATACTGAACATATAGGGGCTTTGCAAGGTTAATGTCGATCATACATTGTTGCCGCATATCATTAACCTTAATTCTATTCACTTCACCCATATGGTCACTTCCCCTCGAATTACTCTATACCTAGAATTGTTACAATCCAGATTTGTATGTGTAGGAGCTTCTTTTCCTCCAAGTTTCCATATGCATTTTTTTTTTTTTTTTTTTACTTTTCTGTAATTTGCACATTGGAAAATTAACTACGCGTTTTTACCTTAATTCCTACCAAGAAAAGAAAAAAAATCTGTTGTTTGAGAAAACAAAGATAATTTGTATTTGTATAGCAACAAAAAAGGCTACATATCAACTCACCTTCCCTGCTGTCCATGCTACTGCATTCAATAGTTCACTTCTTACAAGACATCGTCTTGTTTTGTCATGCAACATTACGTTTCGATTTGTTTCGTTTTCTCTATACTTAAAAGAAGAGTAATATATAAAACAAACTGAAAATCGTATTTTATTCTTTAGAAAAAGGTAATAAATAAAGTTAAAATAGAAAGTGTTAGGAAACAACCGAACATGAACAATAAAAAAATGGAGATGCTTTCTTTGATCTGATTAATTAAATTAAATTAATTTGATTCTTTGGTGATTCTTTTATCGGTGTGATATTCGCTATACGTATATACCTAATTATAAATGTGGTTGGAAACGCATCTGTGTAGAGCGGGACCAAATAATTAGAAGCAACACCTGGAGATTAAGCTTAATTTGTGAAGTTGACCTGTAATTTTGTTCGTTGACGTCAAAGCTAACACTTCTGTCATTATAAATAATTAGGAACATTTGTATATCTTCATATCCATATCTGAAAAAAAAACGTATAATGACATTAATAATGAAAGCTCAAAAATAATTTAGAAACTGTGCTCAAATAATTGTAATGCTGTATTAATAACAAAATAGAAACATTTTCAGTTTGGATGTTGTGTTTATTTTTCTCTTTATCTTTCGCATAGTTCCATTTGATGAGCACATTATATAAGCACTTGCCTACTATATCTATAGTAAGTTTTTTTTCTGTGAATTGAAACTTTCATCATTTCACTTTTAAGCGCATGCTGAATTAAAGAGAAAACTATGTGAGATTGGCAACCTTCCGGCTGACAGTAAATGGTGATGGGTTGGCAAATGTTGTTTGGGCGTTGTGCCGGGTGGCACGTTGCCAGAAACTAAAACTTGGCTTTGGTTGGAAGGAGCGGTCATTCCTTAGTTACATCGTCTCTGTGAGTCGTTTGCCAAATTCCGTACTCATGGTTTCAGTTCCAACAGGCGGACAAGAAAAGTTGTGCCTTGTTTATTGGAAGGAACGAATTACGTCTACAATTTCAGCACTCAAAAATAGTGTTCTCACTACTTTAAGCCATGTAAGTGCACCCAAACTAAACACTGACCGTACACAATAATATAAAGTTCATTTCACACTTGACATATCTTTACCAATGAATAATAAAATAATAGTACCTTTTCTTCGAAAACCAAAAACATATTAGATTAATGGTAGAAATATGACTCAATAGTATAGGTAGATTGAGAAACTTGTCTTCTCTAAAATAATAGAAGAATTAATATTTTCGAAGTCGTTAACACCGGAGAATTTCTCTATGTCATCGTTAGACAATGTTTTAACACCAGTTTTATGTTTATGTGATGTCCAAAGAGGGAGGCGAGGGTGCTTTACTCTTTTCAATAAAAGTTCCTAGGCTCGGAATGATCATATAGAGACCAGAATTACAGACAGGATTCCAAACAAGAAATTTCTAACCACTCCCTCTATAAACAGAACCTTGTATAACAGATTACACACGTATATTTCAATATTATCCCAGGGAAATATTCATTCTGTTATAGTTGTCATCCTCATCCAGCTATTGAAATGATGTATAAGACTTCTGAAGACCAAGAATGGATACAACGTTTTTATTAATGTACATTTCCCAATTGATGAGGAAAAAGTTATTATTTTTTGCGTTCACAATATTTTTTCGAGTCAATTACCTAGATATTTAATAGAAATAAGCCATAAGAATTAATTCTATGCATTTAGTCAATATGAGAATGAATTGGTTCCTTGGTTTCTAGGGAATGACAATACTACATGCTTCAATACGAGTGTTAAGCATTCTCCATACTTCTTGGATTTGCCATTTGACATTTATTTTTTAAAAACAAAATTATGATTGAGGGATTCCAGTTTTTGATTGAGGATAAGTTTTTGAAGTTTTGTAAACTTTCTTATCACGTTTCTTTAATGTTCCAGCAACTCAATTATATAGAATCATTTAGGAACTTATGGTGGTTTAAAATATTGAAAACTAAACAAAGAAACAAAAATTTGGTTAATCAGAATCATTGTTAATTTAGGATACAAGTTTTGTAAATTATTTTGATTGGTTGGTTGACTAGAGCTAGCTCCTTTTCAGTAGCGAGGCTTCATGATATGTCCACAGTTTAACGTGTTGTCCGAACCACATGAGCTCTCATTGAAAATCAAACCCTGATATCTCGTGCCAAAGACGAGTAGGCTATCCATATAGCCAAGAGGAAGCTCTTGTAGATGTTTTGTTTGGTTATTAAATATATGAGTTAATATAAGAAAGAGCATAAAAATAACTGTAAATTTATAGAGATTATTTCTGTATTGATATTAACCAGAGAAAAATATTATTAATCGTATTTCAGGATATAACAATATTCCACATTTTCGTAGATATAAATTCATACCTGATCTAGGCATACACATCAGATTTATTCAGACCTCATTGAAATATATATATATATATATATATATATATATATATATATATATATATATATATATATAACCTACAAAATATACTAATATTGTTGTAGAGTTTCTTCATCATTATAATTTTAACTTTATAGGAAACATAACATTTACTTTTGTGTAAAACACTTCCTCAAACAACTTCCCAAACCAGAACCATATACCTAGGTATGAATTATTTTACGTAAAGGACATCAGTTACAGTTCCTTTTCTCTCCTGTCTATACACAATGCAATTGCTTTCTATTATGTCTGGCGACGAAACACATTGTACCCTTTAGCAGAGAAAGAAGGGCTTCATCAAGTAGTGTGTTACGACGAGCTTCTTGGTAGTATTTTAGGAATAAGAGTCGATTACGAATGAGGTTTTTAATACTCTTCCACGTTAATTGCAAAATGCAAAATTACTTCACTTTCAGAAACCTAAGATTTATAGAGAGAAATTGTATAACAATAGAAGAAAGAGGAATATCAGTAAAACATGTCACATTATCTCTGTGTAAACTGTGCCTCTTGTTTTGTCTGAAAATGATAGAAAAAAGTGACTACATGTTTGTACAGAGCTGTCATTTATCTGCGACACTTTGGAGAATCGAAGAATCGTTCAACCAGGTGGTGCGTCTAAAGTGGTCAGCCTCCTTCTAGTTTAGCACAAGCATGGCGACATACGACTCCAATTGATGTTTTCGTTAACTGAATATCAATTTTGTACTCCGTATTGCATTGCGTAATTAAATTCAGTAAATAGGGCTTGGTTTGGTTTTATATGTAAACTGATGTTTTAGAAGAAGAGCGAACTTGTTTCCTGTCATTAATATCAAAATAACCGAAAGAAACGAATACTAGAATTGAATTTCATCTGTATGGCGGGCGATCTCATACATTAAAAATATAAGGAAACATTGTGTACTACTTTCAAACACGATTACATTGTGGTTTGATTTTTTGTTGACGGGTGGCAAAGCTATGCTTACATTAACTTTGGCCACTTTATTTCATAGATTTTTTATTGTAATAGAGCATTACAAAGTCTCAAGTTCAATATCATCCTTTGTTTACACGTTACTTAAAATTTGTTTACCTCCTCCTGGGAGTTACAGATGGGACTGGTGAGTACCATGGTTCAAACCTTGTTCCTGCAAAGATAGGAAACGTTTTAATTACTACCGTAATGCCACAAGTATACCTACCACTATGTACCACTACAACAATGAAATCATATATTATCAAGTGTTCTTTCCAGAGGTAGCGAATGGATTTTATTTGATCATCGCTCGTAACTCTAATTTGAGTTGATGAGGAGAATGGTTAATTAGAACTCTTTCTTTCTGCAGTAAATTTTTGGTAATCGTTAATTTTTCTGCAACTTACTTCTGTTTATGGATTTATGGTAAAATTTCTTTGTAAATCAAATAATATTTTTTGCTTGTTGTTTTGGACATTCCTTTTTTTCTTTTTTCGATAAATACTATACAAATACTTCCTGGAGTCAGCAAAAAATTGCAAGATCATTGGCCGATTGCTGAATTTGCTGGCGATGGTTTTTAGATTTTAAGTGAATCAGCAATAAATTCTTTTCTTCTTTAAGCTTGAAAATTAACAAATGGAATATTTCATCATAAGATCAATATTTCAATAATGCTATAAAATTTTGTTTCCTAATAATGTAAAATTGAAAATTGTTTCATTCCAACTATTTGAAAGACACAATGAATACTAGCGCTAATACCCACTTCACTGGCTTTAAATAAGAAAACTTAGTAATATGTTCCGCTAGTCAGTCATTTTTTACTATTACTGATGCCGGTCATTTTCGATCATTTTTATATATCTCACCCCTCCCCCAAGTTGCGAGGCTGAATTTACATTTAAACGGCACCGGAAGTGTCACTGTTCATCTCAGCGACCCCGAAAACTATGGATTCGACACTAATATAGGTCATTTTCGATCATTTTTTATGTATCTCTCAGTTCCCCTTCCCTAAATTGCACCGTCAAATTGAAATTATAAGAACCATCCCAGGCCCGAAACTTATCTATGTTGAAAATTTGGTTGAGATCGGTTGGATGGTTCAAGAGTTATTAAATCACAAATATGGTCACATTCATTTTTATTTATATAGATAGAGAGATGAGTCTTGATTGGAAAGATTCTGTTCTGGTAGCGTGAAGCAGTGGAAAAATGAAATGAAATCTTTCAGTTTAACATCCCATGACTAAAGGGAGACAATGATTAAGGCAAGTAAACGACGATGGAAGAATTGATGGAATGAGAAAGTGGGAGGGAACTGGAGTATCCCGAGAAAACTCACATACACAATGTTGTCCACGACAAACTTATTTGGCCGGGGATCGAAGCAGAGAGAAGCGCTCTACCACTGCGCCACCGTGCCCCCATAATGTGGAGGAGTGAAATGTGAAGGAAGGACCTACATCTGATATGATTCTTATTTCTTAATATACGTTGATAACTCAAGAATTTGAAAAATATGGAATAAAGTCTTCTAAAGACAGTGAAGAGGATCATGCAAAACTCAGATGTATGGAATGTAGGATCCGACAGTCATCGTTAAAGTCACTGCTACCTGTTAAGATATTAACGGATTGATTTCATTAACAAACTCGGCCGAGATAATCGCTTAAGCTACCTATTCCTAAAAACATAATTCAGAAGTTCTCCTTTGTTCAAGAGTTATCATAAGAGTAGCGAGTAGAAGGACGGACATATTAACAGTCTTATAACCTCCACTAGCGTCATCCTAATAAAATAAGTATTAAGAGATGATAACGGTAGTTGGAATGTATGTAGCATGTCAGCAATAGGAGGAGACAAAAGTAACACAGGTTACTAGTGTTCGGTACACTGTATATATTCGATATGAATTGTGAATGAGAAGTGAAAGCAAAGATAAATCGTAGTAAAAGCATTTAGGAATAAAAGCATATTTTGTGAATCAATAAACAAGTTCAAAACTAACGAAGGGTCACAATGTGGTTTGTGTTTTACATTCGGATGGCTGTACTATGACGTAGGTTCTGAAAAATAAGATCTAATATTAAAATAAGATCACAACCCCGCTGTCTTTTTTTTTTCTTTTTCTATTCTACTACCAGCAAAATTCGAACCTTCAAACTTGAGCACTGAAAGCGAGTGCGTAAGTGTTGCGTTTATGTTAAAATTCACAAACTGAAATACTTTTGCATGTGAAGTAATATGAACAACATAGAAGAGACATAAAGATAACAAGCAGCATTTGAAGAGTGTGTGTGTTTGAGGGGGGAGGGGAAAATTCTTTGGGTGAAAAGAAAATGCAATGTTGAATTATTGGAAGATCTTACTGACAAGTAAGTATCAGGGATGATTTTAGAAAAGGAAGATATACTATTAGAATAATGTTTAAGCATAAATTACTTTTCCAGAGATAAGATCGAAAATTTAATGGAGAAAAGGCGAAGAGGATGAAAATTGCAATTGATAGAGAATATTAGAGAAGAGAGGACAGATTTTGCGTCCACGTGAAAAGGTTATCAGGAAATCATACTACATGGAGACTACTCACTTCGGAAGTGGAGTAGTAGTAGAATATTTAATGACGATAACTATTTTACATATGGACTGTGTATTTCATTTACATTTGATAGTATAATCATTTAGTAACTTTTAAATCGATTTATATAGAGAATGAAATTTGCTTTAAGTCTGCCTATTGTTTATCTATTAACTGACAAATTAGATTATGTAGATACTACCTATAGAGCAAAAATGTATAAATAAATTTAACAGTTTCAGCTACAGTTCCAGTTTCAGTTACTCAAACTTCATAGAACTTTGAAAAACTCAGCTGTACCTGGTAACCCTGATGCAGGCAATGACTCGATCCAATCTTATCGGCGCCCATGCAGAAATAGCGCTCTAAATCAAACTCTGCTGTCATAACTTCAAGTATTCTCCTACATTCGGAAAATTGATGGAATGGTTCCGCGATTAAAACGTCCTCATGAAATAAAGTAGCCTACTTACTATGAACATATTTCGAGTATTGATTTATGGATATTATCCAAACGTATTATTAGTTTTATTTCATATGAATCTGCTGATCATACGCATCCCTAGCATGACTATGACAGAAAATAAATTTGGCGGCAGCCCAATACTTTTAGATAAATTCAATAATTTACTGAATAAAGAGAACATTCCTTTGTAAATAAAAACTTTACTATTCGCTTTGTGTTATAATATATTCTTATCAACTTGTTAAGAAAATATAGATTGTAGTGTATATAAAACTGAGCCTAACGAGATTTGAAGCAAAACAATATATTTACAATGATTTCTGATTCTAACTGAACAATGATTTTTAATTTACATTAGTAACCGAACCTTGTGGTTTCGGATTAGAAATCAATGTTCGATTTGCATATCATGACTGAATTGGAATAACTAAAATGTGGATGAAACTGACATTATTATTTTATTCAGACATACTGTTTTAAAACGTTCAGACTAGGAACTGAATAGCTTTTGTCCTTAGTTTCTAATAGTTATTAATATGTCAGAAGAATATACAGTTGAGTGGCTCTTAGGTATATGGGAAAAAATAAATTTTCGAATTTTTTCCGCCGCACCCCTATTTGTTTTCCTTTGGTAACAAAAACATCATACACAAAATTTCACAAAAATCCATCAACGTTAACCCGTGCCGCAAAGCTCTTGATTTCTGCAAATAAAAAATCCATTTGAATTTCAATGGCACTCGATTTACTATTTGTCAATAAACGTATAATAATTATCACAAATGTAAATAGAACAATATAAAGTTTTCCTCCGTAATTCAGAAATGACTGGTGTTCAAATGCAGTCGGTTGGTTATCAGGCAACAAGCTACCAGCATCATAATCATCTTCCGTAGATATAGTAATACATAGTGTTATGAAACACAGTGGAAAAGATATTTGGATTTGCTTCTCATGCCACTTGCTTCGTTAATAAAATTTACATTAGTTAGGAATCAATCAGCTAGTAAATACAAATAAAATGATAGGGTTGATATTTAAAAAAAATGGACAAAAATATATATTTGAAATGTAGATCGACTTAACGATAACTTTTACTTTTTACACAAGGTAGCTTTTCCACATCCTGGAAACAAGTTTCTATAGTATTTCACCACTTGCAAAAGGAATTGCTTCTGTTCTTCATTTTTAGTTAGAACTGCATGTAATCTTTCATGAACTTTCCGCTCTTACCGCTACGACATTTGTAACATTCAGCTTATCAACTACTTTTTCCGGAAAGAAATTAATCATTTGTCGATCAACAAACCGGATGGTCCAAGAAGCCTGTAGAAATCCGAAACCTTTCGAAGAACTTCTTCGTGTTTCCTGACACAAAATCAGCAATTTCTTTTCCTTCAATACCACCTATTTCACTAGCGTGCAGTCCAAATCGATTCATTGTTTCATATGAACTTTTACCGTTTTAAATTTTTTCTGCCATTTTCGGTTTTTGTTCATTACTGACATTCTCGTCAAAAAATAAAAGTTCCATACACTCCTCTGAAAGGTACCAAATATGCCAGAAAACTTCAATAAAGCTACTCTCGAGACATCAGAGTTTGAGTTTGTACGTTTGAAGGCTCTTCAAAAATTGTAAATTTTGATGTGGTCTACGAGATGCACTGGGACAAGTAAACCAAGCTTTTACATACAATAGAACAAGAAAAGTACACACTTGACGCAGTCCTTCCCGCTAACTTATTTTAAATTGCATACGGAAGAGATATTTTTAAACAATATAAGGCTTTTTCCATCCACCTTTCCTGATGTACAGCTCCAGGGAAACGGAAAGAAATACCTCGAGCAGGCGTATTTCCTAGAAAAAATTACAGTAAGCTCCAAACGTTCTCTGTAATCTTCTATGAAAAGCATATCTTTC
Organism: Thermobia domestica; assembly: GCF_964235325.1. Taxonomy (NCBI): domain Eukaryota; kingdom Metazoa; phylum Arthropoda; class Insecta; order Zygentoma; family Lepismatidae; genus Thermobia; species Thermobia domestica. The sequence continues at coordinate 126,696,829 of NC_137464.1, forward strand.
TTTGTGCTGCAGATAGTGTTGTAAAGGCCTGGAAACAAACGGAAATTTTGGGTTAAAAAAACAGTTTTTACTGTTTTTTCCGAGCTTGGGGGAAAAAACCGGAAAAATTGGGAAAAATTGAAATTTTCGAATATTTTACTACATTATGTTTTTTAAAATGAAAACTAGTTTACAGTTAAGATCATTGATTAGTTATGTTTCTTGTATGAGAATAGGGAAATTTTGTGGCAACAAATATATTTGTACCACTCCTTTAAAGTTAGCACCGTGATAGAATGGAGATATGGCTACAAAAAAATACTAAAATATAATCCTAGTTAGATTAATTAATATAGACGCATGTAAATTATCTTAAGTAATCTTATAAAGTTACCGTTTTATGACAGGGAAATGTTAAATGACAGGGTCAGAATCATTTTAGTTAATACCACTATGTTAAAATCAAATATATATTTTATATAGATATGTATTGTCCTTGTGTTGTGTAAAATTTCCGGAAATTTTGAATCCATTAGAAAAAATCTTTTGTACGGAAATATTGGCAAAACCCAGAAAGTATAATTTAAAAATCATTTCTTCGCCTGAAACTAATCTTATTTGCTGTAACATGTCTGCAACATGTATATACACAACGTATTTCGCTAGAAGGAAAAATACTTAAAGCAACAGCTTTTAGTTTTATTTTTTAGTTTTCTGATTTCTGATAAAAATCCCTCTTTATTATTTGTAATTGTATTTTTCGAACGACTCTAAAAGAGAGATGATCTTATTTACATATACACACATACACACCGCAGAAGTGCGTAAATTTGAGCAGCCATAAATATATTGAAGAATTTAACATGTGAAATTTCCGTTTCTTATTATTAAGGACTAATTGAATACCCGTTCTTCGCACGGGGAAAATACTTTTCATTTTGGACATAAAGGGCACAAAAACTCTCACCAATGAACTTAGGGACATAAAAAAAAACTATGAATTCGACACTAGTACCAGTCATTTTCAATTACTTTTACATGTCACTTTCCCGCTTTAGGAGTAACTAATGTGGGCTGAATTTGGATTTAAACGGCATTGGAAGTGTTACTGTTCACCTCAGGACCCCAAAAACTATGGATTCGACACTAATATCGGTCATTTTCCACCATTTTCATGTATATTTCCCCTCTCTTCCGCCCCCTAGTTACGAGGACGAATTTTGATTTAAACGGCATCGGTTACTATTCATTTCAGCAACCCCAAAAACTTTGAATTCGACACTAATATTGGTCATTTTCGATCATTTGTATATCTCTCCTCTTTCCCGCCCGCAGGTCATGGCGCTGAATTTGGATTTAAACGGCATTAGAAGTGTCACTGTTCATCTCAGCGACCCCCGAAGACTTTGGATTCGACACTAAAAGAAGTCATTTTCGATCATTTTTATATCACCCCTTCCCCCTCCCTAAAGTTTCGGCGTGGAATTTGGATTTAAACTGCATCGGAAATGTCACTACTCATCTCAGCGGCCCTCAAAACTATGGATTCACACTAATATCGATCATTTTGCATCAGTTTTATATATATCCCTTCTCCCCCAGTTTGCGGGGATATATTTGGACTTAAACGGGATCGAAAGTGTCACTGTTCACCTCAGCGACCCAGAAAACTATAGATTCCATACTGATATCGGCTATTTTCAATCATTTTTATATATCTCTCCTTCTCGCTCCCTAAGTTGCGGGCCTCAATTTTTATTTAAACAGCATCGGAAGTGTTACTGTTCATCTCAGCAACCACGAAAACTATGGAGTTGACACTATTATAAGTCATTTTTGATCATTTTATGTATCTCTCCTCCCCTTCCCCAAGTTGCAGTGTTGAATTTGAATTTAATTTTTATCGGAAATGTCTCTGTTCATCTCAGCAACTCCGAAAACTACAAGTTCGACACTAAGATCGGTAATTTTCAGTATATGTCCGCACTTCCTTCCTCCAAGTTGCACTTTCAATGTGAAATGGTAAATTCCACCTCATACCCGAACCTCATCTATGTTGAAATTTTTTATCGAGATCAGTATGGTGATTCAAGAGTTGTTAAGTTACAAATATAGTCACTTTCATTTTTATGCACTAGGAAACAAGTATTTGTTTACATACAAAATTTTGTACATAAAATTTATTTTAAAGTTTACAACGATAACGTTGTATGTAACATTAGCAATCTGTGCCTATTTACAGAAAGGGATCAGAGGCGAATTATGTGAGCAGTATAATGTATAAAGAAAAAGAAAGACATATAGAGATTTCGAGATATTATTTGTGTAATCGGTAACTAAAATAAGAGTTGTTGTTACTATAGCAACGTCGCAAATAAATGTACATGTACGTGGACATCTTGACGAGTAAATAAGTGTGTGTATAAAGGTCTAGATATTTTGTTGGATGTGCAGAAAAGTTAATTATGTACACTTCTCATGGTCAAATATTAAAAACTAGTTAAGAAAGTGTTAAACGCTTTGAATTATTTTGAAGATTAACTTAAGATACGAACCAGGCCCTTACACAAATTGGTGCCTCACCACGGGAGTTAGATAAGTGTCGTTTCGAAGGTTAGTAAAGACGGCAAGCTTTCAACGCGACCTTAATATTACTATATTGCGAAGTGGAAAAGTAATTAAGCGAAATATGGCCATGAGTACGGAAAGTAATAATATGATTAGTGAACAGAGTGTATATCCTGAATTGACTGCGAGTAACAATTTGGCTGACATTCTAAAAGACTTGGCCCGAGAGATAAGAAATCAGTCCGAGCAAATCAAGGACCAAGTACGAAAAGGTGATGAGTTGGCGCAACAAATAAAGAACCAGTCCGAGCAAATTCAAGAAAAATTGGACCAGCAAATTCAACATGTAGATGAAAAATTGGATCAGAAATTAACTCAGTTAGCCAACGACTTTGATGAAAAAATAGTGAAATTGAACCAATGTAATGAAGACCGATGGGAGCATGTTCAACATCAGTTAAATCAGATGAACCTACATGTGGTGGAAAAATTCGAGAAGTACGAAGAGAAAATAGAAAAGTTGTACAAAGGAGCACAGAAATGCAAGAATCCATGGATGTTTTAGAATCAACAATTAATGCCCGTGAAAACAATATTAAAGTACTGCGAGATGAAGTTAATTTCATCAAAGAAAGATGTATTCTCGGAAGTTCATTCCAGGATACCGAAGGCACGAATCATCCTATAGTCACAGGTTGGGTACCTGATCATCCTCACAGAACAAATTTGGAATTCGATGGATCTTCGAGTGGTGCAGAGAGTAGTGACGGAGAAGAACGAGTGAGGCAAACATCCAAGCGCAGACACATCTCCAGTAGAGGTATGAAGACATCCACAGGTAAACAGTTGCGGTTTAGCGAAGTTAAGTCGCTCACAAAGTTTAGTGGCGTGCCAGGAGATATACCCGCTAGGGCATTTCTCGAAAAATTTCAGGATGAATGCGAGCTCATGGGTGTAAATGAGTCTCAATTCTTAAAACTATTACCGCATATCTTGTTGCCACCTTGCTTAACATGGTTTAAAGCTATTAGATGTAGTGTTCATACGTATTCAGATTTTAAGAATGCTCTTTTGTCAAATTATGAAAACGATTTTATGGTAGCAAATAGAGATGCTGTTTTGCGAACGAACCACTACAATCCTAAGTTACACCGAAGTATTACTGAATTTGTAGTATCGACATATCATGAGCTAAGATCATTAAATCCCAATCATCCGGAATCCCGAATTATAGCTTCAATTAGGATCTTATTGCCATTTAGACTACAACAGTTGTTAATGTCGGCTCAGTGCATTAACTTCAACCATTTAATTATGCTCATTCAGAGTTATGAGAGTCAATCTGCAATTCAGAATAACAATAAGATGCAGGATAGAGGTCAGGGTAATTATGTACGAATCAAAATATGGTAACAATGCCTAATGGCTAAGGCCCGGACTTTTATGTTTTTACATATTTTTTTCCTTTGTATGTACGCTGGTGAAAATATGAAATGTTCGCAAATTACGAAGTAAAGAGCCATATAAACCAAAATCACGTTACATAGTTTTACATATTTTGAAGTCTGTTACATATTTTCCGTCTGCTGTACATATTTTTACATAAATTCAGTTTCCCTGCTCCTTTTCGCTAATTTTCTTTAAATAATACGCAAATAAAAATAGGTCTATATATGGAACAATAACTGAAAAAGTACTTTATTTAATTATCTGTATTTTTTTCTGTCACTTTGTTCAACCGATTTGCATTGCGGGAAAGCTGGGTTAAATCAAATCATATACCCTACAGTATGCAAAGAAACGTCGTCAGTTATCGCTTCCAATCCTTAAAAAAATCTGTTTTTATATATAAAGAAAGAAAACAATGTAAGGATTTTTGTGCTTATCGCCTTTGCAAGGAGACGCCACTCGGATGTGTGCCGACAAAACAAACTAACACGCACACCGTTTGACTCGCTCTCTCACTTTTTTTTTGTATGTGCAACCTCTACGGGTGGGGGTGGCGGTGGCGGTGAGAGGGAGGTGATTGGAGCGGCTAGGCTTTATCACTTGTTCCTTAAATCGATTAAAAAATCGCTTTTGTATGACTCGATGGCTACTTCGCCACTTCTTCCTTCAAACAAAGGGCAAAAAGATTCAGTTTTGCGACCGGTTTGTTAGTGTGCAGCTTGTGACCGAGTCAGTTTGTTTCTTGTTTTCAATGATGGCTTCCTCTTTAGCGTCAAAATTGGAATCGTGGATAGCTATGGATGACGCTTATACCACAGACGGTAAAATTGTATTTTGTCAAGTATTCGATAAGAAAGTGGGCTGTTCAATGAAGTCGCAATTGAACCAGAACACGAAAACAGATATTAACATGAAAAACAGGGTGTTACAGCGTGCCATAAAGCAAAAACTTTTAACCCAAACAAAACCAGCATATGAAAACAGCAGTGAATTTTACAAAGACCTTACCAATGCGTTCATTGCAGCAGACATACCGTGGTATAAATTGCAAGTCCCACAGTTCGCGTCCTTTTTGGAAAAATATTGCGAGACACATTCCTGACGAATCTACTATCCGCAAGAATTATTTGGATGTATGCTATGAAGATACTATCAAACACATTCGAGCTGAAATTGGTGATTCGTATATATGGTTTGCGGCAGATGAAACTACAGACGTATTAGGACCTTTCGTTGCCAATCTGGTGGTAGGAAAGTTTGACCCTGATTCTCCATCACGACCATTTCTGATCTGTTAAAAAGTTTTGGACAAAACAAACCATTCCACAGTTGCACGTTTCGTAAATGATGGACTGAGAGTGTTGTGGCCAGAAAGTGTTCCTGCAGAAAAAGTGTTTCTGATGTGTTCTGATGCTGCGGCGTACATGTTAAGAGCTGCCAATGCGCTTAAAGTGTTCCACCCAAACCTCATTCATATGGATTACATCATGTAGCAGAGGAAGTGCGGATCAACTTCCCTGAAGTCAATGAGCTTGTGTCTTCTACTAAGAACGTTTTTGTGAAAGCCCCTGGTCGTGTGCAGTGCTACAACAATATGCTACCAAATATGTCGCTACCTTCGCAACCTGTACTGACACGGTGGGGCACCTGGATACAGGCTGTTAACTTCTACAATGAAAATTTTGATGCTGTAAAGTCAGTTGTCACCACATTTCCTGCAGAGTCCAGTGCAGCAGTACGTGATTCTCAAAGTGTGTTCAAAAATCTTGTTGTTCAATGTTCACTAGCGTACATTGCAAGTAATTTCGGGTGGATTGCAAATGTTAGTGAGAAGCTAGAAAAAATCAATATTTTTTATGTTCAATAATGTGATTTTTTACTTTCTTGACACATATTTTCATTTGTTTCTCTTGAAAATTTGTACGTATCTGTAGGAAGTTATTATAGAAAGATGTTACAGTATATTTATTAGCTAAGAAAATAACACAGACACAAAATAAACACGAAAAAATATTTTTACATATTTTCATATTTTTAGCATATTTCTTACATATTTCATTGATTTTTGTTACATATTTATGTACATATTTCGGTACTTTGTACTACATAAAAATCCGGGCCTTACTAATGGCTCAAGAAGTACTATCGATTGTGGAGTACAATGTAACTTAAATGAGGTTACAAGTCAACCTAATTTAAACTAGAATGTGCTGATGTGGGAGGGGTTGAACCCACGTCAGCGTCGAATACTTCAGATCAATTTTCTGATTGTGAAACTAATCTAAAGCTTTTAGATACTAATATCGCTTATCAATATGTGCCAATTGCTAACTGTTTTTGGAGATTTGATGATGATATGGATGTAAATTTAGGTAACGTTGACAAAGATTTTGTATTTTTAAAAACTTTCTGTACGGCGAGAACTGATATAATGGTTAATGAAATCCCTATTCATGCCTTAATTGATACCGGGGCTACAGTTTCGCTTTTATCGTATGCTTTTTGGCGAGAAATAACTAAGGACTTTTCGAACCCAAGACTACAAAAGGTAGACAATTTGTTATTGGTTGATTATACCGGTAAACACAAAAAAGGGGTGTTAGGTAAAACTCAAATTGAAATAGGTATACAGAACTTTAAAATTATGATACCTATATTAGTCATTAATGAGTTAAATGAAAAAATATTAATTGGCTTGGATTTCTCGCTGCGAACCATATTAGATTTCGAGAACAAAACTTTCACCATAAAAACGTTGGATGATGTTATTGTTCAAAAATTAATTCGTGCACAAGACAGTATTGCATCGCAGGGTCAACCTTTTGGAAATGATGTTTTTAATATTAAATTCGACAGACTGAAAGAAAATAATGTTAATGTGATAAATGAGTCGTCAATTATGAAAGATGATGATTTCTTCTACAAGCGCGTAGATGAAATTTTAAATTCATTAAGATCAGTTGATGAGGAAATCGCTTCATCATTTAGAGACATACTTTATAAACATAAAAGGGTATTTTCACGTAGAGCAGGATGTTGTAAAGATTTTGTATACACTATTGAAGTGGATACCAAGGACCCCATCGTAACAAAACCATATATTATTCCTTATCGTTATAGAGATAATGTGCGTAAACAAATAGCTGAAATGTTAGCTCAAGGAATAATACGACCTTCCCAGAGTATCCATCTCAATCCATTGCATGTAGTGCCCAAGAAGGATGGAAAGAATTTGAGAATTGTAATGGACCTCAGAAAACTGAACTCGCACATTAAGTTACAACAGGTGAGATATCCTCCCGTAGATGAGATCCTTGGTACATTACAAGGCAGCACTGTGTTTGGGAATTTGGACTTAGTCATGGCATACAATCAGGTGTTATTGGATGAAGATTCTAAACCATATACCGCCTTTTTGTTTGAAGGTCAGCTTTATGAGTACAATCGCGTAGTATTCGGATTGATTAATGGCAGTGCAGCATTAGCTTCTTGTCTGAATAAAGTATTAAAGCAAGATCTACGTGATAATGTAGTTTATTACGCTGATGATATTTTGATTATGGGCAAAACTCCGACTGGATTTAGTACTGGAACGATTAGGAAATTTTGGTTTAACAGTAAACATTGAAAAGTGAAAATTCTTTCAGAAATCTATAGAATTTTTAGGTTACTTAATAGATGCCAATGGAGTGTGCTATAGCGATTCTCAAGTTCAAGCAATTAGAGATCTACCAATTCCCACGAATTTAAAAGAGACTCGGCAGGTATTAGGACTTTTAATTGGTTTAGGAGATCCATTCCTAAGTTTGCTGAGATGGCTGAACCATTGTTTTCTATTACGAAGATAGGAGTACCATGGCAATGGGGAGAGGCACAAGAACGAAGCTTCCAACGTTTAAAAACCTGCATAATGAGAAACATCCGTTTAAACCATCCAGACTATAGTCGTCCTTTTTTTGTTCAGTGCGATGGAGCACTTACAGGCATTTCTGGTATACTCTGGCAACCTGGGATTAACACTAATGAACCATCAGTAATACATTGTGTAAGTCGGGCTCTGAAAAATGCGGAGAAGGCATATACCATAACAGAAATTGAATTATTGGCGGTGCGATTTTCTTTGCAAAAATTTGCCCCCTACTTAAGCGGATGCCACTTTACCGTTATTACTGACCATAGCTCACTATGCCATTTGAAGAAAATACAGGGATACAATAGCCGTTTGTTAAGATGGTCCTTAGAGATGCAATCCTTCGATTTCGAAGTTAAGCATATAAAGGGAGTAGATAACGTACCTGTAGATACACTATCCCGGTTATTTCCTAGTGAAAACCATCATGTATTGTCAATAAATGTCTTCAAAATTTTACAAGAAGAAATTTCAAATATTTTTGTCGATGAATTGCAAAAATCTCAAAGAGAATATGAACCTTATGCAAAGGTCATTCAACATCTGACTTTATGTCCAGATAAATGTGATTGCCCTCGTTCTTGGAACACCCTGTATCGTATGTCGAACAATGTGTTGGTAATCAAAAATTTTAAATTTGAACATCGAAACAAAATTTGTGTTCCACCTAAATTGGTGTTCCACATATTGAAAGCTTATCACGATGACTTTGGACATTTCGGTTATCTGAAGGTGTATTCTCTTATAAATAAATCATTCTATTGGAAATCATTTAGATCTCGGATTAAAAATTATATTAATGATTGTGAAGAACGTATGAGAATCAAGCATAACTATCGTTCTATGTATAAACCTATGATGTCCATAATACCTGAACGACCACATTCATTCATCTCCATAGATTTGTATGGTCCACTTCCAAGAGCTTCCACTGGCGAAACCTTTTTGCTTACTGTAATGGATATTTTCACCAGGTACATAGTAGCATATCCTTTGCGAAGAGCAACCGCTTCAGCGATAGTTAACCGTATTTTAAATATATACATTCCGCATTGCGGTCCTGTTGAGCATGTATTATGTGATAATGGAGGACAGTTTAGGAGTCATGTGTTCTTACGTGGTATGAATAATGCAGGTATCAAAGTACATTTCGTGACACCGTATCATCCCAGCAGTTCTGTTGTAGAGAATGTTCATCGACATCTAGGAATGTTGTTTCGACATTGTTGTCGTAATAATCATAAGGATTGGATTAAATATGTGACTGAAATCACGTATTTTCTGAACTATTCAGTGTCTGATACACTTGGAGTGGCGCCTGCCAATATTCACAATGGTACAGATTACGTAGCGCCAATTGAACAACATTTTGGGATTCGACTCGAAAATAACAATGAAATAGATTATTCCCACCTAGTGAGCGTGATTCATTTACGACGAGTACAGAAATTTAAATCTCGAAATTCGAAAATTGAAGAACAACAATTTGGAAAAGTTAAAATTCAGCCTAAGGATTTGGTATTTGTACGCTTACACCCTCAGAGTGAAGCTACATTAAAAAGGATATACAAATTTTGTGATTTGTACGCTGGAGCTTATCTATGTTTTAAACAACTCAGTCCTAAGGTATTTGAACTTGTGGACATAAAAACGGGAAAACTTTAGGACTACGGAATGTTGATGAAATCAAGCTATGGCAGCCTACTGAAAGTACTAGAAAACGGTGGTTAGATGTAGTTAAAACCTTAGTTCCTTCTGAGGTCATGACGCAAGCAAATATAAATAATAATTGAAAAGAAAAGGGGTTTCATTGTATTAAACTTTGTTATTTTATCGTTGAATTTCCAGAATTGTATATTTTATCTGATGTTTGATGTTTGTGTTTCATGTCTTTTGCAAAGTTATCTCATAATTACTTATTTGAATATTATGAATATTTAAAAATAAAAGATCATAATTTTAATGTAAACTTATGAAAGTAATGACAGATATATCAAATAGATGCACCTTATTATATGGAAAGAGTAAGAATAATGAATATCGAATCTCTTAATTTTTCAAAGTTTATTAATGTATTAAATGATGACCATCAATGCGTTTATATGTTCCAACTTTGTTGACTTCTGATCCTATCAATATTTAATATTATGAAGATCTTTGTTTGTAAATAGTGTTGTTTATATATGAAGGAATAGTTAATTTTGTACCCTAGAAGGAAACTACCAGTTAGGTTTAATTTTTGAATAGCCTTACTTATGATAATTGTAATTCGTCGTTATTAATACTGAGATATATTGAAAAATATAAAAAATGTGTAGTGTTATAATATATTATATATAAATGGAAAAGTAGAATATGTGTATTAAAGGTAATATTATATATATGAGGGCTATTCAAAAGGCAAATGTTTCATGATATCTAACCCAGGGTTCTTTCCTTCATAGTAAAACTATTATGGAAGTCCCGTTCGAGGCGACATCTACAACGATAACGTTGTATGTAACATTAGCAATCTGTGCCTATTTACAGAAAGGGATCAGAGGCGAATTATGTGAGCAGTATAATGTATAAAGAAAAAGAAAGACATATAGAGATTTCGAGATATTATTTGTGTAATCGGTAACTAAAATAAGAGTTGTTGTTACTATAGCAACGTCGTAAATAAATGTACATGTACGTGGACAGTCTTGACGAGTAAATAAGTGTGTGTATAAAGGTCTAGATATTTTGTTGGATGTGCAGAAAAGTTAATTATGTACACTTCTCATGGTCAAATATTAAAAACTAGTTAAGAAAGTGTTAAACGCTTTGAATTATTTTGAAGATTAACTTAAGATACGAACCAGGCCCTTACAAGTTTGTATTTGAATATTAAATAATAGTAATTATATGTCTTAGTGTATGAATATTAGTGAAATTTGTCTACTGCTCTTTCTTTTAAGATGTAATTGGGTTAAAATTAACACAATTTCACCAGATCAAAGAGCACACTAAGAACTCAGTTTCATTCAAAAGCCCTACTTGTTACAACAGAAACGCTTCATGATGGTAGATGTGTATGCAATTGTAAAAGTTCTGTAATTAATGCACAACCAGGAGCAGACTAAAAGGCACATAAAGGAAATGAGTGCAGACTATTAATTTTCCAGAATAATTACAACAGTTTTATTTTCGAATGCTTCTTTTTTAAATATTCACAATATTGAAATTTCTCAATTTACATTTTTCACGTGTTCGAAAACAAAACTGTCCAATTACTAGTAAAACTAACCTAATACTAGTAAAACTAACCTAATACAAAGATTTTTGTTATTTTCCCGTCTTTTTCCGATTTTTCTGGAATGAAACTGGAAAAAACGGTTTTTTACTAGCCGGTTCAAAATTCCGGAAATTTTACAACACTAGTTGCAGAGAACTGAATTGACACTTCGATCAGAAATTCCTGTAACAAAATTGTTGTGTTGAAATCTCGACCAGTGTTTCAGGAAATGCTTAAAAATAATCACTTCTGGACCGGAAGAAACTGAAACTCATTCTTCAGATACACACTTTAATATCAGTTCAAAAATATGATACCTACACGGAAGATAAAAAAAAAATTCTCCGATTTCTGTTCAAGAAGAATACAAGCTCCATTGATACGTCCATTATTGGAAGTTGCGTCCCAATTCCTCTGCTGTTGTGATTAATATGTGAATGGAACTCTATCAATTCTTTTATAGCGATCAAGACCCGCAACGAGTCGTGGAGTAATTAAACGCACTTTCCCTGTTCTTCTCGAAGATCCTATCACGGCCTCATCAGAATCTACTCCTTCCATTGGAATTGTATTTTCTGTTTGGCATACATCATTGTCTTCACCACTTAAATTGATAATCGACTATTCACCCAATTCGCTCACTTTACACTGTTTCTTTTATATTTCTGTTTGCGCGACGTTTCAAGCTGTAGTGGCTTTGCTATTCTTTCTTCTTTACGAGCTAGATACGTGTCCCTACCAAACATACTTCCAGAACGTCCTATTTGCCTTTGAGAGATAAGGAATTCCTTATCCTCCTGAATTTGTATTAAGTCTAAAGCATCTGCATGCGTTATATCAAATAAATCGTCTAACATATCTAAGAAATATCTCTTCTTCCCTTCACTATTTCTTATACTTGATTTTTGAAATCAAGCTACATTTTGTATAATCCAATGAGTTTATCGATGCTGTGGTAAGTATCCTTGATCGGTATTCTTACTTTATACCAAAACAGTTCTGTTTCACGAACAACTAACCGAGTTCTCTCTCTCTGAAAGGAAATTTCTCCGTTTGTAAGTTATAAAAGAACGCACTAAGTACTTGCCTGTTGTACGGTAACTTAGAACCCAATATCTGTTCACTCATATTACCAACTAGGCACATACCACTGCGATGACCGTATTCACTAGGCACAGAACACATACTTATCACTTTGTTCATTTCATTACACGTGATGATACAAGGTCCACAATGAAACTTCAATACCCTGAAAATAAAGATCACATTATCATATCAAAAGACTACAAATACAAAATACAATGCAAATACGTGGTATAAGTAATCTAAAGTTGTATTAGTTGTAGTAACAGTTGTAATTAAAAACAAAGGAGAGAAGGATTTAGTTGTAAAGAAATAAATGTTTTGCATTTATTTACTATTTCCAATTTAATTTTGTTCATAAATCTGCTCTAAATTACACATAAAATAGAATTAAGTAGAAGAATTTAAGCCCTTGAACGCATTGCCATCTATTGAGCAACATAGGAAACTACTGTTTTCTAAATCCTATTCCTATAAAGATTAAAATGTCTTTGGGGCACCATTTATCGTCGTCATAACGAACTCAAATTTACACAGGACACTTTTCTCATTAAAAGGAATAAAATTAAAGGGTGCGATCTCAGGTATATACAACTCGAGAAATAAGGACCACCCTAATATACAATTATTCCTTTAGTGACTATGTTAATATGCTTATAATTTTGTGCGTGGAGAGAATCCAGTGAGCTGAAATGCGAAAAATGAGAGAATTTAAATTCAAAATATTTGTCTAGAAACACGAAAATCTATTCGTTTTCCTGCAGAAATACTCTCTATTGTTTATTCGGTAAAATCTATATTGTTTACTATATCTAAGTTCTATAAAGCCCTCTTTATTGGCCTAGTGGCTAGCGCAAGGACTCTAAGTACATGTGGTCCCGGGTTTCATTTCCCGTAAGAAACCATTGAAATTTAAACGAATTGCGCCTTAAGCTGTAGCTTCACGTCTCATGTAGCCTCGGTGGTGAAAAGGGACGTCAAACTTCAGTAAATAAACAAATAAAGAAACAACGAGTTCTGCTACTTTAAAAATATTAGTTACGAAATACTTTCCATTTTGGACTTTGTTTATACCAACTAGACATTGTTCGTGAACTATGAGAACTCTTGTTCCTATTAATTGAATCTAACTAGTCTTAACGTCAGTTAAGGCCTAATATTTGGTTATAAATATATACGCTGTCACGTTCTTCCGTCTGTGTATTAGGGGAAACTACAGGAGAAGGAATTAAATATGTAGTTTTATACCCCACGTTTATGCTCTGTAGGCAGAAAGAGACGGGTGATTAATGAAAGTGAATGATTATGTAAGATTTTGTGGAGTGAGAATGTGGGAGGAATCGAGATAATCCTGAAAAAGGCTACGAATACATTATTATCCACCACAAATTGATATGGCCTGGGACCCAACTAGAGACGTCTTACATCAGAGACGTGAGCTCTACCATTGAGCCACCGTGATTGCGGAAATTTCATGGAAGCTTAGTTGATTTTGTTTACGATTCAGAGGCTAATTCAGGTTAAAGTATGTACAGAAACTTTGGTTTCCGTTGTTCAACTTTCTAGAAAAGCCTAAGAAATTAAAAATAAATGTCTGATTCTTCACAGAAAATTCAGGAGATGGTCAAAAGTAAAGGGAAAGAAACACTTCGTTTACATCTGTGGCTATGTTCAAGTCTAAACTATTTTCTTTAACAGGAGAAGGTGAAGAAACTTAACTATTACACCCAGCTGTGTATGTAAAGAGGGTTTAATTACTCTTGTTCAACAAGCCATAAAAAATGTGCATTTACCGTGTTAAAACATGTATACAAATCTGAAACGATATGAACATGAAAGGTTAAACCTTCAGTTGAAATCTGCATTCCTCATCGATTGCATTAGTTTCAGAGCATCTTCTTGAGATACTAGGATCCAAAAAGATTCAAATTCAGATGAAGATAACTTAAGTGAACACGCTTTAAAAATGTATAGTTCATAATAATAATAATAATAATAATAATAATAATAATAATAATAATAATAATAATAATAATAATAGTGATGTAACTTTTTTTTTTTTTTTTGTAAATGATATGTTGATCCCAAATCAATTTTCCTACTAAATGCTATTGAAGTATTCTCAAAAAGAAATGTAATAGAAACTTGGTCTCTTGTTACTTAAGTAAATACGATGCACAAACGTAACTATTAGTACTAAGACTTCTAAAACAATTCCTAAACATAAAGGACTTGAAAATTGTTAAGTATAATTCTATTATCTCAAGAAAATTAAAACAAATGTTGAAAACCGAAGTAGTTAATTTTGATTAACACCAAACACTACACCTCATTCTTTTCATGTTACACTTTAATTAATAGTACCAAATGACAAAACATGACGCAATGTCTCGCAGCTTTCGTAACTCGCGTTTTTTCTACTGTTTATACACAGAACAAGAGTAATAATTGTGCTGTATTTTCACATTAAAAATGTACTGATTTATGTATAGTGTGAAAGATATTGCATTGTGTGTTTATTGAAACACTAATGGTTTGTTCATTAAATTTAAGAAACGTTTTGTATTCATAGCTTCTTGACAGTATTGCAACCAAATAAAGGAGGAATCAGTTCTTCCAAGACGTTTGATATTTTGTTTTCTTTATTATTATTGCTAGAAACGAGGAGGAGAAGAAAGGAAGGCTGGGGAGTTACCCATACTGGAATGTGGAAAATGTGTCTGGGTAAAAACCTCCTAATGGCATCATTTATTACACAAATGAACTCTAAACCAGTTACGTGTTGCTAATGCTATTCATGAATTACACTCCGTACCACGTTAATTTTGCCACATAAAGTCTTTCTTTCGTGACAAAGTTAACATATTTGTAAAATAGGACACATAATCTGACTACAGCATATAGAAACACGTATCTCGCTCTAGTTGTGTTCCTCAAATCATATAATTGAAAACGTATGATTGAATTTGTCTGCATTGTGACTTTCTGTGGCAAGTCATATTAAGCTTCGTATGTTCAATAGCTATCGATTAAAGTTATTCATCCTCACCGAATACATTGTTTTTACCATTTCTTAAGAGAACCTGTTGCACTTAAGTTCATAGGCCGACAGGTTTCGTGAAAGTATTTCCGTTGTAATATTCTAAGAAAATAATTTTTATTTGTCCTCGTACAGTGTTTTACAACTGAGTCTTGAACTTTTTCGTATCACGATACCCTGATCCATAACGATAATAAAAGATGCAATTTTATATAAATTTTAGCACTATTGAGTTACGTTGTAAATTTACTACTTGCATGATCTTCATATAGATAAAACAAGTGACTTTTATTTCACAGTGTGAAACTACAATAGACTTCCAAACTATGGAAATTCAATACTCAAACTTTAAGCAGTACACCTATAACTACTGGTTTTATAAGATTAATATCAAAGATAGAACCTATTCCTCGGACGCTGCATACATATCAGAAAGCCAACACTCGCTATGATTTACTGTTTCTCAGCTATTCCGATTTTGTTACAGTGTTGTGAGTTGTAATGGTATGTTCTGTTGACATTGCAGGAAACCACTTGTCATTATCTATTACTATTTTTGTTCTATGGCGATAAGGGAGGCACGGTGGCTCAGTGGTGGAACTCTTATCTTTAGTGCATGAGTTCCCTGATTCGATCCCCTTCCAAGTAAGTTTGTGGTGGACAACATCGTGTTCGTGGGTTTTATCGGGGTACTTCCGTTTCCTTCCATATTCCCTCTCCATTGATTCTTCCATCGCCATTCACTTGTCTTTATCATCCATCTCCCTTCATCCATTGGGCATAATCATGGGATCATTTCATTTATTTTTTTTCTATGGCGATAAAGGTTGAAAACGCAAATGGTTACTTTTCATCACCTCCAGTTTGAATAGATGGGTAAGAGAGGGATAGAGCTACTCTTGGTTGAGAGAGAGCTACTCTTGGGAAGCTGAATCGATTGTGAAATACTGCACCTCGTTATCTCTCACCCTTTACGCTCTACGATAATTAGTATTGAAACTGGAAGTAATAGTAAATTATAACCACGTGCAGTTTTCATATACGGTAATGTTGCAGTTTGTAACGGTATGTTCTATTGACACCCTGAATCGACTGCAGAAAACGTTTGTCGCTATCTAATATCATTTTGTTCTATGGCGATAAATGTTAAAACCAGAAATAGTTTATTTTGTTTTTCACTTTCGGTTAACGCATGAAACGCTGAATCAATTGCAGAAAACTATATCATGATATCTCTTACCGTTTTTGTTATATAAAAATCAGAATCGAAACCGGAAGTAGTAATAAAATTCAACCACTTCCAGTTTTGATAGTGTGTTCGGGATAGTTATGGTACGTTGCCTTTATACGCTGAATAGGTTTCATAAAGCGCTTTTTTTAATCTTGTAACCGTGTTGAAACTGGAAATGACTAACTCGAATCACCTCCGTTTTGAATAGAGGGTTAACAGAGAAGATGGAACCTATTCTTGGGACGTTGGATCGATTGCGAAGAACTGTATCTCGATATCTCTTACCATTTTTGCTCTGATACCTGTCGACAGGCGGACAGATAAAGCCGTTCTTTACGACTTCCGACACTTACGCATAGTATAGTGTCCAGAAAACTGCTTGTCGCTATATATATATTACCATTTTTATTCCATAGCGATAAATGTTGAAACCGGAAATTGTTAATTTGAACCACTTTCAATTTCAATAAAAGGTTAATGGAGAATGCGGAACCTATTCATGGGAATATGAATCAATTTCAAATAGCTGCATCTCATTATCCCTAACCGCTTTCTCTATGGAAATCAGTACTGAAATCGGATGCAGCAGCAAGTAAATTTCAAGCATCTCCAGTTTTGGTGCAGTATTGTAGGTTGCGACAGTATATTCTCTTGACAGTTTTAATCGTTATAGAAAACAGCTTGTCGCTATCTAATAACCATTTTTTTGTTTTGTTTTTGGCGGTAATCCACATTGACAATCGGAGATAGAATATAAGGTTTTCCCCCGGGTTACCCCCTAAAATCATCCATTAATTATAAGCCCACTTTTTCCCCCTTTACACTAGACATACAGATATTTTAATTGTAGAGATATTTGATAAACATTGGAGCGATTTTTGTCATGTTTCAAAATGTGTAAAGTCATTTCCTCTAGTAGTGTGAAGGTGCATCATTTCTAGTAGTAGCATCATTTCAGCATTTGCTTGAAGCAGGAAGGGGAAGAAGAAGACTCTCAGGTACAAGTAGAGTTTTACGTTTTTTCATTAATATATTATTATGCTATTGATTAGAAATAACGACATCTTTGATTTTGAAGTCATAGAGATCCGAGTCCTACTTACGACCATTAGAATCTAAACTTTGGAAAAGCTAGGACTGAAAGGGGACTTCTCACTTTTTCTAAACTCGTTTTACAGTTTGGAAGCATCCTTGCCATTCATTTTGGACTTCATGGCTAATGATAAGTTTCAAGCAGTTTACGATTATTAAGATGGACTCGTTTTAGCAGTAATATAAATAACTGAGATGATCGCACATTTCGGTTATGCAGGAATACGGGATATATGAAAGTAATTGACATTTTTTTTTTGTAATGATATACATACTTTTGAACGATCATTCCTTATCGTGATCATTTTTCCAGAACGGGATTATACTAGGTATTCCCATAATCTCAATATATTACGAAGATTCCCCTTTTACCTTCCAGTCTTCTTCCAATTAGGAACCACATATTTTTACATAAATCGTTATATTTTACCCTCTTTGACATAACAACTTCACTACAAAAATGTGTTACAGTGGTTATTACAAGAGCTGCAGATAAGTAATGGTGGAGCAAGTTGTCTGAACTCTGAGAATGTCAATAACATTTTGCTGTTCTTGTTTGGTTTGTGGGGAAAATATGTTCTCGTTGAAGCTTTCTATGCACTTTGTGTAGGGACTGAAGATAACCACTGTTTGGCTTTTGTGTTCAAGTTCCATAAAGTACATCTGCGTGCTAGCATCCAGTTCTAGGAATTCCCAGAAATTTACCGACAGTACGAAAACGATTTTCTCCCCTCAAGGAATCCTTTCTTCCATTTATTGTTGCTTTAATGGTGATAAAACAGTAAAGAGTTTCTCGAGAGCGTGAAATAAAAAGAAAAAATAAATGTCTATAAGTTTCGGTATTTCTTGTGTCCTATTCATCTTATAATATTTAATACCGTGAAAAATTAAATATTTTTTAATTTAAAAAATCTTACAGATAAAAGAAATTAATTACAGTAAAATTCAGATTTACTTTTACGTGCTCAGGGAAGCAGAATATTGGCATATTATAAAATTCTTTAAGAAGAAAAGAAGCAAAATGAAGAATTGTGATTATTGGATTACGGACGTTAGATCTTCGCTTAATTTTGTCATTATACTCAGCAATTCGCATGCTGGGAAACTTTTGTACATTTCAAAAACCATAAAATTATCTTATTAGCCTCTCTAATATATCCATATAATGTTTATTTTGCTTTATTCGGCTTTTTAGTGTTATCCAAAAATGAACATATAGGAAAGCACGCTACCTTCTACCGATGTTTGCAAAAGGTACTGGAAAAAAAATAAAAGATGGAACAATTTTAAAGAGAACAAATATTTAAGGAGTTTTAATGCATTTTGAATAATTACCCAAAGGAAGTCTATGCTCATTGTGTGAATTCCATTTATTAAGTATAGATATATCAAGTCACTTGCTATTACTGAAAATATTTCACGACTAAAGGAATCAGCTTTGTGGAATGCAGTTAGAAAACCACTGCTAAACGGCCTTGTTGTAATAACTGTTCTTTATGCAACCAACTTCATAAATACACATACGCAATGTGGGTTGCATAGCGTAACGGCGACGGAGCTCTCCATTAAACAACCATTCTAAACTGCTTGTGTGGGCTGCTGCACTTGATGTGGCAAACTTAAACACCTGCATTTAAAAGTTGAAGATAGTGTAGGGAACACGGGTTCGATTCCCAATGGGAGCGTATGTGCTTCGAATCAGACGTTAGGTAAGTTCATATAGCCTATCTATTAATATAGCCTCGCTGCTGAATATTTCAGATTTTAGTAATTGAAGAGTATTAAGAATATTTATAATAACACATCTATATACCGTAAGCTATTAGAATTTGTATAATATTTCCCTTATTAAATTCATAATCTACGTTTTGTACCTATCTGTACCAGTCTGAAATTCTTAACTATTAGTGGGTGAAATGCAATTCACATAAATTTTCTATTTTCTGTAGTTTTGGACTAAAGAGGACGTCAAGAAACACAGTTTGAGAAAAACTTCTGCCCAATTTAGCAAGTTGGCAATCGAAACTTCGTATAAGAATAAATGTTGAAATTGCTGTTAAAAATTTTGTATATACACTATTGAAATTAAAAACAAAACATGTCACATGGCTAATTACCCCATGATTCGTATATGAGGTGTAAGCGTCAGAATTCAAAAGTGTATGTAGGTAAAAGTTCTTGAGAAAACTCCTAAAGGTTCTAGAGTGGGAAATGTTCATTCCAATCAAACTTGCATAAAATCGATTTCATATTTATAACAGGGTTTTAAAAGCAAAGAAGAAAAATGAAATGAAATCTTTGAGTTTTACGTCCCACGGTTATGCCGGTTAGGCTAAAGGAGACGATGATTATGAGAAGTGAATGAAATGGTGGAATGAAGAAAGTGGGAGGAAATGGGAGAACCCTGAGAAAACCCGCGAGCACCGTGTTTGTCCACCACAAAGTCCACACGGCGCGAGCTGGGATCGAACCAAGGACCCAAGCATCGGAGTTGAACGCTCTACCACTGAGCCACTGCGCCCCCAAAAGCAAAGAAGAGAAGAAAGAAAAATCCAGGAAAGCCAATTTTATTCTGGTGTTTGTCCCGACAAGGGTTATTGACTTTTCGTGCAATAAGTCAGTAATTAATAGCATTTCGAAGAATAATAAAGAAAATACTTGTCTTTTCACAATTACCCATAATTTTATCTATCATACTCCCCTTCACCTCATGAAACAAAAAAAAGCTATGTCGATGCGTATATATCTTCGCAGACCGATTACAAAGTCCACGTGGGATTCAGAATTTTAAGTGACCAATGAAAGATTTCTTGAATAATTTTAAGCGCAACAAAATTAAGTAATCCTTGATATAAGTTATTCTGAGCTTCCTTTTTTTTTTAAAAAAATAAATAAAGTGGAAATTTCTCTGTCCCACGTGAATGCCGGTGGGATTGGCTGGGTTGATTAGGGCGAAACTGATGGATTGAAAATAAAGAAAGAATATATATGAATATCGAAAAAACTGCGGACACGACTTGTCCATCACAAGCCCACATTATCTAGAATCAAACCAAGGACTCTTTGCACCAGAGGTAATTCTTGTAGGACTTATCCCTCGCCCCTCGCTTTAGTTGTTTAATTATGATAAACTTATCTGTAACACTGTCCATATGTAGCAAAGTATATATATATATATATATAATCTTCCTTTGATGTTAGTCTAATTATAGGTAAAGAAAAGGAAAGGAAACATGAAAAAGCCTGAGTTATTGAACTGGGAAATTAATTAACTTCCCTGTAATAAAACGTAAATAGTGTTATATTCATGATACTCTCTAATTACCCTGTATGAAAAAATGCTGTGTTGTTTATGAGATTTTTAGCTAGTACCTTTATTTTGTACTTGACAACATAACAAGTAATATATTTAGTGAAGTGAACTTTTACGATCTCTTCCTGTCATTTCTTCTTTCTTGTAACGTGTGCGTGATGTGGTTATAGCAGACTCCCTGCGTGTTAACGGTTACTTGTGTTGTTTTATTATATCTCTATCTCAGCTTCATTAACTCAAGAATTTGGTAGAGCTAACGACACAATTACATTTTTTTTCGTGAACTTCTGTGCGTTTTGTATGTTTTGTCTGTACAGTGTGGCAAGTACACTTCTACTATTAAGTGCAGTGCTAGAGGAAGTTAATGTTCTATCGAATTTTCTTATTCTCTTTGCTCCATTTGAGATTCGTCTGAGTTCTCTTTTTGGATTAAAATGCGTTCGATTCATCTTTGTGGTTTACACAGAATTAGAACTTTACTTGATTAAACAAAAACTTTTAACCAAGTCATTTGTTTAAAATAGTACCGGCTAATATTTCTTTGTTAAGACCTAATTAATGTTTTAATGTATTTTGGTTATTAGAAATTATTTGGTTATGTCTATTTGTTTTGCTCTTTCCGACAAATATCTATGTAATACGCTCATATACAGAAAGAAAGTAAGTAATACACATGGAGTGGACCATTATATTTTTCTCGTCTCATCAAACATAACAATTCTATAATTATTTCCTTGATTTTTGTGTATTTTATAATGGATTGTGTGATGTGCGTTAACAGAGATTATTGTGCTCATCCTCTCAATGATTATGACGGCTTCCTTTCAATGACTATCCTCAATTATGTCGAATACAAAATCTTGGATTTGAGCTTTTAGTGATTTACGTTTTTATTACTTTTAAAATAAAATGAACTTTTAGTTTAACATTCTACATTATGTCCTTCAGGCTAAAGAAGACAGATGATTAATGAAAGTGAATTATGGTTAAATTAAAGTTTTGTCCTCTTCCACCAGAAATCGAACCCGAGACCATGTGCACCAAAGGCACACGTGCTAGCCACAAGGCCAGAGTCCCTTCATTATTTTTGGTATAATAAATATACATACCGAAATGATCATACATGTCCGGTCACGTTCAAAATTATAACGGAATTTCGGGAAACATACCTATATACATGTTTCTATATAACTAACTAACTCTATGACCTATGGAACCCGAAGATTTAATGCGTTGTTCACAAAAGCTCTCCACTGACTTCTATCCTTAGCCAACTGGATCCAGTTTCTACTTTGTATTCCTATCTCTGCGAGATCCATCTTAATATTGTCCTCCCATCTGTGCCTAGGTCTTCCTAATGGTCGTTTCCCGATTGGTCTTCCTATTAAGACTTTGAAAGGGTTCGTAATTTCTTCTATCCTGGCTACATGACCTGCCCACCTGAACCTCCTACATTTGATGACCCTAACAATGTTCGGAAAACTGTATAAATTATGTAGTTCCTTATTATGTAGTTTCCGCCATTTCCTATTCCCGTTCCTCTTGGGTCCGAATATTCATCTCAGGATCTTGTTCTCAATTACTTTCAGTCTACGCTCTTCCCTCAGAGAAACGACCATGTTTCGCAACCATACAGAGCAACAGGCATGATTATCGTTTTATATATTTTAAGCTTCAAAATCCTCGACAGCATTCGCGACAAGAAATTTTAAACTGAATATTAACACGAATTTCCTGCTTTTAGTCGACATGCTTCTATATAGAATTCCGAAACTCAGAAGTGCTATTCTTTGGTCTCTCTAAAATAATTATAAAATAACACATTTAAATAACATTCTCATTGGTCTGAACTAACCTTTTCATTAGATGTTGGCTTGACATGTTTATACTGTGTTAGGTTTCTTTCTTAGATATATAAACAAGCCTTACCTAAGCTACATTAATTGACCAGTTTTAGGGCTTTGATGCGAGAGTTATGAAGTTTTATCTTATTATTATTAGGAGCAGGCTCTAAAATAATCGGAACCACACTTTTACATTAGCCAACGACAGTTTGTTTTGTCGAGATGAAACATTCAAAACTCTACAAATAAAGAAAAAGTAGAAAAAGAAAAAGAAATGGTCTGTTATGTACTGCGGACTGGACACTTATGATCTTTAAGTGGTTCCCCAAAGGATTTACGACCATGAAATTTTAGAAGTGCACCAGAAGAATTTTAATAGTGTGCTGCAAAAATCTATATTTATTTATTTATTTATTTGCCATCAACACAACAGGCATAAGCCCAATTATAGTGTTGGTGTATTACATAATACATTTACAACAGTTTTCTTAGACATAGAGTTCATATTGCAGATGTCAATTTCTCTGTGTTTGATACATATTTTGTTATAAGTAGAACACATTCTCCAAATTGGTGATTTCAATAATACGTTGGTCCTTGCTTTTTTGCAATAAAACAGACCAGAGTTATTAGCACGAGTTTTAAGTGTCGGGACATGAAAATTTAATGTTGATATGAGATCCGTACAATTAAATTCGTTTTGTACTATTTTATGGAGAAAAATCAAATCTGTCACATTTCGCCTTTGTTCAAGTGTAGGGATACAGAAGTTGTCTATTAATGTTAGATAATTTTCATAATATGGATATATTCCAGTTGTCTTGTACGTCAAGTATTTGATAAATTTAGATTGGACCTTTTCCAGTTGGTGTCTGTATTGCTTTTGTGATGGATTCCAAATCACAGCAGCATATTCCAGTTTTGATCGGACATAGGCATAATACATTTTTGTTGGTGTAGTACTATTGTTAAATTCCTTTCCAGTTCTAATTATGAACTCTAACATCTTGAGAGATTCGTTAACTATGTTCTCTATGTTATTAAATGTCAGTTTCGTATCAAATATAACTCCAAGATCTTTGACGGAATTTAATCTATTTAGTAAGATCTGATTCATTGAGTAATCAAACTCTGTTTTACTTTTGTTTCTGGTAAACGATAAAATGTTACATTTGTTTATGTTTACATTAAGTTTGTTAAGAGAACACCAATTAGCAATATTTTCCATGTCACGTTGTAAATGGAGACAGTCATGGATGGTCCTTATCCTACCGTATATTTTGAGGTCATCAGCAAAAACCAATTTGTTACTTAATAATATATGATCAGGGAGATCGTTAATGAATAAAAGGAACAATAATGGACCTTGATTAGAGCCCTGGGGAATTCCAGAATATGCAATATAATCAGATGACTTATATTCCTTGTAGATAACAGTTTGTTTTCGATTATTTAAATATGATGAAAAGAACTTGATCAAGGGAGAAGAGAAATTATATTCGCCTAGCTTATGTAATTCCATTTGATTGTTAATTCCAAACTCAACCAACAAATTGCAAAATGAAATCCAAATTAATCGATAACGTTAATAAATGCAGCATATTTATTTATTTACCCTGAACTTTATGTAATTTTACGCAGTAAAAAATCAAATAAACTTCACACGCTCGTTTTCTTTTGTTACAAGACTTCAATGAGAATATTTGAATAATATTCAGCAAATTATGTACGTTGTTGTTGCAGAGGGGAACTCTTACTCCAAAAGTTTAAAAATAGTTTGATTCAGAAGTAATCACTGAAAAATTTCCCAATATAGCTATAACTTTGGAATGCACGTATAGCAATAGTTTTGTCATTGCACGAGTCTACGGAGACTAATAGTATAGTTGCAAGCACCTCGGTTTCCATCCCAGGCCATATAAGTTTGTGCTGGATAACATAATATCGTGTCTGTATATTTTCTTAGGTTTCTCCTGTTTCCTTTCACATTCTCATTTCTAAAATTCTTTCATAATCATTCAGTTCCATTAATCATCCGTCTTCTTTAGCCTAAAGAGCATAAGTTTGAGAGCTTAAATAGGAGATTTTCTTGTTGCATGCATATTTCATCTAGTTTAACATTTTGCCATAAGAAAGGACCGCTTGCCACAATGTGTTTTTCACGCCTTCTGACTGAATTATAAACTTGATCGTGTGATACTTCTCATTTTTTTTTAGTTTTATCACTCCTAAGTCCAAAACAAATTTCAAATCATTATGCACGTATAATATTTGTGTGTATATTTAATTTTTTGGTAAAAGGAACAGTCTTTCTAATGCAGAAATACGAAAATAATACTAATAATCGACGTTCCATCAAATATATTGTGAATATCTAAGAAAGCGGAAAATCTCATGAAACAGATATGTGTGTGTAAGATGGAGAATATAAAATCGTTACCTAATAGGTTACTACAGTAATTTTTATATATCGAGACATCAAAGATCGCCTGTAACCCTTAGTAGATCTAATGTTGGTTAATTGGGCATTATGCGCGTTGCTAGTAAACTTGTTTAGCTCAATTTAAAATACCGTTACATTTGATAAGGTGTGTCTCACTTTATCTAGAGAGATGCCTCATTGTTGACAAGACGATCTCGTTTTAGTCCACAGAATCAAGCCTCTCCTATGAAAAATATTAGCACTAACACAATAAAGATGAGGTTTTCTTCCTCTTATTATTGCAGGATATTATGCCCTTAAGAAGTACGTACCGCTACTCAAAAGTATTTGTGTGATAATAGTCTAGATCTAGATGAATGTGATAGATATATCTAGTACTACGTAAAAAAAATTGAAGAAATAACATCTACGGCCCACGCTTATGCTCTGTAGGCTAAAGGAGATGTAATGAAAGTAAAATGTTATGAAAGAATAATGGAATGTGAATGTGAGAGGACTTTCATCTAACGCTTTGCAATCCATTTTTATGCCGCAGAAAGAGCCTAAATTATCAATATTATTATAATTTTCTGAGATTTCGACTATAAAATGTTCGGAGTGGAAGAAGTGCAGGCACTCTTGTCAGCTGTTCTGGTAACGGACCACTACGAGGACGTTAAACAAAAGTCAGCCAAGGTTAGACATTGGAGTACAAGCAATGGCAAATCGCACACCATTAGAGGGGCACGGTAGCTCAGTGGAAGAGCTCTTACCTCTGATGCGTGAGGTACCTGGTTCGATCTCCGGCCAAGTGGACAACATTGTGTCCGTAGGTTTTCTCGAGCTAATCCCATTTCCTCTCACATTCTCATTTTACCAATTGCTACATTATCACTCACTTGCCTTAATCATCCATCTCCCTTAGCCTAAAGGACATAATCATGATACGTTAACCTGAAAGATCTCATTTCATTTCATATTGCAAATCGCACACTTGAGTACAGAGCTTAAACGGACCTCGAAAACAACGGACAAAATGTAGAGGAGCAGATTTAGTTTTAAAATCCTTATCTAGAACTAAAAATGTGGATTTACTACATTATAGTGTATATTTAGTTTAACAAGTATTTTACTCTGTATAATTGGATAGTGCTTGATTAAAAGTACAGTACTTCTTTTTCTTTCGTAATGTAATTGTGGATATTAGCCTCTGTAGACTTAGTGTCGCAACTTACGGACAATGGTAACATCGGACTGTTTTTGCCCTTTTTAGTCCGTTAAAATCGTCCATCTCTTGAGTGATGAGTATGTAGATCTCATTTCTACAATAAATTCGTAAATTCCGTTCAGAGCAAACTATTTTATTATAGTTTCCTTTGTTTGTTTCCTCATTAAATATTCAGAGGAGAAAAAATCGTGAACATTCAAATTCAGGAGCTGTGTTGCATCCTTATTCGGCAGAAGATACTGAGGGAAAGAGAGAGAAAAGAGAAGAAAGGATAGCGAAAAGAATAATAAATGGAAGCAGTGTGAGAAAGGAATGACAATCAAGTGAGGATATAGCCTTTCTTATTTTAAAGTTGATACGAATACGAGAAACATCGTCTCTTGAATTCTTCTGTCACAGAAAACCGTGGCACTAAACTTAAACTTTGGTGACGGACCGTGATGACGTCGATAGGCAAAGACGCATCGCAGCTCAGCGATTCAGGATCGATTCCCTTGACATGTGACAGGGATCACTGTATAGGTCTCTCCCTCAGGACGTCAACCAAGTCTGATCTGTCGCTTAGGCTGAAACTCAGCATAGTAGTATTATTATTATTAGTAGTAGTAGTACCGTACGTATCAGGAAAAGATTCTCGAAAATGCATTTAAGGAAAGAACTTTCTGTTATCCTGCTTCTACGCAAAGGTTTTAACTCAGAACAGAGACCCGCAAAAATTAAATTAAAATCTTTGCGTACTGTCCTTATCACTCGTTTTAACTCAAGGTATAATAGTTCAGAAACAAGTTAATAATCCAGTGTTTCTATTTTTGTTTTATTTTCTTTCTAATAAATTTCTGACGATCCTGCAAATAATAATAATAAATACAATGACACACTCTTAAGAAACAAATTTAGTTTTTCAGTGTGAAACTACAGTAGATTTTCAAATCATAGTAGTTCAAAAACTAACCAGAACTGATAAGTTTTTCTGTTCCAGTTCCTTTCTTTCTATCTTTTCTTCTTCATTTCCTGTTTTCAAAATTTGTTGCCTTACGGTTATGCTGGAGGCTAAGAGAGACTGTGATACTGACGAACAAAATAGTGGAATGATGGAGATGGAACCTTTTCTTGTGAACCTAAGTCGATATGAAAAAAGTAATGTCTTGCAGTTTTATAGTTGCCTTTTGCTATATAACTGTCAATATTGAAACTACAAGTTACAATGGATTTCAACCACTTCCGGTTTTAGTGGAGTGATAAGGACAGAAATAGTTTCTCTCTTTTTTATATATATATTTTTGCTCTTTTTCGGTCAACATTGAAATAAAAAATAATAGATCCCAGCTTGCAATTGAAGGATGTAAAAACTCGTGGGTAATGACATAGAGCAAATAGGTAAAATAATAATAATAATAATAATAATAATAAAAACATTTTCATGCACCTTGCTTCGAAACATGTAAGTCGTAATTGGGAAATTATCAACAAGGTATTACTGTGATACCATAGGTGGAGCAATGATACCTAAAAGCTCGCATGATTTAATATCAAAGAAGGTAAAAATTTCCTTCTTGAGACAGATATAAGAAAGATGCAAAGTGTTAATGCTCAAGCATTTATCTTAAACTTAACGTCTAGTGGGTCTGTGTAAAAAGAGAAAATCTTCCTCAGTAATTACTTGTAAAATAGGTGTTTACTCATTTACTGTAACATATCAGGTTAAACTATAGTCACTGTACGACACACATATTCCGTCACACTTAGTCATTTGAAATTTTGTTTGGGGTGAAAGAAGGAAAGGTTCTTCACCAACTAAAGCAAAATTTCGCGCTTTAATTAGTATTCTATTGACTAATTATATATATATATATATATATATATATATATATATATATATATATATATATATATATATATATATATATATATATATATATATAATATTATATTATATAATATGATATAATAAGGGCTGGATAAAAAGTAATGGTGACATTGTTATAATTCGTGTTTGATTTTATGCGCAGAACATCTGCCACATTTCTTCAATGTAATCCCCTCCCATCTCTTTAACTTTATGCCACATGTGTATACTGTCAGCGTGTCAATATTTGTCGTTGTCTCTCAGGGATCTCCATTTGGCACCAATGGTGGCTTTCCTTGAGACGTAGTGCTTCCCGCGAAGTGTTTCCTTCATTTTGGTGAAAAGATAGTCACGTAGTCCCTCAAAACATTGTTGTGCACTGCACTCCTATGCCATTTCAATCTTGATTCACGGATATTGTTCGTCTTTCTGAAATTATTGTTATGGCGCTTCCACTTTCCTTTTCTATTTTACGGCATTGCTGTCTTTGACTGAATAACACGCAATTTTTCTCGCCTCACATTCCTTTATTAACTACGGAACAGTTGTAGTGCTGAGACACGGCCCGCTGACATGAGAACTGGGTTACTACTACTTTTTATACAACCTCTCTCTCTATGTATAATATCCAACTCAGTAGGATCAAATACTCGGTTTGTCTATAACGCTCCTGCCGTGCTGACGTCCCTGGCATCAAATTTTCAGTAATACTTATCTTTGTGACAGTTATCGTGGAAAGTTTATTTTCATATCATACTATGTACGAGGGTCATTCGGAAAGTAAAGAACGTTTTGCGCTAGCGCGTGTTCCCCCACCCCCGCTGCCGCTGGGTTATTGATCTGGGCATGCTTTAGCCTCAGTCTGGCACCAGCTGCGATCCGCTACGGTCCGTTATTGCTTCTCTGTGCGACTGTAAAATGTGCGATACAATTACTGATCCCGCCAAGTGTGAGGTTCGTAGTGTGATAAGATTTTTGAATGCAAGAAAAGTGCGTCTGATAGAAATTTATAGACAAATCACTGAGGTGTATGGAAATGTGATGAATGAAGCATCAGTTCGTAAGTGGTGCATTATGTTTAATGACGGACGGACGAATGTGCACGATGAGGAACGCTCGGGCCGGCCTTCTGTTGTGACTGACGAACTCAAAGGAAGAATTGAGCGGAAAATTCAAGAGGATAGGCGATTCACTATTGATGGGCTGAACGAATTCTTTCCTGAAATTTCAAGAACTTTGTTGTACGAAATTGTCAGTGGTGAACTTGGTTACAAAAAAATTAGTGCAAGGTGGGTGCCTCGACTGTTATCGGAGGAACACAAAACCAAGCGAATGGGAGCCGCATTGACTTTTCTCAGCCGTTACCATAAGGATGGCGATGAACTTTTAAATCGTATTGTTACTGGAGATGAGACGTGGATTTCGCACATCACTCCAGAAACAAAGCGCCAATCCATGGAATGGCACCATTCAAATTCTCCGAAAAAAACGAAAAAAGCCAAACAAATTTTGAGTACCAGAAAGTTTATGGCTACGGTCTTTTGGGATCGTAAGGGTGTTTTGCTCGTTGACTACATGCAGAGAGGTGAGACCATAAATGCAGCTGCCTACTGTCAGACGTTACGTCGACTTCGCCGCGCGATTCAAAACAAAAGGCGCGGATTGCTGACCAGCGGCGTCATCCTCCTCCACGACAATGCCCGTCCTCACTCCGCGGCATTGACGAGGGACTTGCTTCAGCAGTTTAAGTGGGAAGTTTCGGAGCATCCACCCTATAGTCCAGACTTAGCCCCCAGTGACTTCCACCTATTCCCAAAGTTGAAAGACTTTTTGGGTGGAAGCCACTACGGTAGTGATGATGAACTTAAGGAAGCTGTTAGTGATTGGTTCAACAGTTTGGCGGCAGCTGTGTATGCCGAAGGCATAGAAAAACTTGTACCACGGTATGACAAGTGTTTAAATTTACACGGCGACTATGTCGAAAAGTAAGTTAAGTATCACATAGTATGTAACACAAATTTCGCCTTTGTATATCAGTTATTAAAGTTTTTATACAAAAACGTTCTTTACTTTCCGAATGACCCTCATACATGGGGAAACTTCCAAGTTAGGGTGGGTATACCTCTTTTATTATGTTTGACTGATTTCAACCCAAACAACGGGAATAGTCCAATTAAAATCTGGTAGCTTTTACGGGAGTTACTGTAAAACAGACATCCACGCTCACAAAAATACACACAAAAGCCGGTTAAATCAATGGTAGAAGTTCGTTTCAAAAAAAATAAAAATGGGTGTATGCTTTATTAACAATACACATAAGACTCACATTAAAAAATAAAATAACGAAAAAATGGACGAGAAGTTCGACCTAATTTCTATTTAACGATTTTTGTACAAAAATACAAGGTGATTATAAGTGATTCATTGGGTTTGAAAGGGTTGTGTTAAAAATGTATAACCCATACAATAACATACGATACAGCAAAAGTTACAACTTTTAGACACACTGTTAGAAATGTTCAGCTGCGCAAATCTGTCTTCAATATTGAGGGAGGGGACGGGTAAGACTTTTTTTAAATCAAAATATTTATGAAGTTGAAAGCAGTGCTGTGGAGGATCAGGGAAGCAGTTGTCTTCAACATTGGGAGGCGGGCAGATTTAAGGCATCAATTTCATCTCACTTTTCTTTGTGGCAATCGGACACAAATCATTACATTTCTCCTCGAAAAACACATTTTAAATCGGATTATTGAGGGGACAGTCTTCTCCAGCTCCAAGATTGGAAGGGACGTGTCCCCCTCATCCCCCGGGATTTGCGCCAGTGGAAATGTTCAATGTGGCTTCCTTACGTAACATATCGTAACATCTATACGGTAATCTAGTTTCCCCCACACGTTCTCAAGCATATTCCTACTAATGGTACTGTAATGCGATTCTGAAGGCTGTAGGTAGTGCAGGCATTATTATACTGTGTCTTTTATGTGTTCCCAAAGAAAAAAGTCACAAACTGTTAGATCGAGAAATCTACGAGGCCATGGGAAAGGCGCTAAATCACCTTTAAGCTTTAACACATCATC
Organism: Thermobia domestica; assembly: GCF_964235325.1. Lineage (NCBI taxonomy): Eukaryota > Metazoa > Arthropoda > Insecta > Zygentoma > Lepismatidae > Thermobia > Thermobia domestica. The sequence goes on from NC_137464.1 coordinate 126,728,170, forward strand.
CAACCCAACAGCGTAGGAGTTCGTCGTTCAGGTGTATATGTGTCATGTGACGAAGGGAAACCACATCGATTGTTTGTAACAGTGCGTTTGAAACTTGAATAGTGTTTGTATAGTTTCATATTTAGGCCTATCATTAGTTATTGTATGTATTATACATTTAAAATACAGCCATTGCAAATTGGATAAAACGTTTGTAATCACCCTGTATAAAAAGTCCATATTTTAGTAAGAAAAGCTATTTTCTGAGAATTGTGCAACATATACAGAGTGGATCATTTATCTGGAAACTCCCTCATAACTTTCAAACTAATAGATAAAATTCGATGAAATTTTGTAATCTCCAAATATCGACAGAGATACTTCATTTGACATACTCTCCCATATCACACGACTTATCAGTAATAACGCAAGCATATCGACACACATCGGAAGTACGTTAATTCAGGATGCCAACCTGTAGGAAAAATTCCATTTCGTGGGATTTTTTGGCGTTAATTTTTCGAAAGGGATAAGCTACTACATATACGGGTTCATGGGTATTTTTTAAAATTTATGCATATATATATATATATATATATATATATATATATATATATATATATATATATATATATATATATATATATATATATAATATAAAATCCACGTCAGTAAAATTCTCTACGAGCTGAAAGTAGATATAATGAGTCATCAATTAGCGCGAAATCTATGTTGATAGTCAAATTCGAAGTCTTTACACGAAGTCTTTCCTTTGCTATCGGGAAAGCGTATACGAGTGGGAAAGTGGTTTACAAAGTGAGTTACCTTACCTATACTGATGTTCTCAAACATCAAGCTCCAAGAAACACAATTGGTGTTTCGCTATTTAAAAAATAAAATAAACAAATGAATGAAAGAAAAAGTAAAACACCAGACAAGAAACAATCAGATTTCAAGACTTCCTCACAAAATACGTGAAGAACGAAGTTCTTTTTCTCATTTCAGCATCGTCACTCTCGGTAGAAGCTAGTGGTGCAAAGTGTTCTGACAACAAAATATATTTATTTTCGAATCAGGAAAGCATTTATTCATAAACTAGTTTACAAAGATTGTAAAGTACGAAATTATTGTAAAGATCCAAATTTACAAATAGTCCATTCAGATATTGAAAAAAGTGAGTAACATACAAAAGTTTCATTTTTTAATATTATCATAATTGTAATAATAACATATAATAACATAGTTTGCATAACACGGAAGCTGTGCAAACTAAATAACATTGAAGGTTAAACTTGCTCTGAGGGCAAGACGTATCCTATCAGAAAACAAAGCAGTATTCTGGAGATTTCACACGCTATATAGGCTGTATATTTACTAAACTCATTGACGCTTGGGCAGATTCAAGTAAGTGAAGAGGAGACAAACATAAAATACTGTTTTCTACTAATAGTGTTTGATTTGCTAACAGCACAAAAGTCGCTAGATTTGTAAATGAATCTCCAAATCGTCATTTAAAAATAAAAAAAAAAAATGCAAATGGGAAATATTATTTTTGTCGCTATTCTGAAAGTCGAATCCCCTAAATTTAGATCCCCTACATATAGCGTCTTTTCCCCCAAATTGGCAACCTAGATAGAGATTGCTATACTGATTAAAATGACGTAGTTGTGGGAATTGATTTATTTTAAACTTCCTTTCGCCTGCTTCTATAGCATTATGGGTTGAGATATCAAATTATTGTAAACGGCATTGTGATTTGTACGCGTTTATTGTAATCATCTATGTGATTGGGTATGATACTTATTTATGTAGTTTTACGAAATAAAACCTTTCGAAGAACGTAAAATGTTCAATCTCTTGTAACTTTGTTCCTACTTGTTTCAAATACATCATGTATATAATAGATATTGTATTTGACACTGGGATACTTCTGATGCACCCCATCCAATGACACGCCCATCCAACTTGCGTTATTCCTGTTGTATAGACCACCAATATTTGGAGATTTACGAATGTTCGTGATACTGTAGCGTCATTTGTTTCTTAACAGTGAATAATAAATGCGGTATTGAAAGTTTCGTTTAACAGGTAACTTTAAAATATGAAATAATCTGGTGTAGTGTCACACACACACACACAAACACAAACATACATATGTTGTGTTTGTATTGTGATATTGCAGAGTTCACAAACAATATCCCCTTTTGATATTTGCAGGTTACGAAATGCTGTTGGTTGTTATTAATTAGATTAGAAGTTACAAGGATGTTTCAAGATAAATGGCCCATCCTGTATACGTAAGAACAATCGAGCTTGGAGGGGAACGTGCTGGAGCCGAACAGGGTCCCATCGAGGAAATGAAACATCAGTATTGCTTCTTTAAAATTGTCGTTCTAATAATTACGAATTAATTTGGATTTGTATTCAAGAACTGAATAATTTATCTTATACCTTTCTTGATGAATTTATTATAGTACTTACACTGTTAGAGCACTGAGATAGCAGATTTTGTATTTTGCACACCATAGACCAGAATACTGTAAATTAGGGGGAGGCTAATTGACTTCTGCAACTGAATCTCAATATACTGGATCATAATTGCGCAGTTTTTTTTATAAGTGGTATCCCTAATCTTAAAAATTATCTACCTCATACTCCAGCTTTCTGGTTTTTAGTTTCTCGCATTCACGCTATTGACTTAGTGGTCCACTAGTTATCATAGGTAAATAAACTACTATATTTTAGTAAAACATTCTGACAAGATACAGAAGTAGGTCAGAGGTTTCCTAAGAGTCAAACTTGAAAATTCTCTTTGGGTTTTTAATGAGTTTAATTATGATCCAACCAAATGCTAATAAATATTTTAATTTCAAATTATATTGTTTATCTAAGAGTAACTATCATATGCGAGTAGAAGGAAAACATTTTCTTTTATAGTTGCTGTTACGACTGCATGTTCTAGTTACCAAATAGAGAGTAACATTGATTTCCCCGGTCCAAAATGTTCTTTTTCCTAAGAACCAGTAAACATTCCGCTCCTTGTTTTCTGACAGACAAATTAGTTCACTCGGGGATCGCGAAGTTAGAGTTGGTGATTCATCACTGATGTCAGCAGGCGGATGTTTACTGCTGGATGTTTACTGTTCCTCTTTTTCCCCTCTCCTCCCCACAATGGGTGTAGGTAACGAAATTGACATTTTCTTCCGTTGCCATGATGGATCAGACACGCGGTTGTACTTTGACAGATAAAGCTCGTGGTTGTTCTATACTCTCCAACGAGGCAGAAGTGCATTTTCGCTTTTCGAAAGAGTGACGGACGAGATTTTCATGTCTTTCCATTTCCTTTTTACCACCGTTAGTTACGTCAACCTACTACCATTGGCGGCGTTCTTTCATGAATTGCTGTTTCAAAAGAGTCGAACAACACTGTGTAAATCGTAATTTCCGTAATTTGCTAGATATTTCAACACAAGAAGTACAATGCAAAGATAAATTATTACATTAGTTTGAATCTTTCAGCGTTTGAAAATGAACTTTCAAAATCTATTTTACTGAATTTAAACACAATAAATATGTGTAACAACTGAAGTTACTATATATATAAAAGAAATGAACAAACACTTTGTGTACTAATATGAATCTATTATGTGCTTCGGCTATGTACTTTCAATTTTATTGATATAAACGTGTTGCTGTAGTCACTAATGTTTTTTTATCCTACGAAAAACATATTTTGTGTATATGAAGCAAAAATCGTTTTCTGCATAATATACACAGTGAGTCAAAAGTGCCTTACCAATCATTATAAAATGAAAGCAAATGTAGATAGCCGAAATTGCTAATTGCAGGGTCACGTTAGACCAAGAGAGAACCTTTATGGTGTGCGTCAGGTGAACGACTGTCATCTTGCTGTATATAATTTTAAATCTCACTCAAACAGTTTAGGTGGGAAGGGGGTCATGTGATATATAGAACAGGGCTAGAGTTTTAAGAGAAATCAATGGTGTAATCAGATTTAACATAACTGTAATAACATCGAAGTTATAATTACATGAAACTCAAATTTCTCTCTTATTTCCAGGTGTTTAACCATGCCATTAGCCAAAGCCGACGCATCGAGTTCGTCAAGAGCTCGCGCTGTAGCTTGTGATATCAATGAAAGATATCATCAACATGCTAGGCCCAGAACTGCCACTGAAAAGGCACAGCTCTGATCGTTTAGGTCCCCACAGGGCAGTACACGTCGATTTTCATTCGAGTGCCACGTCAGCGAAATCTCCATTTGGAGGATGTTAACGACGCATAAGTAACATCTCTACAAGCTGCAACTACAGTAACGTCTTTCTGAGGATGACCCACATAGGAGAGTGCAATCTTGTGAGTGAGCAGTGAACCAATTGCGGTAGGACCCCCAACTTTGTAATGCAAATTTTCCACACCGATGAAACAAATTTTTATGATGCAGGGGAGGTAAACAGACAATCTACGCTACTGGTCTCCAGATAAGTGGACAGATCCGTGTAAAATGCTTGGTGCAGGAAAAATTATAGTGTGAACAGGGATCTGGGAGACACGTACCATTGACCTATTTGTTATCCCTGGTACCTTAACTACAGGGCTTTACTTGGACATATTAGAAAAACTCATTTTTTCCTCAGTGTCTGCCCCAGATGGCACCGTTACCTTATTTTACCAACATAATAGGACGTCACCACATTATGGACTGCAGCAGTATCTGGATGAACAATTTCGTAGTCGATGGATTAGTCAAAGTGAGTCAGTGGAATGGCTGCCAAATCGCCTGATTGGACCATTGGACTTTTACCTGTGGAGTCACCTAAAGGCAATGGTGTATGTGGAAAAGATTAGGAATCTGAATCCTTTGGAGCAACGAATAGAGGATCCATGTATACAAATCACACCTTGAACATTGTTCCGTATTCTTAAAGCTTGGGAAACACGTCTGCAAACATGTAGAATATAGCGCAATACAACCACCATATTGAATACATTTTAATAGGTAATCGTTTCATGTGATTATATTTTCATAGTTATGACAGTTACGTTAAATCTGATTACACCATTGAGTTTTCCTTAAAATTCTAGCTCCGTTTCATATATTACATGAATCCATTTCCATTTAATTTTTTTGAGTGAGTTTCAATATGGCGGACAGCAAGATGGCGGCCGTTCACCTGACACACTCCATAAAGGTTCTTCCTCGGGCCAGTGTGTCCCTACAATTACCAATTCCGGCTATCTACACACGCTTCCATTTTTAAGGGGTGGTAAGGGACTTTTGACTCACCCTGTATATCATAAAACAGTGAACAGAACTTCTGTGAATACCAATGCATTTGTTAAATTTTGATTGTTACGACAGTCACCCATCTCCCTAACTTTCAAACTTTATTTTATGAGTTTTTATGTCCCTCGGTTCTCCCTTTATTCCAAAAGAAACTAGAAGAATAAATGATGAATAATATCCATGCCTTGAGTGGAATTCGATTCCCCGGCAGGCAAGTCTTGTGATCGCTAGCCTAATGCTATAGACTTCTCGACCACTCCAATTGGCTCCTAAATTTTGTAACGCAAGTACAGTGACACGAAACGATGGTAATATAACTTCTTTCTTTTATATAGATTTTTGTTTGGTTTTTCCTACCAAACGCATGAGTGATTATTGCTGCCATATTTTAATCAAAGAACATGATCAAATATGTGGATTACTTCAGCAAAACTTTTTTTCTTCCTATTATCCAAAATTATTTTCCACCCTATTTTACTTTACGATAAAATTCCTCAGTACGAAGTCGCTGTTTCTACACTGTAAAAAGTTTCGTAGGTAAATGTACAAAAATCGTTGACAATCTGTTTGCCAAACCTCTATGTAAATTAATTTTCGCCCATAAAGTAAAATTACTAATATAAAATCGTGCAAAATTACATTTTCATCAATAAAAATATCATTTTCTTATATATTTACTGTAAATTTGTTTTAAAAAAACCCAGCAAATTTTGTAATTTAATCTAAGGAAATGTATATCAATTTACAAAATGAAGGGTAAATGATTTTGCATTGATTTTTGGTAATTTAAACTACAGAATTCTTTCTAGTGTATATCTTTACAACCCCAATTATTTATAACTATTTAATAAATGCAAATTGTTAATAACTTAGACATCTAGTGCCCTGGTCATACTCAATCATTCAAAATAATTATAATAACCCATGTTAGGAATGGTGTTGGCTCTCAAATTTCCGTTGTTTTTTTAAAAATTAATATTACTTTTCAGCCATGTGAAACATGGAATCATATCACGAGGTTCAAATCACATGAGTTTCTACCAGTAATCAAACTCTATCTTCCACACCAAAAAACAGTAACTAGCTGTCTAGCCGTTTAGGGATAAGACATATTTAATATTTCTGGTGTCATCTGAGAAAGAGCCTAAGTTGTAAGCCAGTAATAAAAGCTAAAAGTGTATGAGTTAGCAAGTAAATAAAACGTAGCAATTATGCGGTTGGCTAAACGTTAGCTTCAGGTTATTTACATGAAATCGACAAATAAGTATCTACTTACAATTATGTGAATACGACTAGTTTACTGACTACAAACCTTTGTTCCATTTATTACCAATACTAACATATCATAAATCATACACTGTAGTGATTCCATTTCTTCATACTATTTGATTATGAACAATACAGTATTGTATGAACAGAAACGAATAATCTATCAAACAAGATTTCTAATTGTTTTTACCATACCAAATGACATTACACAAGAAGTCATTCTTGCTTACCAACCACAACGACTATTTAATTAAGTCAAATCACTCACGAACATTTTCTCCTTTTCTTGTATAACTGACCCGATACGAATATCATTGTACCAAATGTTTTAATTTTACTGTTATAAAATTCCTTACTTCCAGGCGATACAGTAAAAGCTCTCTATACTTTTACTTTAAAAAATACTTATCGTGTATAATATATACATCATGCAGAAACGCATGTTGGGATTGTAACACAACGCAGGCCTGCAGAACCACTAACCTCATTACATTGGTACTTAATCAGAATACTTAAAATCAAAATCAGTGGTGTTCCTTTATGTCTAACCAATGATTTTGATGTATTTTCTTCTTCCTGTTAACCTTCTTCTTCCGCTTGTGTACTTTTTAACTCCTTATCAATAGTTGAGAGTTGATTTTTGTGAACCGGAACATCATCTCTTGATTCCGTCTTAGAACTAGCTAGAACTGGCGGCGCCTTGGATGCAGGTTGTTTGTAGTTGTACAGCGTGGTCCGGAAGTGGGCATACCCCTAATTAGTGTTTTCTGACAGTTTCAGGTTTTACCCACATTTGTTTTGGTAACATTGCTTGGCATTATCTGGTAACATTGCTTGGCATTGTCTGGCAACATTGCTATCCATGTTCATTTGTTTTCTGCTGTTTTCTGCTTGGTTAGAGTTATTTGCAGTGAAGTTGGAATAATCAACAATGTGTGATCAAAGTCCATATAGCATTGAACAAAGATTAGTTGTTCCGGTTTGACTTCACGAAGGGCGTTACACAGGTGACACCGTAGAAAGTGTTAAAGCGAAATTTACAGACTGCTTTTGTATTAATCCACGAAGAAAAGCAACAATGTTAGGGTGGGAAAACGTGCCATGATGTGGAAGCATCAGTGCAGCAATCGCCTTCAAAATCAACACGTAAAATGTCTTTGGAGCTTGGTATTCCTCGGACCACCATGATGAGGCACATGAAAGATGATCTAAAATTGAAGGTTTACCGTCCAGTGCATGTGAATGAACTGAGTGACGCCGACATGGATGCGCGGAAAGAAGCATAAAAAACTCTAAGGCGTTCCCTTCCAAACGATCCCGTGGTGCAGTCCTCTTCATAGACGAGTGCTATCTGCCGGAGTGTGCATTCTCGGAACGTTCTAATGTGGTGTAAGAAAAAACCCCGGTTTTACTAAAAGATGGAGAGAAACCCACCACACATGATGCTGTGGGCTGGAATGAGTGCAACACACATTTTTAAGCCTTATTTCTTTGAAGACAATGTCTATGGACATTCTTACCTGGAGATGCTTAATGAGTGGTTGGTGCCTCAACTGGAAGAAAATGATATCAAAGACACTGTTGTGATACAGCAGGATGGAGCACCAGCGCACTTCGCGATTCACGTGCGCAAATACCTGAATCAGACGTTTCCTGGCCGCTGGATTGGAAGAACTTGTGCATCTTCACCAGCTGCCTTTGCCTGGCCTCCAAGAAGTCCCGATCTAACGAAATCAGACATTGCTCTCTGGGGTTTCATAAAGCAACAAGTAAGACACACTCGATATCACACAGGGTAGGAATTACGAGCAGCTGTGGAACACACCTTCACCCTCGTGACTCTGGAGTATGTCCGCAAAACATCTGTGAGAACTTGGCGCAGAATTCAGCAGTGTTACGACATGGATGTTGATCATACCGATGTTTATGACTTAAAACTTTTCTTAAGATTTCAAGGTAACTGTGTACATACGTTCTACCATAACTAACACTATACTGTTGAAACTAAAGGGGATACGCCCACTTCCGGACCACCCTGTAGTTGAAATCAAATTGACAGAGAAGCTTAGCACGTGTGGTTCATTATCATTCCTAGATACTAAACAGGGTTGTTTCTCTCTTTTAGTTAATGCATCCTTCAATTGGTTCTGTCTTTCATGTATATCTTGACATACTGGAGTAGGCTTATTTATCACAGGCTATTTCTTAAAAAAGGAAATGGCAAACATATGCGAAACATTCAGACAATTGACATCTAAAATGAAGTTTATTTATTGCAGAACATATATTGTCACTGTGTCTGAGGAAACAATATTTACACCGCTTTGCTGAGATATACGACTTTTGATAACATTGGAAACATTCATAAGATCGTTCGTTTTGCTGCAAAATAATTCTTTAAAGATAACACACATCCCTAACGAAGTATCTCACATTGAGACGATCTAAATCACAATATGTTCCATACAGTACCTCCAACCTCTGAAAGTTGAAACTTATTATTCATCTTAGATGTGCCTGCCAAAATCTTAAAATGTATGAGTTGTCAAGTAACTTAAAGGATAGCAATTCTATGGTTAAATGAGCGATAATTTCAGACTCCTCACATGAAATCAGCTGAAAACTACTTACAACCATGTGAATACGACTAGTTAACTGACCATAAAAATATCTTCCAGTGATTACCAACATTAACATCTCGTAACGATTTATTAAATTAACAATATTTAGGAATCAAAAGATAACTAGAATCAGTTCAAGTACTCCATCACTTCCTTTCTTGTTTCTACATGGCCAAAAATAGTAGTATTGGGAAATTGTTACGAAGGAACTACTTATTAGGAGAAAAGCCAATAAGAGGAAGAAACTTTAGAAATCCCTGCAGAAACAAACAATAAGAAACGAAAATAAATTAAAAAAGAAATATAATTGAACCAAAATGCAGGAAGTTATGTATTTTGTAAAAAGTTTCTATGTGCATTTATCATGATTTGTAGAAATAAGAAGCTTAGAAGTTCCATCCAATTGAAAGAGGGGGCCAATAACTGAACGAATGAGTCTTCGTTATTTTAAATCTTCTCTTGCGCTTAAAGTCTTGTTAGTATTATGTGGAAAGGAACAGAAAGAAAGAAAACGAATATATGGTATATATATCAATTCTGTTGCAGTTTCAGAATTTCCTTTGAAAGTCTTCTAAAGATGTTAAGAGAAGAAACGGAGAAACGTAATGCCCTCTTCCTTTGCCTACTCATGTTTCTAAGAACCTGTTGTCAAGGTAAAGGAGGTCGGTCATTCGAATTTGTGTGTGTATGTATATATACGATGTGCTGTTCAGAAAAGAAACCAGATGTTACCATGGACAAAGTCACTGACTGAGCGATAATATTTCCTTAGCGACTGTTGTAAAGAAATTGGCATTTTTATTTTTTCCATTTGAAAAATAAACCAATACATACAAAAATAACTTTCTATTTGAAGATGAAATACATTTTTCAATGTATAAACGAATTTACTTTTATCCGACTTTTTCAGTACAATACACATAAACAACACATTAACTCTGCATTCAGTTAAGGATATTGATTTTATTAAGATCAACAGTATCACTACAACTAAAAGACCTATTTCATAAAGGAAAATATATCTTAAGCGAATATCGGAACTTAATGTGTTCATATGTATCTCAATATATGTTTATATTTAACTGTTGAATTTCATTTTGAATATTTTTGTTTTTATGAGGAAACAGAACTATCCTTCTAAAGCCCACTTTTTCTATTAGTGACAGTACAATACAAATTTTGGAAACAATATTTGTCACAATTTTAATAACTAGACTAAAAGAATAAAAATCTTTATTGTGCAAATTAAGTTTAAATTGGCTCTATATAATTCATATAGTGTACCTAGGTGTATCAGTGCGGAATTAGGCGAAATCGATCAACCATTGACCAGATATTTATCGTTTGACAAATACTCGAAAAGAAGTGGGAATACAGTACCCCGATTGATTATAGAAAGGCGTGCGACTGGTTAGGAGAGAAATATTGTACAACATTCTTACAGAATTTGGAATACCAAAAATGTTAATCAGATTAATTAAACTATGCTTAAATGAACCCCAAAGTAAAGTCCGAGTAGAAAAATTCTTGTCCACGAGTTTTCACGTTAAGAATGGACTGAAACAAGTAAATGCGCTGTCGCTATTATTATTAAACTTTGTTCAGGAATACGTTATAAGGAAAGTTAAAGATAGCAACCAGGGCCTAGAACTTAATGGTACCCACCAGTTTATAGCGTATGCTGACAATACAGGAAAGGTACCGAATATCGGATACTGTTTGAAAAAAAGAAATAAAAACTTTGTAAACATATATTTCATTGACGTAGGCTCTTCTAAATGTTCTGTTATCTTTGTAGATTACAATTTGAAAGTTTCGAAGCAATAAAGAAATATTAAAAGAAATAATACGTACACTTTGGTATAAGGAAGCATTTTTCTCAATTCGGAAAATAGTTGCCCAATATTGGATAGTAAGGGGTCTTAATATCGCACTGAAATTAAATGAGGAGGGTTTAAGAAAAACTACAATTGGAGAGGATTGTGCATTATTTTAATTATATTACATGGTGTAAGCATATACTAAACGTAAAGTTGCAAACCATGTATATTTAACTAAACGTTGTTCTACAAAATAGACTATTTTCTAAATATGTACATATGTAAATTTATTTTAACTAAATATTGCTCTATCAAACAGTCAACTTTCTAAATATGCAGTTTTTCAGGCATTTAAACAGTGTTCAACAAAAGAGGCTACTTTCTAATAATATAGATTTATCTGTAACTAAACGTTGTTCGACTCATCTGTATGTAGTAGGATCCACCAAGAAGTTAAATTTTACTGGCAAAAATCACAAGCAAAGGATTTCCAAGTTTTTGGATCAGTGCCTTCACATAGCTCGTGTGCCCATTTAAGACATTGGATACATCGTATCCATCATTCACCACCTTTGTCAAGCTTATACAGCTGTGAACAAAACATTGAAAATTTTGGATGCCTTGAGGAACCCTATGTTAATTTCCCTTGACGGAAGCAACAGCCTGGAACATAGCTTCAAGATCCCGCTTCTTCCTTCAAGCGATTTCTGTCATCTATGATAATTGAAGAATGACAACAGCAATACCGTTCTCTAATATCTGATATCCGATATTCGGAACCTCTATACTATCCGATATTTGACAACGTAGGTCGTGTGGCAACTTTCAACTATATAAATCAAGTAAACAGAAACGAACTACCAAAACATGATATAATTTAAGACTACTCTTCTTAGCTTATATTATAATTATAGTGTGAATATGATGTGGTTACATCTATGGACGACATAATGCAATCCACTGCAGTATTAGAAATATTTCACAAGGTCAAAATCGCAAAATACTTCACTACACAAATAAACATGTTGCGAGAGATGCCGTAACTCAAGCGTCGAATGGTCCACCGATTGGTGTGCAGTTACGATAACGGCCGCTAGGCTACAGCACCTTACACAAAATATTTCTCGGTATCCGATATTGGAAAACCATCCGATATTCGGTATTTTGGCCCTATAAATTTAATAGGGGTGATGGGACAACAATAGAAAGAAATGCAGAGGTCTTGTTAAACGCTTGCAGGGACATGGGCTTAGAAGTAAAAACAGAAAAAAAAACTAAATACATGGAAATTCGCCGGGATCGTAATCATTCAAATTATGGATGCATAAAGATATCAAATAATAATTTCGATAATGTGGATACTTTCACATATCTAGAATCAATATTAATAGTCCAAAATCATATCCACAAGAAATTAAATGTTGACTGAAAGCAGGAAATTCGTGTTATTATTCAATTCAAAATCTTTTGTCGTTGCGGATTCTGTCGAGAAATTTGAAGCTTAAAATATATAAAACGATGATCATGCCTCTTGTGCTGTATGAATCTGAAACATGCGCTTAATCTGAGGGAAAACGTAGACTGAAAGTATTTGAGAATAAAATCCGGAGACATATATTCGGGCCCAAGAGGAACGGAAATGGAGAATGGCAGAAACTTCATAACAAGGAACTGCATAATTTATACTGTTTACCAAACATTGTTAGAGTCATCAAGTCTAGGAGGATCAGTTAAGCAGATCATGTAGCCAGAATGGAAGAAAGTAGGAACTCTTTCAAAGTTTTTACTGGATATCCATGCGGAAAACGTCCATTAGGAAGATCTAGGCGCAGATAGGAAGATAATATTAAGATGTATCTCACAGAAATAGGAATACAAAGGAGAAACTGGATCCAGTTGCCTAAGGACAGAGGTTTTGTGAACGTGGCATTGAACCTCCGGGTTCCATAGGTCATAAAGTAGTTAGTTAATGTATGTGTATGTATATAATATATCTGAACTAGATACTGACCAGCGGAAAACATTAATATGTTCACCTGCTAGTTTTTGAACGAAATCGTATGAGAATTATATCAGAACGAGTTCTTGACGTAAATTAAGAGTTGTGTTTGTGCTTCATCGACTGGCAAAAAGCTTTCGACCGGCTCAATTGAACCAACCTTCTGAAAATATTTAGAGAAATTGGGGTCAACTTGAGAGACCGATGACTCATTTGCAACCCCTACATAGTACAACAAGCGAAATTGTGCTTGAATGAAGGAGAAACCAATAGTGTGGAAATTGAAACAGAAGTCAAGCAGGCATGTAGTATGTTGCCCCAATTATACGGCATTTACAGTGAACGTTTAATGAAGGAAGCATTAATAGAAATTGGAGATTTCAAGATTGCAAGGCAGATCGTAACAAGATAAAGTATGCTGATGATATGGTTATTATAGCTGGAACCGAAGAAGGACTATAGGAGATTAACAACATAGTTGGCAATGGGAAACTATATGGATTGAAAATCAACATCGAAAAATCGAAAGTAATGAGAATATCTCTTGGGAACACACCCTTACGGGATACAGTAGAACAATCAATCAGAACTTGAGGAGATCAATAATTTCAAGTATCTGGAACGTATTTTGACGAGAGACGCTTACTACACCAAAGAGATCAGGTCAAGAATTGCCATAGCCAAAGAAGCATTTAACAAGAAAATATCACTCCTAAGGAACATACTTAATACTGGACTAAAGAAGTAGTGGGTCAAGTGTTATATATGGAGTACTGAACTGTATTGTTCAGAGACCTGGACATTATGAAAGTTAGTGAAGAAATATTTACAAACGTTCGAAATGTGGTGTTGGAGGAAGTTGGAGGATATAAAACGGACAGAGAGAGTAACAACCGAAGATATTTTAAAACGCATAGGAGGGAAGAAGACGCCTTTAGCAAGAACCATCGTAGGAAGGCCAATTGGATTAGACACATCTTGCAAAGAAATTCTTCTTCAAACCGCCATAGAAGGAAGATGGAAGAAAAGTAAGGAATAGGAAGAAGAAAAACACAACTGATTAATGATTTTTAAAAAAATAGAACAAAATATTGGAAGTTAAAGAAGCTGGAGATCGAGAAACGTGGAAGAAACATTTCCAGGTCCAAACCTATAATAATGTAATAAAAAAAAAAAGAATTAGTCCCAGGACCTGTCAAAAGACAGAATATTCAATAATAATAATAATAATAATAATAATAATAATAATAATAATAATAATAATAATAATAATAATAATAATAATAATATTAATAATAATAATAATAATAATAAAGTGAATGATATATTCGTCTTCTGTTTGTAAACCTCGATGCACTATGTTTGGTAACTTCGTCAAACCATTCAGAAAATATCGTGCGGTTTACTTTTTGCGTACCACTCGAAATAATTGTAGAAAAAATGTAATTCTTTCACTAATTTCCTTCTTATGAAAAAAATCTCACTTTACATAGATAAAATTAAAGGGGCAAACAAGAATTTGTTGAAAAATTACAGTTCATTTACGATATGCGTATAAATACTGCTTCCGAATGTATAGCATAAAAACTAGTGTGAAAACCAAACCAACCTGTGCTAGGTGACGACTAAAAGCATAAATACTATCTAACCGAAGCTGGTGAATCCTCAACGAGGGTGCATCCGAAGGAAGCAGGCCCGTCAGCGATGGTTAGTATACGTATAAGCAAGGGTAGTGAAAAGAAGTGGGTCTCGACAACGATACGAGTTTCAATAGCACTTGTCATGGTTTCATACTAGTAACACACTACTTGTTAACAAAAAATACAGCTTCTATACACCGTGTAGAAATACACTCACTGCCGGTGAAAACTAGCATCTAATAGTCATATTTCTTATGCACCCACTTATCTTATCCATTGTAAAGCACTTGTAATGATTTTACATTGGTATTCCTACGCTTGTAAACCCAAAATACAGCTGTATTACTTTGTATTTAATTCTGTTGCCTGCAGAAAATTGTTCCTAGGAATCATGGGCGATTTTCCCAGTAATTATACATACTGTATAATGAGTACTTACATAGTGTGCGTATGCGACGACGCAAGGAATGATGGCATGTTTGCATCTGATTCTTGACGAATCTGTGCTGAACAATACAGTCTCTAAAGTAAGGCTAGCCAACTCTGCAAAATGTACGAACAAAACCAATGGAAATCGAAGATAAATGACAGGCGCTCCTCTAGCGCTTACTTGCAAAAGAGTGTTTTTTGGCTGTTGTATCCGTTTTCTTTCTTTCCTGAATGCAGACATCACCGGCATTCAGCAGACAACAGCGTCACAGTACTATTATTGTAGGAAATAGTTTTGTTCACTGATTAATGAAAATTAGTATTTTTGAAAGTATATATTCGATAATCTTTTTGAAGTACGTATATGAAATAGTTGCACTAATTTTGAACAAAATCGGCCACTATCCCTACGTATATGACAGCAAATATATTATAATTTTAGTAATTCATTCAATTTTACCGTATTACAGTAGTACAATACTATTTGTTGATATTCATCGAATATTTGCAAGTAGTATGTGCGTTGTTATTAGAATGTATATGCCATCATCAGAAGACGAACAACAATACGTACGACTTGCTACTTAACAGTGTGACTTTTACAAATACAATTATAAACAATATGTTACAGCAGAATAAAGACTATTTATTAATTGTTATTGGTCAAAAAAAACAACATACTTTTTAGCATCATAAAATTAAGTTTTTCTAGATTTTCTAGAGAACAACGCACGGTAATTTCCCTCAAACATCACGTTTTATTTAGTTTGATGTGATCTACAGATTGATATGTTTTTGAACGCAATTGTATTTTAATCAGTGGTCGAAGTGAGACGATATTCAGTGGTATGGCATATACCCTCTGGTTCTCCAGTGATGAAAACATACCATCTTCCTCCAACACCACATTTCGGAGCTCTCTAAATATTTCTGTAACTTTCATAATATCCAAGTCTCTGAACCACACAGTCTAATACTCCATACACAGCACTTGACCAACTTCTTCCTTAGTCCAATATTGAGCCAGGGGGTGCGGTGACTCAGTGGTAGAGCGTTCAGCTCCGGTGCTTGGGGTCCCTGGTTCGATCCCAGCTCGAGCCGTGTGGACTTTGTAGTGAACAAACACCGTGCTCGTGGGTTTTCTCGAGTTTCCCCCGTTTCCTCCCCCTTTCTTCATTCCACTATTTCACTCATATCTCATCATCACAGTATCCTTTAGCCTAACCGGCATAATCGTGGGACGTAAAACTTAAAGATTTCATTTTTTTTTCAGTATTGAGCCTACTAGTTAAGAGTGATCTTTCCTTGTTGAATGCTTCTTTGGCTATCGCTATTCTTGGCCTGATCTCTTTGGTACAGTAAGCATCTCTCATCAAAATAATATTGTAAATATATTGTTGTAATAATATAAATGCCAATAATATTGTAGACCTTCATTTCCGTATCTCAAATGCGTAATCCAAAAAAATCTAATTTAAAGTGCACCACCTGCCAAACTAAATCATAATAAAATAGTAGGCTGAAATTATTTTATTTTACCGTTTTGTAGCTGTATTATTTAGTGGAAATAAAAAAAAACACGATAAATGTTTAGTTAGCAAATTTAAAATAATCTATCTGAATATTTTAAAACAAGGAGTACGGAAATATTAATGAAGCTATGGTTGTTAACATCGAACTTTGCGTTTGAATTGTTGAATTACTTCGTGCTACTAGCTATCTTCTTTAGTTTTATTTTTACATACATTACTTTTTAATTTAAAAATAATATTAAATCTTGTTTCTATTGAAGTGCTTTACTTTTGTGCTTGTTTAGCCATTTCATTACCCGTGTTTATGCTAAAAGCAATCTACAATTTTTATGACCCTGGTTATGCATGTGAAAATCGCCCTCAGTTAGAGTTCTGCAATTTCACTTCAGTCAATGTTGTATAGTCTGGTAATGAAGAGTGTTTTTTTTTTTTTTTTTTTTTTTTGTCCGATTCAGCACAAAATGAGTTTCGCTACTTGTTGCCATCTACTGGGTCCAATATTACATAAAAATCTAACAAAACGTAATATTACATAATCTTTTGATTTGTGATTTGTAGTTGTATGGGATAATTAAGTTAGTTTAGAACTGAATTGATGATTATAAAAAGCTACATTAGGCGCTTCACCAGTATACTGTAGAGATCTTGAAATGACTCTACTTTGTCGCCAACTATTTCTTATTCACTGACATATTTGTAGTGTTAGTCATCCATAGAATGTAGTCCATTCTATGCAGAAAAATAAATAAATGCATACTATGAAAACTGAAACATGTTTTAAACTCATTGTCATAATAATGTGATCAAGTCAATTCAGGAGAACACAATTCTCACTGAAAATAAATTAACTACTAATATTTTGCAATAACAATGTCGAGCTTACATTATTTGTGTTATTGTAAATGAAGAGATCCAATTCTTCCAAGTCCGTCAGTGCAGAAGGCTAGTAGGTTCGATTCATGTTCAGAGTATTCAATGTGAGATTTTTCATAAGGGTTTTCAGAATGAAATTCAGCCAATTATATGATATTCACAAATAACAATAGAACGTGCACAATAGTTTTCGTGATTCATGTTTTCATTAACAAGCTGGCCCAATAATAGAATTTGTATAGGCAATCATGGAAAGCCTACATTTTCCAACATTTTATTTGTTCTTGACATTTCCGCATGATCTTGCTGAATCTATTATGTAAATTTATTTCATCAATGCATCCTGATATAACTATTTGAGTACGCTTTTCTGTTATATGTGCAGATAATCCTAATTTTGGAAAGGAAACTTCTCAGTTTGTCTGTGCGTTACACTAACTCCGAATTGTAAACAATGACGCACATTTTGGTTAGTACGATTTTAATTTACGCTGTCTGCCTATCGACCTGGTGCCAATAGATGTAGCTAATATACAGAAAGTTTACCGATTTAAAGTACTGTGATGATTTATTTGCAACTTAAAAAATTGTATTGTTTCAGTTTTAATTATTTCAAGATTGAACAACTTTTGAACATTAATATTAATGTAACCGCACGTTTGTTGGTGGGCAAATTAGGAAGATAAAAAAGGAAAAGCTTTAAATGTAAACAATTAGAGCTTTAAATTAGCACGATTTTAATCAATGTACTCATTTACGGCAAACCGAAGGCTTGGGCGTAGCAAATAATAGGATTTAATGTAAATTTCAGATTATGTATTGAAAATATAGCAGTATAATAGGTGATCTGATTTCATCATACACAACATTACAAGGTCATAGCTAAAGTAGCTTACCTGTAGCACTCCTTATATTATTATTATTATTATTATTATTATTATTCCTTTAGAACTGCTTAATCCTTTGAAGAACTGCAATGTAACAAATAAGTATGAAATAGAGCGATATGTTCATCTTTGGGAGATTCCTTGATATGCTTCACCCTTTCCCACTATTCACGTAACTTTTCATTTATCAAGTTTTGCTCAAAACATAAAAGTTATGAGTATTTAAAATTTAAACGTGTCTTTAGCTTTACTTTATGTATTACAAATAATAAAATATTTTGAATTTTGACAGTGGAATAGTTGTAAATAGTAGTGCTGTTATAATACAATGTAATACTATTTGAGAAATGGACTATTGGTCATCAGTACTGTCTGTAAGTAAGTTGCTCTTCGTAATGCATAGTCGTATTAAATGAAACATGCCCTACTGTTTTC
Organism: Thermobia domestica; assembly: GCF_964235325.1. NCBI lineage: Eukaryota > Metazoa > Arthropoda > Insecta > Zygentoma > Lepismatidae > Thermobia > Thermobia domestica. Next base: position 126,746,962 of record NC_137464.1, read on the forward strand.
TCTCTTCCATACGCATATTTTTTTTATAACGGAGATCAGGGGCGTACGCACGGAGTCCTGGAGGTTCGGACCCCCCCCCAAATCCGGACTTTTTTTGTAAATGCAGTCTACTTTTAGGGGCAATTTAGAAATGTTCATATAATTTAGCCTCAAATTGTATTTGGATCCCCCCGAAACGCCTTAGGCCCCTCCCGAAATAAATTCCTGCATACGTCCCTTACGGAGGTCCAACATCCTTTAAGTTCTTGTTAGAAAAGAACACGCAAACAAGGAGATCTTCAAAAAGAAATCTTGACGGTAGTCTTTAAAGGAGCCTTTTTAAAATGATACGGATTCTACGATTTAAAACCGGCCCTAATCAGAAATGCGTATACAGTAAGTACTTATGTTTCTACTGTTCATGTCGAAAGTGTGAATTGGTACTAAGGCACGGCTCAATCCTCTTGAACAGTTATTCATTTTTCAAAGCTCGTCCACAATATATATATATATATATATATATATATATATATATATATATATATATATATATATATATATATAATTTTCTATTTAATTCAAATCTTCATCAGTTCGTAAACCGCTTTTAAATCATATAGCCTATATTTCATTAATGTAGACCAGTGATTGCCAAACCTTCGATCACGAGCTACTGGTAGCTAGCGGGGACATTTTCGGTAAGTCCCGGTTAACGCTCCGGTTAGCTAACCTTGATTCCTTGATTCCTCCACTGAGCTGACGCTAATGATAGGGGACGCTGTCGAGAACAACTGCTTGTTTCTCTCGTGCAATTGCCATTGTCAGCCTCATCTCACAGTTTATTGTATATGCGTAGGGTTGTGCACGTTATGTTCTTCGTGTGTATATTAGACTTGGATAGTTTGATTGAATATTTACCAGAAATATGCCATTGATTTCATATTTACTAGAAATATGTCAAATTTACATTCGTTTATTGCCTATAAACTTACATTTTCTAGAAATGTAAGTTTATAGGCAATGAAAAAATGTAAGATTTGGAAAACAATAGTTGTAGTACTTTTGGTTGGTAGCTCACAATAAGATTTAAAAACGGTACAGTAGCTCAGAAGTAGGGGTGGCGAAAATTTTCCGGAATCGGAAATTTCTCTTTCCAGATTTCGGAAAAACTAAGGAATTCAGAAAATTCCGGATTTTTTCCGAATTCCCGAATTGTTTAGATATTCCGGAATTGGCCAACCTTATTCAAAAGCTTCATAAGTTTGACGACCACTGATGTAGACAATATCATTCGCTTTTGTGAACTAAATATTTACTTTATTTACTTTAGATACTCTTTTTATCTGCTTCAAAAGGTGCTTGGGTGATGAATAAACTATATAGTATAATCATATGGCCATACTGTATCGATGAGAAACATAAACTATCAAATTAGTACGGGGTATTTTGAAATGAAATGAAATAATTGAGTTTTACCTCCCACGGTTATGCCGGCTAGGCTAAAGGAGACGGTGATGATGAATAATGAATGAAAATGGTGGAATGAAGAAAGTGGGAGGAAACGGAAGAACCCCGAGGAAACCCACGCACACGGTGTTTGTCCACCACAAAGTTCACTTGGCGGGGACAGGGTTACGGGGTAGTTTGAGTCATGGTAACAGAGGTATAAAGATGAACAAATCAGGTATAGTCGTGTCAAGGACAAACAAGTAAAATATTTGTTTCCGTTAGACTTAAAATAAGAATACGAAGTGCTTGAAAGTTAATTTATAATAAATATGTTTCTGTAGTCTATAATTACATGTTCCTTAGATTCATGTTACTTACGTAAGTGCACCTTAGATTAAAAAACAAGATAGAATTACCTTATCAGTGCAATCTAATATTCTTTATGACGTTTAACTTCTGCGTCAAAAAGTATAGCTATTATTGTTAGAGAATAAAATAAATATAAATAATTATTTTAACTCTGCAACTCATGTTTTCAAATGCAGTATTTCAGAACAGCGATTGCCGCGTGCATTAAACTAACAGTCAAGTGACAGTCATTTTCCATGATTGTCTTTACTCTTTTCTTACTACCATTCCATAGTCTTTCATGTTGTAATTTATTTCAAAGAAGATATAATTTCCTGTTGAATTACTTATGTATTCGATCATTGCATCATTCATTTTCTATAGGATTTTTCCTTCAAATATAGCAAGATACGGGACATTTTGTTTAAAATGGATGCAACTGGTATCTTTAGTCCCACTACAAGGCTCTTTCATCTTCCAATTTAACGAGTTTTTGTAACGTACAGTCAAGTGGGAGCTAGGGGGACATTGTTCCTGTGATTCCCAGGAAAGGTACGATTTTTTTTGTCAAGGTTCAGCATTTATTTATAAAGTAAAATAAAAACACTATGTATATCCACTTTTCTTCGTAGAAATGTTATTCGTGTAATCAGATGAAATGAGTGAATGGTCAATAAAATTTCAAAAACTAGGAACTTTTATATATCATGGCTTACATTTGGGACAGCAAGGAGGAGACTGTTATTGTCTTCCATGTTTCACTTTGAGCAGTAAGTCTTATTCTTGTTCAAAGTGCGTGAACACTACTACTCGTCAATAGCTACGTAATTGAACACATCGTAAATTTCCAACTAATCGACCAATGAAATAATGCCATTCTGAGAAACATGGCCCCATTTTCGGTCATACGGGAGCTATATCGCAGCTACTACTCAGTTTTCGGCTACTAATGTAAGGAGCAAATTTTCTTATTAGTACCAAACTTTAATTCTCAGGTCATTTATATAACAACCGATTTTCTATTTAAAAATGAATGAATTGTAATATTAATATTTTTCTTCTAAAACCTTTTGAGTTTAACGTCCTACGATTATGCCTGTTAGGCTAAGGAAGACGATGATTAAAGCAAATGAATGATGATGGAAGAATTGGTAAGACTGCGAAAGTAAGTGGAAACGGGAGTACTACGAGAAAACCCACCACAAACTCACTTGGCCGGAGATGGAACCAGGGACTCCATGCATGAGAGGTAAGCGCTCTGCCACTGAGCCACCTAGCCTCCTTTTTCTTCTAAAACGCAAGGAAATAGAATGACAATCGAAGTAAAATAGGTGTTGTTTATTTCAGCACTAGAAAACTACATAGAAACTAATAGTGTTAACATTGTGCTTAATCCATATTGCCATTGACTGTCGTTATCACTAGTAAAATAGTTGATAAATTAGGTGCATTTCATGTTCGTCAAAACATTAAATTTTGCATAGTTCTTGAATGAAGCTCTTGTCCTATGTGCTTTTTCATCTGACATTTATATCAAATTTCTCTTCACCTCTAACATTATAGTTCAGTAGAAGTCCACTGTGGAGATATGATGCTATTCTATGTAACGTAAATTATATAATTATACAATACATCCGTTTCATCATTCTTTAAACCTTTCTAGTTGCTCTCTGAACAATCAGAAATCAATAAATCAGTGTAAACACTTTGAGAGCAGTATTACATTTCCCAACATTATATGTAAATACATCGTGAGATTTCTTTCAAAAATGTGACATGACCTAAATGCATTACAACTCGTAGACACCAAGGGTATACTCGAAACCTGAGGCAATTTTTGAATCATGGTAATTGACTAGGTTCACATTTAAAATAGTCTGTATATTGTCGTTCAGCTATTGTGGATTAATTAGAAAAAAAATATGCATAGAATGCCCTAGTTCAAATAGTCTCTTAATTAAAATTGTATGCAGTTCTTTGATGTCGTATTTAATGTTAAAATTTAACAAGTTTTACTTCTGATGATGAGTTTCTCAGCCGTCAACACCCGGGGCGAGAGTATACGGCAGCGCCCACGTACGTAATTTTCCCTCTCTTTTCTTTCCTTCTTTATTTTCCTCCCGAATTTTGCGCCCCTTACTTCGGCGCCCGGGGTCAACGCCCCGCTTGCCCCCCTCACGGCACGGTAGTGCAGCCGTAACAATAAAGATACCAAATGGATTCCAATAATAAATCATCTGTAATATTAGTGTAGTTCATTTTAACTTTCATATAATAATAATAGAAGTATTTCACATTTAACTAACTGTAGTAACAACAGTCTTTATTTTATTTCTCATCGGGGGGCGCGGTGGCTCATGGTAGAGCGTTCACCTCCGGTGCTTGGGGTCCCTGGTTCGATCCCAGCTCGCGCCGTGTGGACTTTGTGGTGGACAATCGCCGTGCTCGTGGGTTTTCTCGGGGTTCTCCCGTTTCCTCCCACTTTCTTCATTTCACTCATTTCTCATTATCACCGTCTCCTTTAGCCTAACCGGCATAACCGTGGGACGTTAAACTTAAAGATTTCATTTCATTTTTTTTTTATTTCTCATCCTAATAAAGGAAATTAGGCATTAAACCAACAATATATTAACACCATAGTATAATAAGTATCATGACGAATGTGATACAGTTAATTGATTTTTTAATGATTATCAAACCTGAGACAAATTGAGTCATGAAAATCTGTTTTAAAAAAGAAGAAGAGTATGTAACGTAGCTGCCTGATAATATTCTTAAATATAGATTTTTTGAATTCAAATGCGAGGGAGAAAAGTCAATAGGCAATTTTTTTATTAATTTGAAAAATATAACCTTTTGTTTTGATAATTAATTCTCATTCTTTACCATTTACGTAGCCCTAATTCGTTTATGTACATGAGTGTACAACTCCACGTTAATCTCTAACGGCTGTATTGACATTTTATGACAAACATTTTCAAAATATCGATTATTGAATGATTGAAACGAAACATGCTCTTCATTCTTCTGGTCAGAGTTTCCTCATTTTATGTCCTGAATCTTCATTGGATGAAAACTAAGATGATGGACTGTTGAAGTTCAGTTGTTTATTACAAATCTATTTTTATCAGTGTTTATAAGTGTAGCAACAGAATATATAATAACTCTGTGCGAAGTTAAATGTAAAGTTTATGATATAGTAGAAGTGTTATTCTTTTTCCTTCTTCAAGAATAATTTGAAGGTGATTCCCGATGTTTAAGGATTATCATTGCTGGTATTTTCGTATGTGTGCACGTAAATGTGTGTAACAAGTTTTCAGATTAACTTTTCAGTTTGAGAAATAATTATTTTCTATGTGGCAACACTTGGTATTCTCTTCCATACGGCGGTCAATAATATCGGCCATGTCACAAGGACATCTGACTGCTCGGAAGTATTCACGCACGCGTGTCCGGATGACGTAGTCAGTGACGTAGACGCTCGATAAGGACGCGAGTCTATTATTGATTAGTGACGTATGGGGTATGCGAGTAACAACCTACGCTCTCTGGCTTAATGGAACAAGAGAAAACACACAACAAACATTCATGTTATGTGCATTTGGAAAAGTCCATATACGAAAACCCATTTATTAAATTAACCTCAGGCAAAATAAATGTTTCCATTTGACGGTCAGATGAACACATAAATATATAAAAGTTTTTTTTTTTTTCTGTAAGGCACTTTAGTTTAAATTTAACACTCTTTTCGTGTTGTTATTGTTTGAGAAATTAATGATTTTTTTTCTTATATGACATGTATTATTACATGTACCTATGTGGTAACATTTTATCTTATGGAAACGAGGCACAAACGCTCACACAAAACACATACAAACGACTTGAATACAAAATTATCTTTATCGGTATTTAAAGCACATTCAGATAAAATTATAGATGACTTGTTTTTAGGGGAAAGTTTCATATTCCATAAGTAGTAGCTCATATATTTAAAATTTATGCATCATATTCCACCACCTTTATCACATCTGTGCAAGAGAGGGAGAGGAAAGGGTTGTTCAATTAAGAATGAGGTTACCAGGCACACTATGGGTAATATAGAGTCATTAGGAGACGCTTCTGTGTTACGTGTTTTGGAACATAGGTCAAGTGCTTTTACGAGAACATGCAAGTGAAAGTGAACAATGTAAAAAAGTAATGAGCGGAGAGAGAGGAAACTGAACATTTCGGAAAAAACCACACGCGGTTAACCACTACAAGTTCATATGGTCTGGCATTGAACCAGAGACTCTTGACACCAAATATAATCGTTCTACTAAATCAATGTTAGAACTTCTTTCAACATAAACGTACATTAATCACCAATGTGGAATTTTAAGTTTCTGTATCTACTATTTTAGAAAGGTAACCAAGAAAGTTCTGTCGCTTTGGGGGAGGTCTGTGTTCCATTCAGAACCCTGCACGGGCCGGGCGCGCCCGGTTTGGCCCGAAATGTGCCCGGTCCGGCCCGGTCTTGCCCGTTTCAAACTGGACCCGGCCCTAACCGGGCCGGCCCGGCTCGGCCCGGACACTCTGAAAGACGGATCCGAAACTAATGTTAGCCTATGCTAATGGTAATGTGTTTGGGAAACTGACTCTTTATTCAAGACTGCAAAGTACTGTACTAGTACTACTATTACTACTTCTACTACTAATACCACTACTTCTACTATTACTACTACGACTACTGCTAATACTACTGCAACTGCTACGACTTCGCGTCAGAGTTGACATGTCTGGTGGTACCGAATTTACCTTCTAAGTACAGAAAGAAAAGGAGAAATACTAGTTACTATGGTCGGTCAGCGTAGAATGTGAACCGATGCTTGATCTACGAGAGACAACGGTGGTTCATTAGGAAAAGCACTCACATCTGGTGTTAGAGGTCGTCGGATCAATCCCTACTTATGCTATGTGAGCTTTGTGGTGGACAAACACCGTGTGAGTGGGAGTTTCCAGGGTAGTCCCGCTTCCTCCCACTGTTTTCATTCCACCAATTGATCCCATCATCATCCATACGCCCTAAGCCGTAGTTACGTAAAGAACGTATGATAAAGTCAAGTACTTGACCTACTAAGTAGAATTTGGTACGCTACCATTAGACCACGGAGGCCAAAACCGTCAACTAACGTGCTCATAAGATCAGCGCAATTCGTAGTAATGTTCAATTAGCAAGGGAAATACCAAATGGTGTTACATGTTCCTGTATTCTTTATAGTATGGTACTACAAATATGAAAAAGTATAATGATCAAATAAATCACCAAGACGCCAGGGTTGATTAGGTGTTCCTGGAACGGTGGCTCAGTGGTTGAGCGTTCACCTCTGATGCACGGAGTCCCTGGTTCGACCCCAGCTCTCGCCAAGTGAACTTTGTGGTGGACAAAGACCGTGTGGGAGGGGGGTTCTCTGCGTTCTCCCGTTTCCTCCCACTTTATTCATTCACCATTTCTCCTTTAGCCTAGCCGTCATAACTGTCGAGATTCGGGCCGGGGCGGGTTGAGCCGGGCACAGAATACAGATCCATCCGGGCCGGGTCGGGCCGGGCCGTCTTCAGGCCTGGGTTTGGTTCTGGTCAGGCTCTGGTTCCATTGGCTCTCACACCGTAAGTGGAATGCGAATGGAGATAAGGCCAAGATCAGTTGTTGGTGTGAGTATATCCAACATACTACCTGGTTGTGTTGGGTTCAGTTACACCACGAACACAGTGAACATGGGAATTTTAAGCACACAGCGTCATAACGGTGCGTATGCTATACGAGCTCAAACTGGGGTCCAACGCCGCTGCAGCAGGGCGGTAGATATGCCAGACCTTTGGTAAGAATGTCGTGACTACGCGGACAGTGCAACGGTGGTTTAAAAAGTTTAAGGACGGTGACGAAACACTCGAAGACGCACCACGTGCCGGAAGACAAAGACATGTACAAAATGAAGATCTTCAGGCAATCGAGGTGAACAGTGGCCAGACATATGAGGAACTGAGACTACAATTCATTGTGGGTGGAGAAATCATTCAGCAGCACCTCCATCAACTTGGGAAGCACTACAAGTTGAGTCAATGGGTCCCACATGATTTGATTCCGGGCCAGAAGGCAACGCGAGCAGACACCTGTGTTTCTTTGCTGTCTCGTCCGAGGAAGAAGACGTTTCTGGACGAAGTGTTGGCATGTGATGAGAAGTAGGTTCTGTACGAAACTCGGCGGTGCCGTCATCATTGGTGGACTGCTCGCGGCATCATGCATCGGAAACTGTTATCAGCTGGTCAGAGCATCAATGCAACTGTGTATTTTCAGCAGTTGAGCTGTGCTCAAGGAAAACTCAAAACTCTGGAACCAGCACTTCTGAATCGCAAAGGGTCCTCCTGTTATAGGACAACGCTAAGCCCCACGTGGTTAGGATGACGTGGGACACCATTCTATGACTTGGATGAAAAACTATTGCATTCTCTATAGTCCGCGGACATTGCACTGTCCGATTATCACCTGTTCCATTCCTCGGACGCCAGTTCAAATCCGTAGTAGAGGTGTAAAATGCACTAGATACCTTCTTCGCTTCACGGCCCATCAAGTTCTACCGCGATAGAATTCATGGCCTTCGAGAACGTTGGCAGAATGTCATGATTCTGATGGGAATTATTTTTGATCTTTCAGGTACGTCTTAGGTGATATATCGATGTTCGAAGGTGGTGGGTGAAAAAGCGACAAAGCTTTCTTGGTTACCTTTATAATACAAGCAGAGATGGAGTGGGTTAGTGGGTCAAGTTTTCTGAGTGGGTCAGAGGGTCGTGGGTCAACAGCATGTAACCCACTGTCACCCACCACCCATCATGACCCACTGCGACCCACCACCCACCGTGACCCACTGCGACCCACTGACTCAGTCTGATCTACCGACCTACTCTGCTCACTGCATTGTAGGCAGTATCTTCTGAAGACTGGGAATTTTTTCTGCTTAGTTATCGTTGCGTCTTCATATTACCTATTTTATTTTGATTATAATCACAGTCTTCAGTAAAGAAAATAACAGATCAATTCACTCCAAATTCTAAACGTCCTACATTTCAAGAAGTTTTTAATTTTTTTTTTTTATAAAGAATTCCAAGATTACAGATTTTGTTGTAAATCAACTACATGTAAATGTTTGTAGAAAATTTAAAGTAGTGTTAAAGAATAATTGAAAGAACAAGAATTGATAAACCATATGTTTTTCTTTTGAAATCGTCGTTATTAATAATTAACATTTAGCGGAACCCACAACATCAGTGAGTGAAGTTACTCTCTTTTACGCTAATGTATCGAAGGCTCTTCTTACAAAATTTATCTACCTCCCTATAAATGGCAACGTTGCATTTTCATTTAACATTAGGCGCATAAAGAGTGTACAGCCTAAACGGCTCGTCTGATTTAAAATATTCTTTCACTTTAGATTGAAAACATATTTGGAGACGGTTTTCCCTTTACATTTTGTTGTAACTCTGATAATAACAGAGTTACCCTATGTCAAGAGAATTTTGAGACACCTTGTATACTCAATACAGCTGTAAACGTGTCAAATTACGGTCTTTATTTTGCTTTTAGTGAATACCATTTTATGCAGTAGAGGTTATTCCTTTGGCTGACTAATACATTTGATATTACAATATTAAGCATTTAATGTTATTCATGATCTCTTTTTATTTTCATTTTGATGAAACTTACCATTAGAATCAAAACTAAATGAACTATTTTATGTATAAAACAGAAATATTACAAGATAGGCAAACAGAGCCTTCCACTCCTCGAAAACTAGAAACAAATTTGGGCCTGTAGTGGTATCAACAACGAAAATTTCTTCTAAATTATTACTTCTTAATAGTAGTTGGGGAAATGTCGAACGAAATGAATATAGTTCACAAGGAATACAGTTTGAGGTGACTTTTCTGAAGCCTACATTCAGTAAACCCTAAGGTCAAAGCTTTTCTAGTAAAGTTATCGTTTGAGAAATAACATAAAAGTTGAGTAAATATTGCATGTTGCAGCAGGCGTGAATTCTGACAAAAATATCTATATCTATCTATCTATCTGTAGGCTAGATCAACTTCTAATTTATACCCATGTTACATGATGCATAACAATGCTTTAAATAGACCTAAAGGACAGAGAAATATTAAATCTATTAACTTGATCTAACATGGCTTGATTTCGGGAAGAGATTCAAACTTTTTATTTTAGTTTAACGTCCTACGATTGTTCACCGAGGTTGAGAAATGATGATGATGAGATGGATAATACTGATGTAACAGATTAAGTAGAAGAAAATTGTACAACCTCGAGAAAATTCACGGTGTTTGTTCACCATAAGGCCCAGTTCTCGCGGGCTGAGGTCGAACCGGGACTCCCATACCATAGGTGAACGCTCTACCACTGAACCACCTACGGCTTCCAAAATTCGAACTTCTGTTGTAACATAATGGTTCGAAATAATATCCGAGTAGTTGTTTTGTTCCTATTTTAATAGTAAATCTAGTCTTTTAATGCTTCCTGATCTGTATTCTACATGAACTGTAAAATAGAACTAAATAAAGAACATATTATTTAAGAAAATCTTACCTTTTTATTTATTTTTGTAAAAATTAACTTATTTTTCTACAAAACGTAAGTGCAATAGTATATTATACTACAGTTATAGAAGAGATTATTAAATGTTTGTAACATTATAAATTTAACACTGTAACTTTTTATGAGGTTTTTCTACAGAAAATAATATCAGTTTAAAATTAAAAGGTACAAAATAAGTTCCTGGAAATAACATGTAGGAAGCCTAACATCTTGTTAAGAAAGAATATTGACAGATCCTATCTGCGATGCGCAACTTCTCTATAAAACCTAACAAAAAAAAAAAAAAAAAAAAAGACCTAATGATGGCATTATGCTGTTAAGGAAAATATTTCATTATCGTCGTATATCAAAGAAAGTGGCAGTGAAACTCTTCATCTTTAAAATTTAAACACTCGCAAATGCGTTTTGATTAAGGTGACGTTCGAACTCTTTTTTTAAGTCAACATCTGTGACTGACATTTTAATTTCAATGACACCCTTTCCTCACAATCTACATGGTTTAAATATAAGTAGGCACAGGGAGATCATATTTTAGTACAAAATGTGTTTCAGCACTCAAATTTGTTTTATATTAGTATTTTAAATAATTTAGCTGGCAGTAGCTAAGTATCTCAATAAGTGCCTTTTAGTACTGAATTATATTAGTAATGAAGCCCAATGGTTTGGGGTTTGTACACTTAAACAGGAGATTTGTCTGTAGATTACGTTTAAGGTTTATATTACAAAATATATTATCCTTCCCTGACATTAAATACCTATCGTGTGGTATTCATCACTCTCTGAAAGTCTTGTTATCAATTGAAATTACTGAAATTCCCAACTTCCTTCATCCTTATAAGCGTTTTCAAGTACCGATAAATTCCAATACAGGGATTTTAGAGTGGTTTTCGTTAGCGAGAACCTGCGAAATGACCTATAGATAGGTCAATGTTGGTCGTTAAAGAATAGCAATTAAGAATGAGATTCATGTTACTGACTTTGATGGTCTTCAGCTGGAATAGAAACTATTACCATTTATGAGAGAGAAGAAAAAAAATATCATGATATAAAATCATCAATTGATTTTTTAAGTTTGCGAATGTCATCGTATCTCTTTCTCCATGTGTATAAATTGCTTTCTCTTTATTCTATTTACAATTGCTTATTGTAAGTATCTTTTTGGCATTGCTAAGTTCTAAAATTTCGTATTGCAACACATGTATATGCTTTACTGGTACGTCATTTAGCCGCCTTTGCTTCGAGAAAACAGCATTAACATACAGTATGCTGCATTGGATTCTGGCTTTCAGAGAATAAATAAGTAACTTGCAATCTTGAATGATATGAAATTTCTAATCCACGATTCCACGATTGTGCTCCGAAGCTAAAGGAGATGGTGGTGATAATAATGAATGAAATGGTAAAATGAAGGAAGTGCAAGGAAATGGGGAGCTTTGTCCAGCACAAAGTCACTTAGTACGATCAGGGATCGAACCGGAGATCCCACGCATCAGAAGTGAGCGCTCTAGCACTGAGCCACCACGGCCTCCACTCGTGATGTAAAACTAAAATAGAAGAACTATTTGTGCATAGACAAAGAACAAGGTACTTCTTAATAAGGAACCTTTACTAAAGAAATAGTTTCTTGCTCTCAATTACTAGGACTACTATCATAATATAAAAGAACTTGCTATCGAATTTCAGTAGTATGAGGTGTCTTAGAATTGGTATTTATTCCAATGTAAACGGAATCTAATTAAAAGTAGCTTACAAACTAAGATGAAACGTTTGTTAGTGAGATTATCTTGGTATTATAGTGAAATGAGGACTAGGATAGTTTCGCTTTTTGTGTTTTTGTTTTTGAAGCTGTATATTTATCTTTTTAAAATTTTTAAAATGCTGCAAAACCAGTGTTCAAACAAACTCTGCCATATTTTATAGAAAGCTTTAGTACAATCATTATCCCAAGCCCTTAGAATGTCACTATTGCTCTTGAACCAATTTTTTTCAGTCTGTTCTTCACCTGGAGAAATAGCTTGAAGTCGCGCAGAACGCGTTAGGGAGGGTGTCCTAACAAGTTTATTCCAGGGCTGGCATTCTCGGAGCAGGCGTTGGAGCGGTGCGCTAGAACATTATCGTGAGGAAGAAACTACTTAAATTTGGTTCTAATGTATTGGTAGTTATTGGTGCACCCCCCTCAGAAAATCCTGGATCCGGTCATATATATATATATATATATATATATATATATATATATATATATATATATATATATATATATATATATATATATATATATATAATATAAATGATCGAAAATGACCAATATTAGTGTCGAATCTAATAGGAGTTTTTGGGGTCCTGAGATGAACATAAACACTTCCGATGTTGTTCAAATCCAAATTCAGCGCCGCAACTTGGGGGCGGGGGTAGATGGAGTGGATATATAAAAATGATCGAAAATGGCCAATATCAGTGTCGAATCCATAGTTTTCGGGGTGGCTGAGATGAACAAGGACACTTCCGATGCCGTTTAAATCCAAATTCAGCTCCCCCGTGGGGAATTGCCACCGGTGTCCGCCTCCGCAACGAAAGGGCGACCTGCGACTGTCCGATTCGCGGAAAATATGCTACGAAAGTAGCCGTACCGAGCACCGGAAAAAGGAAACGCGAAAATGAAAACTTGTTGACTAAAAGAAAAGAAAGGGAAATTGAATCTTGATTTTTGCTTTAAAATATAAATTGTAGCCTGTCCAATGACTACGTAGATTTTCTGAAAAGGCGGAAAAGGCGCAACGCATGACCAAATGCTGCTGTCAGCGGTAAAAAATCGGGAATTGGAAGCGGGCTCCCCTACGACAAAAAATAGAATATAATCTCTGTATAATCTGACTGTATAATCTCTGAAAATGATGTGAAATTTTCTTAAAATTTAAAGTGTCCTGGGACGGTAAATCAGTGTCCTGTTAAAGTTCAGTTCCTGTTTCTGTGCGACGTTTGTCTCTTAAGAACATTTGTCTTTGTCCTTTACTTTATTATTATTATTATTATTATTATTATTATTATTATTATTATTATTATTATTATTATTATTATTATTATTATTATTAATAATAATAATAATAATAATACAGTTTATCTACCAAACAACTATTTATATTATTATGCGGTAATAAACCAAATCTGGAACTTGTGATATTTATTTACTTCCATCATTCTATCCAGAAAATTATGTGATCTGTAAGAGAGGGAATGTTTCCGGGCTGCTAAAATTTGAGGTGACTCCTGTATGCTATAAATTTGAGCTTCGCCCTGTCTCAAGTAGATGCAGACATGCTGGAAGATTTGATTCTCGTAGATTCACTAATTCAAACGCTGTCTAAGATTAGGCCTGAAGAATATGACTATCAAATTTATCAAGAATATTTGGAGATATGCGAAGAAAATGGTCTTGAAATTCCAGAACCGGAAACAGATAGACTATGGGGGTTCCTCGTGGAAATGAACTAGACATTCGCCATCGAAATATCACAAATTCATTTTGGATGAATTTCTTCCTTCATTGGAGGCAGGATTTTTCTAAAGATAATATACTAAGAGACATTTTTTCTGCCTAGTATTGATAAGGCAATCACTGTACCGGAAAAACGCTTTCAATCATGTAGCAAAATCATTAGATCAATCACCACTCTACATCCAAAAAGTGAAAACTTTCTAAATTGTAACATTGTGGAGCCTATGACCCAGCAGTGATCTAGAAATATTCAAATGTGAGCTCAAAATCCACCCAAACACAATTGAGTTGTACGAAGACGAGAGAAAACCAAAGTTGACTTCCTGATGAATGTCATTGATCTTTTTTGTGTCTACAAAATCTCATTCCTAGAAACCTACAAGCTAGATATAATCTCTGTGACTATATCAGTTTCTAGTGTAATGTGAAGGGCCATTCTCGTGTTTGAAAAGATTATTAAAGACATATACGCTGTTCAATGACTGATGATAGTTTGAAAAACTTAAGATTACTTTATATTGAAGAAAATTTTTAAATCGTTAGATATTGAAGAAGTTGTTAAGTTGGCTGCTGTCCACAAGAATAGAAAGATTCTCTTAAGTCAAGGCATGAACCTATAAGTTATTTTCTTTATCTGTAAAAGTGTATTTCTCCGCTTCCACTTAAATCAACCAGCCGCACATATTTTAAACGCAGTGATTAAATAACTACTTACTTATATTAGAAATCAATTGTATCAATGTATCCTAATTGTTTGAGGTAGTAAATTCTTACGTTTTCACTGTAAAAGAGTAAAATCATGAACAACAAAAACACAAACATTTACATTGAAAACAAACAAACAAACACACACACGCATATATATATATATATATATATATATATATATATATATATATATATATTTTTACAGGTGGCTCCCTCAAAATTTTCCTGGGCCCTTCTGTAGAGTACTAGACAGTATGGTTCAGAGACTTGGATATTACTGAAGCTAGAGAAGAAGAAGAAATATTTAGAGAGTTTCGAAATGTGTTGGAGGAAGATGGAGAAGATAAAATTGGCAGAGAGAGAGTAAAAAACGAAAATGTTTTAAAACGGGTAGAAGAGAAGAGGACGCTTTTAGCCAGCATTCGTTGTAGGAAGAGTAATGGGATAGAACATATCTTGAGAAGAAAGTGTCTTCTTCATACAGCTATAGAGGGATAGACAGAAGGAAAGCGAGGAGTAGGAAAAACTACACAACTGACCAATGATTTGAAAAATAGAAGAAAATATTATCAGTTAAAAGAAGTTACTGAAGATAGAGAAACATGAAAGAAAAAGTTCCAGGCCCGAACGTAAGAAAAAAACTCATTAGTTCCACGACCTGCCGATAGAAAGAATACTGAATAATAATAATAATAATAATAATAATAATAATAATAATAATAATAATAATAATAATAATAATAATAATAATAATAATATCGGTATTGTAAAAGTTTAGTTTATATAAATACATTTTCTCGCTATGCTATTAAGAGTCTTGTGAAGTAATATAAATCTTTTTGCAATACTAAGCTTCAGATAAAAATTAATAATTGGTGGTTCTGTCCAACTTTACAATTGATTTCATCTCATTCATTTCATTTTTTAGTAGAATGTTGTTTGCAATAAGTGTTATGTGATTGTTATTACACTTTTATTGTTATAGAAATATGTTTTTGAGTCTTTTGTAGGACATATAACATGGCCAATGATATTTGTAGTTTGTAGTAAACCACATGTTGTTTGATGTAAAAATGTTTTCCATTTGTTTTTTTCCTGGTAAAAGATATTAGATTCATGAGTGTGGTTGCATTGATATTACAGTCCATTTGCTACGAATAATGAACACATCGAGTTGTGGAAATTTAAATTAGAGAGATGTAGTTTAAAAAAAGAGGAAACAGAGCACCGCGAAATAGGATGGGTAGAGTACAAGATACAAAAAGTCGATATTTACCATTCTCCCGTGTTCAGTTAACATGCATTCGTAACATGAGCTGTTCGGCAGCACTGCCGCCAATTTATATATATATATATATATATATGTATGTATGTATGTATTGGGGTTGGACAAAAAATCTAAGTCGTTTGCAAAAGGGTGAAAATCATACCTAGTATGGTGTGGGCCCTCCTTTTGCGTCCAAAATAGCTTGGATCCGACGTGCAATGGACGTATACAGCTCCTGAATCATGGTGTGTGGAATTTTGTACCATTGTTCCTCCAAAACATGCTCCAGTTCCTTAAAGGATGCTGGTGGAGGGTAATGAGACCGAGCACACCTTTCTAACTCAGACCACAATCGCTCAATGATGTTCAAATCTGTTGATTGTGGGACCCAGGGGAGGTGTGATAGCTCCTAGTCATGCTCCTCAAACCATGATTTCACCGTTTTTGCAGCGTGACAGGGTGCCAAATCATCTTGATAGATGCCATCACCATCAGGGAATAATATTTGGGCCATGGGTAGAACCTGGTCTTCCAAAATGGCCTCATACGCCTTAGCATTCATCATTCCATGCAGACTATGATGGGACCTGCAGAAAACCACGATATCACTGCCCGTACTGTAACAGAACCACCCTCATGCTTTACAGTTGGGAGCAGACACTCTGTATCATAGGCCTGCGACGGTGTTCTTCATATGTAAACACGACCGGTTATTGGAAACAAAGCGAAGGTCGATTCATCGGACCACATTACGTGTTTCCACTGCTCATGAGTCCACGCCTTGTGGTCCTTGCACCACTGGATACGCCTCTTCGCATTTACTGCTGTGACCAGGGGTTTGGCGATAGCGGCCCTGCCATGAATTTTCATTTAATGAAGTTCCCGTCGCACTGTTTTCGATGAAACCGGATTCTGTAGGTCGAAATTGAGTTCAGATGCAATTTCCATTGCAGTGGTCCTCTTGTTGGCTGCTACAAACCGTTTTAATGCCCTCCGGTCCCTATCTGACAGGATTGTCTTTCGACCACTGTTGTGCTTTGCAGACGTCGTTTGCCCATGAATTGTGTATGCCCTCGTGACATTGGACACAGTGCCTTTCGATACCCCCACAATGTTCGCCACTGTTTCCACTGAAGCTCCAACCAGACGGGCACCAACGATCATGTCTCTTTGGAAGTCTGTCAGGTCGCCCATTTTAGCGCACTACTTTCACACCACGACACTCACAGGTGAACTGGTTACTGCTGACGGAAGAGGAAGGTCCACATGACACATTGAAAACAAAAAACGATTGGCAACCGCAACATGTGTTGTACAGTGGAGGGCCAAACTCACGTGTCCTGTATGAAGTGTTTTTATATTTTTGTCCACCGCTATATATATATATATATATATATATATATATATATATATATATATATATATATATATATATATATATATATATATATATAATTATTTTGGGGAGGAACATTCAGGTGACTTTCGTTCTCTTTCTCCTTTTGAAATATACTAGTTACGAATATGCTTATTATACGTAGTCAAAAAAAAATTCTGCAGGTATTGCAAAATTTAAATATATTTTATGTAACGTAAAATAAATTTATCACTAAATGATTCTAAGTTCTACTACTATTATTATTATTATTATTATTATTATTATTATTATTATTATTATTATTATTATTATTATTATTATTATTACTAGTAATAATAATAATAATAATAATAATAATAATAATAATAATAATAATAATAATAATATCCTTCAGTTACAAGAACATAAAGGATAACAAATAATATTAGGTCAAAGAGCCCCCGGCCTAGAGCGGTAAATTTTGGGTGTCAATAAATCACGACCCACTGCTGTCGCAATTTCATAACATGCACTTTACGTAACTCAGAGAAACATGCGTTTCTTTTCTTCATTGTAAATTTAAACTTTTAGCATATTAACATAGAAGTTGCAGCATCTTGGCAATTCTACATAGTATATCGGTGATATTACAAAGACTACGATAATATGATAAATGCTTTCGCTCAAGGAGGAGCAAGTCATAGAGCATTCTAGTTGACTCATAATGTAGCTTTTATTATTTTTATTTACAAATTATGCATACAAATTGTCAGGTATTCGGTAAGTGTAAGGAGCTGCTGCGCACTATGCTACTGATTATAGTCATAATACAATGCAAAAAATCTATTCCAAGTCAGAATATTTTTGTTCTTATAATCACATTACTGATTATAGTAATGGTATGGAGGCCCGGGGTTTGAAACCCGCGGCAGACTATCCTGACCACATGTGATTTCTCTTTATTTTCCAATCACATTAGTTGAATACCGGAATTGTGTGTTCAAAATCAGTAACTGACTGACGTTCTTGGCCCTGACTGACTCACTGACTGTCTTCTTTCCTTATTCTTGTTTATCCTAATCCCGACCTATGTCATAGATGCTTAAATGTCAAAAAGTAAATTGAAATCAGTCAGTCTTGGAGTCGATTTAGAGAAATTCTTCAGATTGAATCTCTCTCTATCAAACTATTTTGTTAAGGCCAAAAATGAACCGATGAATCGGCATTTTTTCACCCAACTAAAGGAGGGTTCCAATATAGAAGTAACTGTCTACACTATAGCCTTACATCTTCTAAAGACATATTATGGCGGCAAATACGACATATATAAAATATACTTACATATTTTATCTTCTTGAAATAGTCATAAACCGGATTTTTCTTCCTTTTCTCCATTATCTTCTGCTAGACAAAATTAAAGTAGTTTTTGAAAACTTAATTAACAGCGTCGCGTCTGTTATTGCGAGGTGAGCACTTAAAGTGATAGTTCAATATCCGTGTTTCACACGCTCACAGCTTTTGTTGTGCATGACTCTTTGTTGATAAAAATATTCCAAAGGAAACAAGTACTCAGAAAGCGGCTATACAAATATTTGTAACACCACAACAATGATTTACCGACTGACTATACCTCGTGTCGCGTTCAGTTCGCGTCGGCTATTGCCTTCGAGTAATAATGCATGCCGATTCATACCTTCGAGTTTCTTCCGTTGCTTCGTTGCCTACCGTAGTTTACTGACAATAACCGACGAAAGTACATAACTATTTCACACTCAATTTTTGTGAATTAATGCTCGAATCTAACTCACTTCTTATTCACATAATGTTCGTACATACAGATTGTTTTACGAATACGAATTTCCCAGGAGAGATTTTATCCTATGAATATTTATCTCAGAGGTACTTTGTTTGTTTACTACATTTGAACATTATTCTAAGTTCCTTATACATGGCCATGAACTCGTGATGCATCATTGGAGAATGTTCATTCTTTTACTTTCATGATGAAAGATTCTTGGACGATAGACACTGATGTCTCCATTTGCATTGGAATGAATTATCATTTTTGTTTTTATGTATGGTATTCTGGAATTGACACGAGCATCTGTTAATGAAATGTGTGCTTAAGGGAAAGGTATAAGCAATTTGATCAATTGAACATAAAATTGTTAGTCATATATAACTGTGATTGTTCTACGTATACGAATGACCATGTAGGCTACTGTAGAAACAAATTAAAGACATCGACGTAACACCTTCATGGGGGCCCAAGCGAACTTTAAGGGGCTCAGGACCTGTCTCCTCTCAAGAACGACGTCCTCGTCCGACAGAGCCCATATTAAGTATTGTTGTTCCTGTTAAATACGTTTCAAGGACTACTGTATTGTAATCATGGTCTCGAATTGGTAAACAGTGAAATGTTTCTGTGAGTAAAAGAATGGTGAAATGAATAATTTTATTGCAATATGTTGTTGATTCCCATTATATGGCCCGCCACCAGCCTCTGGAGGTTCGCACTAACGCGTAAGGATCGAAGCGGGCTATCTTTATTTACTGATTTTGTGAATTTAGCTCTATACATAAGTCGTTGGCACTAAAAAGGTACCATAGAGGTAGTGTAGAAAATACTATAGCAGTTTGTGTAAGATTTTCCTATGTCCCCCACTGAGTGAAAGTACATTATGAATATTATTCGAACCCTTTCTTCAGATTTTTTTCTTTAAATTGAGACTTACAGTCAACACACTTCAGAATGTACCTATATCGTTAACAAGAAAATCCGACTTCAAAAGAATATATTATGTGGATTATTCTCCCAATTTTAATTTCTTTTGTTTAAAAAATTAACACTTGCGTCACAAGAAATACTTCGCAGAGGGAATCATCAGGGGAAAAAACAGGCATCCTTTCTTGTGCCTCGCACAATCCATTTCAAGGTGACTCAAAAGTAACTAAGTGTATTGAAATAAAGACATTAGAATAACATCAGTAGTAAGTGACTCAGTCCGAAGGTATTTTCTTTATGATTGTATTAAAAGGGTAACATTTTTTTATTCTATTCAGAAACCAGCTTCCTTACTTTATCATGTTTCTGGTGCATTTTGAGGTTTAATTTGCTTTAAGTTTGCAGTTTTGTGCTATGTACCTTCTGCCGAAAGAAGATACTTCGTATACCATACAGCTTTCGGTCAACAGAGTATATCACATATTTTGGCAATCTCCGCTAGTGTGAATTGAGTTAATATCACATTCCACTACAACAAAAGTGTGACTCCTGTGCTCTTCACGAGAGAATATGTATAAATACTATATTCATTTAAAGTGTCTTTAAAGATATTTCCAATGTTTGTTGTGTTTTGTTCTTTCTTTGGCAGATGTATACGTAATTACAAATGTTGGATAAAATTTGTTTACGTTTTTTTGTTGTTGTTGTTGTTGTAAAAGTTACACTTCTCACAGTGGTTTAGATACTCATAAACCATAGAGGTTATATTACTTTTGCTTGCTCTTTTTTCTCTTTGTCTGCAGTACTTTATCTAGTCTTGTATATAAAAATTCAACAAATACATGTTAATTCCTTATATAGAACATAATTATCTTTGCAAATGGTAGCTTTGCAAGATCAAAGAGAAAGTTATATACTTCGTTCAGGAGTTAGAAACTTGAAAAATTGTTGGTAATTTATTGAAAGGAATACAAGATTTGGAACCAATTAATGTTCTAATGACTATTAAATATCAAATCAATAACTTCATATCCACAGAATCAATTTACACCATACAATTCGAATAGACCACTTGCAAGAAATTTGCATAAGAATGATAAATTATTATTATTCGTTATATTGGGATAAGAAGTTTATGAATCTCTTTGCGCAATGCCTATTCAAATATTTCCACTTAATTCTCTTCTTTGGATCAACAGCGTCATTTGAAGTTTTGCCAGATGGGAGGCAAGAATGTCCGCCGACATGACTTTCACGTTTTTATATTATTATAAATTTATTAAAAAGCATGTGTTCCTCAAACTCAAGGGAGCCAGTCGCCCCCCAAATGACCTCCTTTTTTGGATATGATTATTAACTATTATATACCGTTACTGCTTTTTCTCTAGAAGTTATAAAAAAAATCATCACCTGAACATTCCGTTCACTGGATTACACAACTTGAGAAAAGGAAAACACAATTTGAAAATATCGTAAACATAGTATTAGAAATGTTGATTTATTCAGGGCAACCTCTTAAAATGAACCCATGAGAAAACTGTTACTTTTGTCAACCTGGAACATTTTGATAGTAAGCAATGTATTCCTTTGGTAAGCTTCCTATGGAGGGCATTTAGCAGCCTTGTCTGAGATTACTAGCAAGAGGCAAATGTAGTCAGCAGTGTGTCTTTCTCGAGGGAAATCTCCAGGTACTCATTTATACAAGAGTCAAAGTGAGCCATTTACAGTTGTGAGAGAGCCTATCTGCTGACCGTGCGCACCGAAAGAGAACGGGTACTTGAAATTCAACCGCTCCCTTGCTGTCGCTCATAGTGGAGGTCACTTGAAATGGACGTCCCATCGGGGACTGAAACTCAGTCCGTTCGCATTCAAATAAAAAAAGAAGAAATGGACGGACGTATTATGTTTCATTTTCTGATACGAACCTTTGCGACAGATGAATGAGAGAAACTTTTGAAAATTGATAATAAAAAAAAGTGCTATTTGTGTATAATTTTCTTCCCGTATTTCCATACTGTAAGTAATATATCATGTATGCTGTACGTACAAGGTATGTGTGTGTGTATATATACGTAAAGTTTGATAAATAATTTATTTATGAAATAAATACTGGTCAGAAAATACAAAATTTGCTTTCATTCTCAGAAAGAGTTGTTCAACAAAATAATCTCGAACTTCAATCGATGTATTTGTAAGGTTTATTAAAAATTAAAATTGTTAAGTCAACTACGTTAAGAAAAACACTGAAACATCTTTACTTTTATTTATTTAGCGATTATACCTCCACAGGTTAAAGGAGGTGGTTTATCGCAATTAGCAACTTTCCTTTTTAGTAGAGGAAGAGAAAACTTATGTTTCCGACCTCATTATATCTTCATTACAATAACGTCATTTGAGGTTTTGCCAGGGGGAGGGGTCAAGACGTTTTATTGCTCAAATCATATTTCGAATGATAATTTATTCCTTTTAAAATAACTACGGCTTAAATATGGAGAGAAATATCTATTTCAGAAAGAGAGATAAGTAAAATGTCATATTCATTTATTCATTTCATTACAATCATGTCCAATTACAATGTTAAGTTACAAGTCATGATTATGCAATAGTTTAATATCTAGGTAATTTTTAGACGCACTTCCGTAAGAGTACTTTTTATTTACAGTCATGTAAAGTCTTATCATGTTAAATTCAGTCCTCCTCAAACATTGTCATTTGTTCCAAGTATGCCAATATCTCGAGCTTTTCATTCTACGTAATTGTAAGAATCTCTCATTCTTCATTTGTGCACATGCCAGTTCGTGTCTTTTTACAGTAAAATGTAGTGCCTTTCCTACATCCAGTTCTAGGTGTCAGATCATGCAATAGTATTTTAGAACTTAATTCACATGAAATGGATATTAATATTCATAGTTTTACGAAAAACTACTGAATAATGGAGATTTTTCTTTGCTTCAGTGTTTAAAATATTAAAATTACTTATTAGTTCTGCATACCATGTATGCACAGCATATAGATCTTTTTTTCTGTACAATAATAATTTCAAAAATTTACATTGAACCTTTCAATTATTTTACAGTATTTTTAGTATTGGCGTTCCAAATATACATACTTACTTCATTGAGATTCAGCGTACACTGAGAAAAATCCGTTATCCGGACAGTAGTATATTATACAAATATACGGATTCCATAATTTTACTACGGAAATCTGTACGGAGCATACGTTATCCATATGCTACATATGTATTGCCTTTTTCGCGCTTAAATGCTACATCATGCCGCTGCAGGATGTCTGACAAGTAAAAGTCTTTCGTATATTACATACGTGAATGTATATTAGATACGTCAGCTATATGTTATATACGTCCATCTGTATGTGAGATCCTATATAGATACATTTCTTTGTTTCATACGGAAAATACGTATAGATGGAACATTTATACGGAAAGTATTAGAAAACATACGTTTTCAATTATACGTTTGCTGCAGCATGTTACCTATAGTCGTACGTTAAGTCCAAAAACTACAAGACTTACGCATGTAACCTACGTTTTTACATACGCCACATACGTTTTTTCCTCTGTGTAGGAATAATACTCGTATAAGTTCAAAGTATCTATCGATGATGAAAAGTTTTACTTATACGACTATTAAGCCAATATTATGTACGCTTTATTCGTACTTGTTTTGATACGACCCACACAGAGCATGTACTGTTTAGATGGACAAAAATCGAGTTACTTTGTTACCAATAAGTCAATAATATATTGAGAAATGTTTTATAAGGAATATCATTGTCGGTAACTACTTTTTGTGTGTGTGTGTGATGATGCTCCTAAACTATCCGATCTAAAATGAAAACTCACGATTTGCCTGAGTCAGGGGCACATATATACTAGTATAAACGTGTGTTATGTTTATATAGCTGATCTGCAAACATTTCGCTCATGAATTTTGAAGCTAGGAGTATTTCTCTTCATCTTCTGTTGTTACATTAGTCTTATCAATTGAGTGTGAAATGAACCAAGATATTATCAAGTGTCTATTGTTTGTAGGATAATCGATAAAGCAATAGTTTTTGACGAGTCCATAGAATACCACGTTTGTTATTCCTGTGAAAAGGTTACGTATATACAATATAGGGAATATACAATGTATAAGGTAAAATAAACTAGTTGAGAATGCTCGAAGAGAATTGCCAGAACGAACTTAAAAACAATTATTTTTTTACGAAATTTATATGAAATTGTATACTAAATTTATTTGATTAAATTCAATAGTTAATATACTTACATATTTGGAACCTGCGTATTAGGGGATATATTGAATTAGATATATTGAGCTGCCACTTTTTATCACCGTATACATGCTGAAAATGCAGATATAACCAGTGGCAACCGGTTACTATTTCGTGCCAAAGTGTCCACCATCCTCTTAGGTATTGATCAACACCAATATCATCTCTCTATGACTTACGGTTTCAGAGATATGGCTCCTTATAAATATCCCGAAATCGGAACTGTTTTTGGGTCAATTTCTTTGGAACTGTAAGAGTGACGAAAAAAATTCACCACTTCTTTCAGATAGTATTTTTTATGCTCTATCGAATGGAGGCTCAAAATTTAACAATTCGTAAATAACAGACACACAAACACACAGACAAATATAGAGAATTCGGCAACGAGTAGTGTTGCCACGAGACGAGACATGTCTCGTGTCTCGTCTCGTCTCGTCTCGTAAACGAGACGAGACACGAGACGGGACAAAATCCTCTTAGACGAGACACGAGACGAGACAGACTACTTGTCCCGTCTCGAAAACGAGACGAGACACGAGACGAGACGGGACGTCTCGTGAAATGTCTCGTCTTGTCTCGTGTCTCGAAAATGAAAACGCTGGCGGGAATGGCCAAGATTGAAATTGCCAGTGGTCATATAGATTGCAAAAGGAAAATCCCCTTTGTGAGAAAACATGTTGAAAAGCCTTCATAGAAAAGTGTCCTCTGTCTATTGAATGAAACAATCGTGATACATGAGCTTCCAGAAATATCATCCTTAATGTCTTGTCCCCAATTCCCCTTGCTGTAAACTGAGGAATTCTCATTTTTTTTTATTTCTGGCTGGAATGATGACAAACAAAATCAAAGACAGGGTAGATTTTTACAAGGTCAAGAAACCGAACTACCACTACCATCTATTCAATTTGAAAACTGGGTAAGGTCTACACTTGTCTTTATTCTCTGGTGGCGGTATTCTTTTGCTATATGAACCGAAAACGGCAATTGAAGTATGTCATCTTGCAACTAAAATTTTGTCTTCTCTCTCTCTCTCTCTCTCTCTCACACACACACATACACACACACACATAAAAACACACTTTTACCATTTTACCAATCGCTCGCTTATTATACAGCAGTCATGTTGTAAAATTCACCTATTCGTTTGGAAGGCGGGCGGAAGACAAAGGAAGCAAAGATATTATCGACGAACCCTTCAAATTGTTTGCTTTCAGCAAATTTATGATACTAATAATAACACTTTAGGTAAAGAAGTTTTACAGGGGGACCTTCGTTTTGTTACGCGGAAATGTTTGATCTGACCAGAGTGCGAAATTGCCCTCTGCTTCCATGTTCAGAGGAGGGGAATACTTCCCTTTCCTAGTGAATAATATTCATTAGGACCTGAATTATCTTCAGAAATTGTTTCTTACAGGCGCATAAAACCTCTCGAACTTGATAAGTGTAAAGAACATTTGGTATAATATTCATGGAACTCCGTTGAATGCAGAAAATATGAGAATGATCAAAATTCGAACATTGAAGAACATAATTAATAGAAATGAAATAGGATATCCAAACCATATTTTTAAACCTGCTATAAAATGTACATCCTATATTTTTACTAATTCCTTACTCCCATGAAAGTATCCTGGGGAGGATATTCTCTCCATTTTTTTCAGACTGAAATCCTTTTATCCCGTACGATTTTCCCCCCCTGACACAGTACGAAAAAACAAATGTTGTTAAAATCCATACACATGACCCTTCCGGGACTCAACCCGGGGCCTTCAAGCCGATGGTCTATCGCCGCAGACCGCTAGGCTTGGTATGAAGATGTACGTTGTATGATTGAGAATAGATCCCGACAATATAAGAAACTTTAATCCAAAATGGCCACCCAAAAATCAACTTTTTTTTTTATAGACATTAGCTAATCTGGGTGTACTGTCATGAGTTTGTTACACAAACGGGGCAAGCACCACATAGTAGCACACACCCCGCGGTTATGGGAACAGATTTGAACCATGGAGGTGAAGACTGGCCCCAAGCATTCTTTCGTCCGATGTGTCGTTCAGCTCCCATTACTATGGCACTTTAAGTAGAGCTTAGTGTGCAGTAACATATAAAATTTCAATCAAATACTTTCCATTACTCAATAAAATTATTTGGTTCCGAGCTTTTTTTTTTAAAAAAAATAATTGCAACAAATCTAAATATGCTAAAATGGAAAGTAGTTTTTGGATTGTTATGGGTTAACACTGTGAAACCTAAAGGCTGGAATATATGAAATCAAAGTGTACACACATAACTATCTCTCTATTTATCTATATATCTTTCCATCTCTCTCTCTCTCTGTATATATATATATATATATATATATATATATATATATATATATATATATATATATATATATATACAGACACTATAAAGCAAGTGGGCTGATAGTATACGATAGTGTCGGAGATGATGACACCTTTACATCGAACTTTGCTTGTCGTGTAAACATTATTTAACATTAGTGTCTTCATCTTCGACGTACCTATGAGCAATTTACTGTATATTCGTGTATTGAAACTGGTGAAACAAATTTCAATGTTTTAGAATGTAAAAGAAAGAAGCCAGGGCCGAGAAGCCTCAGACAACTAACAGCAGAGATATATTATCTTGTAAACTATTTGTCCTTGCCTTGTGAGCTTATTTGAATTATTTTTAAGACCTTTAGGCAACTTTGGCCGAATGGATGATAATGGGAAAATTAGTGGAATGAAGAAAGCGGTAGGATACTAGACAACTTCGAGAAAACACACACATTCGAAAAATGAAATGAAATGAAATGAAATCTTTGAGTTTTACGTCCCACGGTTATGCCGGTTAGGCTAAAGAGACAGTGATGATGAGTAATGAATTAAATGGTGGAATGAAGAAAGTGGGAGGAAACGGGAGAACCCCGAGAAAACCCACGCACACGGTGTTTGTCCCCCACAAAGTTCACTTGGCGGGGCTGGGATCGAACCAGGGACCCCAAGCACCGGAGGTGAACGCTCTACCACTGAGCCACCGCGGTCCCCACACACATTCAATGTTTGTCCACCACAAAGCTCACATGGCACTAACCGAGATCGAACCGACTACCACATACACCAGAGGTGAAGGCTTCACGGTGTAGCTACCGTGACATTTCTTGTCTTGTGTGTTCTGGGTAATACTTGTAACTTACAAGGGAAGAGAGGGAGATTATATATCGAAGTGGAAGATGGTTTATATACCAATCGAAAGCACTAATGACGCCTATTACAAAACTGTAATAAAAATTTTCCGAATGCATATACTATGCGAGTTATATGGATATATAGAGTGTCCAGATAATCCGTTACCACCCCTTGAAATCGCAAACGATAAGACAGATGCCAAAACTGGAAAACATGTGTTTGATCATTTTAAAAGTACAACGTATCAAAGCAAAAATTCTTGTCACAAGGCCACCCGCAGTGTACTGGGCGGGGTCCAACTCAAAAATTACAAACGGTTTAGGGGGTCAAGTAGCATATCGTTCGAAACTTCTTGGGAAATGAAAGAAGACGGAACAAGTCTCAATACTCTAAAATTACCTTGTGCAAAATGGCGGCCGGTCAAACTGTCAGCAAAAACGTAATTCTAAAGTCGATGGCCACCCCCCAAAAAATCCTGAAACGGTGAGGCAGATGTCAAAACAGGAAAACATGTGTGTCATCATTTCAAAAGTACAATGATTGGAAGTAAAAATATTTGTCTCAGGGTCCTCCACAATGTCCCAGGGGGGGTCATGTTCAAATTGTTCAAATGGCAAGGGAGGTCAAGTAGCACATCGTTTAAAGCTGTTATTAAATGAAAGCAGATAGAACAAGTATGGACGCTCTACGATAATACTGTGCAAACATCTTGCATTTTAGTTGTTCTTTCTGTAACCGGGTTTTAGTTTATTTTCACTTTAATTCTTGTACTCAACGGAAAGAAAGGAAATGCCCCTACTGTGAGATTCTGCTCTTTGAGCCCAATAATATCTAAATAAAGAAAAAAATAATAAAATAAAAGCAAATTAAGACATAAAGAAAAGAAACGACAACATTTGACATCTTTGAGTATAGAACTGACTAGTTAACATATAATGTACTTCCACAAACATAAATAAGTAGAGGTTGGAGCCATCAGAAGTAAAGACTCTTACCTCTACTTATTTATGTTTATGACTGCACAACAGTGGTACTTATGCTCGTTATCTGGTTTATCAATTATAAAATGAATGAAACAAAAGAATTCCTTGCACCAGGAAGAGTAAATACGTACAAATGTCTCAGAATGAATACAAGTGCCGATTGCAAAATGGAAAGTGAACGTGCTCAGAAAATCGAAATGAAGATGTACATTTTGACCGGCCGCCATTTTACACAGGGTAATTTTAGAGATACGAGACTTGTTCCGTGTTCTTTTATTTCTCAACAGCTTTATTTGACCATATTTGCCATTTGAAAATTTTGAGTAGGACCCCGTCTGGAACCTTGTGGAGGACCCTGGGACAAACATTTTTACTTTCAATCATTGTACTTTTGAAAAGACGACACACATCTTTTTCTTTTTTGACATCTGTCTTACCGTTTCAGTTTTTTTTCTTTCTTTGGAGGGTGGCCATAGACTCTACAGTGACGTTTTTGCTGACAGTTTGACCGGCCGCCATTTTGCACAGGGTAATTTTAGAGAGTTGGGACTTGTTCGTCTTCTTTCATTTCCCAAGAAGTTTCGAACGATATACTACTTGACCCCCTTACCTTTTGTAATTTTTGAGTTGGATCCCGCCTGGGACTCTGCGGGTGGCCCTGGGACAACAATATTTGCTTTGATACATTGTACTTTTATAATGATCAAAAACGTGTTTTCCAGTTTTGGCATCTGTCTCATCGTTTGCGATTTCAAGGGGTGGAAATGGATTTTCTGGACACCCTGTATATTCATATAACTCGCACAGTATATGCATTCGGAAAATTTTTATTACAGTTTTGTAATAGGCGTCATTAGTGCTTTCGATTGGTATATAAACCATCTTCCACTTCGATATATAATCTCCCTCTCTTCCCTTGTTAGTTGTATCTTGATTAGCATGGTGCAGCCTGCTACATTTTACTTTCGTTCCCATGGTATGCTGCTATATTTTTACGAGACAAGACGAGACAAAACGAGACAAACGAGACGAGACGAGACGGGACAGAACCTCTCGAGACGAGACACGAGACGGGACGAGCACATTTTTTCGAGACGAGACACGAGACGAGACATGCTTTGCACGGGACGAGACGAGACAGCCTGAAGTCTCGTCTCGTCTCGTCTCGTCTCGTGGCAACACTAGCAACGAGCGTTGTAAATTCATTGAAACTATAGGTATCAGAAATTATCACTTTGTTAAATAGAGTGCATTGTCTACAGGGAGTGTAAGTAGTATGAATGTCAAGAATCATGTAACAAGAAAGAACGAAAGAACACAATAACACATAAGTTTGACGAAGAAGGTGGTTTAGTTGTTGATCAGACGAAGTAATGATAACAATGGAAGAATTTCAATGCTCCAAATAAAGTAGCAGAAATTAAGGATCTTCCTGCTAGACTTATTACACGTTTTTCAAAACATTTTGAGTGTCTTATCAAACTATCATATAATCAGCGCAAGTCTACAAAACATACTGTTTAGATACAGCGAATTTATTCATCGAGTTGTATGGCTGGCGCTGGCGAATTTATTCATCGAGTTGTATTCTGTACGCAGGCGCTGACATAACGAATCAGTACCATTACCAATAGGATAGCTGTCTGAAAATATCCTGAAGATTAATCACAGGGAACATAAATCAGAACATTCATTTTTGCCATTCCATAAAAAGAAAACTACAGCGAATACAAATATACTGATACAATGCATATGATGTTCATATCATCCAATTTGGTCATTTCTCCCACACAAGAAAGCATCTAGAAAAACCAGAATACCTTTTTCACTGGAGTTGATTGATATGTTTGACATTCCAAACTTCCCGAAGTCTGTGGCTATGGACCACTCTGATGACATCGATTAGGGTTCCATTATGATACCAATGACTAACGTGATTTTTTCTGTTAAAAAAAAGTATTCATTTGTCACTTGTTAGAGTATTATGTGTTGTTAAATAAATTTGGAATTACTTTTCCCTTTCCATATCTTTAATAGTATTTACTTAAAATGCAACCTCCTAAATCAGGGATGCAAATAACCACTCGCCAACCATCGGTGCGGGCGAGTATTTAACACCATACTGAAGGTAAGTAAATGATTTCTATTGTGAGATGTGGGCTAGTAAAGTTTTGTTGCTTATTTGCATCCCTGTCCTAAATGCATATGCTATTTTTCTTTTATATATCTCTCTCTGAACCTTCTTGCGTAATGTATCAATCTTAGTAGCCATTGCAATTATTTTTGTTACGATTATATTTGAGTCCATCTAAATACTGTATTTTGATTTGTATGAATGGAGAAAAGTTAACTTGGAATAAAAAATCACTCCTAAATCTTCATTTCCAGTCTACAAAGAGTTATTCTATGAAAGAATATGAACACTCATATTTTTGTGTATATTTAAAAGAACTTTACAGTTAAATTTGTTTAAAGTACTTTTGTTGTCCATCATATCTTTTTTATTTTCTACGCATAAATTCTTATGTACTTCTGTCCAGTCGTCAATTTACTTTATTCTAGCACTAACTGATATGCTTGTTCTTTGCACGTAAAGAATATAACTGTTCCAAATTACCTTTGTGGAAATTATGATCTGATTTAAGATGTATAGTTTTAGTACGGATTCTCTTACTGTATTGAAAGTCAATAAATACAGCAGACACCAAGCATCTTCAGACACCAATGATGATGAGCATCTTCAGACACCAATGATTGAGGTTCATGTCCAACTTCAACATAATTAATATTTGCAAGAACCAAATTGTAACGTTCTGCCAAATTCATTTTTAATGTTATTTAGTGCTTTTTTCCTTTTTTTAAAAAAAAGAAATATGTAGGTTCATAAAGTTATTTTTCCCGGTAAGTGTTTGTAGAGCTAAGAAAATCAAAATCAACTCCGGTTATGTGCGATTAATTCCAACCTCCTATAAGAAGAATATTACTTTTTGATTGCAAAAAGCTACACAAATAATAGATATAATTTTGTTGTTCAGAGTGATTAGCTTCAGATAGAAAAATGCAAGACTCACAAGTAGAGAAGAAACATTATTTACACGAATTTCTACGTATGTTTGGGGTGGCCACTATTTTTCGACTTCCGAATTTTTTGTCTCACTCCCTAAAGTGGTTCCATATCAAACCAATGTAACCCATAAGAGAAATTCGCTCAATTGAATAGCATTAAGTGGTGGCCCAAGCGACCTCAAGTTTTGAATACATTTGAAGTTTATCATGTGAAGCAAAAATACCTTGTAAGTTTGGAAAGACAATTGTAAGTTAATAGACAGATATTATGAAGGTAATAACTACTAAATGGCTATAGATAAGTTGGAAATAATGTTAGAGGTGTATTTGTGAAAAAGTACACAAAACGATATGTCTTATGTCCATTTCATATTAAACATTTTAAATCTGAATCCAAGATTGGGGGTTTCAAAATGGTACCATACACTAATAGATGCAGTTCTACCTTCATTAGCTCCATCCACATTATGGTGTCACTCACTCGAGCTGTTCCAAACTTACAGAGTACTTTTGCCTCATATTGTATATTGTAAACATTGAAAACCTGAGATCGTTTGGGGCACCGTTTAATATTTTTCAATCGAGCTAATTTTCTTCATGGGTTACTTTGGTGTAATATGGGATCATTTTAGGGGATGAGATTCAAACAAGCTCGGAAGTCAAAAGATAAGGTGCACCCTAAACATACAAACAAGGAACTGAAAGTTTCAGGAGGGCTGAAGATGGTCGCAGGGAGGTTAGCCCCTTCTGGACACTCTCTAGCTACGGGCCTGCTCCTAGGTTCATAATTATATTACAGAACAAATTATGAGTAATCTTGCTGTACACATTTGTCAGGAAGGAGGGAGGAACCAAACCTGTTTAAAATTTTTACGTGGATATCTAAGTACTAAACCTGTATCAAAACTACAATTGATATGTTGATATATTCTTCCTTCCTTTATTTATTTATATATATATATATATATATATATATATATATATATATATATATATATATATATGAATTTAACTACTATTCTTTCTTAATGTGACATTGGTTAAATTATTGTATGTTGGGTATACTAAAATGAAGCAAATCAATCCTTCGATGATGATATAGCTTCTTGTACGATTTCAGCTTGTTTTCTTTTGTTTCGTTTAATATTTTTCTTCTGTGATGTCAAATTTTAAATTTATAAATTTAAACTGACTATATCCGTTCATGTGCTGATATCACATTCGAATCGTTTTGACCAGTACATGAAATTATTCGCTATGGTAAAATACACTGTGCTTACAATTTACTTCATTATTATTATTTATAATACTACATACAGTAGTGTTCCAAAGTCCTTTCCCTCAGACAAAGTTTCGTTATCAAGGATTATTAACAGTGTAATGTTTGCTTAGTTAGATTTTCTTTAAGGCTGCACGTGAGAGTAGAATGTTATTATACTACTGCTGGATTCCATTTGTACTTACTCCAAGTATAAGTTGTTAAATGGGGATGATTTGTCACATTCCCTTGTGCAGTACAGACTGGCATGTGTTGGAAACCATTCGTCTGTTCACTAGTATTTTCCTCCAGTACAGTTACTTCCGACTGCCAATGTATGACGTCGGAGCACACCTTTACGCTGGAAGCAGGAAGTAAAAGAAACAGGTATAGCAAAGGCAGGAGAATGAACTAGTGAAGGGTGGAAATGCACTAATAGCCATGGATCCGCAAATGATGTAATTGCAAAACTATCATCCGCCATTAATATTTGTTTTCCGGTCAGCACTGTCTTTATCAGCGTTCCAGGCTCTTCCTCTGTTCCAGTCTCGTGCATGATTTACTGAAAATGAGAGCAGCATATGGTGATGTAACAGAGAATCAGGTTGAAAATGATTCCTCTATTAACTACACCGTTACCAGAAACATTGCAAGAAGAAGTAGAAATAGATCTGAAAACGCTCGATGCGAACAATATTGATAATAAAGAATTTGTTGAGTAACGAGACCTCAGACAATCAAGTCATCACGTTCTCTGACTTTTTGTTAATATCATTCGATTCCAATCAAAGTTATTTTCAACAAAGGTTTTGTAAGAGGGAATTGACTTTTGAACTTTTCTTACAAAAGACCAACAATGTATGAGCTTGACCAAAGCTTTTCTCTTCTTGCAGAGCATCAGCGAGGTTCCTGGCGTGCGATTGCCGTTGCAGACATCGTACGCGTCCCCTACCTCGCACGCAGTGTTCATGTACAGCAGTGGCGGAGAAGGTTCGGGGCGTGAGGGGGTGGTGACACTTCAGTTGCGAGAAGGGGACGATCTGGATGATAAGAGCGGGCTGGCGTCCGTGCTCGCGCGACTTCAGCAGGAAGAGGCAACGCTCAGCATCAGCTATCAAGATACTGAAATGCTTGCCGAGGGAAGTTTCGACGTCCTGCTTGGAGGAACCGCTCTTCACGCCACCGGTAAGTACATGTCACTTATTTTTTTTTTCAACGTTACGTTCGTGAGGATTTGTTAACAACGAAAATTCTGCAAACCAACTTGCATTTCTTCGAGATCTATGTCGTTTAATAGATACAGGTAAAATCCAGAGATCTAAAAATTGTGTTCCATTCTAACCCCAGTGTGGTGCTAAAATTTAAAATAATAAGTTTTAGATTCAATTTTAAGGAGATTAAAGTACGTCCAATGTATATTATTTAACAAAGGTTAATTATATGTTCAATGTATGTCAACTATGGCTAATTTCGCAATATCTCATAAAATAAAGTACTACACACTTCTGAAAAATTGTGGATTTAGGTTTCTTCACTGATAAATTACATATATTCCATTATATCGAGGGTTATTTTCCTTCTCTGTCATCTGGAACATTTACACTTCCAAGAAATAGATTATATATATAATATTAAAAAGGTGTGTTTTTCTGCCGTGCTAGGACCTGAAATCCAGCTCTCCATTTCAACTAAGTATATGTAGCCTAGATTTTAGTGTATACTATCCCATTTGTACGTAAATGGAAAAGAGAAATGGCAAAGATTCTTATGGTATACGTAATTTCTATATCCATACTTGGAAGCCCGGCGTTGTCAAACGTAATACATACAATTGTTGGATGTTTTGTTGTGAAAATATAAACTCCATAACCGCTTATAAACATTTAAAATTATTATTATTACAGTCCATTTGATACGACTTGTCCTTTCTGACAGTTGCTTTCCTTTGTTTTTTCCTTCCTGTACGTGGTCATAACAATCAGGCAAGAAGAACTGTTTCTATGGCAACAGCACGTTCAGCTAATTATGGTGGCTCATTTCTCTTGCTGTGCAATGGTGAACATTCCATGCTTTTTGCACATTGCCAATTTGAATATAAACAGATTTACATTGTTTTAGTTTAGTGTCAACTTGAGTAGTGGACCTCCTGGTTATGGAAACCATTCTTTTTAGTTTTCTTTTGTATTATTTAATTTTATAAAACTGGTAGTTGTACTTTCCTTGTAGTGAATACTTGTAGTGAACACTTTCGTGTTTGAATACCCGACGCAAAATCTAGCAGCACGTGCGCACAGCGAACTGTCAGAAGGGGCAAGTACATTAGTATCAGTTGCAGTATAGAACATGTTACAGTTTTCTAGGAGAGGAGAGGGAGAGGATGTTGTCTGGGAAACTTGTGGCTACACAAACACGAACTTCTCTTCTTTTTACTAGCCTAAATCGGAATTATTGTGGTTTTGAGTCAATTGTCAATTCATATAGAGTACTTTAAGGCGGGAAACACGGAAGTTCAGTAAATCCATTCCCACTAGCCTTACGGAATTTCATCCATATTGAGGAGATTCCTGATAGATATATGAGTAGGCAACTCATCTTCGGCGTGAGATACCAGAGTTCAATTTCTGGTAGAAGCACGTGTAATTCAGAGTCTACGTTTAACAGTAGGCCTGCATCTTAGTGCTAAAAGGGACTAGTCGAATGAATTACTCATTTGCTTTTAAACCGATCAACATTAAATGCATACTTGAATCTCTATATATCATGTAAATATTATCAGTATTACCATGTTGCTATTTTAAAAGTTAATAAATATTATAAATATACGAAAAATGAAGCTGTTTAACTTCTTACCATTACTTAATTTTTTGCATTAGTTTCCATTTATGAGGGAAGTCAAAAAGAAAAGGAAGGTACATTTATTCTAATGGTAGAAAACTGAAACCTACATTATTTTTCTACATAATCTCCCTGCACTTCAACGCACGTTTCCCAACGTTTCACAAGTTTTTTGATTCCGTCGAAAAAAAAGTTTTTCGGTTGCACCTGTAACCAATTTCGCACCGCATCAATGACTTCTACATCGTTTGCAAATCATCTTGTCCTGAGCCTTCCTTCAATAGTCCAAATATATGAAAATCGCTTGTACCCAAGTTTCTTCCACAGTATCGATTTGCTGTAAAAATCCATCTCCCTCACGACGATAACGGGCCAAATGTTTACATGAGATGTCCAACCTTTTGTGCCTTATGCTGCGCTGACAATTCTTTCGTTACCCACCTTGTACACACTTTCCGAAAATTTAGCCTGTCGCGTAAGGTGGAAAAAGCTGAATCATGACTGATATGCAAAGTATTGGCGATTTTGTCCACTGTGATTCGTCTGTTTACCATCACCATACCTCAACGACTTTCAAATTGTCCTCAGTCGCTGACGTTGATGGCTGCCCGATCTTTCCTTGTCACATAAAGTTCTTCCCTGTTTGAAACGTTCTATCCATTCGTAGATCTTTCTTCGCGGTAAAAAGCTGTCACCATACTGCGCATGCATTCAACGAATAATTTCCGCAGGTTTAACACAAACCGAAAACAAAAAGCGAATCACTGCCCTCATTTCCTCCTTGGTCCAGATTGATAATGGAGCTGCCATGTTTAACGGTCTGCTATACATCAACGACTAACGCCAGAAAAAGTGACACGTTGCATAGAAGTGTTGCAGACGCCACTAATTCAGCATTGGATAATAGCAGTGTTACCAAACCCTAGTGCGAGAAATTGCGTCCCTTTTACTTTTTGACTTCTTCTCGTACATTAACAAGTATGTTTGTTAATGGTTATGCAACTGAATGTCTTTTTACAGAATCAATTAAGAAATTCAATGCCTTTCAAGCTGATTCAGTGATTAGCGCGTGTGCCCATGGTGTACGTGGTCCTGAGTTTGCTCTCGGGTCCAGGGTTAATTAATCATTCATCTCCGATAGTCTAAAAAGCGTAATAGTGGGACATTAAACTAAAACTTCATTTCAGTAAGAAAGTCAAACTGAAGAAATAGGTTGAGTAGTATTGGGAACATCAATTGTTTTCCACTTGCTGAATATATTTAAATTCAATAATTCTATATGTAATACATATACTGAATATATGATTATGTAATGCCAACTTCGTTGTTTTTTTCTTCGATATTTACAACTGGTATCAGAGAATAAAGAATGCCTTCAAAGCAGTTTTGGAAAAAATACGTTTTTTTTTTAAAAAAAGAACAAAACACGTGTTTAAAACTTAAAAAGATGTCTAAAATGTTTTAAAACACACAAAAACACATGTTTTAAACATTTTGGACAGTTTAAAACATGATTTTAAACATATATTTCAAAATAGTGTAATATCTTATTTAAGACTTTTTGCTCTTTACTTGCAACCGGTATCACAGACTCATCCTGTATATACCATTTAGTGCAACATTGATAACAGAAATAAAATCGTTTGACTAAAATATAGCTTTTATATAGTTATAAAATGAATGTAGTTTTATATAGTTCTTGTTGGCTATATTGCATTCAAGATAATTTTCTTTAAAAATATTTAATATTTTCGTAGTCCACTAGTGATAATGCACCTTAATATACCAAATTTCGTTTTTGTAGTACCAGCGGTTTTGAAAATGATTTTTGGGTGTCCGTATCGGATTCAAAGTGCTGACTTTCTTTTTCCTGAAGCTATTACTGTTAACGCACTTTTTCTTGTTACCTAATTTCATTTG
Source organism: Thermobia domestica (assembly GCF_964235325.1). Taxonomy (NCBI): domain Eukaryota; kingdom Metazoa; phylum Arthropoda; class Insecta; order Zygentoma; family Lepismatidae; genus Thermobia; species Thermobia domestica. The sequence goes on from NC_137464.1 coordinate 126,784,475, forward strand.
TATAGCACCAGTGGCTTGCAAATTGAAATTGAAATTGAAATTGAAAAAGGCTTTATTCAAGCGGGCGAGGTTCAGCATATTGCTGCTCTACCACCTAACCCTTGTCAAGGAAGTACATTGTGTTATACAAAAAACATACAATCAATTGAGTACAAAAGATACGGTTACATACAAGAAAAATACAGGTATACAGTAAGATGATAAAAAAAAAAGAAAAGAGAAAAGTGGTACTTTTAACAAAACACACACACACGCACAAGTACGACAAGTGAAGAAAGAAAAAAAAAGCATACAAATACAAACATGAAAACAAACACATACCAATCAATAACATAGAGAAAAAATAAGCTATGCTTGTGATTCACAATACAGGGAGGAGGGTGATGAAATATGTTTACAATGCATGATTATTTAATAAAGAATATGTACAAAGTCAAGTCTGATTTCATTTACGTGGAACGTCTGATTTCATTTCATTTGCAAAATAACTTTCCAATGACTATTGGATTTAACATGGCATTCTTTACGGAATTTGGCTCAAATAATTCTACTGTTATCGGAACTGTACACAAGTGTACATGCTTTTATTCAATTAGTCACCTGGAGGCGGGTGAAACTTTAGCGGCAAAATTTGATTACTATCCTCCTGTTCCCCGATTCCATCAACGCCCTCGTCTAGTGTTTTTTCTATGAAACTCTAGCCCACACCACATCCTTTCGCGTGGTTTTTGTTTATTTTATTTCGGACTCTGGGCTACGAAGGTACTATGTTTGCTAAGCAAAAATTAACCTTTTTGAAAATGGACTTAAATCCCTTGTGCTCTGAACACGCCATATCTAAACATATTTTTTTAAAAATAAACTAAGCTAAATTTATCCTGCAACTTAAGTTTGTTCGAAACGCATAAAAGTAGTTTTGTTTGTTTGATTGATTGATTACAGATTTGCATCAGTAGCAAGACTATGTGGGATAGGGCTTACTGTTTAAAGTGGTGTTCGATCCACTAATTTTGAAATTTTACGTCGGATCGCAGTCAAAATGTGTACAACAAATTCCAGACGTCTGTACCTCTACCCTCAAGACCGAAAATCGCGCCTGTAGCGTGGTACATACATACATACAGACGGACAAATGTAGATCAAGTCGTAGAGCCTCACTGACGTTCGGCAATGATGTGACAATTAGTATCACGCTTTAAGGGATAGTTACACAGGTGACTGCCGTACCTTGCGCTTTCTCACCTAATTCCTTCAATACAAGCTTTGCCAGAGTGTAAAGTTTTTAAGAAAATTTAGAACGGTGGGAGGGGAGAGGGATGAGATAAAATTTTCATATTTTAATATAATGAAAAAGAAATTGAGGATACAAAATTAACTCTTACCTGCAGTTCCCGGTTGCATTTCAACTGCATTACTGACGTTAGAATCACCAGAAACAATTTTCAGATCAACATTTCTACCACCTGTTTGGGTTTCCAGTGTTTCAACAACATTGGATTTTTCATAATGACTAGTTGAACCTGCGCTCTCTACACAACGCATCATTCGTATATGAGCATAAATCTCCTTCTCATTCCTCACAACATATGTACATGTCCCTTTACAGACACAAGTGAAAGACGTCTTGATTTTTAAAAATCGGCAAGGGGTATCATAAAGGGGAGATTTTTTCGATTATTTTTTCTCAATATCTCGCACCGTTTGCAAGATTTGAGACTACTTCCGGTTGGAGTTTCTAATTCATGTATGACCAGTATTTTCTTTCTTCTTTCTTGCAGTATGTAATAAGCAAATACATTATATATACAATTAATTAAAATGTCAGTTATATATGGTGTTCATTAGGCAAAACACACAAAAAATAAAGATTTATCTTAGATTCGAGAAATGGTTATCCTTCCTTTTTCACTATTATTTGGCCATGGAACAAACGCCTGAGACATCTACAACCCCAATATACAACATTGTGGTGTTGGAGTGTATAACGCATAGGATATGATGCATTAGTTTTTGTTTTTTTAATTTCAACGCTTCCAGTGTACCCTAAAAAATGTAATAAAGAAATCATGGCTATGCTTTTTTAAATATTCAATTAGAACTGGACAATCTACGCAAAATTTCCAATCGATCAGTGAAAACGTCATCTTTCTAGAGCCTGTAGTTTTCGAAAGGATTGGCCACATACATATAAACATAGTTTAAAAGAACTCGGAAGATGGAAGCACAATTCACATGCATTGATTTTAGAGAAGGCTTATTAAAATACAAAGGCTTTGAATAATAATTTTATATCATAAACTTTATGAATAAGATATACACCGTAGTTAACTAATTTAGACTATTTAAAGTAGAAATACTTAAAATGTTTGTCTCTGTTCAACGTGAAATCACACATAACCGTAAATGAAAGATTTGAAAGCCAAAGTTATAGGTTGGAGCTCAGGCGCTTTTAATTGCTATTGTAGCATTTTAATAGATAGATTCTTCATTCTTTGAACTAATCCTACCATTTCTTTCTTACACGATTTGCAACAAGCTCGTGTGATCGTTTTCTTAACTAATGGAGTTTGAGATACTGTAATAAATTTGCTACAAATAATGTCCTTTTTCTTCCCGTAAAACTCATGTTAAATGATTTCAAATTGTACGGAGACTGATAACCAACATGTACTGTATCAAAGAATGCCTGCGATATTTTAATTTCAGAACCGCAATTTAGCCAAAAACCCTTTGCTTGTTTTCAGAATGCAACACAAAAAGTAGTTTCCAACATATTTTTTTAAAAAAATTTATTTTTAATATCATTTCTAGTAGTAGTCCAACCTCGACTATGATACTTTCTCGCAAGTTAATTGGTGAACATTTAAACAATATAATGAACGCTAAAAACAAGGGGAAAAAGAAACAAAATAAATTGTAGATCACATTGACCTCTGCAGCAACGAGAAATCAAAACATTCACACGGGAACAAAATAGCCTTTTGAATGGGGAGTACTTTTTGACAATTTTCTTTTTTGGCAGATTTTTTTTTTTACAAAATAAAATAAAATAAAATAGAAATGAAGATATATTTAAAACTAGACTTAAAAAATACACGTGCTTAAAACAAAATGCTTAGAACGTATATAAAATTTGTTTTAAACAAAATCAATTGTTTAAAACAAGTTTTAATCATTTTATTTTAAACAAAACAACGCTGCTTCAAAATCAAAAACAAATCACTAGAGGGCCCCAAAACTAGGGAATTTTGCAGATTTTACTGTCACTCAAGGGCGCCGATCCTTGGGGGGCCGCCCTCGCAAAGCTCATGTGGGTCCCTGTATTTTTATGAATATGTATTTTTTTAGGTATTTTCTCTTGTTATATGCATTGTTATATGTAATTTTTTATGAATGGGCCCCCCAAAGTTACAGAGAAATCGGTGCCCTTGCAGGTCAATGTGACTTCCCTCTTATAGAACTCGGGAGCCGCCACTGCACAGTTTAGAGTTTGGTCTATCACATTACAATATTTTTTTCTTTATGTACATTGATTTTTTAATAAATCGGAATGATTATTATATATGTAGTTGGATGTTGGTAGAATTGTATACTATATGTTAATCACGTAAAACATGTTATACGTTGACCATGTTTTATATGAAAAGTGCAGCTCTGGAGACACATCGATGTTTAGTTCTGCGTTTTGTGGCATTTTTGAATTATGATACCATTAATAACAAACACACATAAAAATTCCAATAACCGAAAGCGTCATGAGTAGTAGTGTAAGATATGTTATGTGGTTTCGAGTATGCACAATCAATATTGGTAATCGCTTTAGAACGCCTGCATTCGCTTTTTCCCCACGTCTCTCTTTCCGTCCCTAGGCTGAACGTAAATTTTGCGATTTAAACTAACTTTAGCAACAACCAGTTACGTGAGGAGGAGCTTGGTTGTTGTTCCACTGGAGCTTTAGTTTATGGCACCAAGGTCTGGTTGCATCATATATTGCTTTCACTAGTTTACTGTTTTCGTTTCACCTCAGAATTACGCAATGGAAAGTATTCAAGGTAGACTTACTGTCATATGCAAGGAATTTCTACACAAATGTTCAGCATAGGTGAAAATGTATTCTTGATAATGATAACTGTGCTTCAGTATAAAATTCACACAATTACTATCATATTTCCAAAAATTAAGGAATATTTTCATTTTATGTATTGTTAACATCGGAGTTGAACAATTTGAGGTCTTGATTTTCCTCAATATTTTGAGGTAGAGAGGGACAGTGCCTTCACTTTATCAGAAAAGTAAATAAAATATGTACTATACGAGGGGTAACCAAGTTGCTCCGAACCTAACACAGGTAGAAAGGCACTAGATGGGCATTTTCTCAGTAAATCCCATGTAACATCAATATACTTCTCTTATCGGACCTCCAATGCCAGGATGCCTTACAAATAGAAAATCTTCCAACTGGTCCTCCAACCATGAGTCTACATACAGCCGCTGTCACCTCAGAATCAGCCGAAAATTTCTGCCCACGCAAGTCTTCTTCAAATTTTGGCCAAATGTAAGTCGCTGGGGGCCAAATTTGGGAAATAGGATAAACAATTCAAACAATTCATCTGCGATAACGACTCTTGCATTGCGTGAAGTGTGGGCAGGTGCAGTGTTCTCGCGCAATAGCACACCACTGGGGAAATTTCAAACCTCTTTTTCTAATAGAATCATGTAATTTTTTGATAAAGTCATTGAAGTAGGTGCCAGTGATTATTTGACCTTTTTGTAGATAATCCACAATAAGAACACCCTTTTATTCCCAGAAAATTGAGCCCATCGCCTTGGCTGACGATTGCCTTGAACTTTTTTGTTGGTGGACAATGAGGATGATTCCACCCCATGCTTCGTATTTTAGTCTCCGAATGAAAATGATGTATCCAAGTTTCACCCATAACTACAAATCGGACAAGGAAATCGTTTTTGTCAGCACGAAACTTATCAGAGAGTTCAAGACTCGAACACTCGGTGACTTCTGATCTGCGGTGAGATTAGGATGGACCAATCTTGCACAAATTTTAATTTGCAAGATCTGGGTAATTATGATTTGCACGGTGCTATATGAGAGATCATCCATCTCAGCTGCATAACGGATACTGACTCAATGATCCTGCAGCACAATGTCATGGACTTCGTGAATGTTTTCGGTTGTCACGACGGTTTATTGTACCCCCACCTGCATGTTCATCCTCATACGACTCCCTACTACACCTCAACTCATGTCCCTATCTCTTCACTATGCTGTATGATGGAGGAGAGTCCCTTAATATCTCTACTAAATCCTCATGAATTTTGAATACTGGCCAGTCATTCACAAAATATTTGATGACACTTTCACCTCAGTTGGACGTCTCTAACTCCTGCTGGCGTGTTCTTACAACTTCACCTCTGTAAAAATAAAACGGGGCACTATTCATACTTGAAAGTCACAATACAAGCACACAAAAACATTCTTTCTATATGAGAATCGGTGCAACCTGATCGCCCCTTGTATACTCAAAATCAAATACAAATTGACAAAGTTTGACAGAATGAAGGGATAGCGAACTTTCCTTCCCCTCCGAGTACATATCCAAAATTTAGTTGCGGTGCGCTATTATCTAATGAGTTTTGGAACTTCAAATTAAGTAAAATCTCTTACCAAAGAAAGAACATTACTCTTCAAATATTACCAAGGAATACATAAAAGTAATGTTAGAAATATAGCTATAAAAAGTTTCAAACTACAAGAATCTTATAGTAGTACTGATATTAAATTATACATTATAATTAGGGTTACATAGTTGATGTATCACGTTTCCAATGTGTAATTTCTTAAAAAAAAAAAAAAAAAAATCTTTTTATCATTCCAAACCAGCAACATTAACAGTTGCTGTTTATGACGTTTTATACATTACTTATGAGCATATCTTTTGATGGCTTTTGTTGGAATGTGCTAATACGGTACGCGGTAGTATTTCCCGTTTTCCCGTTCGAGATCAACAATGACGAGAGAAACACGCTGCACCATTCGTAACTCAAGTGTTGTTTAACTGCATAGAAATAATATACATTTTAAAATAGTAGAAAATTGTCATACCTCGCTATGTTATCTAAGGAATTTTCCAGGTTTCTTTCTTTCGCAACGTTGTATACTCGACGCAGCTATGTGAAGCGAAGGCGGCAGAGCCGTAGCTAGAGATTTCGGCGCCCGGGGCGAAGTAGAATTCGGCGCCCCCTATACTCACCACACCAAGCTTTTCCTTCCGCCTCTTTTTTTCATATAAAAGAAGAAGCTTTAATTGTTATACTATGTTGACTTTTTAAATCAAGCTGCTTGGACAGACCATTGCAACAGCCAAAAGCGATTATCATATATTCTTTTACAAATAAGGGCTGGTTTCAAGGGGATCATTTTAAACTTTTTGTTAAACTTGACGAAACTACCTTTGGTTCATATACAGATTCACTTGGAGATCAGTTATGGAAATTTACAGTACAACTATTTGTAACATTTCATACTATCGATTAAAAAAATGAAATTTCAATACATTAGAAACTATGTGCTTTTAAAATGTTCAAAATGGATGACGGCGTTAATTTCCATTAATAACTGTAAACTTTTGTAATTTTATTCTGTATGTGACTACACAAAATAGAATTTTAATTCGACTTTTTTATTATCAGCAATTAAACGGGTTGAATTTGTTAATGATAGACTTTCTTTTATTACTCTTAAGGGTCGATGGTGTGATATTATTGTTTTAAATGTAGAGGAGAGGTTTAAAGAAATTAGAGGAGAACTCTAGATAGATTCTCGTTTTTAAAAAGTTTTGAGAGCACTAATGTTGAGGATACTTGGGTTCAAATTAGGGATAGTATTAAAATTTCAGCAAGGACATCAGACACGAAACTTCCAAAATGTTTAGAAGAGAAAAAAGCGATTTTTTAAAGCTTAAATTACTGATCTTGAAAATAATATTAAAAGAAAAAAATCAAAACATATTCAAGGCCATCAAAGAATTTAAGAAATCGTATCAACCTCGCGGGTATATATTAAAGAGAGATGACGGAACAATTCTTACTAAAACAAATAGCATCTTGAATAGATGGAAAGATATATTTGACTATTCGCTTAACACGCATTCAAAAACTATTCGTGGAGAAAGGAAAAGGCAAAACAGAACTATAAATTTCAGAGCGTAGCCGAATAGAAGTAGAAATTGCTATAAAGAAATTAAAGAAACACAAATCTCTGGGTGTAGACGAAATTCCGATAAATGGGGAAATTGTGGAACAAGATACACAAACTTATTCTCCTTATCTGGAACAAGGAGGAGTGGAAAGAATGAATCGCTGTTCTAATTCACAAGAAAGGTAACAAAGCGAATTGTAATAATTAGCGAGGCATTTTTGTGTCAACACCCTATAAAATCCTCTCAAACATTTCATAAGCAAGATTGATCTCATACCCGGATGAAATTATTGGAGATTATCAGTGTGGATTTAGATGAAATCAATCAACTATGGACCAGATATTTACCATTCGACAAGTACTCAAAAAGAAATGGGAATACAACACCCGGTACATAAATTATTTATTGATTTTAGTAAGGCTTATGATTCTATTAGGAGATAAATATTACATTCTTGCAGAATTTAGAATACTAAAAAAGCTAGTAGGATGTATTAAGATATGTTTAAATGAATCCCAAAGTAAAGTTCAAGTAGGAAAATTCTTGTCCACGATCTTCCTCGTCGAGAATGGCCTGTAACAAGGAGATGCGTTTTCGACATTATTATTCAACTTTATTCTGGAGTACGCTATAAGGAAAATCAAACATAGAAACCAGGACCTAGAGCTGAATGCTATTCACCAGGTTATGACGTATGCTGATTATGTAAATCTGATAGGAGTTGATAGGGGAACAATAGAAAAATGCAAAAACATTATCAAATGCTTCCAGGTTTAGAAGTAGATGCAGAAAAAACTAAAATCATAGAAGTTCACTGGGATCGTAATACTGCAAATTATGGATGCGTCAAAGTATCAAATAATATTTTCGATAAAGTGGATACTTTCAAGTATCTAGGATTAATATTAACAGACCAAAATCATATCCACGAAGAAATTAAATGTCGAATGAAAGCAGAGAATTCGCTTTATTATTCAGTTCAAAATCTTTTGTAGTAGCGAATTCTGTGGAGGAATTCGAAGCTCAAAATATCTAGAACGATAATCATGCCTGTTGTTCTGTATTGTTGCGAAATATAGTCGCTTACTTTAAGGGAAGAACGCAAACTGAAAGTATTTGAGAATAAAATCCTGAGACGAATATTCGGACTCGAGAGGAACGGGGATGGGAAATGGCGGAAACTTCATAACGAGGAACTTCATAATTTACACCTTTTACCAAACATTGTTAGAGTCATCAAATCTAGGAGGCTCAGCTGAGCAGGTCATGTAGCAAGAAAGAAAGTATTACCGCTTTCAAAATTTTGACTGGAAATCCAATAGGAAAACGTTCATTAGGAAGACCTAGACGCAGATGGAAGGACAATATTAAAGTGAATCTCGCAGAAATAATAATACAAAGTAGAAACTGGATTCAGTTGAGTAAGGAGAGAAGTCATTGGAGAGGTTTTATGAACGCGTCATTGAACCTCCGGGTTCTATAGACCATAGATTGATTTAGTTAGTTCTTTTATGGTAAAAATTATTTTGTGAAATATAACAGAAATTCAGAAGCTTTATGTTTTGTCTGTATGTAGAGATAGATAAAAAAAACAACAACAACAGGTACGTATATACAGAAAACGTATCCTAGCGATACAACTAGTTGATGGAGAAATGATCCCAATAAATCCCTTTAAGTTGGAAATATTTTACATGTCAATGGAATAAGAAAAAATCAGTCTTTGAGAAAGACAAAATTCGTTAGGTTAAGTTCTGACCCTTTTAGCCCCTACTCTATGATTTCGAATATTTTATTATTACTTTTGTTTACCTTCATTTTTAATATTCCCGCGCAAACAGCAGCTTGCGTGTGTCTCTACACTCCTCTCATTTTCATACCTTCATTCCCACCATAGTGATTAATCCGATTGGGTAGAAAAGCGTGATTAGCTCAGCAAACTCATCACCATCACAACACTGAACACGTATTTCAGACTTTGAGCGTTTCCGATATTGAAAACTCTCCTGCGTACGCTATAAGTCATTACTCGGCACCCTGTATGTCACATCGTCATTAACAAATCGAATATAATAACTTTATTTAAGTAATAATTAAGAAGTTGTGACCTATTGAAAATTTAGAGTTACGAGCAGAGCGAGCAAGAAAATTTTTAACAAATGTATTTCTTTGCAAACTGACAATATTGATTTAATAAGGCGCCAATTCTTTTACGGGGCGCCGCGTCGTTTACTCTTTTCCTATAACTTTTCTTTCTTCTTGCTTGTTTGGCGCCCCTTCCTATCAGCGCCCGGGGCAACCGCCCCGCTCGCCCCCCTCTAGCTACGGCTCTGGAAGGCGGCATCATCGAAAAGCTAAGCCTTGTTTGGCCCAAACAAGTCGTCACTCCATTAGGGACCGCGAAAAATGGGTTGTAACGCTTTCCAGATTATTTTTGCGTGGTGTGATGGAGCATATGAGCTTGCGGGTCTTTGCTTAATACGTTAAAATAAATTCAACATTATGATTTGTTACGTTCTAAGACACATGGAATAATAATATCTTGTATGGATAATTTATAATACGAAATCATCGAACGTGACAATCAGATTGAGAACTATAGTATGGCAGAATGCTAGTAAATAAACTCTCATGCAACAAAAGAACAGTGTAAAACTACGAAAACTTCTTGCATAAAAGTAGTCTAAGTGTAATTCGTTGCTGTATTATTATTATTATTATTATTATTATTATTATTATTATTATTATTATTATTATTATTATTATTATTATTATTATTATTATTATTACATCGTGTTCATGCATTTTCTCCCATTTCTTGCTACATTCTTATTCCATCAGTTCTGTCATAACAACTGTATTCATTTCCATTAATCATGTGTCCTGTCCCCTTTAGTCTCAAGTGCATAAGTTTCGGACGTTAAATATTTCATTTTCATTTTTTAAAAGCCATCACACAAACCTTTATTTTCTATTATCCGATTAGTAGGGAAAAGTGGTACGGAATAATGTGTCTCAATATGTTTTATTTCTAAATAGTATAGTGTAAATAGTGTGTTGAAAGAGGGATGCAAATGACGACATCCTTAGTATCACATAAAATGATGATTAACGAGTGGACTTCCGTGCATGAATAATGTTATAGCGCATTGTGCTGTATCCTGAAATTAATCATTTTCAGTCAGCATTTTACCAATTTGTAAGCTGAAATAAGCAAACTATTAATAGCAATTTGTAAAAAATAATTTATAATTTTATACATTATAAACAAGAGAATGGTGATTGGAAAGGCGATGAAATTCGCATTCTGCTCATCTAGATTTCGAACTACATATTACTGAAAATAAAAATAAAATCTGACCAAAGCGGACACTTATTATTACTACTTTGCATTACAATTTAAGCAATTATTCCCTTTTCCATCTCGTGTGTATAAATACTTGCTTCTGTTCCCACACCGGTTTTGTTTTTCATCATGTGTTTCCACACGTGTGAAGCATCCTGTTTCATGTGTTGTGCTGTACTTACACAGGAGATATTTCTCCACAACGATTCGGCTGTATATTCACTGCATTTCATTACATAATTTCACTCTTAGCTACCTTCTGTATCTGATGGTTATGCAACCACACACAACGGGTATAAATGTGTCCACCATTGTGTTCCATTGTTTGTGATGTCCATTTGGTACAAAAAATTATTGTTACCAGATGGGAAACCTTTCCATCTATACCCATTTCGATTCATTTTTACTTTGCAGATTATCCGGGAATCCTTACATTCCTTTGGAGACTCCGTTGCGCACGCATTACAGGGGTTTAAAACATACATGTTTTAGTAGAACAGCTGTTACTTCGAAAATTATTTTTGATACCGCTCTCTCTACGTTGCATAGTTTTTAAAACATATGCCTCTGAAGTTCATTTTCTCACACTTTTGGCAGTTTATACATCAGAAATAATGCGTTTTAGGACACATGTTTATTCATTTTTATGAGAAGATCCCAATGTTTGTCGATTGAATTTTTTGACACCCGATATAGTGCAGAACGTTTGTATTTCTACAGGAGTAATGCCGATTTTCTTTTTTTTTCCTTTTGTTTCATCTTGTAGCAATAAACAGGTAGCGTGTGTAGTTCTCCTTTAGCGCCATGGTCTATATAATGCAATATTCTTTGCTTTGAACTATTTTGTTTTACTGTCTCCCGTTCTGAACATTAGAATTAAGGAATTATCTCAGCCAACCAAGATGAAGTGCTATTCTGGAGGCCAAGGCTTCCCAAGGCGCTGTGATTTGTAGCTCTTCTCCCTTTTAATCCCATGGGGTCAGCTGCTCTATGGAGAGGAAAGCAAATGATCTAACTTGCAGAGCCCTTTTCTCTCTATCAGCATTTTCTATTAATATTTTGCCTTCTAACACTTAGAATACAAATGGCGAATTGGATTCAATAGTTTTTTCTTGTTTACTCTATCGTTTGTTCTTTCTTTATATATTTTCTTTTCATATACGAATTAATCATATTTCATATGAAACTTATTGTTAAATTACGGAAAGTAAAACACAGTCAGTGGCAAATGAAATTTGCAACTCAATTTTCATTTGTGTTCAAGAAATGGGCTTATCTTTGAGCTTTGTTTCTAGCTGGATAGCAGGAAACGTAGGCACTTATTCCTTGAATATTGGAAATTTTTCTTGAAAACACGTGAGTTTTATATACTGTTACATAGGGAACTGAGTGAAATGATTCATAAGGAAGAAAATTATTGATTTATAACCAAGACTGAACATTGTCTTACAACTGTTTTCAGTTATCCTTAGTACATTTCAATTAAATAAATTGTGTTGTAATAGTTTTGAATTATTTAGTTATTTTTTTTTATTCAAATGGTAAATTAATAGAAGAGATTTTTCATTGTCACTCGTTTTACTTCTGTTAGTCTTATGATATTTGCATTCATGGAGATAGCTAGTTAAGAATATCAAGATTCAGGTGTATTCGAAAAGTTAAATTTGATTTTTATTTTTTTAAGTGTAACGTGCCACGACTATGCCTTATAGGCTAAAACAGACATGACTAATGAAATGATTGATTGTGAAATTAAGCTCTCCCATCCGTAATCGAACCCGAAACCAAGTACACTAAAGGCACACGCGCTAGCTAGTAGTATTACGTGGAGAACTAACAGCTTAAAATGCTCACAATGTAATCCGTAATTATTTGATTATTAAGAAGATTCTCATTTGAGGGAAAGATAAGCAGCAGCGCCATTCGAGGTTTTCCTTGAGGGCGACCTAGACCCAACAATATAAATAGAATTTTACATTTTTCATTACTGTATTATTAAAGTATTAATTAAAATGTATATGCTTCTCAAGCTTAGTGGGGAAAGTTGCTTTTCCTCTGAAGTCCCAAATAACCCCACTGACGATAAGATGAAGGGAAGAGATAGAAAGTTCAAAGGCAAAACGGTAAACGGGGAGCGCATATGTTATTTTACAGGGAGGAAAATTAACAGTCCTGAATTATACAATATTATTAGCATTAATTGTCACCCTCGCATAATAGTCACCTTAAATTTGAAATAAAAACATTCGCCAAAGAAATTTCCCCGCATAAAAGTCACCGTCTATGGGATTTTTTCCCGATTATGTAAATATATCGTTCTTTTGTGCCAATGCCAAGGTTGTTTTTGTCCCCACGAGTCGTAAGTTCCGAGTTTAATTTTTATAATTAATTTTTTTTACCGATGTAGGTTATATTTTATTTTCTTATGTTGAGACAATGTTCTGTGTATCAAAATTCGAAATTGATTTGATTGTGGCGATCATTGAATGGCAGCTTTCCTCGCGTAATAGTCGCAGTTGGATTTTTGCATTAAAAATTGGTACAAAAGATGCGACTATTACGCGAGTAAACACGGTAATATGCGTGACTATAAAAGCCTATGCATGGGGAAGAGTGGGGAAAAATGAACTTGTTTATTAATCTAAAAATAGATGCTGTTCAAGAATCTTGCTGCTTATTGAGATGAAACCGATATTGAAGTATATCCTCGTGAAGCTCTTCATTATGACACTGGGAGGATGGCAGGACATAGTATGGTTAATTAGATATAATCCAAAATTATCAATAAATCTTAAACTTCTAATTTCCAATTAACGTGAATAATTAACGAAATTAATGCATATATCAGTCGATAGAATCAAACTGAATAAAGTGACATCTTTGAGGCTAAAAACATCCATGTATAGTTTTCGAGATAATCGAGGGAAACTCGTTTTTATGGGCTGAAAACAGTGGCGTATCTAGAAGGTAAAACCTGGGGGGCCGGCCACAACGCAGACTATGATAGGTATATCATGAGTTTACTATAAATTTTCAAAATTATATAAATAATAGCTTCAATTATTTTTGCCACTCAAAAAACAGGGGGGGGGGGGCTAAGCTAGATCTGCCACTGGCTGAAAAGCATATCGTTTGTTGCCGGTATTAACTGGAAGTTTTTAAATTCAAGTACAAAATATTGTTTAGTGCTATTTGTTTATCATATGTAATGTGTATGTAAAGACAGTCTGTTAAGTTGCAGATTGTCTCCTATGGCAACACTCATACTCCTAACAATGACACTTCCAACAGTAACGCGTAACGCACATATTACTTGTAAAAGTTGACAAGTAACCTAAAATTAGTAAGGATTATGGGAAGTTGATATAAATGTGTATGGAATTAAAGAGAAAAATGAAGTAAAATATTTAGATGGTAAGACAAGCTGTCGTAATATTGTGGGAGTAATCTACGAGTATATTTGATGCACTTGTAACAGGAAAAAGAGCATATCATAATACTGTTAACGCGCATTACTCTGTCATTGAGTATCTCCACTACCCGAATTTCCCAAGTTCATTGTTGAGGACAGAGATTAAATTTATCTGCAGTTTAGTGTTCCTTCACATATATATATCACTCCTTCACGCCTGTAGCAACATTGTGTAAAGTTGAGTGTCAGGCTACTTTCCATATCGCACTGCCCAATGTTACATCATAACTTTTTGTAAATTTAGAGGATGCTAAACAGATAGTTTGATATGTTGTGAAATACTTCGATATCATAATTTTTTTTCCAATCTAGTGTTCCTCATTAAGCCATGATGTATCGTCACTAAATCATCTGCCCGAAGCCACGTTCTAGTCTGTTTGTCTGGCAGAGCTAGATAGGACCATTGAAATAGTATCGTAACGATAGTATGGTCAATTTTTTCCATGCGTTTGAAGAATATGTAGAAAACTGGAAATTAGGTATATAGGATGAAGGAATATACTAAGAATTAGGTTTAGAAGGAATGAAACCAGATATTCACTTAAATACATCAACTCATTTCTCTAGTGATATATGCTATCTGATAATTAAGAAGCCGGATGTTCGAAACAAGTTTTTGAAAATGAAATCGTAAAATCGTAACTTACTCTTCAGTAAAATTTGAGAAAAACAGAGGCTACCATGGTCGTTAGACAGTGCGATATTACTTTAAACTTTGGTTCTACCATATTTTTCAGTGGCGTATTTAAGAGTATGGCTTCCGGGCTTAAGCGCCTTCCCGAAATTTTATTTTCTATTTTAAAGTAAATGAAATATCTTGCAGAATTTTCACATTTCCAGGAATAAAGTTTGCAACCCCCCCCCCCGAAACAAAATCGTACATATGCCACTGATGGTTCTATTTACATATAGCATGTGCAACATTGCACGGATGTCTGTCTCTGTTAGTAGTTGTGTGCTTCATTTCTTATACAAGCAGCACAGAAATAAATAATCATTTCTAACACAATAACAACCATCGATTGTATCAGTTTGGCCACGAACGACATACTTTTTTTCAGCGCTATTTTTATTTTCTCGAAAACTATCACATCAGAATTTACCCCAACAATATAATTTTGTTCAGCTCTATTGTGTTTATCGAGTAATGTATACCTCAATCTTTGGACACTATTATAGGTAAAGAAAAAATAAAATTACTAGTTGAATCTGCGCTCTCTACACAGCGCATCATTCATATATGAGTATGAATCTTCTTGTCATTCCTCACAACGTTTGTACATGTCCCTTTTCAGTCACAAGTGAAAGCCGTCTTGATAAAAATTCGCAAGTGATACAATAAAGGGAGAATTATTCGATTATTTTTTCAATATCTCGTACCGTTTGCAAGATTGAGCCTACTTCTGGTTGGAGTTTCTAATTCATGTATGATCAGTTTTTCCTTTCTTCTTGCACGCAGTATGTAATAAGCAAATACATTACACACGCAATTAATTATAATGTCAATGATATATGGTGTTCATTGGGCAAAACACTCCAAACAATAAAGATTCATCTTGGACTGGAGAAATGGTTATTCTTTGTTTTCAATTATAGCCATGAAACAAACACCTGAGAGATATACAACCCGTGTATACAACAATGTTGTGTTGGAATCTATAACTCGTAGGATATGATTTTTTTAAATTTCAACACTTCCAGTGTACCCCTAAAAATGTAATAAAGAAATAACGGCAATGTTTTTTTTTTAAATATTCAATTAGGACTGGACAATCTACGCAAAATTTGCAATCGATCAGTAAAAACTTCATCTTTCTAGAGCCTGTAGTTTCCGAGATCTCATTGTCGAAATGATTGACCACAAACATATAAACGTCCACAAACGTATAGTTTAAAAGAACTCCAAAGATGGCAGCACAATTCTTTTGCATTGATTTCGAGAAGGCTTATTAAAATACAAAGGCTTTGAACAATAATTTTTAAAGAATAAACTTTGTGAAAAGGATATATTTAAATAATTTATTTAAAGTACACATACTTTAAAATATTTGTCTTTGTTAAACGTGAAATCGCAAATAACCATAAGTCAAAAGTTTGAAATCAGAAGTTAGAGGTTTGAGCTCAGGAGTTTTTATTCGAACTGGCCACCTGGAATCTCTAACCAGGTAAAAAAATAGGGTATCCGTTGCTGGCGGAGAAAAATAAACTAGTCCTCTGGTGTTTCCATCCCCATTGTTTGATTTTACTCGCGATCTTCTGTATACGGTTGGATTACTTGCCTCCTCGAGGTCCAAGGAAACAACCGTCGAATTGATTATAAGCCTCCACGGAGGTAAAAATACTAAATTGATCCTAATAGTTGACGACCCTTGCTATTGTTTTTGGCTTCTCGATTTATTTGATACTCTCCTCTTTGGAGGCAGAGATACCTGTACACAGTTGACGACCTTGGCATATCTATCGGCAAACGAATTCGTTTTCTGTTTTCCTAACACAGTACCATGGCTTCTCCTACACAACCCTCATATCAGCATTGCGGATTACCACAGATCATCCCAGGTCCGGCTGACGCTGCTGCTCTTGACAGACAACGCAGGGAAAGCCACAAACGTGCTCAAGGCACTAGTCGATCTCCATCTGGATCTCGATCTCGCTCACGTTCACCAGCTCTTTCACGACAACCTCTGTCCCAGCCATCAAAGAAAGCACACACAATTAGCGATTCTGAATCTGAACTTCAGATAGATCTAGGAGACGACCGGCAATTTCCCCCATTACAAACACCGCAACGTCCACCGTTATACAACTTTATCCTTCAACAGTTTGATCCTAAATTCGCCAATCTCAAAATTCTGCTCCAGCAATTCTGTAAGTACGTACCTCGTACGTCAATTTCTGAACTAATACCCACTCGCAATGGCATCATCATAAAATCCACAGATGAGAAACTGGCCTATAAAATTCTGAACCGCTGCAGCTATGAAGTCTTTGGCAAAACAGCCACTATGGCACGATTAGCCGACAAAAGAGCCAAACAGCCACCACCACCACGAAAATCGCCTACCTTGTCTGTAGTTATACGTGGTGTGGACCCGTCGATCACAGACGAAGAAGTTGCCGACGAGCTCAAACAGGAAGGCCATGTCATTACGAAATGCATCCTCATTAAGAATAATATGGGCCCGACATATATGATGCGTGTTCTTACTTCGCACCAAGAAACTATCGATGAACTTCTAACTTCAGGGGCATTTATCTTCAAACGTCGACACCGGGTCGAGGCATCTCGCACTCCACAACCTCTCCCGCTCCGATGCGAAAAGTGTCAGAAATATAATTCGCATCCAACATCAAAATGTCCAAATCAACCAACGTGTGGCTTTTGCTCCGGGTCTCACTTCACTAAGGTCTGTCCAAATACCCACCAACCGCCTAAATGTACATGTCCTGAACAACACCCTACGTTCAGTTACAAATGCAAAGCCAGGCCACCAGTGGACGAGACTAAACCTGAACTTGTGGTGCCTATCAGAACGCCCGAAACTAAATCTGAATCTCCGCCTATCACTTCAGTATATCAACCTATCACAATCGAACAACTTCTTGCATTTTTCACCGTAGCTCTGCAAAACATTCATCCATTTCAAAGACAATATGTACTCCAACAAATCCAACTTGCAGCTCAGGCAACTCTAAACGTCACATTAAATGCTACATATTCAGGTCCGTATGCTTATTTCCATGCTACTGCGGTTCCACCTAGCTCTTAAAAACCTCACTTACTGTATATCGATCATTATGGCTTTAATATTTCTGTTTCTTAATATCCGGTCTCTTCAATCACATAAACCACTGTTTGAACAACTGCTACTAGAAGAACAAGTCAATGCATTTCTCCTTAACGAAACTCATCTGAAGCCTAAACAAAGCTGCAAATTTTCACGATACACACTGCTCAGACATGACACAACCATACCCATGTGCCGTGCAAATGGCGGAGTCGCCCTTGGGTTTTCTCCATCAATCGCCTATCGCCAACATTTACTGTCAATACCAAACATCCCGGAATATATCATTACCACTCTATACTACAAAGATATATATGTCACTTTGGCACCCATTTACATCCGCCCTGGTCATGCCATACCTCTAAATTTTTTTCAGTATATCTCAGACACTTTCCGCACCTACATCATTATGGCAGACATAAATTTTCACAGTCGAACAGCCCGCCAAAAGGAAGAATTTCTAGATTTCATTGCAACCGAAACATCCGGCACATTCCATACCCTGCCTCATTCTACCCGACCGATCTCGGATACCACTCCAGACGTTGTCATTACTTCAGCCAGTATCTCTGCACGGTGTACTCTCACAGTACTCGACCCGCTTGGTAGTGATCATGTTCCCGTTAAATTATCACTCACTTCTTCACACCGTCCAGCACCCCACTTACCTCCTGTCACTCGTACCACATTGCGCTTTGACAAAGCCAACTGGCCAGGATATCGAAATTACCTCAGTAGCATTTTTGCAAACCCAACTTTATCAGAAACGGAGGAAGATCTTCATAATTCTTTGGATAGAATAACTACAGCACTCCATGACGCTACCAGCCGTTTTATTCCGACTAGTACATCCCATAGTTATCGCCCAACGCTCCCACCCCATTATTTACCACTTATCAGACGTTCACGAGCGCTCTACAAAGATTACAAACGTACAGGAAATCTAGAGTCATTGCACTTACATCGTCAATTTCAACGCACAGTTCACAATTATGTTAAAGCATATAAACTCCGTCAATGGATAAAAGCTTGCAATAATTTGGCAGACGATGCACACCCATCCAGATACTGGAACCGTTTCAACATGCTCACTGGTCGCAAGACCCACACTACCTATCCTCTTCTAGAGAATGAAAATCCTCTTCACACAGATAAAGAAAAAGCAGACGCCTTCGCAACCTATCTACAATCTATTTTCACTCCGTCTGAAGCAGCCATTCCTCGCAGGCATCCCACACATACCTTTAACATAAATTCACCAGAACTTCAACCCAGCACGTCTCATGTTTTACCCGCACATCCTCTTACTACGCCTATCACTGTAACAGATATCAACTCCGTCACGTCTCGCAAGCGCAATACTGCCCCTGGTCTGGACTCAATCACTTATCGTCATGTCAAAGAAGCGCCTCTCGCCTTACTACACCTTTTAGCAACTATATTTACGTTTATTCTCCGCACAGGTTATCTTCCCCCTCAGTGGAAGACTTCCAAAACACTCATGTTTGCTAAGCCACACAAACCACTAAATTCCGTATCATCTTACAGGCCCATACAATTAACTCCGACTTTCAGTAAAATATTGGAACGCATCCTTGTCAAAAGACTTCACACTCACTTAACAGCAAAAAATTTGCTACCTTTACATCAAGCTGGTTTCCGACCAGGATATAGTATTAACGATCAGTTACTTCGCCTCACCAACATGATCACTAATCATTACAATTCTTCCAAGCCTGCCTGTTTAGTTTTATTCGATCTCGAAAAGGCATTTGATAAAGTATGGCACCTGGGACTTTTATTCAAGCTTCTGTCTTTCCGTCTTCCAATCACGTACATCCGCTTCATTTTTAATTTTCTCTCAAACCGCCTGGCTTACATTTACATCAATGACAGTGCCTCTTATCCTGTTTTTCTTCATAGCGGCGTTCCGCAAGGCTCTGCCTTGTCCCCACTACTGTATCTGCTTTATGTCGCTGACATGCCGTCCTTACCGCAAAATATTCATACATTTCAGTACGCCGATGACACGGCTTTCCTGGCGTTAACAAAGACTATCTCTCAAATAAACACTGCGATGAATGAAGCTATCCGTCGCTTTAGCGATTGGTGTCGGACGTGGCGCTTAACAATAAACGCTACCAAAACTCAGGCCATAGACTTTATTCCACCAAAACGTCGATCACGAGTTCATCGAAACCCAGCTCGTCTTGCCCTTACCGTCAATGATGCTGCTATACAGCACTCAAAGACAGTGAAATACTTGGGTATAACATTTGATCATCATCTTACATGGCGTCCACACCTCGCTACCGTTGTAAGCAAAGCCAAAAATAGATTAAATTTACTTAAATGTCTCATAGGTACAACGTGGGGTCTCCATTCTTCTACGCTTATCAACACCTACAAGGTCTTCCTCCGTCCCGTACTTACATATGGTTTTACCTCCTGGATATCAGCAAGCGCAAAACATTACGAAAAGCTGTTAATAATGGAACGACATGCTCTCCGCCTAGCCTACCGCATTAAATTACCAAGTCCAACCCGTGAATTGTACGACCGCATCACATTTCCTCACCTACTTTATCATATTGAAGCTCTTCGTATTAAATATATAACTCAACGGTATGACAACGAACACGCCTTATTTTTTGAAACCGTTTACAGCGACGCTCCCTACACTCACAGCCATCACCACACGTCTACACCTCTCTCACTGCTTTTCGCATTATATAAATATACAGTACCTCCAAATCATCCGGACTATAACATCATCAGTATCCTCAGCACATCACACGTACCGGCCCATATCTCACCTTCATATCATGCACAGTAAACCCGCTTGTCACTAACAGGACCTCCTCACGTATAATAAAATAAATAAATAATTAAATAAAACTTATGGCGGTTTAATACAGTTCATAAATGTCTCTTTGCCCAACAGAAAATATTTCTTTTTCCGACACAAATATGTTAAATCTCTTTCCCTAATAGAGGGTGTAGCCCTCGCAATGGGTGCTAGCTACACCATAGCTAGCTAACTAAAAAAAAGAGTTTTTATTCGCATCTTTCAGGTCGATAGCGATAGCAATATCAATATCGACTATAACAGCTGTGACGTACCAAACGTCAGAACGGCTGCTTTTGAAATCCTGTCCACGATCCTGGGACTTGCTCGTCAGATATTCGCTGAGCAACAGCTATCAGACTTATCTCAGCCAAGGGTAGCTCGTTGCGACACGTTTAGACTGGGGCATTTCCTCACCTAGACCACTATCCGAATGGGTGGTCTTCAACCTATTACCTGCTACCTGTATTTGTAGTATCATCTTTGTGTTCATTAGCTATGTCTTCTACAGGACACACCGATTCCGGCTCTTCCGTTAAACGGAAGGAACGCCGTGCTAACCATCAACCTAGTCCTGAACGCTCACGATCGCCTCGTTCCAAAGAGGATCCTCAGTCAAAATCACCTCGAGCTAAACGTCCTCATACTCTTAGTGAATCATCATCATGCACTACTACTTCAGGTCATTTCGACATGGACAAAGATTTTCCATCGTTACCTCTTTCCCAGGATCCGCCTATAGTCAGTAATCATCAGTCTCCAATAGTGTCTTCGTTTTTACTTACCAACTACGACCCAAAATATCAGGATCTCAAACAACTCTACCTTCGACTCACCAAATACGTTCCACGTGCAAACATCAATCAAATAGTCTCAACCCGTAAAGGCATCATCATCAAAAGTCCCGACTCCAACCTGGCTGCTACACTGTTAAATACATATTCCTATGAAATCTTTGGCAAGAACGCCCATCTTTCTAAACTACCTGCTTCTACTACGAAACAACCTCCACCACCTCGTCGATCACCAGCACTTTCAGTTGTTATTCGAGGAGTACCACCTGACTATACCGATGAAGAGATTGCCGAGGAACTCAAACTTGACGGCCACACTATTCTTAAGTGTATTCGAATCAAAAACGCCTCTGGAAACACGTACATGGTCCGTGTGCTCACAAATTCATCATCAACAATCGACAATCTTCTTTCACATGGCGCTTACATCTATCGTAAAAAGCACAGAGTAGAACCTTCTAAATCACCGGCACCCCTCCCCGTCCGTTACGAGATCTGCCAAGTCTATAACTCTCATCACACTTCTCAATGCCCGAATACACCCAAATGTGGATTCTGCTCCGGACCTCACGCTACCAAAACATGCACAAATCTTACGCAACCTCCACTTTGCAGTACCTGTGGTTCTAATCACCCCACCTATAGCTACAAATGCAAAGCCCGACCAACCGCCGAACCTTTCAAACCAGAACTTGTTGTTCCTCTCCGTCCTCACGGGACCCAAGATACTACTCTTCCTCCGCCATCATCCGTATATCAGCCAATCACCATCAATCAATTCTTGTCTTTCATCACCGTAACTCTTCAGAATATCCATCCTTTCCTTCGTCATCACATCTTACAACAGGTTCAACAGACAGCAAAAGCCATCCTTCACGTCGACTTTCAAGCCACATATTCTGGTCCTACTGTTTATTTTCACTCCGATGTACTCCAAACTACAGTGTGACTCTCTTCAATATCTCTCACATAAACTAACTTTCGCTGTCATTTTCATCATGGAACTGAACTTTCTGTTTTTGAACATTCGCTCCCTATCACAACATCAACCTCTCTTTGAGCAACTACTACGGGAAGAACATGTTACTACGTTTCTTTTAAACGAATCGTATCTGACCCCGCGCCTCCATCCACGTATCTCTGGTTATCAGTTAGTTCGACATGATAATGCTCTTCCAGCACGTCGTGCTAATGGTGAAGTCGCCATCGGATTTCCACCCAGTATTCCTTATCGCCAGCATCTCTGTACTGTTCCTAATCTTCCTGAACATCTCATTCTTACGCTTTATTTTAAACATCTTTCTGTCACTGTCGCTACTCTTTATGTTCGTCCCGGTCATCCCATTCCGCAAGACTTCTTTCACTACATCTCTTCTCATTTCCGATCTTTCATTATTATGGCCGATCTGAACTTCCATAGCCGCTCAGCCCACCAGAAACTAGACTTTCAAACGTATATCACTACTCACACTACTGGGTTCATTCATACTCTTCCCAAACCAACTCGTCCCGAAAGTAACTCCACCCCGGACGTGGTAATAACATCCGCCAATCTCTCCGCACGTTGTGCGATCACGGTCTTGGACCCCCTTGGGAGCGACCATGTCCCGGTAAAACTTACCATCCCTCTTCGGCAATCCCGTTTTAATACCCAGTCTTTTCCAGTTCGTACCACTCCACGCTTCGATAAAGCTGACTGGGTTCATTACCGCTCCTACATTACTGACAACCTCTCTGATGTTTCGCCTCCAACTACAGAAATAGAACTCTACACGATTCTTGACACTGTCACCAACACCATTCACTCAGCGTCGCAGAAATACATCCCACAATCTGTCATCAAACCACACCAACCGTCAGTCCCACCCCACTATCTCTCTCTCATCACACGCTCCCGCCAACTATATCGAGACTTTACCCGTACAGGAAATCCTGAATCTCTTCGTCTCCACCGCCAGTACCAACGTACAGTCCATAATTATCTCGTGGCTTACAAGCGCCGCAGCTGGATTAAAACGTGCAACACTCTTGCTGACACCTCTCATCCCACCAAGTTCTGGAAGCGTTTCCATCAACTCACCGGCAAAAGTACCCGTACCCCCTACCCACTTCTCGATGGCGATCATCCTCTTTCAGACGATACTACCAAAGCCAACGCCTTTGCAACACATCTTCGAGGTATTTTCACCCCAACTGCGCCTTATCCACCTCTTCGCCCCACCCTACTGATCATCTAAACCTTTCCTCACCGGATTTACAACCACACCCCGATCATGAGCTTCCTCTAAACAATCCACTCACTGTCCCGGAAATCTTTCAAACCGTCTCTCGAAAAAAGAACACTGCCCCTGGCATAGATAAAATCACATATCGTCATGTCAAGGAAGGTCCTTATATCTTGCATTACCTCCTTTCCGTTATTTTTACCTTCATCCTTCGCACTGCCTTTTATCCCATACCCTGGAAAACATCTACCACATTAATGTTTCTTAAACCCAACAAACCAGCAAACTCAGTTTCCTCTTATCGCCCCATCCAACTCACAATAGTATTTAGCAAAATTCTTGAACGTATCCTTGTCACCCGTCTCCACACCCATCTCACTGCTTATAATTTACTCCCTCTCCATCAAGCTGGTTTCCGCCCTTCCTTTAGCATCTCAGATCAACTTCTCCGCCTCACTACTTTCATCACCAACCAGTTCAACACTTCCAAACCATCCTGTCTTCTGTTATTTGATCTCGAAAAAGCTTTCGACAAGGTATGGCATCTGGGCCTTCTCTATAAACTCTTTCACTTCAATCTACCCTATTGTTACATTCGTCTTATCTATCACTTTCTAACCTGTCGCCTTAGCTACGTATCCATTAACAATCATCTATCTCATCCCATTTTCCTTCATTCAGTTGTTCCACAAGGCTCGGCTCTCTCACCCCTTCTCTATCTTCTTTATGTCGCAGATTTTCCTACTCTACCCGCCAATATCACCCTTTTTCAATATGCTGATGACACTGCCTTTCTTGCTACAGGAAATACGATCTCTCGCCTTAATATCTTACTCCAACCCGCCATCGATTCCTTTCTTTCTTGGTGCCACACGTGGCGACTTACCATCAATGCCACAAAAACTCAGGCGATCATCTTCTTACCACCTGGCCAACGGTCCCGTGTCTATCGTAACCCCGCCAACCTCCATCTTCACATTTCACACACTCCTATTACCATCAGTAAAACTGTCACCTACGTAGGCGTAATTTTTGATCACCACCTCAAATGGACTCCCTACCTCAAGATATCTGTCAAAAGGCCTATTCTCGCCATAATCTTCTTCGTCGCCTGACCGGTACCACGTGGGGTCTTTCTGCTGCCACCCTTCTGAATACCTATAAAGCTTTCCTCCGACCAGTCCTCACTTATGGCTTTACAGCTTGGGTTGATGCTCCTCCCTGCTTCTACAAACGCCTTCAAATTCTGGAACGCCATGCACTCCGGCTTGCTTTCCGAATCCGTCTTCCTAGCCCCACTCGTGATTTATACGCCCGTACATCATTTCCCCATATTCTATATCATCTTGAAACTCTCCGCTTACGATACATCTCTCAACGCTTCCAGAACCATCATCCACTTCTCTTTGACACTATGCATTTCGACGCCACCTTCCGTAAAAAGACATTACTTCGCCATACCCCCTTATCTTTACTCTTCACACTCTACTACTACTCCCTACCGCCAGATAGTTTTCACCTTCCTCTCGTAGCCGATTTCATCACGCATCTTGATTCATCTTTCATCTTTCCATCTACTGCACAGTAGTCCTACTGTTTCACTAGGCCTCCCAATGTCTACATCACGAGCCAGAGTAGCCCTGGATCAGAAGATAACATGCATGTGTCTACTCTAACCATCTCCCTGTTGTTGTGATGTCTACTGCACCTCATTCTCATCTCATCCCATCCTAATTGAATGATTATGGTCAAAGACCATAATGTCCTTGAAGCTCAACCACAGTCTCGCTGCTGCAAATTGATGCTTCCCTCCACATTGTTTTTTTTATATTTTTTCTATGGAAATAAAGAAATAAATAAAAACTGGGTTCTAACCATCAACCTTTTACCTATCTCTGTTCAGTTTTTCCTTTCCTCCCTCATCCCTCAATAAAGGGTGTGACCCTTTGGGTGGGTGCTAGTCGTAAGCGGCTAGCAAAAAAAAAAAAGAGTTTTATTGATATTGTAGCATTTTAATATATAGATAAACGTAATCAAGCTTCCCGGCTATATCTCATTAACCATACGGTGTACTGTGGCATGTGTGTAT
Source organism: Thermobia domestica (assembly GCF_964235325.1). Lineage (NCBI taxonomy): Eukaryota > Metazoa > Arthropoda > Insecta > Zygentoma > Lepismatidae > Thermobia > Thermobia domestica. Next base: position 126,810,254 of record NC_137464.1, read on the forward strand.
GTCATAATGAAACTCTTGACTTGTGTATAATTCAGTATCAGTTTCACCTTAATAGCATAGCATCAATTTTTAGGTTTAGAAAAATCCGTTCTCTTCGATTTTCTCAAACTACACATTAGGATTTGCATTAACCCATATCAATTTGTTCATCTCAATGAGATCTTTACATTGGACTCACGTTTGAATAAGCTGTTATCTTCGTTAGACTTAGATTTTTAATGGAATAGTTTCACTATTACTGTATGCTTGTTGATTGATCCAAATTAATGGACAAAATGTGACACAGTATCTTTATTTATATAAAAACATAATTTTTTGTTATAACAAAAGTGCTTGTAACTTACGTGGAGCATGGTCTGCAATCCCGTTTTGTTAGAATTTTAAAAAGAAAGACAAATATAATATGAAGTTTCGTGGATTAGTTTTCTTCTTTTCGGTTAGGCTAGTAAAACGTTATTTCTTGTTGCCATTCCTTAAATTGAAGCTTTGTTTTTAGAGTGTAATAAAAACGGAAAGTAAATCTCGTCATCGCTTACTGCTCTTTTAATGACCAACTCCCTTCCAGTGGCAGCCCATAACGCTATTGTTTATCATCCCTCCACACTGGCGCTTTTAACCAAAGACAATTCTACGATAGAAGGACAGCCCCTTCAACACATCCCAATTTTCTGTGCGTTTTAGCTGTAGCTATTGTTCTGCTTCTTTGAATCATTTCATCTCCCATTGCTCCAACTACATTCAGAGTGCTGTTTCCGCTTTCATTCTGTGTCATTGTTAGAAATACGTAAAGGCACATGGACCGCACAATAAATACAAAATTAAGGTTCATAGTCGCTGTCTGTGTTTGCTAACTTCGTGCTTTCACACGAATAAAAAAATCTTGGAAATGTAACTTTTGTCGTTTCACTGAGGACTTGTTACGTGATACTTCTTCAATTTAACTTGCATTTATTTGTTCAAATTTTACCTGTCCGAAAAAGATTTATGAGTTTTCGAAATATTATTGTAAACTAAATTTTATTTTGTTCTATGCTCTTAACGCTTAGTTTTATTCTAGTATCATTTTACATTCTACATAATTTTCATGATTATAAGTTGTGTAAATAATGTAAATAATGTAGGTGATTGATTGAATGATTTATGAGTTATTGCTTGTTTTAGAGTCAAATTTTATGATTGTATCAATAAAATGTTGTTTTAAATTGAGAAATATAATTTTTTTTTTTCTCAAACTCCAGAACATGAGATTATCTTGACATTATAGAGCAGGCACCACCAGTTTTGAGTTGCTCGAGCCGTTTCGTTTGTTTGAGCAGGTCTTCGTTTCATCGTTCCAACGAACAAGACCATGCAAAGGAGATTGATTAGGACTTGCAAAGTACTTCGATTACATGCAGAGGAGATATTAACTATCGAACGAGAAACATGGTAAACTAGGATCTAGAAACATATAAATGGGATGTTCTCAATCAGCTGAGATTTGACTGCATTTTGTGACGCAAGTCCTTGCCAGTACGCTCATAACGTTCACATTTACAAGGGCTGTATAAAAGGTAACGACAACATTATTATAATTCTTACTGGATTTATGCACAGAAGAACACCTGTCAACATTCCTTCAATGTAATCGCCTTCCATCTTTATCACCTTCTGCTACATGTGTGAAAGGTGCCGTATACCGTCAGCGCGTTTATCTTTGTCAATGTCCCGCAGGGACCGCCATATAACACGGATGATTTCTTCTCTTGTATCGTAGTACTTCTTGCGAAGTGGTTCCTTCATTCTGACGAAAATGTCATCACGAAGATCCTACAAATATTATTGTACATTGTGCCCATGTGCCATTTTAATCTTATTCACGCACGTTACTCGTCTTTCCAGAACATATTGTTATGGCGCTTCCAGTTTCCTCCTCTGCTTTACGGCACTTCTCCTTTAGACTGAATAACACACAGTTGTCACAACTCACCACATTTTATCGCTCTACATTCCCTTATCAGGTACATAAATCTCGTAAAGCTGAGTCATAGCTCTCACTTTAGAATTGTGTTGCCACTACTTTTTATCCAACATATGTAATTACACAGTGTGTGAGCTTAATGACAGGGAAGTGGGACATGAACTTCAGAAAATTGGAAAAGAGCTTGAAAACAATTAGTAGGTAACGAAATCGAAATTTATAATATTATTATAAATTTCCAAAAAGTTATATGAAAAGTTATTTTCAATTGAAGAGCATCTTTGTAAACATTATTTAATGGGAGCCAATTCCTTATCGTGAGATATTGGAAAATTATTTAGAGATTATTTCGTAAGACAAGAAACATGAAGTTTAGGGATATCTTCAATCATGGTCGCATTTTTTTTAAACAGACACGTTTTGATATATTATTTTACAGAACGACATAACAAAAACACCACAGTTATGATTCTGACTATGAAAGTGTGTTACGGTTATCGAAATTAAACTTAGCCATATGTTGCCCTATTCTCTTTCAATAACTCTATCCCAAGAAATCACGGAAATCCTTCACAATATTTATTCTTTAAGAGTAATCTTGACTGTATGCTGGATCAACGGAGTTATCGTGTTCGTTGTTTCGTAGCAGATGACTAAGTACCTTGTATTCCACTCTCGCAATGTGGATAAAGCGTGACATCACAGTGAATCGCAACAAATATATATACATATATACATATATATATATCAGTTCAATCAGTAATGTACTTTTTTGCTGCAGTAAAGTGCAGTTGTTGCATTTATTCCCTAGCAAGATTCTTCCTGCAATCGGATCAAAAATTTCATCTCGATCGGCTGAGTACTTTCTGCTCTAGCGAAGTGCAATTATTATATTCATCACTCACTTGGAATATTCTTCTGGCTGTCGAATCAATCGCAAAGCATACATGTACAACTCACGGATAATGACTGTTTTATAATGTTAAGCTTTACAATCATACATTTCGTTTAATGAAGTTGTTTCTTTTTCAATTTTCTTTAATTTCTGAAAATGTACTACATGAAACATAAATGGAAAATGTAATTAAAGAAAAGCACTTCTTCTACAAAACGTAATATTGGAAAAGAAGCTTTTAACGGATGATATATATTTTAGATTAAAGTTTTGAATTAGATCTATATATATACAGGGTGTAAAGAAAGGTTGTTTACAACGCTTGGGAGGTGATTCTACAGATGAAAACAAGTTAAAATGTCTATGTAACACAATGTCCATCTCGGCCTCCTAACCGAGTTACGGACGTTCAAAAGGGTGGGAAAATGAACTTTGAAGGCTAATTCTGGCAAAACGACAAGAGATAGAAGGGCGGTGTTAGGCGGCCCACATAGACTCTCAACATGGGCTATCCAAAGACACTAAGATTTGATGAGTACAAAGCGAACGCAAGGAATTTCCCAAAGGATGCGAAGCATGCCGCGGACGTTATGAGGTCAAAGTGAGATGAGAGGATGTATGTCAAGTGTTCATGCATACAGAAACGAATAACTGAAGTGTGTATGCGTATGCAAGATGGCGGGAGAAGTGCATGGTTGCATAACCGTACAGGAAAGAAGCCCAATTTCGACAGATTTATTCAAAGCATATGTTCGAGAAAGCAGAAACGGCAGTCTGACAGTAGGGTAGGGACATACAGCGCTCTACGTAGGGTCGACAGTTGTGTAATTAGAAAGCGCTAATGGGGAGGTGATGCAACGTTTACCATAGAGGAACCGAAACCTGTTCCGGTGATAGTACTCGTAGAAGACAAGCTGCAGCTGATTACTACAATTGCAATACAAACAAAAATAATGAAAAACTGAGTAAAGAGATTCACACAGTACGGCAAGATGCCGAGGCACAGCAAAAGTTTGAACTGGCATCCAAGATTCAACGTGTGATTCTGCGCATGGAGAGTGAAAGGGCAATTCGATAAGCATTTAATAATAATAATAATAATAAGAAGAAGAAGAAGAACAAGAAGAAAATGATTATGATGATGATGATGGAGGAGGAGGAGGAGAAGAAGATGATGGTGAGGAATACGAATAAAACTAGTGTATTATTGTATTAGTATTTAGTATTAGTGTTACTATTAGCACCCTCACTACCAGCATTTTACTAGCTACCTGTTGTCTCAAATGGACTTACATCAAACTACAATGACATTCTACATATGCATCTGTAATATTTAGGGATATGTCATGTGCCTCTCAATGTTCTGTGCGCATGCGTAGAAAGATTCATCGAGACACTCAGCGTTTGTGTTGAAACTGTCCTCCATGAGCAGCATTACACAAGTGACATCGGTTAATAACAAACTGCCTGGTACGGCCAAATGCTTCCGGTGTATCGGAAATTCGCGCCGCAGCAATCGAAATACGAGCCACGAGTTCTTCGGCTGTTTGCACAAGTATTTCATAGACAATCCGTTTCATTTTACCCCAGAGAAAGAATTCCATGAGTGTGAGATCTGGCGAACGAGGTGACCATAATACTGGACCACCCGTACCAAGCCATCGATTACCGAAAGTTTCATGCAGGAATACCCGTACACGTGGTCAAAATGAGCAGGCGCGCCGTCATGTTGGAACCAGAGCCGCTGTCTCAATGCTTAGGGTACAGCAAGGGTTACACATCATCTGGATGTAACTGTAATATTATCGTGTTCCGCTTCATCCATTAGGAACGGCGTTGTGCATCACTGGTGGTCCACGCACTACTCTTTGAGAAACACAATTCTATACATTGACTGTAAATTTGAAAATTGTATAACGTACTAAAAGCGACAGTATATATTAATAAGTAGCAGCTACTTATATTTGTTAACATTCTTTTTCTTTCCCGTTTGTACAAATCTAGGCTCTCTCTTGTCCTTCAAATTTAATTATGCTCATTGGCATGATAAGTTGAATAATGTTCCTTGATATTATCTTCTTTGGGGAACTTGTTCATGTTTTGTAAGTACCACTGAGTTTGAGAGAAATAACCTTTTCAATAAATTGTATAATACTATGAAAAACTTTTTTAATGAAGATTTTTGTCCCTCCCAGGATGAAATGACGCTATAGGCGTATGTTCTAGAGTATGACAACACTTTTTTTTTATTGAAGTTGAAACAAGACTTCTATATCTTCATTTTAGGTTTTAGAAGACGTCATTTAACATAATGCGCTGGAATCGTGTTATTCTTTTATATATATGTATAAATTAAATAGAATGAATTTCGTTTTATTTGTGTAATAATTTGATGCTTGATGTAATTAATAGATTGTTCATATTAAAATAAATATTATATTCCTAATACAATACACTAGTAAAATATTGGTCTATAATAGTTAGCGATAGGAATTAAAAGTTATATAGAAATAAATTGTTAAGAAATTTTAAAAGATTTTCAAAGTGTATGTAAGGTTACCATATGAGATGGATATGGCATCATTCTATTTTAATAATTTCATTTATTTATTTTTGTAAGTCATAAATATTTTTAAGACTAGAGAATTAAGGCTATAGGTGAAGGTATATCTGTATCATGTTAACTAATTTTTATTCGCAGCAGAGGTGCTTAAGGATGCAATTCAACATTGCCATTTCTTGTGTCTGTATGGAAATTGTGTCCGTAAGTTGAACAGCATGCGGTATCGGTTTGATTTGTTTCTAAACCAATCACATGGCAAATGTTATACGTCCTGAGACTCTGGATTACAGCATATCCTAAATATAGGAAGTGTACAAAACGCCCCTAAAACTGTAGTAGACAGAGTTCAATAAAAGTATTAATTCACAAACGTTACTAGGTACCAACGCTACACGAAAGGGTGCAGGTTGTAAGTACCAGTGATGAGTAACGAACTTTGTGATCCGGAAGACTCAAAGGCAGTCAAATCCATGACCCATATCCGAGAGCATCGTCATTCACTTGCGGACTATATGTAAGACTACTAATGCAATCCTAACATTGCATTTTTACTATTCTTTCTCGCTTGTTCTTTGCGTCTAGGTATGCCTAGTATTGTACTGAAATATAACTACAAGGTTTATCGGAGAACTTTCATGTCAGAATCACAGAAAAGATAAGCTATATGTATCTCTTATGAGGGATCACCGAAGTTTAATCGACATCTGTAAAATTTGTCGTTTAGAATGTAAAAGATTCCGCTGAACCCAAACAGTGTTTGATAATTCTTTTTGTATAAGCTGTTTTTAAAAAAAACACACATAAGGGAAGACGAATAAACTTGAAATAATCTTTTTTTTAATATCCAAGACGTGGTATCTTGATTAAGAAATATCACACCGAGAATGAAACAAATAAATGTTGGAGCTCAAGCAGTGAACATCATTAACAAACTATAATATTCTGCAATAATGCTGCAGAGTTGATATTTCGGAAGTCGCACACGCTATCCAGTACACCACCAGGGAGGGGAGTTTTTTAATGTACTGCAGATATAATAACGTTATGAATTATGCATAACGTGGATTAAATTAGAAAATATGATTCTATTTTGGATTTTATGAAGATGTGTCAACATGTTAATAATACTTTAATGTTAATAATTTATTGGCATTCCAATGTAGACAATAAATTCAAATTGTTTTTGACGAAGCAATAGGCATTGCCGTTGCAATGGAATCAATATTGAGAACCATATAATTTCTTCTCGTCATTGTTGCAGGGGAAATATATTAATGCATCTGATTCAGCAACATGCCACTTCTAGATTGTCGTTTCAGAATTGAGCATTTGTTAACCCCAAGAACATCCTTACATATATTCAGACATTCATTCCGACAGTAGTAGGGACCCCGTTATGGCTCGCCGAGTCAGCAAAAATTTTTGTGACGTCATAGGTCAAAGGTCAATGACCTTGGCCCGGGGTCAATGACCGAAGGGTACCTAGGACCACCCCCTCTAAATTTTGGCAGGGGTACCTTGGCCCACCCCTTAAATTTTGGCAGGGGTGCCTAGGACCCCCCCCCTTAAATTTTGGAAATTGCCAAATTTAAAAATTGGGTGTGGTAGCCTAGGACCATAGTATGTACCTCTATCAGTATTGGGTGTCTATGTCGTTCCCTTTCATGGGTAAAAAAATGCCAAAAATTGAAATTTCGGGGGTTTTTGACCTAATTTATCCCCTTTGATGAGGTGTTATTACCCTATATAGTTATATGGGCGTATACAGGGGTCCATTACCTTTCATAAGACATGGGTATATTAATGCACCCATTGAGAAATTTGGGAGGGGTACGTTGGCCCACCCCTTAAATTTTGGAAATTGACCAATTTCAACATTTGGTATTATAGTACAGGACCCTAATATGTATTATGATAAATTTGGATGGTCCACCTCGTTCCCTTTTAGGGGTACAAAATTGCCAAATATATAAACGTAAGCAATACGTTATACCACGTGTTTGGTTTTTGACCTAATTTATCCCCTTTGATGAGGTGTTATTACCCTATATGGTTATATGGTCATGTATAGGGGTCCATTACCTTTCATAAGACATGGGTATATTAATGCACCCCTTGAAAAATTTGGGAAGGGTACCTTGGCCCACCCCTTAAATTTTGGAAATTGACCAATTTCAACATTGGGTATTATAGTACAGGCCCCTAATATGTATTATAATAAATTTGGGTGGTCCACCTCATTTCCTTCTAGGGGTACAAAATTGCCAAAAATATAAACGTAAGCAATACGTTATACCACGTGTTTGGTTTTTGGCTCAATTTATCCCCTTTGATGAGGTGTTATTACCTTATATGGTTATATGGTCATGTATAGGGGTCCATTCCCTTTCATAAGATATGGGTATATTTGTGCACCCCTTGAAAAATTTGGGAGGGGAACCTTGGCCCACCCCTTAAATTTTGGAAATTGACCAATTTAAACATTTGGTATTATAGTACTGCACCCTAACGTGTATTATGATAAATTTGGGTGGTCCACCTTGTTCCCTTTTAGGGGTACAAATTTGCCAAAATATAAACGTAAGCAATACGTTGTACCACGTGTTTGGTATTTTGGCCCAATTTATCCCCTTTGATGAGGTGTTATTATCCTATTTAGTTATATGGTCATGTATAGGGGTCCATTACCTTTCATAAGACCTGGGTATATTTGTGCACTCCTTTAAAAATTTGGGAAGGGTACTTTGGCCCACCCCTTAAATTTTGGAAATTGCCCAATTTAAACATTTGGTATTATAGTACAAGACCCTAATATGTATTATGATAAATTTGGGTGGTTCACCTCGTTCCCTTTTAGGGTACAAAATTGCCAAAAATATAAACGTAAGCATTACGTTGTACCACGTGTTTGGTTTTTGACCTAATTTATTCCTTTGGATGAGGTCCTATTACCTTATATGGTAATGTATAGGTGTTCATTCCCTATCATAAGACATAGGTACATTGATGCACCCCGGGAGGGGATTCGGTATCATAGTACATGACTCAACATGTATCATGATAAATTTGGGTGGTCCACATCGTTCTCTTTTAGGGGTACAAAATTGCTAAAATATAAACATAAGCAATATGTTGTACCATGTGTTTGGTTTTTGGCCCAATTTCTTCCCTTTGATGAGGTTTTATTACCTTATATGGTCATGTATATAGGTTCATTTCATATCATAAGACATGAGTACATTGATGCATCCTTTAAAAATTTGGGAGGGGTATCTTGGCTCATCCACTCGGTTTTAGAAATTGTTTAATATAAGCATTTGGTATCATAGTACAGGTCTCCAATATGCACCACTATAAATTTGGATGGTCCACATCGTTCCCTTTTCATAGGTAAAGAACTACCAAAAATCAAATTTCGGAGGTTATTGACCCCAATTTAGCATGTTATATGGTTTATTACCTTTATATGTTTATGTTCCCTTTTAAATTTGGGAATTATCAAATAACAAAATTCGGTAAACGTTTTTTAGGGCCCATTGGTGTTCCTCTTATGGCCAAATATTCAAAATTTAAATGTTATTGACCGGCTTTATTATTGAATAAGTACAGGATTTATTACTTTTTTCATAAGACACAGGTGTATTTGTGTACCAATCTTAAATTTTGGGAGGGGTACATTTCTTATTGTCGTATCAATAATTGGTAATTGGATAGTATCTCATTCATTGGTTAAATCATTATGATCACGTGATCGGTTATTGACCTATGATGGGATTAGGAGTTCAGGACATTGGTACATTGAAACTTTGTAGGATAATTTGATAATGCGTCATTGGTTTTGATTATTCCCGCCAAATATAAACGTAAGCAAGACGTTGTACCACGTGATTGTCCTTGATGAGGTAGTGTACAGGGATTCATTTCCTTTGTTGTGGTACTTCTTAAGTTTGAGTACACACACACTTCTAGAAAACAGTTGGTTCGACTCAGGTAAACAATTGACGGACATTATTGACATTATTGAACATATAATGATATGATTAACTCTAAGACTTAGGTATATCAAGAGAAGTATTCTTTAAATTTGGGAATGGTGATAAACAGAATTTTAACATAAGGTGCGAAATTTGAAACAATACATTGAACTTTAGTCACAGCTCATAGTCTAAGATCATTGGTGGTGATTGATTTGAAATCTGATAGTTAACCTTATTGAATCTTATGACTCATAGACGAAAGGCAATACATGCTACAACACTGGCAAAGTTATTGTTAATGCAATTTGATTGGTTGATCACTATCTGTCGTGCAATCTGATTGGTTGATCACTATCTTTCGTGCAATCTGATTGGTTGATGATTTTCAAATCTTTGCTGTATTCAGTTTTAAGTTTTGTTTAACATTTAAAAATCTTGGTTTCGTTCAACATTTTACACTCACTGATAAATATGATCAAAACCGTGTATTTGTTAATCGAATAGTTAAAAACCGGATAAAGTTTGACGGTTAACCGTGAAACGTAAAATTTTTAGTTTGAAATTTTTTTGCTTGAAAATTTTGTTTAAAATTTTCGTTTGAAATTTTTCGTTTCCAAATTTTTTCGTTTGAAATTTTTTGTTTGAAAATTTTTGTTCGAAAATTTTGTTTAAAATTTTTTGTTTGAAATTTTTCGTTTCCAAATTTTTTGTTTGAAATTTTTTGTTTCAAAATTTTTTCGTTTGAAATTTTTTGTTTGAATTTTTTTCGTTTCAAAATTTTGTTTCAAAGATTTTTTGTTCTAAATTTTTGTTTCAAAGTTTGGTTTGACATTTTTAAAAGTTTGTGCACTCATTAGTAAAGAACCGGAACTGTTTAGAGCAAAAACCTCTGGCAACATGTGGTGCAATAGTACACGTCAGAACATGATAATGCAACGTCATCAGTTTTGCATCATATATAAGTATCGTTCGAGTTAGTATTCATGATAACATCATCATGGCTACTTGTCTGCAGTTTCTAAACACACGTGATGTGATGAAATCATTTACCAAGATTACTGATTTACAACAGAATGTACCTTATAGAATCTTAGCTAGCCAAATGATCCCTACAAAGTTTGGATTAAGAATCGTAGTGAAGCTTGAAAATGATAAGAATATAATTTTACCAGCAAGATATTTACCCATGGAAGCATCAAAACAAGAAGAACTGCTGCGTTTCTTAAATACTGGATCTGTATCTTTATGTTACAAAGGATTCTTGGGTCGAAGTCATCAACTTGAATTTAGTACACAGCCGGATTCGTCAGCCATTGTGATGAAATCATGAATCAGCACATTCCAATGACGTCAGCTGTAGTTGTATGAATTTGGTTGGTCGGCATGACGTCAGCAACTGTGATGAAATCATGAATTCAAACGTCAACACATTCCTTACCAATGACGTCAGCAATAACTATAAACCAGCAAATACAGTGTCATCCCACGAAATCATTTGAGCAAGTGCTTTTCAGGAGGAAAGATGTGTACTTCTAACGATAAAGAGTTCATCTTCGCAAGCTATTATCCAATAAATATATTTCAAACAAAACATGTGATGATTGGTATCAGTGCTAGAACATTTGAACCTGTGATTCGATTGGGCAAAGCAGAACAATTTGGTGTACAACTGACCTGTGAAGAATGTCACGAATCGACCAAATGAACGATTATTTTCATGATGAGCTAAATGTGACCATAGTCAAATCATTAGGCTCAAATCATGAAGTGGTGCTGCGTACAGTCCTCGAAGAGAAGATGGTGCTGTTACGTAAAAAGAGTACATTTCATGTCCCTCGCAACATGGTGTATCTAACACAAACGGAATGGAACAAATTCATCAGCGTATTTCAGTGTGTGAAACATGCAGTGGAAGTGTGCAACAAAACTAGTATATTCCTGAAAAAGTACTATTTTGAAAAATGTGTTATGCATATTGTACAACATGTATCTAGATATTGTGATGGTTGTCAACATCGTTCGTGGGTGCATACCTGTATTGATAAACAGTTTATTTGTGATCAAATGGACATTGAGTTTCCATCAATTGATATTGCATTAGACCTTAAAAGACTTCAATTGGAATTAAAATTATATGCTAAAGACAAACTAGTGCAAGAAGTTCAAAATACATTGTATCGACAATATCCAGAACCACAATCTGGTATGGATGTATGTGGAGTGTAATAAAATGATCCATTTCAATGAATTGTGTTTTTTCATTTCAAGTACAACCCCAGGTTCTGACGTGTACTATTGCACCACAATGTTGTCAAAGGTTTTTGTTCTAAACAGTTCCAGTTCTTTACTATTAAGTGCACAAACTTTTAAAAATGTCAACTCAAACTTTGAAACAAAAATTTCAAACAAAAATCTTTGAAACAAAATTTTGAAACGAAAAAAATTCAAACAAACAATTTCAAACGAAAAAAATTCAAACAAAATTTTGAAGCGAAAAAAAATTTCAAACAAAATTTTGAAACAAAAAATTTGGAAACGAAACATTTTTTAAAAAAATTTCAAACAAAATTTTCGAACAAAAATTTTCAAACAAAAAATTTCAAACGAAAAAAATTTCAAACAAAAATTTCAAACGAAAAAATCTCAAACAAAATTTTGAAACAAAAAAATTTGGAAACGAAAAAATTTTCAAACAAAAAATTTCAAGCAAAAAATTTCAAACTAAAAAAATTTTACGTTTCACGGTTAACCGTCAAACTTTATCCGGTTTTTAACTATTCGATTAACAAATAAACGGTTTTGATCATATTTATCAGTGAGTGTAAAATGTTGAACGAAACCAAGATTTTTAAATGTTAAACAAAACTTAAAACTGAATACAGCAAAGATTTGAAAATCATCAACCAATCAGATTGCACGAAAGATAGTGATCAACCAATCAGATTGCACGACAGATAGTGATCAACCAATCAAATTGCATTAACAATAACTTTGCCAGTGTTGTAGCATGTATTGCCTTTCGTCTATGAGTCATAAGATTCAATAAGGTTAGCTATCAGATTTCAAATCAATCACCACCAATGATCTTAGACTATGAGCTGTGACTAAAGTTCAATGTATTGTTTCAAATTTCGCACCTTATGTTAAAATTCTGTTTATCACCATTCCCAAATTTAAAGAATACTTCTCTTGATATACCTAAGTCTTAGAGTTAATCATATCATTATATGTTCAATAATGTCAATAATGTCCGTCAATTGTTTACCTGAGTCGAACCAACTGTTTTCTAGAAGTGTGTGTGTACTCAAACTTAAGAAGTACCACAACAAAGGAAATGAATCCCTGTACACTACCTCATCAAGGACAATCACGAGGTACAACGTCTTGCTTACGTTTATATTTGGCGGGAATAATCAAAACCAATGACGCATTATCAAATTATCCTACAAAGTTTCAATGTACCAATGTCCTGAACTCCTAATCCCATCATAGGTCAATAACCGATCACGTGATCATAATGATTTAACCAATGAATGAGATACTATCCAATTACCAATTATTGATACGACAATAAGAAATGTACCCCTCCCAAAATTTAAGATTGGTACACAAATACACCTGTGTCTTATGAAAAAAGTAATAAATCCTGTACTTATTCAATAATAAAGCCGGTCAATAACATTTAAATTTTGAATATTTGGCCATAAGAGGAACACCAATGGGCCCTAAAAAACGTTTACCGAATTTTGTTATTTGATAATTCCCAAATTTAAAAGGGAACATAAACATATAAAGGTAATAAACCATATAACATGCTAAATTGGGGTCAATAACCTCCGAAATTTGATTTTTGGTAGTTCTTTACCTATGAAAAGGGAACGATGTGGACCATCCAAATTTATAGTGTGCATATTGGAGACCTGTACTATGATACCAAATGCTTATATTAAACAATTTCTAAAACCGAGTGGATGAGCCAAGATACCCCTCCCAAATTTTTAAAGGATGCATCAATGTACTCATGTCTTATGATATGAAATGAACCTATATACATGACCATATAAGGTAATAAAACCTCATCAAAGGGAAGAAATTGGGCCAAAAACCAAACACATGGTACAACATATTGCTTATGTTTATATTTTAGCAATTTTGTACCCCTAAAAGAGAACGATGTGGACCACCCAAATTTATCATGATACATGTTGAGTCATGTACTATGATACCGAATCCCCTCCCGGGGTGCATCAATGTACCTATGTCTTATGATAGGGAATGAACACCTATACATTACCATATAAGGTAATAGGACCTCATCCAAAGGAATAAATTAGGTCAAAAACCAAACACGTGGTACAACGTAATGCTTACGTTTATATTTTTGGCAATTTTGTACCCTAAAAGGGAACGAGGTGAACCACCCAAATTTATCATAATACATATTAGGGTCTTGTACTATAATACCAAATGTTTAAATTGGGCAATTTCCAAAATTTAAGGGGTGGGCCAAAGTACCCTTCCCAAATTTTTAAAGGAGTGCACAAATATACCCATATCTTATGAAAGAGAATGGACCCCTATACATGACCATATAACCATATAAGGTAATAACACCTCATCAAAGGGGATAAATTGAGCCAAAAACCAAACACGTGGTATAACGTATTGCTTACGTTTATATTTTTGGCAATTTTGTACCCCTAGAAGGAAATGAGGTGGACCACCCAAATTTATTATAATACATATTAGGGGCCTGTACTATAATACCCAATGTTGAAATTGGTCAATTTCCAAAATTTAAGGGGTGGGCCAAGGTACCCTTCCCAAATTTTTCAAGGGGTGCATTAATATACCCATGTCTTATGAAAGGTAATGGACCCCTATACATGACCATATAACCATATAGGGTAATAACACCTCATCAAAGGGGATAAATTAGGTCAAAAACCAAACACGTGGTATAACGTATTGCTTACGTTTATATATTTGGCAATTTTGTACCCCTAAAAGGGAACGAGGTGGACCATCCAAATTTATCATAATACATATTAGGGTCCTGTACTATAATACCAAATGTTGAAATTGGTCAATTTCCAAAATTTAAGGGGTGGGCCAACGTACCCCTCCCAAATTTCTCAATGGGTGCATTAATATACCCATGTCTTATGAAAGGTAATGGACCCCTGTATACGCCCATATAACTATATAGGGTAATAACACCTCATCAAAGGGGATAAATTAGGTCAAAAACCCCCGAAATTTCAATTTTTGGCATTTTTTTACCCATGAAAGGGAACGACATAGACACCCAATACTGATAGAGGTACATACTATGGTCCTAGGCTACCACACCCAATTTTTAAATTTGGCAATTTCCAAAATTTAAGGGGGGGGTCCTAGGCACCCCTGCCAAAATTTAAGGGGTGGGCCAAGGTACCCCTGCCAAAATTTAGAGGGGGTGGTCCTAGGTACCCTTCGGTCATTGACCCCGGGCCAAGGTCATTGACCTTTGACCTATGACGTCACAAAAATTTTTGCTGACTCGGCGAGCCATAACGGGGTCCCTACTACTCCGACCCATTTAAGTAAGGATACCTCTACCACTGAACTTGGAAAGAGTACACAATTCTACCAAGATATTTTACCTTATCCCATAACTACGCTTTCTGAAATTGAACTGTGGAAGTCCAGTGGAAGAACACTATACGAAGTGAAATACCTTAATGTTGGCGCATTGGTGTTGTGCATAAAACATTATTGCAATGTATGGAAATGTTGCAAATACTGGCCATTTTATCAATGCTGACTGTTGCTTCTGAAATTTCAATATTGAAGAGGCTGAAAAGCTACCCGTGCAATACGATTGGCCAAATACCTTCTTACTACCCTACATCTGAGTATTCATCGGGAAATTCATGTTATCCTGAAGAAGTGGTTTTACAGGGTGCCCAATGTGTACGACATGATTTATTCATTTTGTACATTAGAGCAAAACAAATATTCAATAAGTCATGTAACTTTTGCTTCCTATTGTTTCAAAAATATCCTTTTACTCGCATTAAGGGTGAATTTATAATGCTTTGTTTTTGTAATTAAGAATGATAGTGGTGTAAGGTATGCGACAAAAGTATCCAGTAAATCTGTATAAAATATATTTGTCACATACTGTACATATCTGACAGTAAACTGTTTATTTAGGGATCATGAAAATAGGGAGTATATTTGAAATTTTACAATCATGGCAGTACCCAACATAAATCATATACTATTAAATCACTCACTACCTAAATAGTATATTTTTTCTCGAATCTCTTCCAAATAAAATTTCAACGTACCCACTGATATTTAGTAATATTAAATTTATTTGATGATATTTCGAGACTGAGTTTGGTTATTTGACTGAACTATTACGTTCTTTGTTGTCTAAGTTTGGTATTCATCCTTTTCTATGTATGCGCCAATAGAGTTATATTTGTCTTAGACTGCATCAACTGAATAAAATTATAAAAAGCCTTTTCTCGTTATCCTCTTTAACGTATACACTTGTAGTAATTTGAGTATATTTTTCAATTTTGCTCACGGATCCTTAGTTAAGATTTAAAAACGGAAAATGTATGAACAAAAATAGAAACATAGAAAAGGGTATGTGGCGAATCTTCATCATTATTTACTTCTCCCTTATTTTAACAAATTTCTGTTCTATTTGTAAAGCATGTCATATTTGATCTGAGTTACTACAATATTCAACGTAGTTCACTGTGTGTTCCGTGATTCTTCAGTTCTAAGAAACTATTACGACTATTAAGGTTTTGTTTTGCTTTGTTTATCTGTATACAGAGATCGAGATACAGAAAACGTAGATGAGCATTGCCCGTCTCAAGTTTACCCAAATAATATGATATATAATATATCGTGAGTATAATCCTCACCCCTAACTCTATTTCACAAAATTTTATTTATTTACTTGTTTATTATTTTTGATTTCCTATTTCGTTTAATCCAGGAGTTCACATATCCTACTTTTAAAAACAAATGTCGACTTCAGTTATGAAAATACAGATAAAATGAATTTTTGAAACTTATCTGGCTTTTTCTCTCACGTAGACCATATTTTAGAATCATCAAAATATATTGAGCTTTGTGCAATCTCTGAATTCTCTGCAATCATACAATAGCGTTTTACGTAGCAACATGTTTTAAATCTAAACATTCGACTGCTCTAGTTCATGTACCATACGTTTAATTCATTACTAACATTAGTGTCTTGAAAGAAATAATGGGTAATGTATACCGTATAGAAAATATGACACAATTACTGTGACTTGAGAAGTATATAAAATTTCGTTAGTGTATAAGAGTAGGTGTTAACTACTACTTATCAATTCCAAGCATAGCAGCAGCAGCTTGTATCAAAACAAAATGTATCGTCTTAAGTGTGCGAATATGTTTTTGCTTGATCTTTCGAAGACTTAGAAAGAGAAAGAAGGAAAGAAAGAAGAGAAACGTCCGTGATTGACTGGGTTAGTAAGAGAAGCAGGCAGTAAAACAGTATAACCATTAGGACGACCCTTACGTCATTTCCAAAGATTAACCATTCTGCTTTTCCTACCGTTGCTTACCATCTTTTTCCTTTTCATCCTTCTACGCTCCACGGCCTCCTTGGCAAGACTCCAACAGAAATTCGGTCGGTCGATTCACTTCGTTTCCACGTTGCTTGCTCCTGTGTCTGCTCACGGACAATTTCAGCGTACTCTCTGCTGGTTGGTCTCAGTACTCAGCCTCACAACGGAAGAGGAATGAATGCTTTCTTTCTTCATTACACTGCATATGTGTTTAAAATGTGGATAGTTGCCAAGTGCATGGTTCTATTAAAAACAAAATAATCAAGTGAGACGTGGTAAAATTCAGCAGTTACATATTTCAAAATCTTTTTCTGTGTAACTACTCTCAGAATTCTTTAAAATTTATTTTCTTCAATTGCTTGAGAACGATACTCTATAAATAATAATAATAATAATAATAATAATAATAATAATAATAATAATAATAATAATAATAATAATAATAATAATGGAAACCTTCTCCAAGAACTAGATGTCAAGAATAATTTGTTCTCATTAACTGTAAAATATCATTACATCGTTTACTTCAGGCATCCCCAGAATTTTGCTCGTCCATTAAGACTGTATGAGTGAATTTGCTCAGGCAACGTGCCAGAGGTTTTCATATTAAAGAAAGATCGTCAAGTCAATGTGTCCATTTCGATACTTCTACACCATATCGAATAGTATATAATCAGGTAAACAACAGTTAATTCGGGCTAAAAGCAAAGAAAAAAAGTTACAGTAAACTTAATAAACACATATAACAAGCAGCAAACTGCAAGTCACCAATCCAAGTACATTCAAACCTTCTTTGGAGGATTTGTAAATTTTTTTAGAAGATAGTAATAATATTAAACCTTTAATATATTTATAAAAATATATTTAAAATATTTATAAAAATATATTGACGGGGACATAAGCAACATTATTCAACTTATTGTGTCAATTTTTGTGGTTAAGTTTGAATAAGAAAGGGAAGTCTAGATTGCCGCATAAACGAAAAAGAAATAATAAAGAATGTTAACAAATGTAAATAACTGTTACTATTCTTATCATAAATAGTAATTATGGTTTTTAAATCTCTACTGATCGTTGACGGATAAGCAAATATCATAGTACGTTACACAATTTTCAAATTTACACTTAATATATAGAATTGTGTTTCTCAAACAGTAGCCCGTGTATACAAAGAAAATATACAACGCGGTTCCGAGTGAACAATGCGGAACAATAATATTACAGTCACAATCAGAAGATGTGCAAAATGTACGCACTACTAACTTAATTTTGTTATACATAAAATAATGTTGGAATGACTACTTTTATTCTAGGTGAGGGATGATTATTTTATTCTTAAAAGTAAAATAATAATAATAATATATATTATATAATATTTGATAACTTTAGGTTTGTGAAAAAAATTCTGAAAAATTATTTTTGTTTCTACATACAAAAGTTACTGTTAAAATTATCTGCGTAAAAGCGATAGAAATATCCCATGTTAAATGCTTCATAGTTCAGTGCTGGGTGTTGAATCATATATATATATATATATATATATATATATATGTACAGGGTGGGTCAAAATAAGTGTTACAAGCGAATATCTCGCGAACTATACATCAAGTAAGAAAATATTAAGAGTCAATGTAGAACACAGAAGGGCCTAGAAAATGTGTCAAACAAGGGGTTCCCCGCCCCCATTTTGTAGAAAGCGGAGTGTACGCGAAATTTTCAAATGAGAACATAGGTCGAGTGATACCTCGTTCGAAAGAACTTGAAAAATTGAATAATTTTTGTAGGAAACAATATTTGATATGGGGCATCGTTTTTCAAGTTAGCCCGCAAAAATGGTCCAATCAAAAACGGCTGAGTAGAAAACGGTGAAACAAAACATAAAAAAGGAAAAGCCATAGGTAACGTGGAATGGTATTGTTGCAGTGTCCCCAGGGCCCCCATCATGGGGTCCTGGGACCAACTTGAAAATTTCAAATGGGAATATAGGTTGAATGATACCTGGTTTGATAAATCGTGGAAATTCAAACAGCTTAGTACGAAATTTGTTTTGATTTCGGATAAGCCTGTTTCAAATGTCCGCCGAAAATGGTTCCACATTCAGGTACAAAGCACAGGTTTACGTTGAGTTTTACACGCCAATATCTCGCGAACTATGCATCAAATAAGAAATATGTTAAAGAGTCATTGTACAATACAGGGTTAAGCACGAAGTTCCCCCGCCTTGCATTTTGGAGGGAGGGGTGTACGTGGAATTTTCAAATGGCAACATAGGGCGAGTGATACCTTCTTTGATAGATCGTGAAATACCAAACAGCTTAGTACAAAATTAGGACCTCGTGTTTGACCCATTTTTTAGGCCTGTCTGTATTGTACATTGACTCTTAACATATTTCTTATTTGTTGCTTAGTTCGCTGGATATTGGCTTGTAACACTCAGTTTGAAGACTGCGCTTTGTGTCTGAATGGGGAACCATTTTCAGCGGGCATTTTGAAACAGGCTTGCCCGAAATGAAAACAAATTTTGTACTATGCTGTTCGGTTTTCCATGATCTATCAAAAAAGGTATGACTCGACCTATATACCCATTTGAAATTTTCAAGTTGGTCCCGGGGCCCCATGATGGGGGCCCTGGGCAAACCGCGACAACACCATTCTATGTTGCCTATGGCGCTTTCCTTTTTCATTTTGTGTTTCATCTTTTTCTACTCAGCCGTTTCTGATTTTGTACTGGAAATTTTATCTGATACAGGACCATTTTTCAGGGTAATCTTGAAAACGGTGGCACATATCAAAAATTGTTTCAGCTACAAAAATTGATCAATTTTCCAAGCTCTTTCTAACGAGGTGTCACTTGACCTATGTTCCCATTTGAAAATTTTACCTACTCCTCGTGTTTGACTCATTTTTAGACTCCCTTTGTATTGTACATTGACTCTTAACATTTTTCTTATTTGATGTATAGTTCGCCATATATTGACTTGTAACACTTATTTTGACCTACCCTATATATATATATATATAATATTTTCTTTCTAAGGGCTTGATGCTAAGTGAAGAGCAGCGGTAGCGCAATCCGTAACGCGGCTCGAGTTCGATCCCCGACATGGGACGAAACTTTTTCATTGTACTTTCGTTCTAATACGGCTCTAAGGTTCACCCTCCCTTTGTGAAATTGAAACATAAGACAATCTGTATATGGTCGGTGTGTGGTGCTGACTACATCACCGCCACTACATGCCATAGTAAGGAAGTGTATGACAGTGCTTTAACCTTCACACGGTCCGTTTACCCATTAGGGCTGTCCCGTATGAGGGCCGCCATTTACTTTTTAAATGTCAATTGAAAAGCATTAAATGGTCAACAAAGGAAGGAGTTCACTAGTTAAGTGTTCAGATTATTTCCAATGAAGAAGCGGAATAATTATAATAACTGTTCCATCCTGGAAAGAATAATACAAACTCCGGGACTGACATATATGGGTATAAATTATACACGTTAGTTGATTATTTGTTAGTTTAGCGTCTCTTTCAGCACAAAGACTATACCGTATATATGTGGTGAAACTATAGCTTAATGTGGGCTCCGAACCATATGTGTGTGGTTTATATGTGGATCAAACCCTGTCTCCTGCGTCAGACACACATACGCTAACCGTATAATCACGAAGGAGTCCTATTAAATTATATACGTGTTAGCAAGTTTATATTCAGTCGAATTTCTCCTTCCCGAGCTCATGCGCTGTTGTCAAAGAAATTATGAAGTTTTCTTTATATAGCCTGTGTGTGAACTCATATCTCTGTAATGATAGCACTTTGTGGACTTGTATTTTCATTAGCTTCTTTCAGAAATAATTAGAATTGAACGCTTTGTTATATGTATTTTACAAGAATATTATCCTTAAGCAAAGTGTTGTTAATACATAATTTCCTTTTTGTCCTTTCGTTCGATACTTTTCTCTCGTTGATACTTTAAAAAATATTTAATTGTGAACTTTTATTTTGAGTTTCATGATCTTTGTTAGCATCAAGGCTATATGAAACGTGACACTACCGCTTAAACAATGTGAGCTCCTATTGGTATTCCAACAAAGAACCCGTGCATCGAAGGCGCCCGTGCTAGCCACTTGAGCAGCTTAGGAGGCGTATCTTATATTAATAATACTATTATTAATTTGTTTATTTCTTTGTTTATTGAAAACCTTTTCAGCATCAAAGTTATAGGAAACGCGAAATTACTGTTTAAGGGGAAATTCAAACAACATTGTATTCAAATTTTAAGCTCTCCCTTCTGAAATAAAGCCGGAGCCTTATGTACCAGAAGCACGCCACACGCTAATCGTTGTACGAACGGGCTAATAATAATAACTTTGTAAAATGAAATAGTTTGTTTTACTTCAACAACCAATTTTTGTGCCTTTTGAGCTAAAGCAGACGTATGCTTAATGAAAGTGAATAATTATGAAAGTACATCGTAAATCAAACACGTGACAACGTACACCAAAGTAGCACATACTAATTGCCAGATAAACGGAGAGGACTAAGAACTATATAATATTCTTGTATTAAAAAGCTTTTCTGATAAAGATGTACGCGCTACATAATATTTAAATTTATGTAAACATATTCTTTAGTTTATTAGAAAATATTATATTTAATTACTTCAAATGTTAAACTAAAGCATATCACAATACTTAAAAGCTTCTCGAATATTATCTCTTGTAGGACAACATGTGTTTATTTCATTACAGTTACCACTTATAAGTTTCATATAATACATTTTCAGCCACAAAAGGAAGTTTAAGCAAGTAACTTTATAATTGTACACCTTTATATCATTAGCAAACATTTATTTTCGTATGTTGTGCAGACTTTGTGTGTGATTTATCGTGTTTTCGTTCGATAGTTGTCAACTCCTTCGTACGTAATCGAACCATCTTGCATGGTTTCAATTACCTTGCTCGCGGGATTACTGAAGCAACACTAACCAGCTCAAGCAGATGAAACTGCTCAGAGTGGTGGTGCCTGGTTTATTTGTTGCAAACAAAGCTGACTCCGTTGGAAGAATAATAAATTTGGGAATGTCGAACTTTCATGTATTCAGAAAATAATGTGAGATGTTATTGCTTTTTTTAAAAAAAAAAAATAATAAAGATAAATAAAAAGATACTACCAATATCATTTTATCTTGTGTAAACTTCGGTTGACGTAGCCATGAGAGGGAGGTATGAAGGATTAAACCCCATAACTGAAGTTTATTATGAAAGAAAGGAAGAAAAAAGAGGATTAAAGTGTTGAGTGTGTGAAAAAGTGGATTTCACAAACTAGTCCACATGTGTCAATTAAGATGATGAATCTGGGTAAAAGCGTTAGCAAAGATTCGAAAAAAGTATTTAAGGAAGAATCTAACAGTGACAGTGTGTCTTTTCATTCTGACACTTCGTCATATCTACACTTAGTATCTGGCACAACTCCAAATGATAACGATACAAAGTGTCACAGTAGTGCAAATTTTCTAATGACGCAAGAGAATAACTTGAGTAGAATATTCATTTAGTTCAATGTGGGCCCATAATGACTGCAACGGTGCTGTAGTCTTTTGTGCCATTTGTGACTTTTGCAAGCAATAACATTCAGTATTATGCGGTATTAACATTTTTATTGTAATTTTGATGTAGAACTTATTTCTTATCCAAGTATCCCAACCAAGTATTCCACATTGCCCGACTGTTTCGTAATATTCTGGCAATTATTGCCATACTATTAATTTTATCACAAACTGCAATATTATATATATATATATATATATATATATATATATATATATATATATATATATATATATATATACTAGTTCACTAACAAAAAATACACTTGCAGAATCATGCGGTACTTCGGTAACAATTTTTACAGAGGGAATTTGGCTACAGGCATATAATTTGAAGCACTCACCAACTACCTCTATAAAAATTGTTGTGGAAGTACCACAGGATTCTGAAACTTGGATATTTGGTTAAGGCTCATACTAGTTTCCATGTGAAGTCTTGACCCGACTACGGCAGGTCCCACAGCTTTGGAGCTATGGACTTTTAAAGTTCACTTTCTCATGTTTTCGGCGCCTGTAAGTCCGAAAGGAAGCATCTGTGTACCCAGGTTGGTCTATAGATTTTGTCTTATGTTGGTGTCAGGAATCACCTCCTAAACGTTGTCAGTGTTGTTTTGAAACACTATATATATATATATATATATATATATATATATATATATATATATATATATATATATATATATAAATTTGCTTTTCGTTTGAATGTACAACTATTGGCTAAAATTCAATAGCAAATAAATGGTATTCCATAAAACCCGAAGTTCCTATAGTATCTAGTGAACTAGTAAGATTATTCATATAAACCACTTAGTTTTATTTATTTACTTTTATTTTTATGGTTTCAAAATTCATTTATTATATATAATTTTCTGTAAGTTCACCATCTCTCTAAGTTGTTTAGTGTTTGAGGAAACGGACAGCCAACATAGACTACATTCACTCATCAGAAACTCTTTATTTTTCTCTGCAAATGTATGGCAGATCCCAAGTTTTGTTTTTGTTCCAGATTGTGTTTAATTTCAAAATTTACGTACGTCTTTATCGAAGACAGGTATCACTGTACATGAATATAGTGACTTTTAAAATAAAAGGAAATAATCGTCGACACAAGTTCCCATCTATACCCATTACCTTAAGTTAAGACTTTTGAAAAAGCGAAAAGGAAAGAATGAAGTTCGTCAGTGCTTAGACCCCTCTGAAACGTATATCTATAATGTTCACATGGGAATGAGAGCTGTATTTTCCTAATAATAACTGTGAAAATATTTTACTTCTATACTATGATAACTGCACTATTTCTTTTTGCTATGTAGAAACATAAAATTTGTAGTTTTATTCCCCGTACAAGTATGCGAGATATCTTTACCAGCACTATAATCAAGTCCGTTGTGTTACATTGAGAAAAAAATGTATGTGACGTACGTAAAATCGAATGTTACATTTGTAAATCCTGTAGTTTTTGGACTTAACATACAGCAAACGTATAACTGAAAACGCATGGTTTATAATACTTTCTGTATAAATGCACCATCCGTACGTACTTTCCGTGTGAAACAATATAGGCGGTCAGGATCTCACATACAAATGGACGTATATAACATATGGCTGACGAAGGTAAGAGGTAACATACATATATGTATGTAATGTAAGGAAGACTGTTAGATATCAGACATCCTGCAACGGCATGATGTAACATCTAAGGACAGTGTCTATATAGCATATGCATAAGATATGTTCCGTACTGATTTCTGTAGTAAGCAAGAGGATTTCATACATTTGTACAATATACCGCTGTCCGGAGAACGGATTTTTCTCAGTGTAGTTGGTCATGTCCAAATTGAATAAAAATATATTAGCATGAAATACTTGGTATAGTTTTCTCTCGGAGAATGGAGATGGATATATTTGCTTTCATATTATTCATGTTGCCAAATGAAAACTGGAGTTAAATCAAGTAACCCTCATCTGTGGTCTAGTGGTTAACTCATAAGGTTCTGGCGCACGAGGTCCTATTGGGGGAACATTAAATGCATTGCAGTGGTTCAGCTTCCGCGTTAAACTGTAAGTCCACATTTCACTTAGCCTCCCTGCTGAAAATGAACGCTAAATTTTAATAAACAAAGAACAATATATTATTAAAATAAATGACAGAACCTTTCCCTTAAA
The DNA here is from genome assembly GCF_964235325.1 of Thermobia domestica. Classification (NCBI taxonomy): domain Eukaryota; kingdom Metazoa; phylum Arthropoda; class Insecta; order Zygentoma; family Lepismatidae; genus Thermobia; species Thermobia domestica. The sequence continues at coordinate 126,835,041 of NC_137464.1, forward strand.
TATCAACCTTACTTGAATTTATTATTTGTTTGTTGAAATTTAGCGTTCTTTTTCCGTGGACCTACAGTTTAATGTGAAAGCCGAGTGACTATAATGCGTTAACTCTTCTCTTACCGAATCTTCTAGTAAGAAGAACATGCGCTAGCCACTACACCAAGGGGAAGGGTTACTTGATTTAATTCCAGTTTTCATTTGGCAAAATAATGTAATATGAAAGCAAAGATATCCATCTCCATTCTCACATACATATGTAAAAGCACACTAATCATTCAGTTGGATTTTATGGTGTTATCGTCAAATTTGTACAACACGTGGAAAATCTTCAATTTTGAAAGTATGATCAACTCTTTATAGATCACATTTGTTTAATATATTCGTCCATGAAACACATTTCGTATGTATAGGGAATGTCCTGAAACATAACGATGAAAATCTAGCGTTGCAATTTGCTAAATTTTACCTTAAAAATTGTGACTTTTGATAGTGTACAGATAATTGATGCCTCTGACTTGCATGTTTGTGTACGCTACCAATATTTCACAGTAAATTTGATTTGAAGAAATAAATCACTTTCTGAAGTAATCCACCTCACTGCCGTACATGTTCATGGCCATAATATTTGTGTGTTTTATTATTTCCTGTATTTTTTTAACTTATTTTTTTTAACTTGTCGAATTGACTATATATTGTAAGTGAATGTCAGACAGTTTAGGAAATATTGTCAATATTTTAGATTTATAGATATATGAGTGGATCGGGTACCAGTAAATTACGTTTTTCCTGTATACTCATTAATGCGTTTTTTTGTATCCGTTAATATTAAAGCATTGTAGCTTCCATGAAACAATAGAAAATGTATCATTCAGAGCTACGCGTAGAGAACTGCTGCATAGTCTGGCGTTGTGTAGACTATTGATTTGCTGTTAAAGCTTGCATTTAGCCAATTGCGCACATGTTCAACAAGCTGTGCAATCGGTCTCAAAACAGGGTGGACCGAAAGCGAATTAATTTGAAACAAACATAAAAGGATAATTATAGCACTTTTTAAAAATCAAAAAAGGTTTTGTTAAACTTTATTGATTTACACTGAGAAAAAAAAATGTAGGTGGCATACTTAAAAACGTAGGTTACATTCGTAATTCCTGTAGTTTCTGGACTTAACGTACAACCGTATATAACATCCTGCAGCAAACGTATAGCTGAAAAAGTATGTATTATACGTACTGTCTGCACAAGTGCAATGACGTCATTCGTGTGACGTTATCTGCAGTAACAAGTATATACGGAGGTAATATCTAGCTTTGTGACGTCAGGGTCGTATGTAGCATGTGGGTTAATAATGACGACATACACTGACTATCAGGACGGAGCATGATTTCAAGAAGTATGCAATATATGTTCTGTACGTATGTTTCTTGCGTTCAACCCCGAGACAGCATCTATATTGTACTTGTGCCCCATACGTACGACTAGATACAGTATACGTATTGTACGTATGTATTATACAGATTTTCCTTATGTCGCACACAGCTTGTCCAGATACAGCATACAGAATATCCGTATGCACCATACAGAGTGCATATATGTAGCTTACAGACTGTCTGCATGCAGCATATAGATTATACGTATGTCGCGTACAGGTTGGCCATATGTAATGTATAGATTGGATGTATATAGCTAATAGGTTGTCCATATGAAATATACAGATTTTACCTGTATCGAATACGTATTGCCTTCTTGTAATGTATGGATCGGACATATGCAGGATCTAGAGTGTACGTATAGTGCACCATTATTAAAGTGCTGCAACATACTGCAAAGTGCATGATACATTCTTACTGTAATGTTGTCAAATATTGTTTTACTCTGTATGAAAACAAAAATAGCTTAAAATATGGTTGATCTCCTTTGTGCCAATAATAATAAAATTAACAATACTACACTTTTCAAATCTTAGTTTGGAGCAGTGAAACTGTCCAAAGAAATGTATTTACCTGCAGGGTGTCCTATAAGTTTGGGCTTCCTGCTAATTCGTTGGAAAGCTACTGCAAAGTCAAGTGTTGAAAAGTGACACAAGCGTTAATTTTAAAATTATGGGCACAAAGCAGGGGCGGATCCAGGACGGACTTCTGGGGGGGGGCGGTCGGCGGTAATACTGCTACTTTTAAGAGCTCCAAACTTGTTATGGATGGGTTTATTTATATATAAAATAAGAAAGTTTCCTCTTGTGGGGGGGACGATCGCCCCGATCGCCCCCCTCTGGATCCGCCCCTGGCACAAAGGAGGTTAACCATATATTAAACTATTTTCGTTTCCATACAGAGTAAATCAATATGTGATATATTACTGTAAGAATTTATCATATGGTTTGCAGTTAGTTAGTTGCAGCACCTCAATAATAATGCAAAATGCACAGCCTTATACAATCCTATATTCAAACTCAAACAAGATTTACGTACAATCATTTATTAAGCTGTTATCATCCATTGCTTGTACGATATAAAGATTATTTTACCTCATTCTTTTCCTTAATAGTATCTTCTACTAAAGTGCAGTTGTTACCACAAGAGGCCTGAATAGAATTTTCCAGAAATAACTTCTCTGTACATTTTAATTAACAGGTTTTTTTTTTTTTTTTTTTTAAATGTCGCAATAATTAAAAGTGTGGTGTCAGCCGGAAACGCATTCGCTTACAATATTATTCCTACTCAGTACTCGCCATTAAAAATGAAACACCAAGAAGGAGACTGGGTAGATGCGCCAAAGTTCCCAGGCCGATACCTAATAGTAAGTGCAGAATACTCTTAAACGTTCGCTGTATTCGCTGTGTGACAACGTGGTGACAGCGGAGGCGTTGTGCAGCCATCGACTAAACATATTTATTCTTCCCTGCTATAGACATTCTGCAAATTTGGACTTTCCTGGATGCATCCTTCTTAGTGCAACATTTTAAGGAAAGAGCAATTTAACAGTCTCATACATTGCTTAAAGAAAGAGCAATGATTCTCACAAGTAAACCTTACGTTTGGGTGAATCGAGTTGCTGACTGAGACACATATGAGAAAGTAGTACTAAATGTGGTCAGTATTTCAGTGAAGTTTTAGGTGCGAAGCTTCAGGGGTTTAGGAGATACAGCTACCAGAACATCACATGGAAGTACAGAATAGTCTTCATACAGTTGGAGGTAAAAGCTCTGTAAGACCTCTTGTAACGATAAAAGGTGAATAACAAATATATGGGTACATATTAGGACTAGGGAGAAGTCATATAGTAAGGATATACCTGACGGCGGCCATCTTGAAAACCGCCATTTTGAATTAAGGTTAAGTTTTTAAAATAGGAATAGGGTCATGTGATACATGATTTAAGGCGCAAATTCAATCAGAAGAACAATGGTGACGTTAATTTTTTATTTACGCACAATTGGTAAAAAGTTACAGGGAAATTAAATATTATTGCAGCATATGTATTAGTCCTTTACCCCACCTTGTAAATTTTGTGTTAATGATAATAATTAAATAAAAAGCAGGTGAATAAATATTAGGTGTATGGTAAGAGTTGCCTTGATGGCGACCATATTCAAATCCGCCATTTTGAATCAGACAAAAGTTTTAAACAACCGCATAACAGTGACACCTTATTAATAGCAAATTTTTACCATAACTCCAACGGTATAACCATTTTTGCTTTATCATTAACCAGCACAAAATTAAATGGATCGCTCCTTACGACTACTGCTTTGACGAAATTGTTAACGACAAATGTGTCAAGTGTAACTCGATTGCCTTTGTCAGGTGTGCTTACTGTGAGCAGAGCATTTGTGCAAGTCATGCACTCTTTTCTGAACTACATACTGATTGTACTAATTGAGGACTTTCTGGAAGAAAGACCCAAGTTCAATTATGACTCAATTCCACTTTGGTCATTTTCCCTTAAATTAGCAACTTGTTTATGCGATAACAAATGCTGGTTAATGATAAAGCAAAAATGGTTATACCGTTGGAGTTATGGTAAAATTTGCTATTAATAAGGTGTCACTGTTATGCGGTTGTTTAAAACTTTTGTCTGATTCACAATGGCGGATTTGAATATGGTCGCCATCAAGGCAACTCTTACCATACACCTAATATTTATTCACCTGCTTTTTATTTAATTATTATCATTAACACAAAATTTACAAGGTGGGGTAAAGGATTAATACATATACTGCAATAATATTTAATTTCCCTGTAACTTTTTACCAATTGCGCGTAAATCAAAATTAACGTCACCATTGTTCTGCTGATTAAATTTGCGCCTTAAATCATGTATCACATGACCCTATTCCTATTTTAAAAACTTAACCTTAATTCAAAATGGCGGATTTCAAGATGGCCGCCGTCAGGTATACCCTTACTATATGACTTCCCCCAAATCCCAATATGTACCCAAATATTTGTTATTCACCTTTTGTCGTTACAAGAGGTCTTACAGAGCTTTTACCTCCAACTGTATGAAGACTATTCTGTACTTCCATGTGATGTTCTGGTAGCTGTATCTCCTAAACCCCTGGAGCTTCGCACCTAAAACTTCACTGAAATACTGACCACATTTAGTACTACTTTCTCATATGTGTCTCAGTCAGCAACTCGATTCACCCAAACGTAAGGTTTACTTGTCAGAATTACTCGAAAGATATATATACACAATAATTTAAAACGGTTATTTCAAACTTTGCAATTCAAAGCACGAAAAGAACTATAGATAAAGGAACACTGATTTTAGCCAAATAGTAATTAGTAAACTCAATCACACTCAGTACCATTAGTTGCTTGGTGTTATCCGTAAGTCAGAGATCACGGTATCTCATTTCGTATAGATTTTTGCATTTGTTTAACGCTAAAAATGTATTTTATCGCTAATTGAACCCAGTACCATATATATACCGACAGGACGTACCTTAGTCACAAGGTGACATGAGTGAAACACTAAACTATTCGATTGACACCTGCGGCCTTGTCAACACTAGAGAAAGTTACAAAGTGATTAAGTAAATACGGAACATAGTTCATACAAAGTATAGCGATGTATGAAGTCTCCGTTTCATACGACTTGGATAAAGGATACATCTGAAATAGCAACAAAGAAATATATAATGATTTCTCTGGATAATTTGGATTAGTCCAGAATTCGAACACACACACGCTGGTAAGTCCAACATTTTTTTTTTTTTTTTTAACTTCTTTCTTCGGATTCCCAATAAAGTTGACTACTGAAAAGCTGAGTTATAGATTCTGTATTAAAACAACACCTTCGCTAGACATGTTCAGTATACACATTGTCTTACATACAGAACAATACATTAGTTATTAATGCATGTCTGAAATAATAGTGCTTCGTATAGAATTTTACTTCATCCAATCGCAATAGCACAAAGATAAAAAATATTGCTAGGGATAATGTTCTTATTACAGAGAAAAAGAATTAAAATGACTTAACATTAACAATCATTTTCTTTAAACAGAGATAATATTTTATTATAATTTATGGAAGAAAGAAATAATTTGTAGTACAGTATCTTTATTAGGGTTATATATTCGTACAAAATAATGTAAGTACAACTGAGTCTGTCTTCAGAAAGGGCGTACTTTTAGCCACAACCTACACTGCTTCTTTTGACTGTCTTTCAAGCAGAATCCTGGTTTGATGCACGAAATACCTGCAACAAAAATCAGAAAATATTTAAAATGTTATATTCAGTGTGCTTAATTTGGTTGTACTTAACAATACAAAGTATCTTAACATTTTTGAGATTAAATGGACAAAATCTGTTAGGTCAGGTATGGACTTTTGGGTTGCACGTAGAAAAACTATGAAGTGTTTATTGATGCTGAACAACAACTCAAAATGTATTACCATTCAAAAGTAAGTGGGTACCTCAATGGTGTTCGGGCTACCATGGGGTACCTAATGTCTGTATTTTTTAGATATATGAAAATATATGTCTCTAAAATGTAAGGAACTGACATCTGTTTACCGAAAACCTCAACTCGGTAAGCCTTATGGATATCGAGATATGGGAAAATAAAGAGCGACACTACAGAACTGTGGAGTTTGCGTACTAGATGGTGCAGTTTCGGAAACGTAATTACGAGGGCTTACAACAACCTCAAAAGTAGTTTCAATTAAATACACTACACACACGCCCTGATGGGGGTTTTCGGGTACCATGATATTCCCAGAACTCTCATTTCTAAATATTCTAAAATATGTCTTAATAACGTTTTAAAGAACGTTAGAGGTGTGTGTTTACCGAAACCGCAAGTCGGTACGCCTAACAGTTACCGAAATATGGTGAAATAAAAAGCGACACCATAGGTACGTGGAGCTTGCATATTAGACAGTACAATTTAGAAAATTAATTAAAATATGACTATCAAGATATTGTCAAATAAAGGGAGGATCCATATAGTTATGGGGTTTTCGTGTTAGGTGGTAAAATTTCCGAAACCGATCATGTAAAGTTAATAAGCATCAGTAGCAATTTCATCTTAAAATAATTAGGTATTTCCATGGAGTTTAAGAACATCATGGGGTCTACCAAGATTAAATTTTAAAAGTTTTGTAAAATATATTTTGACATTTGTAAAGAGTATTAGAAATATGTATTTACCTAAAAGTTCCAGCTAGTACATCTAGCAGCTAGAGAGACACCATACAATAAAAGCGTATTAGATCTTGAAATTTCAGAAAACAATTATTGATCCTAACAAAAGTTAAATAAGATGGTACTTATATGGGTTAAGTGAGAACCTCAGACTCGTCAGTACAATTTCGATCGAAAGATTAATTCAGCTCTAAATTTTCTTTGGACAATTCCAAGCGTTCATCGGGCTCTGAAATAAAGTGAACATTTTTTGTCAATATCTAATATAGCAAGCGAGATATAAGGAATTATGTATTTTATGACGTCGTAAAAATAGAGACCCACATGGATTTGTACTTTTGAGTATTTGCTGTAAGAAGAAGAAATTTCAGAAAACAACCGTATATACCTTAATAGACAATTAAATGGACGGGGGCACAGTGGCTTAGTGGTAGAGTGCTTACCTCTGGTGTATTGGGTTCTTGGTTCGATCCACGGCCAAGTCAGTTTGTAGTGGACATCGTATTCGTGGGTTTTCTCGGGGTACTCTCCTCCCACCTTTGCATTCCATCAATTCTGTCAACAACATTCACTTGCTTTAATCATAATCTCCCTGAGACTAAAATGCATAATCGTGGGTCGCTACACTGAAATATTTCCTTTTATTTAATTTTAAAATTAAATAGGGAGTTAAGTATGATCGTATTTCTATGGGTTAAGTGAATACTCCAATAGTTTCTGCAAAAAAAAAAAAAAAAGATTAGTTAAATACCCTACCACTAAGCTACTGTGTCCCCGCCCACTGAATTGTCTATTAAGGTATATACAGTAGTTTTCTGAATTTTTTTCTTTTAGGAAAGACCCAAAAGTACAAATCCATAAAGATCTCTATTTTCACGTCATAAAATATATAATTCCTTATATCTTATTTACTATCTTAGATATTGACAGCGAATTTTCATTCTTTTGCACAGCTCGATGAACCCTTGGAATTGCCTGAAGAAAACCTAGGACTGAACTAATCTTTCGATCGAAATTGTACTGAGGTACTGATTTAACCCATAGAAGTACCATCTTATTTAATTTTGTTGCGACCAATAATTGTTTCCGAAATTTCAAGCTTTTATTTCACAGTGTTTCTCCAGATGTTAGATGTACTAGCTGGAAGTTTTGGGTAAATACATATTTCAAATACTGTTTACAAATGTCAGATTATATTTTCAAAAGCTTTTAAAATTTAATTTTGGTAGACTCCATGATGTTCTAACACCCCATGAAGATATCTAATTACTTTAAGATGAAATTGCTACTGGTGTTTATTAACTTTCCATGACCGATTTCGGAAATTTTAGCATCTAACACGAAAACCCCTTAACTGTGTTGGTCCTCCCTTTATTTGACAACATCTTGATAGCCGTTAGTCATATTTTAATTCAATTTCCGAATTGTAGCGTCAAGTATGCAAGCCCCACATACCTATAGTTTATTTTCCCATACCTCGGTATCCATAAGGCTTACCGAGTTGCAGTTTTCAGTAAAAAAAAAAAAATCAGTTCTTTACATTTTAGAGACATGTATTTCCATATATCTAAAACGCAGAAATTAAGTACCGCATTGGAACTCCATTGGAGTACTCACTTACTTTTGCATAGCAGGGTAAAAACGCCAGTGGTTCTCACTTTAAGGTTGAAAACATACTATTTTGTCTCTTCTCTGAGCATCGTGAATCTGTCGGAGCTGTACCATAGTTGGAAAGACTCACTGATCCTTCCTATAATGACCATGTAGTTAGAATTAAAAAAGGAGTAGCCGTTGGAGGAAAAACAATATTTTAAAATCCTTGCACCAGTAGTCGTCACCTTAAAATCAAAATGTTCCAGTAGTAGTCAGGATTTTCTACCAGTGTTCGTCACTCAAATAACTTGACATAATTTATTCAAAAACGCACTGTGTATCAGTTTAGGGTTAAGAATACAATATAAAGTAGTAAGCTTAATAACTTTGCATCACTTTTAGCACTCAAGAAATAAAATAAAAACGTTTTTACATACTTTTTAAAGCAATTTCAGAGAGAAAAATGTTAACTGAATTCAAAAGTTAACTGTATATCACTTCCACGTTAAGAGTACAATATTAAATACTATGTTTAATAACTATACGTCACTTTAAACTCTCAAGAATGAAAATAAACGTTTGTACATACATTTTAAAAACAATCTGAGAAACAAAATAAGTTAACTGAATTCAAAATTTAATTATACATCACCTTAAGCTTGAGAATACACTATAAAATACAGAGATTAATAAAAAATGAAATCTTTAAGTTTAACGTCCCACGATTATGCCGGTTAGGCTACAGGAGACGGAGATAATGAGAAATGAGTGAAATGGTGGAATGAAGAAAGTGGGAGGAAACGGGAGAACCCCGAGAAAACCCACGAGCACGGTGTTTGTCCACTACAAAGTCCACACGGCGCGAGTTGGGATCGAACCAGGGACCCCAAACACCGGAGGTTAACACTCTACCACTGAGCCACCGCGCCCCCCTGAGATTAATAATAATGCATTACTGAAGAATGAAAACAAAAATGTTTTAGCTACCTATATTGTATTTACATGTTACCGGTATTTCTCATTAACTTTTTTTTTTTTTTTTTTTGATACCTCATGATCAAGTGTAGGGATGCGCAAGAGAAAAGATTTGAGATTGTCTCCTCTCGAAAAGGTGCCGCGAAAGTTATGTCTCGTCTCGAAAACTGGATCCGTTTCTATTGGAAGAGCTCTATCTCGTCTCGAATTTCGTAACAAAAATTCTGTCTCGTCTTGTCTCGTGCGCATCCCTAATCAGGTCCATAGCCAAAAACTTCATTTCGGAGGGGGTTCGATAGGGCTTTGGGATATCCGAATTTAGATATAGATAATCGATATTGACAAACTATCGAAACTTGTTCGAAATATCGAAAAATACAGCAATATCGAAATATAAACAATATCAAAAATCGAAAATATAGAAATATGAAAGAGATCAAAAATATGGATATATCGATCAAAAATGGATATATGATCTTGGAATACGATTTGGTGGAATAATGAGGGAGAAAAATAATCATTGATTAAATATTAAATTGAAAAGAAATAAGAGCCTGACGCTCAAATACTTATCTATCCGGCACCCATCTTGATCCCCATAAAATATCATGAAGTGCTTGATTGATTCTAAACCCAATAATAGTAATAGTAATTTAACAACAAACACAGAATATATAATTTACGCACCTTGAAATGTAGAAATTAATGATTGTAATCCCCAGCTTTCCAATAGACGTTTGATTTCTCCAAATGAAGATTCGGATATCTTGTTTCTTCTCAAGCAATAATGGGTTACAATAATCAGTTGCAGTCCAAAGCCAAGTCACTAAGTTAAGCATGAAAATAAAGAATTCATTAGTTAGATGCATACAAAATCCTACGCATATAAATCCGAATCTACTTGTATTAAATTGTAAATTTAAACAAACTAAATTATACTACTTTGGAAAGCGTCTCCAAATATAATGTTTTCATTCTAAAGTGAAGGAATTTTTAAAATCGGATGACCCGTTTGCGCTGTACACTCGCTATGCGTCCAATGTGAAATGAAAATGCAACATTGCCATTTACCTGGACCCACAACGTAAGTGAGTGAAGTTACTGTCTTTTACGCTAACATGTCGATGGCCAGCCCCCGTTTCAAACAGTAACTTCATTCACTTATGTTGTGGGTCCAGGTAAATGACAACGTTGCATTTTCATTTAAAATTGGGTGCATAAAGAGTATACAGCACAAACATCTCGTCCGATTTTTTTTAAAAAGTGTTCACTTTAGATTGAAAACGTCATATTTCGAGATGTTTTTCCTCTTACATTTTGTTGTAACTCTGATAATAACAGAGTTATCCTATGTCAGGGAACGTTTGAGACATCCTGTATACATCATAAGAAGTTCCTTTCTAAATTCTACACGGATGTGGTTTCATTGAATGTGAGGTGGGTGATACACATTAGGCCTTTTGGGAGTACGTCACACGGACGACCGTAATTTTGTGTTCAAAATTTTTATGAATTGATGGGATATGTGATACATATGGCCACGGACTAGAATTTTCTCAGTATGTCAAATATGCAATCAGATTTCATGCAGCTTAATTTGGTGAAAAGCTATTGCCAATTGAACGTTACATTTACCTCTTTCTTGCAGATGTTGAACCATGCCGTTAGCACGTGAGGAATGGATCGAAATAATCAAACTGTGGGGCGGGAGGAGTATATGTGCAGTGGTTGCCGATTGCAGTCATCCACAATGTGACTCTGTGTCACATGTTTCAGTGTCACAGTAATTAACTAAATTTGAGAAGACGGGGACATTCGTGAACATACATCGTAGCGGTTCAAACTCGCGGAACCTTTTTCCTTCCCCATTTTGAACCGGTACATGAAAATGCCATTTTCTCCATGTTTGCCTGCGCCGATTTTGAAAATTCCTTCACTAATCGATTTCTCTCGTCGAGTACTACAAGAAACAGTTAAAATCTCGCGGGCCCTTTTTTCTTCCCCACTTTGAACCGGAAAATGAAAATGAGATTTTCTCTATGTTTGCCTGCGCCGATTTTGAAAATTCCTTCACTAATCGATTTCTCTCGACGAGTACTACAAGAATCAATTAAAATCTCGCGGTCGTCTTTTCTTCCCCATTTTGAACCGGTACATGAAAATGCGATTTTCTGCATGTTTACCTGCGCCGATTTTGAAAATTCTTTCAGTAATTTATTTCTGTTGTCGAGTACTATAAGAATCAGTTAAAATCTCGCGGGCCCTTTTTTCTTCCCCAAGCCAATATTTTTGTATATTTTGAATGTATTCAAGTATGGAACAAAAGTATTATATAATTCCCTTAGTAGGTTTCTCAACTTCATATTTTTCAACTTAAATTTTATTTATTTTAATTATTTATTTTCTTGTGACTCAATATTTAATTGCAATCGTTCATTGGGGAGAAGGGTGGCCATTCTCAAATATATAAATATAGTATTCTTAAAATTTATGTGTTCTCGTACTATTAGTTTCTTCCACTAGACCTGGAAATTGAAAAATTAATACCTGGAAAACCTGGAAAATTCAGGGAAATTGAGTTCCATATTTATATATGAACACTGCTATTTACAATTTTTTTTTCGAATAGGGAGAACTGTACAAAAGGGTGTTTTGGGAATGGTATAACAATAGGTTTCTGGGAGTGTTGTTCGAAATGAAATCTTTAAGTTTTACGTCCCACTATTATGCTGGCTAGGCTAAAGATAACGGGGTGTTGTTCGCAGTGTTGAATTCAGACATTTACACCCGGGGGGGAATGTCAACTGCTCGGGGGAGGGTTATTTTTCTGTATTTTTTTCAAGAAAGCAGCATATTTAACAATTCCATTCACATACACATCTTACCTAATATTGAGACTAATTGCTGATAAATATTCAATGAGATTATAATTTTAAGAAAACAATCGTTTGATTTCATCTAAAACATTAAATAAAGACTGGCAAAAATAGTTTAGACTAAACTTTAACTGCTATTTACAGTAACTATTTTTATTATTTCCTATATTCAGTAATTACTGTTTGTTACTAATGTAAAAATTTTTAAAAAGATTTAAATTAACTGAAATATTTTTTCTCCTAAAACAAACATACTTAGGAATATCTTAATAAAAAGTTATCATTCTTTCTCACACTTCTGATTCTAAATCAAACATATTAGCCTTGGTTTCTTCACTGCATATACATCAATAGTTTAGTTGACGAAATCTTCAGTAGGATTAGTGCCGTGTCGTGGAAAATCAGCGCTTGGCGCGAGAGTATACGACGGCATCCCCGTATATATGAGTGAGGTCGACAGACCAGCCGCCAAAGGTGGGAAAATTTTAAAAAGTAAACCCTGCTTTTCCTTGATTTTGAGCACTTTTCATTACTTTTTTCCTTTCATTTTATATATGTCCACATGTATTTCATTCCTCTGTTTTTCTTTCCTTCTTTTTTCTTTTTCCCTCCCGAATTTTTCACCCCTTACTTCGGCGCCCGGGGCCGTCGCCCCACTTGCCCCTCCCCCATGGAACGGCACTGAGCAGGATCTTGGCCACCTTCAATAGCAATCTTTCACTTATATACTATTATCATATTGATAAATTCTATATAAGTCTCTAATCAAGGAGGGATAACTGTTCCTCCCTGATCCCTCTAAATGACGCCCACTGAATCTCACCCTTTAACTGAATTATTTTTAATTAAAGAAAGATGTGTTTACTTTAACAATCGTAAAACACATTTACGTCTGTTACTTCCGATGCGAGAAATGGGATTTAGGCGCCCTATTTCAAATAATGTAGGAACTGTATATTTTCAAGAACTGAAGTCTGCTGACATGAGAGATTATATGGAATGATCGAAAGATCTTCCCTATCTTTCCTTTCGTATCTCAACCTGTGCTAGTGCTACCTACTAATATATAATATAGGGCGAGAGTATAGTACCTACTAAAATACAAACCTTTCTTCAACAGTTAACAATTTCATGTTCTGCCAAACTCAGTCATAGCGTTAAGAAATACAAGTTTTATTCACTATTTGGTATTCTATCTTAGATGTTACATGTTAACATTTATATAGAATGGGTCTGCGTCATTTATATGTATATTGAGAGATCGGATTTCGTCTGCACGTACACGGACAGAAAAGCAAATAATTGGGTGAAGTAATTTCTACATTTTGTGACTGAAATTTTGGGAGTTTCTCCGGGGGGGAATGAATTTTCTTCGGGGGGGAGATTCCCCCCGGGCTACCCCCTGAATTCAACCCTGGTTGTTCGGTGGGGGTCAATGTTGCCAATTTTGGGTAAAGTCGCTAAATAAGGGGAATTCGACCTCAACGATAGCGTAGGTTGACCATAAAATTTTCAGTTAAAAACGGGACAGGTTCTTGCAACCCTAGACTTTTAGATCTACCTTTGTTCTTATCAGTGCCTTGATATCAGATTTCCTCCTCTCTCTCTTTGTTACAGAACGGGTACTTATGAAAAAGGAAAGACACGTTGAAATTTGTTCAACACACAACCAACTGCTAAAACCTCTGCTGCCTTTCGAGCAGTACTGCGAACTATAGAGTATGTTTAATATAGGGAATTTCAGTTCAATTTTTGCCTCTTTGTTATTATTAATTATTAATACTTTTAAAAGGAGTAAAGATACTGGGTTTGTTATTTACTTCTTTCATTTACATAGAACGGGACGAATACTACTTTTTCCATCTACTGACGGGACGGCCGGGACACGCCACTAAAACGGGACTGTCCCGGTCAAAACGGGACGTATGGTCGCCCTACGATAGCGACAAAAAATATTTTTTTCCGATTGGAGACTTTTTTGGGTGATTTTTAAATGACGATTTACCTACTTACACATTTAGCGACTTTCTGCTCCAAACAAAATGTTCATCTGTAGAGAAGCATTATTAGTTCAAAACAGTTTTTACGTTCTTTTTTTCTGTTTGTTTGTTTTAATCAGCGCAACTGATGAAGAGTTTGGAAATACAGCATACTCACTGCCCCACAATCCTGCATTGTTATGTTACCCTTGCCCTCTAACGAAGAACAACTACAAACTTGATGTCCTTTAGTTCGCAGAGTTTCCGTTGAGAAACACACGTAATACATCATTACCGATAGCAACAAGATTAGCTATAGATTGCGTGAATAAAGGCGAAGAAGATGTTTGTTATATTTGTCCTTTGGGGTCTTTTAATTATTCTACACTTTTTCTTTTACAAAAAAATGATCCCTGAATTAAAGGATTGGTTGCGCCCTATTTACAAAGATGTGAGTAGAACCAGCGGCGCAAATCTGTCTTCAACATTGGGAGGGGGGGGGGGGTAAGACCGTTACCATACTTTTTTTTGACGATGTCCAAAATACTTATGAAGTTGAAAAACAATGTTGTGGAGGATCAGAGTTGTTTTCAGCGTTGGGAGGCTGCAGATTTGAGGCTTATTCTGGGGGACATCTATTTTATCTCACGTTCCTTTGTAGCAATCGGACAAAAATAATCAAATTTCTCCCAAAAAACACATTTCAAATCGGATTATTGGGGAGAAGTCCCCCTCAGTTCCAAGATTGGAGGGGACATGTATCCGTCATCCCCCCCCACGGATTTGCGCCAGTGAGTAGAACATATTGTTTAGTTTACATCTACAACTTTAAAACAATGCTTATAGACAATGAATTTCTCTATTATTTTTTATAGCGACTTTTCACCCAAAATTGGAGTCGTCATATCCCGTTTCGCAAACTTATTGCCAACATTTTGGAAACTGGTTGCGAAGAGAGCTACAATGGATGAGTCGAGTTATTTCGTCGCTTCCGCTGTGAACCTAAGTACAAGATTCCAAAGAGATTAAGAAAAAATGAAATGAAACCTTTGAGTTTTACGTCCCACAGTTATGCCGGTTAGGCTAAAGGAGACGCTGATGATAAGCAATGAATGAAAGGTGGAATGAAGAAAGTGGAAGGAAACGGGAGAACCCCGAGGAAACCCACGCACAAGGTGTTTGTCCATCACAAAGTTCATTTGACGGGGGCTGGGATCGAACCCGGGACCCCAAGTACCGGAGGTGAACGCTCTACCACTGAGCCACCGCAGCTCTTAAGAGATTAAGAGTCACAAACATAGTCACTTTCAATTTTGTAATATATATAGGTCTATATATTGCATCACTGACTAATAACTAAAATCCTTGGATTGTATATATAAAAGTCGCCCCCTGCCCGTAAAAAGCTTCATTCGAACTCGGAATCGAACAATTGCATCTGTAAAACAGTGCTGATTTGATTTTAACGTTCCTTTCAGCAGCAAGGCTGTATGAGACGTGGACCTACAGATTAACGTGGAATCCGAACCACATAAGCTCCGGCCGGGAATCGAAAAAATGAAATGAAATCTTTGAGTTTTATGTCCTACGGTTATGATGGTTAGGCTAATGGAGACGGTGATGAGTAATGAATTAAATAGTGGAATGAAGAAAGTGGGAGGAAACGGGAGAACCCCGAGAAAACCCACGCACACGGTGTTTGTCCACCACAAGGTTCACTTGGCGGGGCTGGGATCGAACCCGGGACCCCAAGCACCAGAGGTGAACCTTCTACCACTGAGCCACCGCGGCCCCCGGCCGGGAATCGAACCCGGGTGTCCCACGCCAAAGGCGTGTTCACTAACCACTTAGCCACGAGGGAGCTCATCTATAAGGCAGTGTAAGCAAACAAAAAAACGCACACTGGATGTTTGCGCAACTGAGGATCAAAACATTCTCAATGGAGTATGAGAAATAGTTAACGCCAATCAAAGTGTGCTTTTGCTTATTTATTACTTCGTTAATACTTAATTCCTTCTAGAAATAGTGAAACTATACTATGAAGAAACACTAATAAACTAATAACAATTACGTTGTATTTCTTACCACACCACGACCATTTTTACCACCCATAGAATTTGAACCTAGTACTATACTGCATTAGTCACGCCGTAACGAAAGATGAACATCTGGCACTCGTAGCTGTTGAAGCTACCTGTATATCACGCGGCCTGCGTTGGTACTCCTCAACATAAATACCTCACAGCCCAAAGCCAGGAAACATCACAGACAGAAGACAGGGGCACAAGCAGTGCCTGACACTTCACGAACTCTAAACCCGCCAAGACTCAACTCAACATGACTTTCAATTACGTTCTAGAAACCAAACCAATGCTAAGGCACAAACTTACCAACTTCCTATATGAAAACACAAGAAAAAAAATCTAACTTTTTTGGTTCCAAAGTGATGACATAACAATAATACTAAAAAGGTTTTAATTTTCAGTAACCCAAACATTAATTAACTAGGGAACATAACAAAGCAAAAATAAATAAAAATAAAAATAAATTAAATTAAAAAATAAAAATCTGACAAGTAAACTCTCCCTGACTACTTTTTTTTTTTTAATTTCAGTGAGGCTGTAAAATATGTTAGTATCTTCGTAAAATATATATATTTCAATGTAAACAAGTTCTTTAAACAAAAGAAAGCTTTGTAGTAGAGCGCTTACCTCTGACGCGTTAGGTCCCTGGTTCGATTCCTGCTCCCGACAAATAGCCTTTTGGTGAACACTGTAGGTGTGGTTATTCTTAAGACTTTCCAGTTTCCTTACATTTTCTTGATTCCACCATTATCATGTATCTCATTGTCACCTTCTCTCTTACATTGATGTACAATCATGGGGCGTTAAACTAAAAGCAAAAAAAAAAAAAAAAAAATTTGCAAATATCCTAGTAAAAATGAGTTTTCTAGACTACACAAGTGGCCCCGCGTAGGGTAGTCGCTAGCGCTCTCGCCTTCGGTGCGAACGGTTCCGGGTTCGATCCCGGGGGAGAACTCGGTCGAAAAAGTATCAAAAGATTTTAAGTCCAGCCATCCTGAATGAGGTTTCCTTGGGTTTTCCTCATTCACAGCAGGCAAATGCCGGAGTGGTACCTAACATATAGGTCCCAGGCCGTTTTCTTCCTTCCCCAATCCTTTCTTCCCTTCCTTTCCCCGGATAGTGTACTCGCCGAGGAAAGTCATCCCTCATATGGGGTAACAAGGCCATTGATGCCGAAAGCCCAGAAATCTAAATCCTAAATCTTCACTACACAAGGAAATTTCCGCGCTGAAAACGGTTTATTAGCAATTATGTTAAGCAGTCCTGTAGTAAATCTGCACCAAGTAATAAATCGTCACATATAAAATGGAATGAATAAACACATAACATTCATTTTGCTACCTTGAAACATAATATGTTTCAAAACATTAATATTCAAAGTTTTTTCAAAATTCAGATTCACCCATTCCATTCTCCTCAATCATTTACGAGTTACAATAGTAAGAATTGTAGTCATAAACTACATTACTTACTTAGTACTATATTAAAGCAAGTTACACTAAAAGAATATATAATTAATGGGAATATTTAACTAAAGTAACAGTTAACTATTGTACTTACCCAGGCTTCCCAGGTTTCCTTCCTCTCTTCTGTTCCGTTTGTAAACAACCTCGTTTCGCAAGCAAAAGACGGTAGTTCAATGACGTCAGCCATGGCGAAAGAAAGAGTGTCTATAGGCGGTCTGGATCTTACACACAGATGGACGTATATAACGTATAGCTGAAGTATTTAACATACGTATACGTATGTAAAATACAGAAGATTGTTAGATATCAGACATCCTGCAGAGACATGATGTAATATCTAAGCGGGTAAAAGGCAGTACCTATGTAGTATATGGATAAAGTACGCTCCGTACAGATTTCCTTAGTAAACATAACGAATCCTTGTATTTGTACAATATACCGCTGTCCGGATAATGGATTTTTCTCAGTGTACATAAGCTGTCTAACGACTAACCAACATATTACTATTTTGAAACAAGATAAAGAAATGATCGTTTTGTAGCAAAATCCTTTTTATTATTTTGTCCTTTGCAAAATTAATTGAACTCTATTAAATTAGTGTTACAATTAAAAATATTGATTTAATTTAAATTTTACATATCTCAGTTCAGCAACCCGTCCAAAACTGATTATAATAGCGACAGTATTGATAGTTCATGCAAAGTCAAGTATTTGAATGCAAAAATTGGTAAACGCTACTTTAAAGTACTTTGCTTGATCTTTGTATACCACGGAAGTAAGTATATCATGCACACATACACATATATATCATACATTAAAAACATGCAAATTAACAACGGACAGACAGCATTTCGGAGCATAGTATACCGATAATGTGGAAAAGTGCAGTTGGGCTAAATTGGGCTAAACTATTAGATATACAGTTGAGGCACCGTTGTCTTAAAATGTATCTTCTTTAAAGTATGCGCATTTCAAAGTCGTAAAATGGCGGTGCAAGGGATCCCCCCCACCAGAATGACGTAATAACCGAAATTTGATGAAGTGACACTGGGTGTTTATCAGTGTATTACTTAACCAGATACCTAGTACTAATTACTTATGTGAGTCAGGTGAGGTTGATAGTGCAAGCAGTGTTAAGTGGCGGAGAATTAACATAATAGTATACCTACCCTAGGAGCAATAGCGTGAGGGTTCAAAACATTCAAAGCAAATCACATTGATTTGCTACAGATTTGAGAAAATGTCAATTGCCTAGCTGGATGACGGTAATTTGTTGTGTTAATACCTCCATTATGGATGAAACTACAATGTAATAATCATAAGTTGTATCTATGTGCAAAAGCGCTTTCTTAAGTGTAGCTATTAAATTTAACTAATAGAAATTACTGGAAATGCATGTTTATGTCTAGCGATTTAATATTTGAAGTGTTTAAAGACAATCATGTCTGCCTGTGGCCAAAATGAGTATTTGGATATATCTATCAGATGCAGACGTGTCGTATCCCAGGAAAAATTGCAACCAATCAAAATTTAATTTGAGAATTTTAATCATTCTTCAAGTACTATATTAGAAGTCCAAGACTTTATGTGTATGTTACTGCGCAAATCGCGGAAAATTAGGTATTCCGATTTAAACCCTATGAGTAACGATCGTGTAATATTTCGCCGTTTTCCTTTACCTTACCAGTCAATTACAGAGATAGTGCCTCGTAATAAGGTCGTATTTATTTCCATAAGAAAGTCAAACCATAAGCAACTAAACAAAGGAATTAATTTTAAAAATATAATAAAACCACAATCTTCGAAAGTCGGAAGTAATTTCTTTAAAACTGCAAATAACGAATACGAAATAATTAAAAGTGCTTTATGGAATAGATGTAATATATTGGCCTTCAAGAATTATTAGCGTACTCAATTGGAATAAACCTGCATAATGCACTTTATTACTTGAACTTCAAAAATGTAAACGTCGTATACAGTCTCTTGCAAAATGCATGTTCTACGCTTGAAAGATGGTTCTACAAGCATAAACAAGGACAAAATGTCATAAGAAAAAATCTCGAAAGCGTCATAATTTGCGAGTCGAAGGCGTGCGAAAATCGCCGCACACTATGTTTAAAGCACAATAATGCAAGAAGAAATAAAAGATAGCAATGTCGGATTTAAAAAAAAAAAGTCTTACGTAACAAATACATTTGTGCAGCAATTGAGACACAGTTTAAAGTGGGGAGTCCTATATGGAAAATACAGAAAATCAAATCCGTGTTCAACATAATGTTAAGATGGGAATGTAGCCAGTAAAAAACTGACTACAAATGCTTATATGTCCCATACTGCTGAGATACCGTACCATACACGAAAAATAGAAAAATAATACTGCTAAATCTCCTATTGTACATGAGTCACATTATGGTACGAAAAGTAAAACTAACACAAATGTATCAATGTATCACTACCGCTGGGACACCGTCACACACGCGAAAAATAAGACTGCAAAATTCCTGTTGCACACAGTACACATTGCAGTACGAAGAAGAAAATAAAACATTTTGTTGCATGCCCCACTACCACTGGGACACTGTCCCAAATATTAAAAAAAAAAAAAAAAAAAAAAAAACCGGAAATCTAGGAGGAAACGTGTAAAAGATACGATTGTTGCCACACTACTTTGTAGTACAAAAAACAAAAGTGAAGCAATGGTCACATGTTGGCCGGCTATACAAGAAAGCTAGCCAAATAAGGGCGGTATGGGTAATCTTCCAAGGAATAAAGAGACAGAATGTCGATAAAACGCACACTATGGCATACCATATCTGCACACTATGGCATAACATATTCAGGCATACCATATCTGTAATTGATTCCCCTAGGAAGTGATACACTTCGTACGTACAGATCAATGTCATATGGTATAGCGATCTGCAGCATTTGCCCTACCACCTTGCATTAGAGCACACTGTGCGGTAAAGATAGGGGTCACAAACACTGGTATAGACAGAGACATGGTTGAAAATGTTCGCCATTGACATCAATACAAAGATGAGATCGGCGAAACACTGATTGTCTGCATGTCGCCACGTTTGGCCTATTCCTCGTTTAGCCTAACCAATTATCTGACACTTTTATGACAGATAAATGGTAAGATTTTTGTCCGCCATTTTAGGCGAAAAACGATCCTCGTTTGGCCTAATCCTCGTTACGCTTAAAATGGCGGACAATAAGAAAAAATCGTGGAAATTCAGCTAGAGGGAAAGTATAAGAGAAAATTCCCTAGTATATGAAGAATTAAGAAATGCAAAATATACAGACTGATATTCTATTAACTATTTTCGAGGAGTTAGGATTACCAAAACTCCTTTATGGATTTACTATGACCATGTATATATACGAATATATATATATATATATATATATATATATATATATATATATATATATATATATATATATATATAATATCGTATATATATCGACACGTTCTCTATCGATCCAAACGATTTATGGTATAGATTTCATCTCAGCTTCATTCTCCTATTGAAGCCAGAAGTAGTAAGAACTAGTACAACTTCCGGTTTCAATATTGATTCCTAAATATTGAAAATCGTAAGAGAGAACGAGAAATCTTTTTTGATGATAATTCAGCTTCCGATAAACTGGTTGCATGTCTGATATTCTTGCTCTATTGCTGCTGAAACTTATAGGCAGGCCCGTATCCAGGGGGGTCTAGGGGGCGGGCCCCCCTAAAATGTTGACGGTAGACTTGCAAATGAACTATAATGTGGTGATGAACTATATTATGGTTGGATCGGCCCCCCTAACTTCTACCAGGCCCCCTCCCCCTAAATTTTTGGGCTGGCTACCGTCCTGGTTATAGATATATTTCAGGTTTCTATATTGAATCCGCATAATTTGGAAATCTACAGTAATTTAACAATGTAAAAAGAAACTCACATGTAAGAGAACAAGGTATAAAAGTTTTCATAACTTTGCCTACTGCACGGAACACCAGTAAACTTTAGCCCAGACGGCCACCCAACTGAATAAGGGGTTCAGCCGGATAGTTAGTAGACGTTCGCTTCATCGTATGGACTTCAGAAGACGATAATCCACGATGTTACCACTTGTCATTATATGTCACTACACTGTCGTTATATGTCTTACACTGGCAACAGAATGCCGTGACTGGACCATAAAAAAGAGTAGCATGGTGCGATGAGTCTCGATTTAAATCTTATCACGCCGATAACAATCTATAATTTGGCGCCAGCCCAACGAAATCATGTCAGGTTAGAACTGTACAAGATAATGAATACTCCATGTTGATTTAAAGTGTTTTTCTGTAAGCAATGTTTTGGACCTTTGGTACCTACTATTCACCCGTATTGTATCGGAGTACAAAGATCTCCAGAGTCAACTATATCTTTATTTATTTCTGTCATACGAGAGGAAATGGAGTCTACTAGCGGGACAACCACCCTCGTAACAGATCCCAGTTGGTCACCATCTGTTTGGAGGAGCATTGCACTTCTTCCTGCTGAAACAACCACCGAGAAGCCCGGATTTCAATCTCATTGTGCATCTCAGAGAGTTATGCGATGGACATTCCCGGTAGTATGTGAAACGAGTGGAATTTCAACTTAAAAATTGTAATTTCAAAAGTAATAATAAGAATTGAAATATATTTTTCTTCTTTCTTCGTTAGTAACACATTGAGATGTTTGGATTGTGGAATTATCCAAAGAGTACTTTGTCAGCGGATCGATTTGTCACAAATCACTCATTTCGATCACAGTTGTCCATTGTTAAGTTATGAGCAAATTTAGACATCTTTTGTCAGATCTAGCTCGAAATATTTAAAAATTTCATACGAATTATAATTACAATAGAATCACGATAGGATCCCTTATAATTCACGAACAGTTTCAAAAAAGCATTGCAACTGGAATCAAATCCTCTGAAAGATCAGCGAAACCTACAATAAAATAACTTTTGCATTCACATAAGAAGAAACACAAACTATATTTCCTTTAACATACCAATTAGCACTACCATTTGACAATATCAGATACTTGGAAACAAACTGCAAACTAAAAGTTACTTTTGAACAGCACTCACCTTTAAACAAAATTAATGACAGGTGCAACTTGTTGTTTTTCTCTCATCTCAAATATAGCGGCTTTACACCCTGTGAGGGCATTAATATTCTCAAAATGGAACAGAAAAATAATTGTACAATTGTCGAAACATTTTTCCGAAAGCAAATAGTCCTATTACAAATTAGTTTTGGGAAAACTAATTTGTATTTCTCAGTTCTTCACATAGTAGGGGATATTTTTTCCGAAAATTTTCCCTTCAGTTTTATCTCCACGATCTTCCACGTCCGCCATTTTAGGCAATACAAAGATTCGGACAAACGAGTATCCTTATTTCGCCTAAATTGGCGGACATAAATCGTATCTTTTATCTGTCATAAAAGTATCAGATAATTGGTTAGGCGAAACGAGGATTAGGCCAAACGATGCAACATTGATTGTCTGGTACGCACCAATCCCTCTGGCTTGTTCTTAATTGTCCCAGCATCCGCAGTCGATGATTTGAAAAACAGAAGAAAATATTGGGAGTTAAAAGAGGAAGCTGAGATCGAGAAATGTGGAAGAAACACTCCCAGGTTCAAACCTAAAAAGAAAAAGATAAAACTAATTGGTCCCAGGACCTCCCAAAAGGCAGAATACTTAATAATAATAATAATAATAATAATAATAATAATAATAATAATAATAATACGAAAGGATACACGATAAGTCCAAGTAGGGTGTATGACGTAACAGGTACACCTATATTACAAATTGGGCCACGGTCGTGCATTTCTAGAGCACTCATCTCTGGTTCGACCCCAGCTTGCGCCAAGTGAGCTTTGTGGTAAACAAATACCGTGTGCGTGTGTGTGTGTGTTTTCTCAGGATTCTCCTGTTTCCTCCTGCTTTTTTCACTCTACTCACCGTCACCGTTCCCTTTAGCATACAGGGAATAAGCATGGGATATTAAACTAAACATTTTCATTTCACTTCATTTTGTATCGCAATAGCTTCATAATGTAGTTCAAGAAAATACACATTTCTGACCACTATTTTTATCTGGTCCAGAGAGTTGGACACTTGCTTTTTGCGTATGGGTTCCCGTCTTCGACTCACAGAAGAGAGTCGATAAATTTTCGAACGCAGTATGGTGGTTCGGATTCCACCTTAAACTGTAAAAACCACGTCTCATATAGCTTCGGTGCTGAAAGAGACGCCTGCAACTCCAAAATAACCAATGATTGCTTGTGAAAATCGACCGAGTAGCTTTTCTGGGACAAGCAGAATCCCGAAGAAATATGCTTTAGTTGAAAAGTGAATTTCCTACGACAATATTAACAGTCAGAACAGTGTTTGGATCGCGATCAACATCCATAATTTCTAAACAATCCTCCGCGCAAAAAAAAAAAAAAAAAAAAAAAAAAAAAAAAAAAAAAAAAAAAAAAAAAGCTGCTGTTGTGGTGGCCTATAAGAGGAATACTCAATGACGTATTTCTCTGTCGAAACGAAAGTATTGGTGCTCTTCGTTACAAAGTTGAACTCCATGAAATGGACCGCAAATCTGTCCCGAATATTCAGCAATGTTCTCAAGTTACTCGACAATGCACACTCACATGTCACTCAAAGGACGGTGTAGACTGTATGAGTTGCCGTATAAAAGCCTTTCTCACTCGCCATATTCTTCTGAAATATCTCCTAATGAGTACAACTTCTTCCAACATCAGACCACTTCCTGTCCTGAAGAATTTCCTTGATGACCTGGCAGTGCAACATGTAGCTCAGGACTTGACACGGAAGGCTCCTGACCTTTTTCGTAATAGAACCCAAGCATTGGCTTGGCGATGAAGAATTATATGGCTGTAGCCAGAAACTCTTTCGAGTAGCCAAATTTTTTTGTCTTCGTTTGAAAATTAAAACCTCGCTTGTGAATTTCAATCGCACCAATCAAAAAATAATAATAACAAATATCATTCCGAGGTAGAAGCCTAAGTGTATAATGCATGGAAATATGACACTTCTATTGTAATTGAATGTATGTACAATAAAAACAGAGAGAAGAAGAACATAATTAAGAATTAGGATATGGTATAACAAAAGGTAGGATCAATACAAATAGTAAAGTCTCGCTTATACTGTTTAGAATTAATAGAGAAACATACAGAAAGAGAGAGAAAAAGAGAGTGAATAGAAACTAATACAGAGATTATTAATATAGCAAAGAAGTAGATGCTATCAGTAAGATCCCCAAGCAAAGCGCCTATCAGAGAAAATGAAGATACATATATAAACTAATTCGTAAATGAAAAGTAGAGATGAAACTAAAACATCGCAGCAGATACATAAAAATGATTGAACGTAAGAAAATCAATTATGAAATTTGGTTGGTTGTGCAATCATCATCCAAGGCCCAACTCTCTCTATATATCTGTTTTGATATCTCTGTCCCGAATATTTTCAATCATTAACTTAAATATTTTTCTTTTTATGCTAGCTTTTGAAGTTGAAATCCTAAGAGAGCCCCGCTTCCAGGTATATTCACTGCCGCTTGCTTCCATCGCTCTACATTTCTCCTGAATACTTTTTTTCAATACTGTGAGAGGCAAGAAATTTATCAATAGTAGCGTAATTTCTTTTCAGTTTTGTATATAAATATTATGTTTTTCTTCCAGCTCTTCTAGAGTTAATAGAAAAAGAAACTTTCTAAGTATAATATGAGATATTTTAGAATAAAGCATCATCTCGATGAATTACAGGGAAATATGACTAACGTATGAATAATATCATTTGTAACAGTTCTTAAACTTTCATGGCGAATAATATTATAATTAGAATACCTTTTACATTTTTGTTGACTATCAATGTTCATTAATACGACGGAAAAAAATAAGTTTCAGTTTTTACCAAAACAAAATAATTACCTGTATTTTAAGCACTGTAATAGTCTAAATGAGTGGTATACCCATGAAATAAAGACTTAATTCAGGTTTTAAGTAAGGTAACAAACTTAAAATAAGAATCTCTCTCTCTCTCTCTCTTTATATATATATATTGTGCGTTCAAAACGTCTTTTCGCAGTGGTTATGGCAAAGAGGGCATGGAGACATTCCACTACGGCTTTATTGCGCAGTATACGTTTCTGTTGAGTTAGAGGTTAAAGTCTAACCTTGTTCGTGTTAATGTCAGACATTTGCATAACATAATTATATATATATATATATATATATATATATATATATATATATATATATATATATATATATATATATATATATATATATATATATATATAAAGGAGAAAAATGTGAGTTTCAATACTTTCCTCACATTAACAAGTGCTTACATCCAGTACGGAGAGACTTTTTGAATACACTAGGTATATATGTGGATATATTTTTACATTTCGTTAACTACGTATTATTATTAAAAAGAAAAAATACTAAGAGCTTTACAGACAAAAATTAACGTAAAATTGAATTTTAATGGAAATTACCATGCGTTATCAAACTTTTGTGTTAAGTTTGATCTCAATAACTGCAAAGCATAGAGTAGGGCTAATATGTTGCATATTTTATGCTATATAATCGTCTGAATTCATTACAGTAGATTGTTTGTATTAAAACAACAATAATGCATTATTTTACTTTAATTTCGAACATGTACGCTCTCATTCAAAGTAATTTTAAATTATTCAACTCATTTTGCAATTGCATTTGCCCTTTCATAAGAACAGTTACATATTTATTAAGCAAACTGCTGTATTGGAAACGAAGGTGTACGGACATAACCTCGCAACCGGAACATGGAACTTTTTAACATTCTAATAAGCATATTTTTCTCCGCGCGCTACCCTAACCAACTGTTTTAAGTTGGTCACAAGGAAGTAGGTGAGGTTACATTAACATCGAAATTGCACCACCTGAGTGTGAAGTATTATCATGGGGATCAAGGTGGAACAAAACGAGCCCTTCAGGGCTTCTAACCTCCTTCGCTCGCTGATGGTCGCTCAGCTATATTTCGTTAATAAGAGCTATCAGAAATCTCTAGGTTGATGGTGGAAAAATCACAATTTGTGCATTACATCTTACATAATTTACAAGGGAAAACGAATATTATTTTAATCTTATTTTAATGAAAAAATTATGAAAAATTAAAGAAAACTTTCCTTGGGCTGGGTTTGAACCCATGCCAAAAGCAATTTTCATTACTAGCCCTTTCTCTAGCACGCTCAACTACGAGGGCCGATAACATCTGGCGTTTGATTTCTGCTATATGTATGCTAAGTGGCGAGAAGCGGATAACTTCAACCAATCAGAACCGTGTATTTAAGGGTCGAGTGTAATTAAAACATATGTTTCTAATAAACATAAACAAGTCTCATTTTCGAGAAGATACCAAACAAGATGACATTGTTCCAACACACTCTGAAAGAGTTTTGTTTTCAAAATCCATTTAAAGGAGGAAATATTTTTTGACAAATTTATTTTTGAAGTTAGTTAGTTTTGCATGTACTTTTATATCATAGCATTTAATGTCTTGCTACTGTATTAACAACAATCTACTGATGGAAGACTTAGTGCATAAATCATTGATTTTCACGTCCGCGCCATCTTTATTTTGCAGTGTAAACTGCAAATTGTGTAACCAATTTAATATTTAATCAATCTCTGAACAAAACTATCCCTTTCAACACGGGGACAGTCATATCTTCGTTGATAACACTACTTGTCTTTCTTCTTGTACGTGCCAAAAATGACCTATCACAAACCAAAACAACTGCAAATCGTTGAACGAAACTTACAAAATCACTGCACGCCGTTTCGAAGCACAAAAATAATAAGGGGCACTTCTACATCGATTTTAATCAACCCGCACAATTGTGTTTCCCCGTGTTGAAAGGTCTATCGAGTAACGTGGTTGATAAAGCTATGTAGCGACGACGTATTTATCCATTACATTAGGCCTACCGCTCATTGGCAACATTTTGTCGGGCAACTATCTTGTTGCTCTGGCTAAATGCATTGAGTCTTATGGGAGTCCGCTCACTGAGGCGACAGCGACAGAAAAGTTGCCGAGGTGTCGCCAAGCAGGGCGACAGCAGGGCAACATCTCGGCGACGGAACAGTTGCGCAACATCTAAAAATGCATTGAGTCTTATGGGAGTCCGCTCACTGAGGCGACGGCGACAGAAAAGTTGCCGAGGTACCTCCAAATAGAAAGGTAAAAAATAAATGTTTTCTACAAGTTTTTTTTTTCACGTAACTTGTGTAGTTCGTTCCATGTGTAGCGCGTGAAAAGAAGTGTTCGCAATGGAAACATACATTCTTTGATTAGTGACTAGCATGTCTTTAGTGATAAAGACTATGAAAAATTAATTGAGGATATAGAGCAGCGTTTCCCAACAATTTTCAACTTGCGGCACACTACGGGTGTAACTTGAATTCTCGCGGCACAATCATAGATATTATTATTATTATTATTATTATTATTATTATTATTATTATTATTATTATTATTATTATTATTATTATTTGCAAATATAAAATACCATGGTAATTCTTTTCTGTGATTACTGATCATCTTCTCACAGAGATGAAAGCTTGATCACTGGTTTTCCCCTATGCTAATTCATTATGATGATTTTTTTATTCTAATTTTAAAATAGCAAAGAATTGCAATGAAATATAGAACTCAGATTTTTAAAAATACGCTTTCTTCTTCGAAAACTGTATCCAACCTTTATCTAAGAACGAAGATCACTAAATAACGAACGAACAAACAAATGTCTTATACTTTTAACTTTGCTGTTTTTACCAAAATCGGTGCATATTATTGCAATCACACAGCTTGCGATACTTCAAAGTCAGAACACCTGTTGAATAAACTGTTGTTCTGTCATTCACGTGCGAATGAGTGTTCTACGAACGTTCACTTGACGCGTGCCGTACAAGTGCTTTCATTTCTCGGTGTTAGTATAACTCTCAATTGAAGCGTAACATAGCAGCTAACCGTAGAAATGTGTACGAGCAGAAATACTGTCTGCTACATAGTAATAGATGTAGAATAATATATTACAATTACAGAAATTTTTTCCATAGTAGAAATTCATAGTAATGTGAAATACAAAAATATACATTTTTTCGTATGTCTTGCAATTTGGTTGCTATAGAATTAATAATTTTGTTTCGATTTCCTCGCGGCACACCATCGGTCCATTCGCGGCACACCAGTGTGCCGCGGCACACCGGTTGGGAAACGCTGATATAGAGAAACGCTCAGCGTTAAAGAAAAAAATATGGAAGGAAGTGCTTTTCGCTGTAATAGGAAACTAGAATGAGCTTTCCAGCCAAGAAAAAAAACACAGGTAGGTACATTTTTCGATAATGACATATCGCTGTCATACTACGCACTACTACTTTCATTAATTTCCCACAACTAGAAAAAAAATACAGATAAAATTATCATTTTCAAGTTTCTTTCCATTTCTAATATAAAAAAGAAAAAACAGTACTGTATAAAAATGGCCGATTTTAAAACGTGAAGAATACGCGGGAAGAACGAAGATAGCCAATTTTTTATTTTATGGCTATACATAGAAGATTGAGAGTACAGTTACTGTACAGTGTTGTCGGATTGCCGCTTTTGTTAGTTTTGTACTGTTAGTTATTTCCAGTCGTTTTATATTTTCGTTATTCTTGTTATCTTTTGATTCAAATAATTGTTCCCGTTCGTATTAGCTTACACAATGCCGTTATTTTTGTCACTCATTGACGTTCAGGGACGTCATTTAGGGGGGGCAGGAGGTGCAATTGCTCCCCGAGAGTTTGAGGAATACATATACTTTAATCAATTGTCTACTAATATACTAGTACAAAACGTGAAAATCTTATGTCGGTGGTGCTCTTGCCCCCCTAAAGTGAAGACTGAAATAACGCCCCTGTTGAGGCTACCTTCGAAACTTTATTTAAATTTATTTATTTAACCATTGAAATGGGCGGTAGTTTTTTTTTTTATGTCCGAAACCAGCGATTATGTGAACTGTTCCGGTTGCCGATTATGTAAATTGTGATATCAAATGCTCGGCAACTTTTCTGTTGCCGTCGCCAGTGAGCGAGGGTATGGCAACAAAACTGTTTTGTCTCCGTGAAGTTGCTGACTGCAGGCGACAGCGACGAGATAGTTGCGCAACTGTTTTGTCGCCAGTGAGCGGTAGGCCTTAGTTGAAGAAGAAAAGAACAACCTCGTTTTCAAACGAATATAAGAGAAGTTAAATATAATTCAAAGCAAATTTTTATTTATTTATTTATTTATTTATTTTGTACAAGTTGTAGCGGAAATATCAGGTAACGATATAATGTAATTATTTTCAGATAATGTGTTTATTTGGAGGAATATATATACACTGAAAAATGAAATGAAATCTTTAACGTCTCAGGATTTTGCCCTTTTAGGCTAAGGCAAGTGAATGATTAAGGCAAGTGAATGATGATAATGGAAGAATTGTTGGAATGAGAAAACACACGGACACGATATTGTGCACCTCAAACTTACTTCTCCTTAGGATCGAACTAGAGACCTTATGCACCAGAGGTAAGCGCTGTTCCACTGAACCACCTTTCTGCCCTATATGCATACTGAAATGGAAGGCTGAATACAAATAGTAGTTCGGGAATATAACTTTCTCTTCCCTTATATTCTGCCACGCCTTTTCATGTAACTTTAATATATAGTATACAAATCTACCTAAATTTAAAGTTAGCCTACTCTGATCTAAAGAAAAATTTCTATAATTATGTAAATTTTGCCAAAGTTCTCTAGGCTTTGTCTCAAAATATGTTTTCTATCGATCCTTTATGCACAAAATATAGCTATTGAAATATGGTTTCGTGCAGTAATTACTACAGTTCATGAGTACTGTACAGATGATGAATGAATTCTTTATTTACGAATTATAACTTTATCAATACACATGGGGTGGTTTTGTTTGTTTACAATCTAAGTATTATTATGGATAGCATACAGTCATTTTACATATGATACCTGTTTCCAGTATTTGAGTAATAGAACTGTTATAATTACTTTTCGGATGATAAACATACGTTACGTGGGATTTATTCTGATTGTTTTGTTGAAGAATTCTATACTGTTTGGGTATAGCATCTCGAACATCTGTAGAAAGAAAAAAAGGAAAGGGAAATGTATGTGCTTATATTGATAAGCAATAGTAAGCAACTTTTGATGTAAGTACTAACAATTGAAATAATTCAATAGTAATTATTAATCAATAATAATTAAAGCGACAACACTTAAGATAAATGAAGCATTAAAAGAATATGTTTTATGAAAGTTATTTTTTGGAATAGTCACAGAATGCAAGGGACGTTTTACGTGCTTGAGATATTTTGATTTTATTCTCACAATCTTCTTAGCCCGTGTCCATCTGCGCCGTTTGGTTAACCTGTAAAGAAAGAAAACAAATATGCTACTAAATAAAAATAAAATGAAATTTTTATTTTACGTCCCACGATTATGCCGGTGAAACTAAAGGAGACGGGATGATGAGAAATGAATGAAAATGGTGGAATGAAGGAAGTGCGAGGAAACGGGAGAACCCCGAGGAAACTCACGCACACGGTGTTTGTCCACCACAAAGTTCACTTGGCGCGAGATGGGATGAAACCAGAGACTCCAAGCACCAGAGGTGAACGCTCTACCACTGAGCCACTGCTACTAGTAAATAAAGTAAATATACTATTACTTAACTGCTACGCTATTCTACATACATATTCTTCACTAAAACCTTATTGTATTTCTGAATCACACCTATTTCGACTTAACCTAATCTAATATTATATACACGCAGAGCCTAACCTAAAGCTATGTAACTAGTCACCGTATGAACTTACAACAATTTTCTAAGACAGCAATGTGAAACAGCCGGCCCTCGGGCCGCCCCCGGCCCACTGAATCCTTTAGTGCGGCCCGCCTGGCTCGTTATTGAAAATGAATTCCTCACGTAATCTCTTAAACTGTGAGCTGAAAATATCCTTCGCGCTGGAACATCCAGTACCATCGAACATTGGCAGACTATTGTAAATAAATAGATTTTCCTCCTTTTCTTTAGTAAATAAATGTATTGGTTACCGTTAAAACAGCTTTTATGTTCCTATGATATTAGTGTGCGACGAACGATTTTATAATAAAATGAACATGGCTATTTAATTCTTGTGAAAATGTTGTACATTGTTTCCTATGGCCCTCGACGCCAGTAAGTCATCTGTGGCTGGCCCACTCCTTTTCCAACTTGCACATGCCTGTTCTAAGATCTACTCTAGTTCCAATGAACCATTATTACACTTCTACTGAAGACTACACTACTACACTGAGAAAAATAATTGTAAGTGGCGTACTTAAAAAGATAGGTCACATGCGTAATTCCTGTAGTTTTTGGACTTAACGTACAGCAGACGTATAACTGAAAACGCATGTTTTATAATACTTTCTGTATAAGTGTTCCATCTATACCTACTTTCCGTATGAAACAATGTAGGCGGTCAAGATCTCACATACAAATAGAAGTATAAAACATATAGCTGATGAAGGTAACCTAAGTATATACATGTGATATACGGAGAACTGTTAGATGTCAGACATCCTGCAACGGCATGATGTAACACCTAAGGGCAGTGCCTATGTAGCATACGGATAACGTACGCTCCGTACTGATTTCGATAGTAAGCAAGAGGATACCGTATATTTGTACAATATACCGCTGTCCGGAGAACGGATTTTTCTCTGTGTAATTATTGGAAATTCTATTACTATGTTTCTACTGATTTACTTAATTAACTTGTAAAGACTCTAGTATCTACATATAAAGAAGAAAATTCTTTCATTAAACACTTACCTGATAATGAATTACTATTTGTATGTTACTTTGTGTTCTGTTTCTCATTTACCAATATCATGAGAACTATCGAGAATAATATAACTTTTCAAATTTCATTTGGTTCTTGATTTCTATCATAGTAAAATTCCATATAAATGATTAGAATAAAAACCGTATTACTGAAAAATATTTGATTTGCTATCTTTATTCTCATACATATTACGTCCTTAGAGCATTTTTGATTTCTTTGTATATTAACAGAATTATAGTAATTATAGCAGAATGTTAGACTTAGATTTAAGAACAGTGGCGTATTTAATGGGGTCTTCCGGGCTTAAACCCCCGAAATGTTATTTACTATTTTAAAGTAAATGAAATATCTTGCAGAATTTTCACAATTCCAGGAATAAAGTTAGCAAAGCCCTCCCAGAAACAAAATCGTAAATACGCCACTGAAATAGCCCGTACGATATGATTTTATTATTTCTGAGTATACCACACTCTCCACCAGCGGATCTGATACGATTTTCTAATATCTCTAGGTCTCACTGGAAACAGCTTTTCCTCTAGGTTTAGTTCTTCATCTATCGTTGCCCTGCGGCCAGGAGGACTGGACTAAATACTAATAGTTGCGCATTGTCTTTAAACTCACAACTCCAACTATACGAAACGAAGGCCAAACGACATCTACTTTCACAGTAGTGGCAGATCTAGTCCGAGGCCGGGGGTTCTAGGCCCCCGAGTTCTCAAGTGGCGAAAATAATTTCAGCTATTTTTTATATATTTTGAAAGTTTATAGTAACATCATGATATACCTATCATAGTCTGAATTCTGACTGCCCCCCTCCCCCAGTTTTTACCTTCTAGATACCCACTTTTTCACAGCGCGGAAATCCGAAACCGTATAATGGAAGGTGAAGCTGGAGGGTCCGTTCAATATAATATATGCAGTAACTATATTTTGAATAGTCTGCACTCAAGAAATCGTTATGGCAAGATGTTGCCCCGCAAGGTTTTCGCCAGGCGAGGTTGTAGCCTGAGAGATATTGTACCCAAAACGGAAATCAAATCATGATTGTGAAAGCCGCTCCGTTTTTCTTGGATTGGAAAACGCTATTAAACAGGGCATGTGGTAATTATACGGTATGCTACTATATTTCCTAAGCAAATTTAATTCCTTCACATTTTGTCCCACACTTTTTGAAAGTATGTTAGATCTGGGAATGAATAAGAATAATAAACGACTATTATCATTCACTGTTAATTTTATAATATTACCTATGATAGAAAAATTATAACATGAGACTTTCTGAAAATGAATCCAAGAAATGAAAATGAATGCTTCTTGATTTTTTTTTTAACGAGTTTCAAAATATATTTCAATTTAAGCAAGAATTTTCGTGTTTTATTTTCTCCGAACTACGAATTAAATTTAATTTTATTCGTGAGTGTTTGGTTTGCTCAGATACTTTCACTGGAAACTTTACAAATAATATATAATATTGCTGATTTCTTCGTTCTTCACAGATTGTTGCACACAAGTTGTTTTGCTGTCTGCGAAAAGTGTAAAGGAAATGGAAGTGAGCAAAACGAAGCAGACATAACGGGCCGTTTAACACATCGTTTCCTCAGCAATCAGAGAAGATATATCAACAATATATGGGACAGGAATGGCATGAAATGCTATTGTGTAATATGATTCTTTATTGAAGCGCTGCCTCCGCTGCCGTGGAAACGTACTCTTCCTTTATGGCTGTGTTTGATCATTTATGCTGCTTGCGTCTGACGCGGGATATTCGCCTCCTGAAGGAAAGTTACGACCTTATTCTTCCCGGGAGTCAATAGCTGTCGGTTCTCGCAAACACCTGGCTCATCGAATGACTACGGCCTCCTGTGCTAGTGTTGCCACTTGGATGCTTCCGAGTTTTTCCAGTTGTGGCTCTTTGCCTTCATGATACGAGGACTTGTAACAACTAAGAAGCACACACAGAATTATAATGAATCAATAATACACACAATATATACACAAAAAAAGAAAGCAAAGCCGCGAGTGACACACACATGCACAAACAGAGAGAAAGACAGAGCAAGAGAGAGCATAGAAATATTAATATACTAATGAATCTTTAAAAGGGTTTTGTTGTTTGTTTTTCCAATTTCCCATTTAATTATACAAAACAAATAATAAAAAAAATTGATTTTAAAATAAATTTAGTTTGCTTATCCAAAACTAACATTTTGCTTTAAAAATTGCTGTAAGAAACAATCTACTTTACATTTTCGGAACATTGGTTTCGAAGAACTTAACAACAACAACAACAACAACAACAACAACAAAAAAAAAACTAGAAGATGCAGAGATTATGCATTAGTCTATTTAGATATATGTTTCTTTTTACATAAAAATCCATTGTGTAAATTGTGAGGAATATCGTTGTATAATATTTTTCACTACTGTGAACACCGAAGAAAATATCGCATATATTGTATATCAATAGTTCCTCACCTAGCTTTTGAACTTATTATTTTCTGATAGATACTTAATATTGTACTCCTTTGACAAATTTCTTAGTAATAATAAAGGGTTTCTTTGTTAGAAAATCTTTTTGGGGGAACATGGGAAGGAATATTGTATTGATTAATTATCATAGACATTAAGAATAAAAACAAGGCATATTTTGAAGAGTATTTAGAATCTAAGAGTGATTTCTTGAGCTGCTATGGTGAAACTCTGAAAACAAGATGGTGACAACGACGTACTGTAGAATATAAAGATTATAATTTGTATATTTAAAATGGTAAATCATTTACTTCTGAAAATAATAGTAAATAAACACATACTCTGTATAGAAAGTGGTTAGCAAATTGAATGACCTTGGTCATAAAAGATTTTGTTTTAACTAACATAATCTAAATCTGATTACTACATATCATATTTGATAGAGCATCATGAGAAATGAAAAGGAGCATCATGAGAAATGAAAAGGAGTTACGGGGCTTCAACATTTGAATATCCAAAAAATTATATCATGGAATTATGTACGTTTAAAATAAATATCTTGAAAACCGTTAAAGCAATCAAAACAAAAGTGGCACAATATAATGAGAAGAAAAACCCCTATAGAAAACTATAAACAGTGTTTCCATAGGTGAAGCAGTGTTGCCAACTCAGCATGAAAATATTTTGTTTGAAAAAGCATTATATACAAGCGTGCACACATTTAAAATGCACTATTATCACTAATTATAACAGTGAAGTGCAGTGGTACAATGTTGCACACTGTTAGGGCTACGTGTGCTGAAAATGTTCAATGGAGAAGTCTGATATGTGGCAACAGATGCTAATAAAAGAATCTGGGTCTCATACTATCAATTTAGTTCAAATGCATAACACCGATAGCATAACATAGCAAAATGTCAGCAGTGTCACAAAATATTGATGCATTTGAAAACCGAAATTGAGTGATGGCATTTTAGGTTCCGTATCAGCTCCGAAGCTACACAGCACGAGATCTCTAGTGTAAAGTGGGATCCAAACCACTATGAAAGAGAAAGATAACAATGAAATGTAAGGTGAAAAGTATAACAAAAACATGTCAGAAGAGGGATTGGAACCCGCGATTCCTAATATGTCGATTGTCTAGCCTTCTAGACCACACGGCTATCCGGGCCGACTATAAACGAAATGAGGTAATAATAAAATAATTATATTGCCAATGTTAATATAGTAATATTAGTGTACAAACATAATCATATGATATGTAGGAAAGGAAGTAAAACAATATGTCACTTAACACGAAAGATATAAACCAAGAAAGTACTCTTCCAAATATTGGTAAGATAATCTGGAGAATTAGTTTACAGAACTAGAAAACACGTGTTTCTTTCCATGCGTGTGTCATTTTGTTTTCGCGAATTGTTTGCTTATTCACCAGGACTACACAAGTAGAATGCAAAACTATTACCTTTTTCTAATGCATTTCTTTATTACGATACGTTGTCATATATCAGACTTCTCCATTGAACATTTTCAGCACATGTAGCTCCAACAGTGTGCAACACTGTACCATTACATTTCACTGTTTAGTGATAATAATGCACTTTAAATCTGTGTACACTTTTATATGGTGCTATTTCAAAGAAAATATTTTTATGCTGACTTGGCAACACTGCTTCACCTATGGCAACACTGTTTGTTGTTTTCGACAGGGCATTTTATTTTCATTATATTGTGCAACTCTTGTTTTGATTGCTTTAACGTTTTTCAAGATATTTACTTTAAACGTACATAATTCTATGATATAATTTTTTGGATATTCAAATTTTGAAGCTCCTTATTCTTCTGGTCCATAGCACCTTAAATTTTGCTCATTTTCATTTCTCATGATGCTCTATCAGATATGCTATGTGGCAATCAGATGCTATGTGAGCTACAACTTGTGGGACCTTCCGTGTAAGTTTTTGTTCGAAATCACAGTTGAAGTAAATTTTAGTTTCTATTAGAGGTTTCAACACAATATTTTCTTCCAAAGTCAATAGTTAACTGAAAATGTGTTCTAAACTATCCTTCTACTGTCATTTTCAACGAACTTAAAAAGTTCGTTACTGAATTCTCTATGTCTGTGTTTGTCTGTTATTTGCGATTTTTTCAGTCTTGAACACTGCATTCAATAGAGCATCAAAAAGTATCAGAGAAAGTGATTAAATTTTTCACGTCACTCTTACCGTTCCCGAGACATTGGCCAAAAATGGCCGATTTCCAGAGATTTAAGGACCCATATCTCGGGAACCGTAAATCATCTAAATCATCATGTTGATCAATATCTAAAAGGATGATAAACATTTTAGTACCAAATAATAACCGGTGGCCACTGTCCAACTGGCCACTCTTTTGGACAATGGCAACTTGGCCAGTGGACACCCATTCTTATTGGTAAAAAAATGTTGACCATACTCTTAAGTAGAGATGCAAGGGCTCGGAAAAAAACCGGCTTTTTTGGAAAAAAACTCGGTTTTTTCTGCTTCGCTTTTTTGCTTGGGAAATTTTGGGCTTTTTTCAAAATTCTGCTTTAAATTGATAAAGCAGACTTTGTTTCGCTTCTCTATAACACAAAAAGTCCTTTAATTAGTGGTTGATGCCGATAATAATATAAAACCTCGAAAGTAAACCATGAATTTCGAAAAGATATTTTAAACAATTTTACTTCAACATTTTTACATTATGAATTCCAAAGGATTAACCAATGTATATAATAAAAAAAACTTTAACCTCCTATATACAAAAGTAAGCAGAGTTGGCAAGAACCGTGGTTGTTTCTGAAAATGCTAAAAAACAGTTTTTTGGGGGCAGTTTAAACCAGGCTTTTTTGGGGTTTAAACCAGGTTTTTTGATTTAGATATTTTGCTTTATGTATTTATATTACATATTCACAGAAATAAGTTTGTTTCGCCTTGGTGTTATTATTCAACAACGGGGTTATGCTGGAAGAGGTCCCATAAGCTTAAAGAAGTCCGGTCAGTAAATTTCTTAAATTGAGAAACTTCCGCCCTAGCCATCGGGAAAATCCCGTCATTCTTTTAAATGTAAAACAATAACGGGAAAATCCTGTAAAATTTAATTTGCATGTAAAATTTAAAGGTCAACGTATTATAATTAGTACGCTAAAACTGAGGTATTAAATTACAAATTTAGTATGTAGATATCACTGAAAGTTCAATCCAAGCTAATGTTGGAAGCTACGTAGGTAATCGATAAATTTACCAATTTTAATCAATATATTTAAGCAATTTTGGCTTCTTTATAAAACAACAGGCATGCAGAAATATATAATTTGGTTTCGTTTCGTATGTTTAGGCTTAACATCCTTACGTAATACCGAGGTTATCAAGGAGAAGACTTTCGCTTAAAGTGACATCCGAAAGAGTACTTGGTTTACACATGAAAGAAGGGTTGTGGTTTGACCGAGAATTGAACATGGGACACCTTGATTAAAAGGTGAAAAGGAAATAAGACTAATGCAGATGGTTTGACACGTGAAACGTCGCCATGAAGTTCACACGATTCGTATTTTTGTTCTTTTTATTTTTTTAGTTTAAACCAGTTATTTTTAAAAAAAAAACAGCTGGTGTAAACGAGCCAACCCTAAGAGTAAAAACTTCTTTTAAAAAATACACAAATAACTAGCAAAATTGTATGTAGTATTTTTACTTCAAAATATTCCATACCCTCTTTTTGAAACAAAATAAAATTAAAATAAAACATAAGAGAAATACTTAGATTTATATGATAGAGGAGGGGGTGCAAATGTGGAAACCCAGTTTGAATTTAATTTGTAAAAAAGCAGTGAATCGTTAATTTAACCTGGAAAATTGTCTCAAAATAAATTAGAATGTTATAAAAATGGGACCATAATTTGCAAGTCCAAAAACTATGTATGTAAAAAATAAAAAAAACATTTGGCACATGTACTAGCATATTTCGGTTTTTTTAAAACTAAGGGTAATGTGGAAACACCCTAAAATTACAATAAATCAATGTGTATACACATAAAGTTGTTTGATCATAGTATGTTTTTAATCATAGTCCGCCTTATGCAGAGTCGTTTTGACAAATGATTAGCGTCATGCTAAACGCCCGACTTCTGCAGGAAGCAAATGTAAGTCAAACGCTTTAGTATGGTACTAATCACACGTCAGAATGTCTCTGCATATGGCCCAGTATGTTTTAATCTGTAGATGAAACAAAGACAACAAAAGATTTTAAATGATTACAAAGTTAAAAAGCTGATAGTTACAAAGTAAACAAATTTCGATACAAGGTTTTGTTGTCAACAGACAAAGACGTTATGTAGGTAAGTCTTATTTGGAGATATCACACATATAAATGTCAGTTTCCACACCAGCACACTCAAAGTGATTCCATTCCTCACATAATTGACATTGAATCCATAGTTCACCACGCATATCTTTCGAAAATAGATTCCCATAAAACATGCACAGGGCGTCTTTTTCGGTGGGCTCTTCTACTCCAACTGGAAGATAGACTGCAGTTTTTTTTTTTAAAATTGGAGGAGGAACTTTGGGCATTTTTCTAGTTTTCTTACCGGCTGCAGGCGACTTCTGTTTAGGTTAAGTCGTACTCTTAGATAACGATTCCTCGAGCTGTTTTCTCTACGGAGACGATGTGAAAACAGCGCAAGAACTCGGCTTACGGTCTCTATTCGAAGGCTTCCTCTTCAAAGGGGGTATTTTCATGATTTCACATGGTGACACACAAACTTTTGAACTTGTGCTCAGAACGTTGGGATTCTGTGAAGAGGTGCTCGGTACACTGGGATCCTCTGAAGAGGTACTCGGTACGCTAGGATCCTGTAAGAAAAATCGTGGAGACAATTATTTGCCTTTTTCTCCGCCTCTTTGTCAGTTTCCACTTTGCTTTACACCAAAGCCATACCCCTCACTTAGGCCATGAATAAAACGTATCTAACATATACTTGTATGATTCAAATGTGTGTTATCTTCAATAAATTATTCACTAATAATAAAACAAAGCAATGGTATTTAGGGTGTCGGAAATGTGGAAACGTTTCCACATTTCCCTCATCCACATGTTTCCAAGTTACCAGCATTGTAGTCAAATTGGATTGTACGAGTTAAGTTAAAAAGACGTTTGCTTGTGATTGTTTGAAAGCCACCAATACCTTCCCAATAACCTCCTTTCACAATACTCTAATATGTATTACACTACTTCTATGATACTTTAGACTTAATAATACTACACAC
Source organism: Thermobia domestica (assembly GCF_964235325.1). Classification (NCBI taxonomy): domain Eukaryota; kingdom Metazoa; phylum Arthropoda; class Insecta; order Zygentoma; family Lepismatidae; genus Thermobia; species Thermobia domestica. Next base: position 126,875,403 of record NC_137464.1, read on the forward strand.
TTACCTCCAAAAACTTCTCGAAAATGTGTAAACAACAATCGACGCACCACCATTAACTACACTGGCCGACTGCTTCATAGCGTTGTGCCGTGCCGAATGGGGATGAGGGTGATTGTTTACTGCAATTGCTGCTAGGGTAAAGCTCTCTGTAATCAACATAAGTTACGTTTCCACATTACCCTCATGTTTCCACATTTGCACCCTCTCCTCTACAATTAAAGGCTGCACATCAGGAACTTTTGGTTCTGTATATTCTTGAAATTCTACAGTCAAGTTTTTTATAACCACTATCAAGGGCGCCCATCAGGGGGGTTAAGGGGGCGCTCGCCCCCCTAGAGGAAAATGTACTTCAGAATATTGAAAATCCAATAGAATTTTTACATTAGTTACAGCAAAATTTGAAACTATTTTTGAAACGTCGCTTATACTTGCCCCTCCTTGGAAACCACAACATGGGCGCCCTTGACCACCATCACAGTTTACCCAGTCCTCAAGTTTTCTGAATTTTTTACAAGAGGGATTCAACGTATCATTACGGAACTCCTGTCCCCCCCTCCCAAAAAGGACTACGGAATATAATTAAGTTAAGCTAAATACAACTGCACAACAAACATGACTGAGTGGTTGGCTTTTGCGCTTCTATCGGGAAGTCCGGGATTCAACCCAGCATTCGACCATTCTGACAAAGCCTTCCTTCATTCCATCTGTGAATGTAGAAATAGTGCGTGTATTGGCCGACTAGGAGTGTAGGAGTTGGCCGACTTCCTTTCTTATTGTTTTTAAATCGTTATTATTACTAATTACCTGCAGTGACGGTTTTGCGAAGGTTAGAGTATCAGTCTCTCGGACTGAAGCCTGTTCCCCAAAGTTGTGGAATGTCTAAAACGAACGAAATATCTATTATGCCTTTACTCATAAACTTTAAGCTCCCGTCAAATAAAAATTACGAATGTTTAGAAAAACTAAACATTAGTAGTAAGAAAACCCCTCCCAAAACACTTTTTTAAATTCGCCAGTGATTCTCAGTATAAAATGATCTTCAAGGTTGTATCCGGAAGATTATTGCTAAACATATAAACGAAACGAAATATTAGTTGTGCCTGTACTCATAAACTTCAAGCACCTCCCAAATAAAATTAGGACTTTTTAGAAAACGAAGCAATCAGAGAAACCCCTCCCAAAGTACATTTCTAAATGTAGAAGTACGGTTTGACGGACATATCGAAAAACGTATGCTTTGACGGATATATAGGAAAACGTAAGTTTAATTTTCGTGCTAGAAGCTGAAGTACTAAGCTCTTAGAAATGAAACACGGATGACAAACTAAAATGATCTAGAGAAGGAAAAAAAATGTTGATAACTCAAAAGTTGAAGTAAAGTTAAATAGCCTGTAAAATTGCCCTCAAGTACTACCTAGGTACATTCTTCATGTTAGCTTTAATCCGTAAAATATGTGCTCCATCCATCTTGATGGTGAATTACAGAGCTAAATATGTCATTCAGGTCATGGAATTCTTATCTAACTATAGAATATACTATAAGAAAGCTATTTAGATAGAAAAATCATGAAAATGAAAAAAGCCAAAATTTCCAAAATTCTCGTTTTTTTCCCAAAAAAGCCGGCTTTTTATGTGAAAAAAACCATCGATTCAAAAAAGCCGGCTTTTTTGCATCTCTACTCTTAAGTATTGATTAATACCAATATCATCTCTCCATTACTTACCCTTCCCGTGATATTGGCCAAAAAAGGCCAATTTCTAGATATTTAAAAAGCTATAGCTCGAGAACCATAAGTTATAGAGAGATGATATTGATGTTAATCAATACCTAAGAGGATGGTAAATATTTTGGTACCCAATAGTAACCGTTGGCCACAGTTCAACTGGCCACTGGTATGGCCAATGACCAGTTCGCTAGTGGCCACCCATTAATATCGGTACGAAAATGTTTCGCATCCTATTAGTGATTGATTAACACCAATATTATCTCTCTATGACTTACCATTCCCGTGATATTGGCCAAAATGGCCAATTTCTAGATATTTAGAAAGCCATAGGTCGAAAACAATAAGTTGTAGAGAGATGATACTGATGTTAATCAATACCTGAGAGGATTGTAAATATTTTGGTACCAAGTGTAACCAGTGATCACTGTCCAACTGGCACTAGTTTGGCCAATGGCCAGTTGGATAGTGGCCATCAATTAATATCGGTACGAAAACGTTTCACATTCTATTAGGGATTGATTAACACCAATATCATCTCTATGTTACCGTTACCGTGATATTGGCCAAAAGATAGTTCCGATTTCGGAAGATTTAAGGAGCCATTTCGGGAACCATAAGTCACACAGAGATCATATTGGTGTTGATCGATAACTAAGAGGATGGTGAACATTTTAATATCAAATAGTAACCGGTGGTCACTGATTAACTGTCTAGTGGCCAACTGGCCAATGTTCCCCAGATATTGGCCAAAAAGTTCGAATTTCTAGATATTTAAGCAGCCATATCTCGAGAACTGTAAGTCATAGAGAGATGATATTTTGCTAATTATTTTGCGAGAAAGAGAAGAAGGTGAGGATAAAAAGTTTTACTTTTACATGTAGGAGGAATGACAGGTATCCTTCCCTCTCCCTGTCTTTATTCTTTTAAAGTTCGTTCTCGCAATGCTTTTGGAGCATTCTCAACTGGTAATATATGGTATATTCAATTTTAAGACGTGGGAACGAGAATTTTTACATTTTTCTTCGTTTCACTGATGTGAATTACTTTCTGAAAGAAGAAAAAAACTATTATACGGTAAAACAAGACCAGAAGTTTTAGAAATAATTGCAAGTTCTATCATTCTAATAATGAAGACATCGTTGAAAGAATGGGACAGCTCCAATTGTATATTTGGTTCAGGATTAGCGTTGTAAAGGTCTGAAAAAGAACGGAAATTTTGGGTTTAAAAAAAAATTACTGTTTTCCTTCCGAGCTTGGAAAAAAAACGGAAAATTGGGAAAAATTGAAATTTTCGAATTACGCTACATTATGCTTTTAAAATGAAAACTGTTTTATATTTACTAGTTTACAGTTAAGATCATTGAGTAGTTATGTTTCTTGTATTAAGGAAATTTTATGGTAACAAATATGTTTACACCACTCCTTTAAAGTTAGCACCGTGATAGAATGGTGTTATGGCTACAAAAGATACTAAATTATAATCCTAGTTAAATTAATTAATATAGACGCATTTAAATTATCTTAAGTAATCTTATAAAGTTACCGTTTTATGGGACGGAAGTGTTAAAATAACAGGGTTAAAATCATTTTAGTTAATACAATTATGTTAAAATCAAATATAAATTTTATGCAGATACGTATCTTCCTTGCGTTGTGTAAAATTTCCGGAAATTTTGAACCCATTAGAAAAAATCTTTTGTTCGGGAATATTGGCAAAACCCGGAAAATATAATTTAAAAACTATTTCTTTTCCTGATGTTAATCGTATTTCCTGTAACGTGTCTGCAGCATATAGTCCTATACAACGTATTTCGCTAGCAGGAAAAATACTCAAAGCAACAGCTTTAGATTTCTTTTTAGTTTTCTGATAAAAATCTCTCTTTATTATTTGTATATTTTTCGAACAACTCAAAAAGAGAGATGGTCTTATTTACATATATACACACACACCGCACAAGTACGTAAATTTGAGCAAATATATTATTTAATAGAAGAATTTAACATGTGAAACCTCCGTTCGTTATTATTAAAGACTAGCAGAATACCCGTTTTTCGCACAGGGAGAATGCGTTTGATTTTGGGTATTATATATATTCGCCACCATATATAATGTATGTGTACAGGGTGTTTCTAAACAACACCGACAACGTTTAGGAGGTGATTCCTGACATCAAGATAAGACAAAAGGTGTAGACCAACTTGGGTGCACAAATGCTTCCTTTCAGAGTTATAGGCTGCCGAAAACATGAAAGAAATGAAATTTAAAGGTTCATAGCTCCAAAACTATGAAACCTACCATAGTCGGGTCAAGACTTTACTTAGGAACTAATATGTGCCCTACTCAAAAATAAATGTTTCAGAATCCTGATGTATTCACGCAACAACTTTCATAGAGAGAATTTGGCTATGGACATTTAATTGGAAGTACTCAGAACTATCTCTATAAAAACTATTGTGAAAATACCGCAGGATTCTGAACCTTGGATATTTGGATAGGGCACATACTGGTTCTTAAATGAAGTCTTGACCCGACTATGGTAGATTTCATAGTTTTGGAGCTATGGGCTTTCAAAGTTCACTTTTCATGTTTTCGGCGGCCTATAATTTCGAAAGGAAGCATTTGTGCACCCAGGTTGGTCTATACTTTTTGTCTTATCTTGGTGTCAGGAATCACCTCCCAAACGTTGTCGGTGTTGTTTCGGACACCCTGTATATATATATATATATATATATATATATATATATATATATATATATATATATATATCCCATCTCCCCCGCCCCCAAGTTACGAGGATGAATTTGGATTTAAACGGCATCGGAAATGTCACTGCTCATTTCAGCGACCCCAGAAACTATAGATTTGACACTGATATCAGTCATTTTCGATCATTTTTATATATCTCTTCCTAACCAAGTTGCGGGCCTGAATTTAGATTTAAATGGCATCGGAAGTGTTACTGTTCATCTCAGTGACCCCGAAAACTATGGATTGGACACTAATATCAGTCATATTCGATCATTTTTTAAAAATATATCAACTCCTTCCCCCTACCTAAAGCTTCGGTGTTGAATTTGGATTTTAACTGCATCGAAAATGTCACTGTTCATCTCAGCGGCTCTTAAAACTATGGATTCACACTAATGTAGATTCTTTTGCATCCTTTTCATATATCACCCCCTTCCGCAATTTGTGGGAATAAATTTTGATTTAAACGGCATCGAAAGTGTCACTGTTCATCTCAGCGACCCCGAAAACCATGGATTCGACACTGATGTAGGCTATTCTCAATCATTTTTATATATAAACCTTTCACCCTCCCCTAAATTGCGAGCCTGAATTTGTATTTAAACGGCATCGGAAGTGTTACTGTTCATCTCAGCAACCCCGAAAACTATTGGTTCGACACTAAGATCGGTAATTTTCAATATATATATATATATATATATATATATATATATATATATATATATATATATATATATATATATATATATATATATATATATATCCGCAGTTCCTTCCTCCAAGTTGCACCTTTAAAGTGAAATGGTAAAACCCATCCCAGGCCCGAACCTCACCTATGTTGAAAATTTTTATCGAGGTCAGTTTGATGGTTCAAGAGTTGTTAAGTTACGAATATAGTCACGTTCATTTTTATGCATATAGATAATTTGTTGCACTAGAAAACAGATATTTGTTTACATACAAAATTCTGTACATAAAATTTTTATTAAAGTCTGTAGTTGCTATTAAATTATAGTAATTATATGTCTTAGTGCACGAGTATTAGTGAAATCTGTCTATTCTCGTTGTTTCAGGACGTAATTTGGTTAAAATTAACGAAATTTCACCAGATCAAAGAGCACATTAAGAACTTAGTTCCATTCAAGAGCCCTATTTGTTGCAACAGAAACGTTTCATGATGGTAGATGTGTATGCAATTGTGAAAGTTCTGTAATTAATGCACAACCAGGAGTAAACGACTAAACGGCACATAAAGGAAACGAGTGCAGACTATTAATTTTCAAGAATAATTACAACAGTTTTATTTTCGAATGCTTCTTTTTTAAATATTCACAATATTGAAATTCCTCAACTTAAATTTTTCACGCGTAAGAAACCGGAAAAAACGGTTTTTTACGAGCAGGTTCAAAATTTCCGAAAATTTTACAACACTATTCAGGATTGAAAGAAAAAATGTTTTAAAAGATCATTATTTGTACTTTAACCTCCAAATTTTTTTGTAAAGAAAGATTTTACCCGTATAATAGCACCTTTTTTTACAAAACGTTTGGAGGCTAAAGTACAAATATTGATTTTTAACATTTTCTCTTTCAATCCTGAACTAAATGTACAATTGGAACTGTCTCATTCTTCACCGAGGTCTTCATTTGTTTCAAGTAAGAAATACCATCATGATTTGAACTCTGCTTCACCGACCACATTTCAGACTCATTTGTGATCCTGAATTAACACCTTTGTATCATTATGTTTTAAACTTTTAGGGATCTGATTAGCTTTCGATACTTAGGTAGTATTATTAATAATGATTTGAAGTGTGAATGTGAAATAAAAGCAAGGATAGGAATGGCGAAAGAAGACTTTAGGAGAAAGAAAGTACCATTTTGTGGGACTTTGAATAAAGAGTTGAAAAAATGATTCATAAAATGCTTCATATAAAGTGTGCTGTATAGGCCAGAAACATTAAGATTTTGCAAAAATTATGAAAAACGACTGGAAGCTTTTGAAATGTAGATGTGGAGAAGAGTAAAGAGAATTAGCTGGGTCAAGCAGAAAACTAATGAGAGGGTCTTAGAAATGGATGGAAAAGAAAAAAACAATTTTAGATATTATTAAGAGGAAGAGAAACTGGTTCCGGCATTGGTACGAAATAATTGGCAATTGGTATCATGAGGGACATGCTGAAGGGTATGGTGGCAGAAAAGAGAGGGAGGGAGCAAAGGAGACTACAACTAATGTTCGATCAAAACAGAAAAGTCATACGTGAAGATGTAGAGGTTAGCCGAAGACAGTGTAGCATGGAAGCTCCTCAGTTGCAGCAGGTGTCCTGTCAATAATGGCACAATGCCGATGATGATGATGATTTCAAGATTGTAATCTTCTTAACTATAATTTTTAATAAAATATTTTTTCTTACACAGATTTTCCTTGATAGTTGATTTTCTAAATTCCTAAACAACGATATTAAGCTGCAAAATTTATAAAGAATATTGCAATTCAACTTGATCAGAAAATCAGTCTAGAGCATGTTTCTCAACCGATGTGAGGTGATCTGATATGGACTGTGAAACTTTCGAAGCAATGTGACAATGAAGATGAAAAATAAATGAAAATATTATAATTCAATATAAATTTGAAAGCAAGAAACAAGAAAAATATTCCACAGGCCAAAAATATTTATTTCCTAGATATGTTCAAGCATAGACACTAACAGAATTTGGAGGCTGTATGTAGGAGAGTCTGTTACAGTGCTGCCAACTGTATGTTGTGTGTCACGAATACACTCGGCAAAGGAGGCTGTGCTGTGACCAAAAAGATCAAGAACCAGTGGTCTATAGGGTAATCATGTTGAATTATAGTTAATATTTTGTAAACGAAAAGTTGAATCTATACAAATGGATACAAATTATAATCATCGTGTCGTATTCTCAAGCATCTTATTATCAATATCTCAGCTAAGTGGCACCAAGGTCAGTTTCTCCCAAATTTCAAAAAAGCGAAGGTTTTACTTGTGCGTGGAGATATATAATTATTGTAATCGTCATATAATATAAACTCCGCTATGATTTATTATCAATCTTTAGTCACAGTTTCACTTCTGTAAGTAACCGCAAATTTTAATTCAACATTTTAAATCTTTTATGAAAGTGCCGGTTTGGCATCTGTGAACAAAAATTTTTTATTGTTATTTTCAAGTTCATTTTAATAGCCTTGTTACGAAATTACAGCCGGAGTAACTTCAAGTAAGAATCATTCCTAAGTATGAAATATTGATAGTTCATAAAAATCTAGGATTTACCTCTGTAGAGGGGGGAAAAGTTTTAATCTTAAGTTATCAGTATTTTAGCGTTCAGCCTCATTAGCATTTCAAAGAAAAATTGCCCTTAACCTTTAGATTATTTATTTTTTATGAAAGTGGAAGATTTATACTCTGAAAGGAATGCAAAATGTATCGCTTGATGATACTCTAAAGTATATTTTTCTGCCTTATTAATTTATGTCGTCACAGTAGCTTCGAATCAGAACTATATAATTTCACACAAATATATAATTTCATTTATCTATAACTTCATTATGAATAAAGTGGTTTAGTATAACTTCAATATAACTCAACAGAAGGTGCTTCCTGGAAATGAAAGTATTTCCTTAAGTTGTGTAATTAGTACCAAAACCTGATACTTTATTCTAAACCGTTTTGAAGAAAGTAAGGATGACATCGAATCGACTTTTGCCTAGAATCGGAGCAATTAACACTATTCATTGGTATACATTTTTGGTACTGACTGTTCCGGTATAACCGTATGAAAAATTGTACGAGCCACTTACGAAGTTCATATAGTACTGGAACAGAGTAATGCTTACATCAGCAAAGTTGGAATTTAGTATCACCATGCTCCATTACGTGATAGGTGAGGTATGAGTACCAAAGAAATTTTCTCGTCTTGTGAATTAAAATTATGAGATTTATTTTTGAGTATTAAGGGAATGCTGTGTTACCTTTGATGTGGGTACTCACGGGATCAATTTTAGATTGAAGTTATTCTCTTTATCTTATAGTCTGGGAGGTAAACTAAGGAGGGAGTCAAACATAAAAGTTTATTTCCAATACTGATAATTTACACTATTATTTATGATTTCCTGTTGTCAAATATTGGAACTCCTTCTGTGGAAAGAAAAGAGTGATACTGATTGATAGTGATAGGGATAGTGATTGATGAATAGTTTCAAAGAGGATAATTACTACTTCAAGGCGAAAAGATTAGCGATGGAAACTTTGAATGTATCTCTAGTAATCTTTCAATAATAATGGAAATGGAATGATCATTAAAGCAAGTTCTGTGCATTTCTCATTTGTGATAACTTTTCAGCTATAAAATTTCCAAAAGAAACAAAGAAGTACAGTTTCCATCGGCAGACATCACACATCGTTTCGAATTCTTGGTTAGATCTCACTGGTGTCGTCTCTATTGCGCTTTTGTTTGTGCATTCCAGGTGGGGGAAATTGAGTGTAATACACTGGTTTGGATTCTGTCTTCAACTGTAGATTTACGTCTCGTGTAGCTTCGGTAGTGAAAAGAACGTTAAACTGCGTCAGACAAGAACTATTCTTCGTTAATATTTCCCTAAAATCCTTTCTAAAACTGTAAATAAAACTTTCTAACAATAAAACTGAATCAAGAAGTACAAGGGCTCATTAAAGAAAACTGTAGCATTTCACTTAGGAAAGTGTTATTCGTGTCCTAATTACCTCAGATTCATGGTTCGTACATCATTGCCTTTAGAATAAATCATACTTTCCAAACACATGTATCACAGCTCAAACTCGGGGAATTGTCCTGAAATTTTTGTGTAAAAAAGCTCTTTTTGCTTAATTCGGGGGCCCCTAGTAGCATCCAAATTGCAGATAACTCCACACAAATATAGCACGTCTCTTTCCCACGAGATAGTTCATCGAATTGTTGTAATTACGGGTAACAGGTTTGAAAATTAAAAATATTTACGAATCGTGCATATTTCGAAATTGGTGAAAAATTAAAAAGTACACTGATAAGATCCTACTTGTAGCTTAATTACCTTAGATTCATGGTTCTTATGTTATTGTTTTCAGAATCAAACCAGCTTTGAATGGTACTATGAACGTGTTCTAGAAATCAAAATTCGGAAATTATCCTCCCCCGCAAAAAAACATTGCTCAGTAATTTTGACGCTCTTACACAAGCCACAGTATCAAGTACCGACAGAAAACGCTCTCAAAAGATACCGGTGTGCAAAACTTAAAAACAAGATTGATGAAGTAGCACAAAATATTGTGTAGTCTAAGAAAATGAATGAAAGCCTGGTAGCATGTTGCTAGAGGTCTTCCACATGTGGGCAAGGAGCAAGATGTTGCATAGCGTCACATGAGCGTAATTGTGCCGCCTAACGAGTATGCTTCCCGAACACAAAGAGAATAAATGAAAGGGACAAAACAGTGTCAGAAAGTTTTTAAGATGCATTTTGGTAGTGTTATTCACAACAACATGGCCAAGAGACAACATTTGGGTGACTTCACACAGATAAGAGTCGTCCGGAACTGGCCCACGAGTTTGATATTGCATCACAGGCAATCACGGTTAACTACGCCAGATGACGACCGCTCCATTGTGAAACAGGCAAGAAAGGAGCGTCGTCAAATAGCAGGCACAGTTGCAAGAACATCTAAAAGAACTGCAAGTCACCCAAACTCACGTTACAGTGACATGTCGACCAAATGCACTGGTTTCTTTTTCTGGAGGCCATTATGTTGTATTTCGTTGACACTTGCATATTGGTGGTGTCATTTGCGAGGTGTCAAGAGCATTAGGATTGGACCGAGGAAAAGTGGGGTTACATACTCTTGTCTGATGAGAGAAGATTCAGTCTGAGTAGTGATCCTGGACATACACCCATCAAACGAGATGTTGGGACATGCAATAAACACAGGGACATTGTCGAAAATTATCATTTTGGTAGGCCGCTGTTCTTGTGTGTGAAGGTATAATGTTCTGTGAGCATACTGACGTCTCAATTTTTGAACCCAGTACACTCACTGCACGCCTTCTTCACGTGCGTCTTTTCACAGGTGCAGTCGGTCCCAACTACTTGGTGAATGATAATGCGCAACCACATCGAACAGCGCAGGTGACAGAGCTTTTTCAATGAAAGAATATTCAGCAAATGAATTGACCTGCCTGTTCTCTCGACTTTAATCCCATCGAGCAGGTTTGTGATGCAATTGGAAGACATCTTGTAGTATGTACCGATGCATGAAGCTGAGGGTTAGTTTTATATCTAAAGCTGTTCCGGAGTTATGACAAACATGGTAGAAATTGTTATATTGCTTCAAATGACGTATTTGTTGGAAATTTCATAAATGATTGTTATTCCTCTATGCTTCTATAACAATGATGGTCAATTTATCACATACTGCGGGTCAGTATTAAATAAGAAAAATACTTGCAGGACTATATTCAATTTTCCATCACACACCTACACTTGAGAAGAGAAATCGCTGTTTTTGAGACAAGAGATCGCTGAATGTTTGTTAGTCTTGCATTTTCTGAATCTGCTCTAGATATCGTGCTCTTCTTTCATTCTCTAGGTCATTTAAGACTTGAATCACGAACGTTTAAAAGTATCTCTATGAAATCTGTGTTTTCTAGAAATCAGTCCAGTATCAACAGTGTTGCAGAATTGACTTGGTACCCAAAGGATTAAGGAAAATATGTTTACAATTAAAAGTCAAGTTTCGATTCAGGTTTCTTATAATGGCCAGGTCCTGTGCCACACTCTTCCTGTTAAGCATAAAGTCCGGATTCGGGCCACAAGGGGCAATTTGGCATTCACTTTTCTATAACATTCCAAGAATAGTTTTTAATAGTTATAATTACAAGTTCTCGCATTTACATAATTTTAAACAGTGTTCCAAACTTGACCAATATTTATTGAACTTCCTGCAATATTAGCATTTATTTTTCACTTAATCTTCTTCTAACAAAGCATAAAGAGACATGATTTTTTTAAAAATCCAGATTGCGTCATTTATAGCTACACGGTGAATCAATGGAATCAAAATGTGTGGATTGGATGGGTTAATCCATTTTAAATCCATCTCATAATAAAATATTATTATTATTATTATTATTATTATTATGAAGAAGAAGAAGAAGAATTTGGTACACCTACAGATGCAATAGTTCTTTTAAATTAATAGCCAAATTGAAAATATTGTACTTTTTCTGAGACTTGATATGAAATTTAATTTTTCCTTACATTTTCTGTTTGGCACTTAGCTTTGTTAAAGCTTTCCACAATAACTAATATTAACATACATTTTCAAGCCAATAATTCAGACTAGCATCAATCAACATTTTCTGACACATATTTTATTCACTTATGTTTTTATAGTTAGACTAAATGCGGTCTTTTCACAGGATTTATTCTATAACTAACAAACAAGCCTTTGGAATAACATTTATTAAATCTTCCCAGTTACTTATTCTTTCTATTACAGATTTGATATGTAGTTATAGATGCAAGCTAGTGGCACATAAATATTAATTTAAGTAATTATAAAACTTTCAAAAATAATCTTAACCGAGTTTACATATGTAACTCACTTGTTTAAAATGATACAAACAACAGAGTAGATGCACTATAAAATTGTTTCGAAACTTTGAAGTACAATTCCTGTGCTGTTACACAACCATAGTTACATTAAAGAAAATATGGTTGACTATAAGCATATTGATTACCGTTAATAACCTAGCATTCGTTGAAATGTTTCATAATCTAGTTCGAAATATTACCATCAGATCCTAAAGATATGTATATGGGAGCACCGAGAAGATATACTGTTTCAAATACAGAATAACTATCAGAATCGGTACATTCTTGTTGAAGTAAGTCGGTTAAAAAGAGAAACTCCTATCTTCATTAATTCTGTATCCATATGTTTTGTAGTGAATTTAAATATAATTAAATGTAAATTAATTGCATAAATTATTCTAGCAGTAGAAGTTGTAGTACCAAATTAAATCCTAACATAAATAAAACAATTTATTTGTGGTATTCTTTCCTTGTATAAATGGTACTACCTGGCGAGTTTTTTGTCCTTACAAGTAGACCTCACCACTTCGCCGTTGCGTTAGCAAAAGGAAACACCTACTGTCCTAGAGTAGGGTTGAATATAAGATTTTGACAAAAATTTTAGCTGCTAATGAGCACTAGAAATATGGGAAAACGAAATAGAAACACGAATGTGGGAAAGCCATCTACAATATAATTTGATAATTGCAAGACCGATATTTTTTCGAAATAGATGGAGGAACAATAGTTATGACTTCAACTATGTAAATTGAGTTAGGAGGAATGTTTTTATGGCATTCCAGATCATGGCCGCCATCTTGAAATCCGCCATATTGGATCGACGTCAACTTTTTCAAATGGAAAGAGAGCCATGTGAGGTATCAAACAACAATGGTTTTTCCCACCCAATCTCATACACTAATTAATTTGTCCATATCTAGAACGGTTTACAACTTACAGTTCTTTCAATGTTGAAAAATTCGTTGTTTGTAACAGATAACAGATAACTATAGTGACAATGAATATAGCTCCAGAGATAGCATTCTTACTGGACAAAATTACGGCAATGCAAGAAATGCAAATAATCAGCATTCATAAAATGGTCAAAACAGAATTTTGCAGAGTACCATGAGCACCTAATAAAAAATGAAGCGTCACAAATATCACAAAAGTTAATGCCGGGAATATTGAAAGCGTGCTTCTTATGCACTTCGAACCATTCGATCGGCTCATCAATATATACTGATTTACAAAATGCTTATTGAATCATTCCTGTGAAGAGAGGAGACTGAAATTGATTGTACACAAGGTAATGCAGAGTGACAATAGTATCTCTGTCATGCAGGTTTGAATGGAAATGTTCGTCCTTTATTGCATAATCACATATAGTACGCCAATGTTTTGTATTGTCTAAAATAATACATTCAAAGGTGAAATATGCCGGAGGTACCCTTTGGAATTTGTCACACTTCCACTGATTTCTCAGGTGGAGCTATTGTACTTCGCACCTCTTCATTATTAAATAATTCTCAGGTATCCAGCATCAGTGAATTCCTACTCCCTGTATTCGACCAATAGCAATTCACATACCATTCCGCTTCCACACTAGCTTCTTGATTGTTTATCTCATGATGTGCCTCCTCTAGAATATCCGGAGTGTATTCCATTTCGAATTTCAATTCTTCATCCGCTAGGAATCTAATTATGTCATCTGCGATTACTCTTTCCTGTTCTGATATATTTGTTGCATTGTGCTTGAACCGTAATGTCTGTAACTGCTGCAGGAGGTACATAGCAATGTTTGCCTTTTTAACGCCATGGTGTGTCGCTTTTTAGTCTATAAATGTTGCCTGCACACACTCTCTCTAACACACACACACACACGCACGCACCTCAGAATTACAGGCTTAATGCAATAAACGAAATAACTATTTCTCAAACACTTCCAAGTTCACGGGTAGAACTCACAGTGAGAATAATATATTTCCTGCACTTGTCTCCTTGCAAAGAGTTTGTCGCTGTAGAATGGTACACGATGCACGTAAGCTCCTACCTTATACCGCAGGAATACCATTGGCTATTCTCTTCATCGTGCTGCCCCTATTGCTTATAGTTTCAGTTTGAATCTACAAACGCACACACAAAGTGGCGAGGTCAGAACCACTTTATGAATGCTGAGGACTTTCATTTGTTGCATTGCCGTAATTTTGTTCTGTAAGAATGCTGTCTCTGGAGCTATGTTCATTGCCACTATAGTTATCTGTTATCTGTTACAAACAACGAATTTTTCAACATTGAAAGAACTGTAAGTTGTAAACCGTTCTAGATATGGACAAATTAATTAGTGTATGAGATTGGGTGGGAAAAATCATTGTTGTTTGATACCCCACATGGCTCTCTTTTCATTTGAAAAAGTTGACGTCGATCCAATATGGCGGATTTCAAGATGGCGGCCATGATCTGGAATGCCATAAAAACATTCCTCCTAACTCAATTTACATAGTTGAAGTCATAACTATTGTTCCTCCATCTATTTCGAAATAATATCGGTCTTACAACTATCAAATTATATTGTAGATGGCTTTCCCACATTCGTGTTTCTATTTCGTTTTCCCATATTTCTAGTGCTCATTAGCAGCTAAAATTTTTGTCAAAATCTTATATTCAACCCTACTCTAGGACAGTAGGTGTTTCCTTTTGCTAACGCAACGGCGAAGTGGTGAGGTCTACTTGTTAGTCTTCGCAATTCTTCTTTCTTTCTTTTTTACATTTTTTTTGGGGGGGGGGGCAAATTTGTTTACATTCGAGGATGTGCTCGTGCGACAGAGATATAGGTCGATAATCAGTGTTGTCAGTTGATATATTTATTCGTTTTACAAACTTGAAATTGTCATGTACTGAAACCAGGTTACTTCTACAGACTATTGCTTATAAGATAAAATCCAATAAAATTTTTCTTGGACGATAGTATATTATATTATTAAAAAAGTAATATTATATAAAAATCACAGCAAATTATTCTATGCAGAAAATTAATTTATGTATTTTGGGGTAATGGTAACATTAGATATGTGGAAGTCAAACAGTTAATAATATACTAATCACAATGGATAAGTTGTGAATCAAAGGATCCACTTGATTCTAATCAAGTTTGGAATTATAATACTCTATGTTCGACATTGATGGTTTTATATAAGATGAGAATTATTTTTCGCGTTCGGTAGAAATTAACATTCAGTGTCTATTACAACACATTGATCTCATTTTGCCATTTACTAAGGCATTTTTTTCTAATCAATATCGCAGAATACCATTATTCTATAATAATAATATTTAAATGTAATATTTTAATGTTTATTGTTGCTTTACTTTTATGCAGTTTCTACGAAGCACAAGTTTCCATATATATTATTATGATATATCAGATGTATTTATTATCCTATTGATGATAGTATTCAATGTGCGTTTTGCAATACTTAGGTTTCAGTTTGGCACAACTGAAGACATTCGCATCTATTGTCACATCTCTGGTTTTGTTATAAACAATAGTACTTCACGCAATGATTATTATCCTATTAGATGTAGTATTCGAGTTCAAAATACCTTCCACATTCAATTCAAGGAAGTATTTGATTTTTTTCATCATATTACTTGGACTTTGCTGTAAAAAGTGTTTACTGTAGCGTAATTTTGAGTAATATGGGCAGTAAAAGAAATATGTTAAAATTTCTCATAGATATTAAAATATAATTTGACAACAATGTAGGCTGACACCTTCTGTTTACTCTCATAGAGTTTGCTTTCAAAAATATTTGAATGGTTGTCGAGAAAATTAAAAAAATGCTAGCCTTACTGCAATTGCCCATATTTAACAAAATGTATGTGTAATATGGGCAGGCATTATGGATAAAATAAGCAGGTGCCTCTCATTGGTACTTAACTTATCCATAAGAAACTAAGAGTAAAATATAATAATAGATGAAATGATGCTAAATATTGAACAAAATTAAGCCGTATAAAACACTATAAAATACATGAACACATTATAAAGAAAATACACAATGTGCATCGTAATATTCATAGCTAATTGAAAACTACAATGTTAGGCACCGAAACCAAATATGATAAATTTAAATGTATATGATATGATAAAAGTAAAATGTAGTTTTTGCTCATATGTTTCAGTTTATTTCCAACGTAAGCGTAATTTGCAATTGCATTAGGGTTAAAAAGGCCGAGCGCGGAACCCGTTGACTGCCTTTGTCATATTTACCTATTTTCACCACACTTGTGTTAAAATGTGGCAAAACCTAAGTCGACCATTGTGATCACAGATTTAAAAACTTGGCACAAATTTGTAATGTGTATTCTTTCAGTGGTCTTAAGAGAGATTTGTCAGTTGATTATACCAATTATTTGAAGTCAGTTTGCCTTCAAACAGACGTACTTTGAAGTAAAATATGATTTTTCTCGTACAATATTTTTCAAAATATTTTCTTTGAAGATGAGAAAGGTGTGTGTAATATTAAGATGTTTCATTGTTTATCTGATAATAATTGTTCAGTGCATGTTTATTATAACTACCCATTTTGTACAAAATGAATGTGCTCATATTATACGTAATGACAATGTTTAGTCATTTGCAACACCGCAGTTACAATGTAATTGGGCAGCTCCATCCTTGGCTGTGAAGTGATAATACAATGTCTGTAGATTACCATAAATGAGCTGACTTTTGTATTCAAAAATTACAGTGCATGAATTCCTTATATCCATGATACTGAAATTTACAAACAACAAAATGTGAAAATCAAGTAATTACAATTACTCGCCTTTTGTTTTTTCAAAATAACAGAAAATAACAATACAACCGTCGTGCACATTTGTATCCAGCTTTTAACAGGTGTATTCAATATTGTCAACTAACAAATTCAGTTTTAGATTAATTCTGGCATGGGTAATACTCTGAAAACCTTAGTTCTGCCCATATTACCCGAAATTACCTTTTACTTAGTATATTAGTTACGCAATGAAAAGATAAAATCTGCAATGTTCTCCTTGCAATAACTTCTATTTTATCATTCATGTAATTGTTGTTTCATTGTACAGTACTATCGAAAAAGCAACGATTTCTTAGTTTGAATAATTATTATACTTTGTTAAATGGGATAGAATAATGAAAGGTATAACGGCAACACATGGAAAAAATTTAAGAAGAAATAGCACAATCGCACATACACATTTACAACATCGTACAGTATAAAGTTACACTCAAGTGTTTAATTTAAGAAAAGAAAGAAAAGCATAGTTTGTATTGAAATCTGATAGCAATGGAATTAATAAAACTTTAGGAATAAGTTGTACCTATTTTTTAACTAACACACACGTACCTTTAGAGCGTGTTGTTCTTGGATAGATTTCCGGTGAAGTGCTTATCTTGGGTAATAATCAGACTATTGATTTGGATCTCATTTTAATCAGTACGTCTCATCTCATATAGCCTCGCTACAGCTCCAATCAATCAATCAAGTTTGACAATAAAGTAATACGTACTTTTTGATGTTGGTAAAAAGCCGTAATAAATAAGGGTCACAAAAATAGACATTTCAGGGCACACAGCGATTTATATTTCACTAGTATAGTAATGGTAGGCTAGTTGTATGTTCACGTTTGGGTAGTATTGATTTAGGTTTACATTTTATTAGTTGCTTTTCGATTTTACTTCTGTAGGATACTTTTAAACTGAAACATTGGGCCCTTATTCATAATGCAAAATCAATAGTACTGTAGACCCCCGTTAACCAACCACCATGGAGCCGGACTCTGGTCAGATACCGAAAAAGTTGACTAAAACAAAAATCACATTTTATAGTCTCGAAATTGTATAATATCTCTATAATGGTTTAAAAGCTTACAGTATTATAGCTCAATAAATGTAAATCACGAAAATCATAAGTTTCGACCGCAAGCTACTCCAGTGACACGTGCTGCGGTGGCTCAGCGGTAGAGCGTTCACCTCCGGGGCATGGGGGCCTTTATTTGATCCAGCTTGCACCAAGTGAGTTTTGTGATGGGCAAACACTGTATGCGTGGTTTTCTCGGGGTCTTCCGTCTACCATTTCCTTCTTTCACCATTTCATTCATTCTCATCACCACTGTCCTAAAAGTCTAGCCGGCATAACCGTAGGACATAAAAAAAATATTTCACTTCATTTTTCTAGTGACACGCAGTTGAACGAAATACTGTACGGTGTATATTGAATAAAACACAGTATAGATCATTACACAAACCAGACACTTATTTATGATGTATGCATATTGATGGAAGAAAAAAATACTTTTAATACACATTTACTAAACGAAGGAAAACACAATTTAGTCTTAAAACTATATTATAATCTATTTTAAAAAGTGTGATTTGTGGAGTTATATTTTGTTGTGGAGCACCAACATAACTGATAACGAAAACAACTTATTTCTTGAAAGATGGATAGTTAAAGAGAAGTTTGTTAAAAGAAAGAGAGTCCACTGTACTTGTTAAGATTTTCTTGTTTAGAAAGTACACTCGTGATTCATTTCGTGCCGTAGAGCAGGGCCAATTCTAGCGGAGAAAAATTCAGGACTTTATTGTTCTTAGCCAGAAAACTCATTCGAATCATTATGGAGAAACGCAATGGAGCCGGATACATAGCCATATCGCATTCACTGGCATCAATTTAGGAAATTTCACTCCGATTGGATAAAAGGAATATAACCATTATTACGTTTTCTAAACTGCTGCATAAATCTGAGATGTGTTATATGTGCGCTTTCTGATATGCAGAATACGAATTCCTTATTCACTTGCAAGAATGTGGAAAATTCAACCACGAAGTAATGTAATGGTAGAGAGTGTAATGTTCTTAGACACTGGATATTACGGCAGAGCCGATTTTAACCTCCTCGGTGCCCTAACCACTTCAAATTGTTACGCCCCCACTATTTCCAGAGCACCCCCTCCTTCAGTTATTACATCGCCAGTTTTGGTTCGGGAGGTATTTTCATTAACTCTCTTACTCTTTTATCTTACTCTTTAAAACAATTTCTGTTGTATTGTGCCACTGGATGCAATTATAGTTTATCGATGTACTATTCATAGAGTCTGTTACAACCATTTGGCAACACTTGTACGTCCACACAAAGAGGAAATTTTACGTTACGACTTCCCATCATCTCTACAGCTTGCTCAGATGGGGAAGAGTGGGAGAGAACAACGCTCTTGGGAAGACGTTAGGCTGGAGAAGTGACTGAAACGGTTGTCCACGAAGGAGACTGTGAAGAATGCTTTTCGGTGGATAACTTTCCACGTTGGTTGCTTTTCAACTGAACTTTCAGAATTAATGATTCCTGAGAGAATGAAGGGCGATTCAAAATTTTGAATGCAGGTATATATTATAAACTGCAACCAAAAATATTTATTTCGAAATTACTATGTATATTACACTATTACAAAATTCGATTAAACAAACATCCTACTTACAAATATTCAGTTTTATCATTTCGTGGATCATGTTTTCTTCTATCTACAAATTGTTCGTGAAGAACCTTTTTCTTAGTCCTGTGGAAGTTAGTATCACCAGATGTAAGGGAAAACTAGTTCATAAAATCGACTCCCTTAGACCAAAGAGCATCATCGTGGGACCTTAAACTGAAAGATTTCATTTTTTCATTTCGTAAGTAATTAAAAGTGGTTCATTTGAAGTGTTCAATAATCATGCTTGTATTTTTAGTACTTTATTATTCCAACATTTTCTTATATTTATATAGTCATGAAACGTACACTCTAATAAAGACTTTTGTCAGTCAGTTATTTTTGAATCACATTAGCCCATTCACGCTGGAGTTTTTGGTGAAATGGAACGTCTGGGTTGTCATGTTCTTTGGCTAGTATTAATTATACAGCTTCGTTTAAAATATGAAAATATGTCAATTAGGGTAGTTATGGGACATGTGGACATTCGGGAGATTCCGACATTTGTAAGAAGTTGGCAACCCTGGTACAATGCGACTCTAGCAGAAACGCTACAAAATAGGTGTTTGTCTTCCGGCTACATTGGTGAGCTACTGTACAAAGAGGGAAGAAAATATAGTCGAATTGTGAGGAATTAGAACAACGTTTCCCAACCTTTTTCAACTTGCGGCACACTACGGGTGTAACTTGAATTCTCGCGGCACATTCATAGATATTATTATTTGTAAATATAAAATACCGTGGTATTTTTTTTTCTGTGATAATGATCTTTCTCATAGAGAAGAAAGCTCGATCACTGGTTTTCCCCCTGGTTAATCATTATATTTACTTTTCATTCTAATTTTAAAATACAAAACAATTCAATGAAATATTGGACTCAGGTTTGCAAAACTATGCTTTCTTTTTCGAAAATTGTATCCAACCTTTCACTAAGAAGATAGATCAATAAATAACAAACGAACAAACAAATCTCTTTTACTTTTAAGACACAAATGTAGGTAATTTGTATGCATGTTTGCTTTGTCGAAAGTATTGAATGATATTTTAAAATTTCAGGTTACGAAATAGTCTGCAACAATAAAGGAGCAACAATGGTCATAGCAATGATAAATACTTTCTTCAACATTAAAATTGTACACGGTATGAAACTTAAAATTGCAGATTCATAGTAGAGGTTCATAGTAATGTGAAAGACAAATATATATTTTCCCTTATGTCTTGCAATCTGATTGCTATAGAATTAATAATTTTGTTTCGATTTTCCCGCGGCACACCAGCGGCCCATTCACGGCACACCAGTGTGCCGCGGCACACCGGTTGGGAAACGCTGAATTAGAAGTTTATAACTAAGGTAAGTTGCAGTTTTTGTGCGTAAAGACATGTGTGTCATAAGAATAAAGCCGACCTTAAGGGCTAGCTGGCAGGTATTTTTCCCGAAGAATGAAAGGGGTTGTGAGTGAGACACAGCATGCTTCGTGAATGTAGTATTGGCACGAGAATGGACAACCCGCTCCACAGTGACAGCTGCTGCCATCTGTTGTATGTGAAGACAATTGGGGGATGTTTCGACAGAAGTTCCTGGAAAAAGCATCCTGAAAGACAACGTCGGAGCGTTACTGCGTTTTGCTTATTGAAGTCAGTAAATGTTGATACGTTTGCAAGTGGTTTCAAAAAGTGTGGTTACTACCCCTCTAACCCTGATATCTTAAGTGAGAAAGTGTTCGCATACGATCTGGAAGAGTAACACATTCCAACTATTCAAAACATAGCAAATGCAGAACAAGCTTGAGCAGAAAGCACGTCATCTATGACGTCTTTCCCATCCTTTCAAGAACTGTCTCCTGTACCAGAGGTAACTCTATCGGTTGGTCGGCTACGTAAGAAACAAGAACCCCACATTGAAACATCCAGAGAATACATAACGGCACTAAGGTTATCAAAGGTGGAAATTGTTCGTGAGAAGCTGAGCAATCGTCGTGTCAGCAATACAAACTCTCAAGCTTCTACCTCCAGTGCAGTAACGGATACCAGCAATTATTGTGGCACATGCAATGGCTTTTTCTTTGACGACATGGATGGTAAGTCGTGAGTACAATGTATAGGGGAAGTGTAAGAAGTGGCTCTTGTGATTAAAAGCGTATACCGTGGAGTGTGACAGTTCTCTCTTGGATATATGTGGAGCATTTCCCACTGTTGAAATCTCCCATCGTTAGTGTCCAATTCTCCTCCACATTTTTCCAGCTGGTTTCAATTGCAGTAATATGTGTTTCTGTACACAAGTTTTTGCTCATGGATATTATGAATTCATTTTGTGATTTACAGATCGTGGAAGGATTCATGTATACATTTTGCCCTTTTTCTCATTAAATTGCACTTTTCACTTCATATTATTACCAGTTTTTCCTTAGCGTGTCGAAATGTCCCGTAACTACAATAATATTGGTCCACATTATTTACACGATCCACAATACTAGCCTTTACACTGATCTTTTATTGCATAAATTTTAATATCATTTTTTGATTTGGCTAAGAATAACAGTTGCTTCAGATACGTAGCAACTATCCAAGTAAAAATTAATGTAATTTGCATAATTTCCTAGCAAAATGAGTGACCTACCATGTAGATTACTACGTGCAACAATATTACTTTCATGTGTTATATCTTAGTATATAAAGATAATTTGAGTTTTCATACAGTTGATAAATGGACCCATCCTTTTAAGGTAAGACTTGTACGTCGCAACACAAATTCAGGAATTACAAACAAAAGTTTGAGTTCAATGATTTGAAATACATATTGCAGAGGTGTTTTTAGTAGAAGATGTATGGAAAGGTCAGTTCAACGAAATTAATGCAGCAGTCTAATTTCACAGTACTTCCCTGTATTTTCAATGTGCCTACGGGTTTTCTCCTGCAGTTTTTAATTTTTATATTCACGCGCCATATCTCAATTGTAATGATTGGTCTTCAGAGATATCACTGTCCAAGGAAGTTACTCTTGAGTCCAGTATTGTAGGAAGAAATAGGAAATTACTGAGGATGTCAATTTCGATTTCCGACTTCATGAATTAACTTGGCATTTCGTTTATGAAATTATTAATTTAATTTTTATCTTTCAATGCGATTGGTTCAATAAAATAAATGCTATAAATGATGTATTTCAAGTCACTTAACATTTGTTCGTCCCTTTGCTTTAAGTAATCTGATCTGATCTTATCTGACCTGTGAAAATGTACTCTGCTGAAGAGTGAATAACCATAATATGTGGTTGTCACCGTGGTAAAACATAAGAACAGGTACAATATTATTTCACCCGTAAGTTATAACAAAATACTTTGGATTGAGTAATAATTACCTGTACCTTGGGCAGAAAGTGCTCATACATGTGCACTATACTTAGTAGAATGTTAATTTCATATTAACAGAAGAAGAATGTTTTTAAGATATGTAAGGTATTATTATGGGATAGTTGTTGCTATGTAAATGTTTTATGGATACCTAGTCAGCAAGTTTGTGTGCCTGACAGTTTTAAGGAAAAGATATTATAAAGTATATCAACTAATAAACCATTTTTAACACAGTTCATAGACGTTATCATTCCTATTAAAAAGGTGAGATTAATAGTATATAAGTATTGAAGCTAATTTTTACATGCAAAGAAATACTACCACTCGAAATTTGTATATCATCAAACGAACCAGGTTAACGACTATCCTTGATAAGTCGTTGTAAAAATTTTGGTGCCTTCACACCGGGATTAGCTAAAAATTTTGGTTTACCTCACCCGGGACTTGCTGTAAATTCATATCCCGAAGGAGAGTAAGGTTGAATTTACTTTTGTACTATAGTTAATGAATACGAATTTGACCATATTGCGAAGTGGTAGAATAATTATAAGAAAAATGGACAACGAAACAATGGAGAATGAATCCCATAATAGTGACAACGGTGGACCTAGTGTAACACCTGGATTGACATCAGAAGACCGAATCTTGCTAGTATTACAGCAGCAATTGATTCAGATGTCTACCGAGTTAAAGCAGACGATGAAGCATAACTCTGAAGAATCCAACAAGCAATATGAAGAATTGAAGCAGACGATAGAACAGAAGATCGACGAATCTAACAAGCAATATGAAGAATTAAGTAGACGAATAGAACAGAAGTCTGATGAATCTAACAAGCAATACGAAGAATTGAAGCAGACGATAGAACAGAAGATAGAACAGAAGTTTGACGAATCTAACAAGCAATATGAAGAATTAAGTAGACGGATAGAACAGAAGTCAGATGAAACGAAACAGACAATTGTCCAGGTGGTGAATGACATCTCCTCACAGTTCGAGGAAAAGTTAAAAAGAATATCCGATGATTGTCAGGAGAAGCACAATCACCAAAACCAAGAAATCAGTGCTGTAAAAAAAGATTTAGAAGTAATAGAGTCTTCCGTTCAACAGCAAAAGATCCAGGTCATCAATAATTCTAACAACATACGTGTAAATACGCAATTGTTAGCTACTATACAGGAGGAGATTAGAACGCTACAGGTTAAGGACAACACATACCGTAATAACTTAGGTAGTGATCGCTTAGAGTTTCCCCACTCACCAGTGATGAACTCACCTTCGCCGGTGTCTGATGAGGATATTATATTGGAAGAAATACATCCGAAGGGTACAGATGGGCGAAACATAGATGGTGTAACGACACATCACGTCATGGATAGGAACTATCACTCAACAAGTACACGGAATGATAAAAGGAAGGTCCCTGGTTCGTTCCCGGGTTTCGGCACCAAAATTTTTACAACGACTTATCAAGGATAGTCGTTAACCTGGTTCGTTTGATGATATACAAATTTCGAGTGGTAGTATTTCTTTGCATGTAAAAATTAGCTTCAATAATTATATACGATTATTCTCACCTTTACTATTAGAATCATAAAGTCGGTGAACTGTGTTAAAAATGGTTTATTAGTTGATATACTTTATAATATCTTTTCCTTAAAACTGTCAAGCACACAAACTTGCTGACTAGGTATCCATAAAACATTTACATAGCAACAACTTTCCCATAATAATACCTTACATATCTTAAAAACATTCTTCTTCTGTTAATATGAAATTAACATTCTACTAAGTATAGTGCACATGTATGAGCACTTTCTGCCCAAGGTACAGGTAATTATTACTCAATCCAAAGTATTTTGTTATAAAGTTCAAAAAACCTCCTCCAACAAGACAAGCTATTAAGAACAGTCAACAAATTGAAGAACACTTGGAGCGGCATTATGAAGAGTGATGTGATAGGCCGTCTCTTCTACAGGAAACCATCCATAGCGTTGACGGCACTGTGATCCGCAGTCCACATGCATCGATAAGAAAACTCAGCAGGCTGCTTAGCATTCCACAAAGTACGTTTTAGAAAACATTGAACATCATATTGAAAAAAGAGAAACTATTACATGCAAGTTCTACATAAGCTGGAGGTAGAAGACTACGTGCAGCGAGAACAGCAATGTGTTATGAGTTGCTACAAGCTATTAGGTTTGAATGGTTAATGGAATATGTTCTGTTTAGTGATGAAGTTCCATATCACAATTGAGGGTTAGTCAAAGACACATTTGTTGGATTTGGGCACTTGAACACCGAATGCGATGTTAGAGTAGGAACAGGACACACCCAAGGTTAATGTTTGGATGGATATTACCAAAAGGAACGTGTACGGGCTACTCTTGATTACAGAGCGAACAGTAACGATAGACATCTACGTAGGACATATGCAAAACTAACTGGCGCCTCAGTTGATCTAGGATGGGATTTGGGTAATGTTGTTTTCCAACAGAATATACCAGCACCTCATTTCGCTCTAAGTGTGCAGGAATTCCTCAATATTACTTTTTCGGGAAGATTTATTGGTCATGCAGCAGCAAGGGCTTGGGCTCTCCATTCACTCGACTTGATCCCAATGAACTTTTTCATTTACGACTTCCTTAAGCCTCGTGTGCATCAAATAAAAGTCACGGGTGTGGGACACTTAAAGCAATGTTTTTACGTAGATGCAACGTAGATGATGCCATATATGATTGAACGAGTGTTTTTAGCTGCAGACCAGCGCTGGGAAATATGTGTAAAGTAAAATTCCGTCATGTTGAAATTTCTTGATTCCTTAAAGTGCGCATGTCTGTATATGTGAATTAAAGTAAAAGTTACAGTAAGCAGTAAGTAGTTAAAAAAAATAGTACTGATTCTCATGTCCATACTGAATGCGCCTTTCAGTATGCTTGTCCTTACGTCGGTAAAATTTGTGTCGGTAATGGAAAATGTGATTTTATAGACACCTTGTATTATTCACTTGCGTCATTGGCTAGTAGAAAGAGTTTCTAGAACATAGGCCAACCGATTTCCCAATATGAATACTAGTATAAACGGAGTTACAAATACCCCACACATATCAATCGAAATTTGCACCACAGCGTGTGCGTGTGTTTGTTAAGGGCAGGATGATCTTAATTTGAAGATGTCAAAACACATATAACTATAGATGGCAGGATGATCGTGTAGTGCCTGTAGAGGCATGTTGGTTGTAGTTTAGAGATCGTCGAACTGCACAAGGAGTGTAGTTTCTGTATGCAAAGCTGTTGCAGTGTATGGGTTACGTGTCTGTGTTTGCAATGCCAAGGCAACACCTTACCTGGACACTTTACGGGGCCGTATCTTCCAGCAGGGTAATGTACGTTCTCATAAAGTCTGTATAATACAGCCTATCCTACTCCATACACACACTATACTCTGATCCGCTGTGTTTCAGAATCTAAGCTTGTATGCCCACCTAGGGTTATTACACTTAATGGATGATTATTGTATGTTTCTTGAACACCCTGTGTAACATGTTCGGGATATCCCACAAGCATACCATGTTGGGATCACTACAATGTACCATCTCATCTTCTTGTGCCCCAACTTTGGGCCTGATTCATGAATGTTCTAAATGAATTTTCATCAGAGTATAATGATATGAAATAATTTGTTTGTTTTAATATCGTTATGTCCGCTGCTTGTTTCATATATATATATATATATATATATATATATATATATATATATATATATATATATATATATATATATATATATATATATATCGGTATAGTCCAAATGAAACATTTCACGTCTTAACTCCTCTTACTAATATAAATACTACTCAGAAATAAAATTCCTTGATCTGACTTAATTGCTCCCTGTATTCACGGAAACTTCATGGTTGATTGATGTGCATTTTTTCTCAGAAGCTTTTTATGCGTTTTTAATGATTGTACTCTACAGTTATTTAAAATTAAAAGAAGTGCTGAGAAAGCATTATTTTGTCTTCGTTTTGATAATTTACTCGACTGTAATAATTGTGTAATGTTTCCAAACATCAACGTGGCAACAAGAAAAGAAATCAGTGACAGTCAACCGAGATACATTTTTAGAGCTGGTGGTGCAAATTCAAATTAAGAAAAAATCTATTTAATACCATGAAGAAATAAGAAAAAACTCTTACAATTATCAAAAGATAGTTTGTCTTAGAAGTAGTAGCACAACGTATACATTAATTTATTAGTAGTTAAATAAAGTAATTCTAGTTACAGCAAATGTTGCGTGATATTGCATTTTTCTAAAATTTTACGATCATTGTAGAAATTAAAGAAACTTCTGGCTTTACAAAATACTATTTCAATTTTCTTTGTAGTTAGGCCTAATTATGAATTAACTAATTTACTAAAAACATATTTCCGATATTCTTCTCAGGACTGTTAAGGATATTTAATTTAGCTTTTAATTCTAAAACCACATTACAAATTTATTATAATTATTGAAAATTGTTAAATAAACAAATTATTGTTCACAAGAAAAAGGAAAATTTGCTTTTGTCAAGACATGAAATATTTTATTAATGTCGAGTACTTTAGCACCCAAAATAGTTATTTGTAGTCCACAAACACCTTGTTCGTGATTTACTTGGACTTTCCTCGTTTATTACAGCTTTGTCTATTCCACAGTTTTGCTCATAATCATCAATACTGCCTCAATTAGTCTCGGAGCAAAATCATGGGACGTTTACACAAAAAAACTTATTATTTTAATTTTAGTGTTCCAATAAAATTGAATTGTTAATTATTTTTATGTCCTCTCTATCTTTACGGGAACCACAAATATAATTTAATGTTGCAGTGCATACAAATTACATAATAAACACCCATTTCAACTGTATTCTTGATCGTTATTAACAGCAAAATTATTAGTTATAGATAGATGTCATTAATGTTGTTATTCAACTCTTTTTGCCATATTAGCACGTGGCTCTAAAGAGCAGCGAGACTAATTACAACCTAATTATTCAAAGAAATAATTTTAACGTATCGCCCATATTCCATCTTATTCTCACTACTCCTGGCTTCATGAAAATGCAATAAACGCATAAAATAATGTGGAGGAAACTAAAATATACAGTGAACTCAAAAACTCGTAGGAAGGTACATTTCATAGAGTCTTCATTCAATTATTGGAGCACGCAAAATTGTATTCACCAGGAATGCTTCCTAACTTTAGAATATATTCTGAATAATTTGAAAATGGATTTAGGCAGTCCCTCCGACGGCGTAATACATTTAAAGTTGTAGCTGCTAATGAGCATAAATAATGAAGTTACTGCACAATAAAGATTTGAGAAACGTTAACCCGGACATTGGTAAACTTTTAAAATAATTTCAAATAACTTCAAATATATATTTTTAAAAGTCTACGGAATACTGTAGAGCAACGCTTCTCAACCATTTTAAACCCGAGGACAACTAAAATGTCTAAATATTTCTACGGAGCACTAATCTCATTTCTGTATATGCGCATATTCTTAATACTTGGGACATATTTTACCACTATAACGTATTCTTAATACTTGGGACAGACTCGCTTCGCTGGGTTGAAATGAAAATTTAAATGCACAACTTCGTATCTCATGTGTATAGTACCCGTGAAATATGCTGTTTTCGTTTTAAATGGCATCGATTTAAACAGCATCGGAAAGATCATTGATCATCTCGGCGACCCTGAAAACCATGGATTCGACACATAATAATAATAATAATAATAATAATAATAATAATAATAATAATAATAATAATAATAATAATAATAATAATAATAATAATAATAATTATTATTATTATTATTATTATTATTATTATTATTATTATTATTATTATTATTATATCCCCTTCCCCATGCTGCGGACCATGGCATCGGAAGTGTCACCGTTTATCTCAGTAACCGCAAAAAATGTGAATTCAGCACTATCGGTCATTTTCGATCATGTTTAAATATCTCTTCTTCCCCTCTCCCAAGTTGCGGGGTGGAATTTGAATTTAAACGGTATCGAAAGTATCACTGTTCATCTAACGGACCCAGAAAACTATAAATTTGACTCTGATAGTGGCCATTTTCGATCATTTTTATATATCTCTTTCTCCCCCTCCCCCAAGTGGCGGAGCTGATTTGGATTTAAACCGGATCGAAAATGTCACTGTTCATATTAATGATCCCGGAAACAATGGATTCGACACTAAAATCAGTCATTTTTGATCATTTTAAAATTTATCTCCCCCCTCCCCCTCCCATACGTTGCATCGTCAAAGTGAATAGCCTAAAGTAATCCCTGCTCCTAAACTCATGTATGTTGAAAATTTGATTGAGATCGGTCGGGTGGTTCAAGAGTTATTAAGTTACAAAAAAAAAAGTCACTTTCAGTCTTATTGATTTTTATATATCTCCCCCTCCTTCTCCTCCCATACGTTGCTCCGTCTAACTTAAATCACGAAAACGATCCCAGGCCTGAACTTCATCTATGTTGAAGATTTGATCAATATCGGTCGAGTACTTCAGGAGTTATTAAGTTTTATTTATTTTTCTATACTCCCTCCCCGCCTCTCAGTTCTACAATCAAAGTGAATAGCCTGAAAGCAGCCCAGCCTCAAATCTCATCCATGTTACAAATTTGATCTAGATCGGTCGGTCGGTTCAGGAGATTTAGAATCACAAACATAGTGATTTTCAATTTATATATATATATATATATATATATATATATATATAGATAGATAGATAGATAGATAGATAGATAGATAGATAGATAGATAGAATGGATTGCGAATCTACATACAGATGGTGATCAGAAAAATGGAAACACCTGAACGAAATTGCAACTTACCAGATTAATATGGTGTCGGGCCACCTTTCGCCTTCAGAACAGCCTTGATGCGACGTGGGATGCAGGCATAGAGGTCGTGAATGGTAGCAAGTGGAATTTTACACCATTCCTCGTGCAGGGCATCGGCCAATTCTGTGAGAGAGGATGGAGGTGGAAATCGTCACCGGAGCCGTGTTTCCAAGACGGACCACAGATGTTGAATTATGTTGAGATCTGGGGATTGGCCGGCCAAGGGAGGTGTTGAACTTCATCCCGATGTTCCTCAAACCACGCTGCAACAACGCCAGCTGTGTGAATGGGTGCTTTATTATCCTGGAAGATGGCGTCATTGTCCGGGAACAACATCCGGACCATAGGATGCAAGTGGCCTCCTAAAATTGCGACATAATCGTTGGCAGTGATTCGTCCGCTAAGTGTGACCGCAGGACGCAATGAAAACCATGATATGGCGGCCCACAGCATCACCGAGCCGCCGTCATGTTTCACAGTTGGGCGGAGACACTACAGATCATAAGCTTCTTTGGGCGTTCTCCACACATAAACACGGCCCGTGGTTGGGAATAGGGTGAAGGATGACTCATCCGACCATATCACACATTTCCAGTCCTCAACGGTCCAAGTTGCATGGGCGCGGCACCATTTGCGGCGTGCGAAAGCGTTATGGTCCCTGATGAGCGGTTTGGCCCGTGCAACACGACCCCGTAAATTCATGTCATGTAATTCGCGGCGGACTGTGATTGTCGAAACAGGGTGGGGGAGGTGCTGATTGAGTTCCTCCGTCACTTGCTCCGCAGTGGCACGACGGTTCTGCGTGACAATGCGCTTTAATACCCGGCGTGACCTGTCACTCATGATTTTCTTCCGCCCACTGTTACGCTTCCCCGATGTGGTTTTCACGTGTGTTGTGTAGGCCGTCATCACCTTCGACACTGTCCCACGCGACACATATAACACAGTAGCAACTGCCGTCACACTCACTTCACATAACCGCGCACCAACAATTTGCCCTCTTTGAAAATCTGAGAGGTCTCCTATTTTACACTACCTCCGTCTGCTGCAGCCACTGGACACTGCTGTTCCACTGCGCCTGACGTAGTATAGAGACCGACCTAACACACCACCACCAGCGGTCCGGCGCTGCGGGCGCCACGACACCACTGCTAACCCATACATCTGACGTGTTGCCAACTACAGGTGTTTCCATTTTTCTGATCACCATCTGTAAATTTCTTATACAAGATATTTCGAAAATATATTTCAAATTTTTGTTTTTCGGTTTTTCAGATGATACAAAGAACTAAGGAACTCAGACTCGACAAAAACATCATTTTTCTTTAAAAATGATTCGAATATTGGAAAAGATGCAAATTGACTTTATGTAACTAATGCATAACACCAGTTTTTTTTTTCTCAAATATCTCTATTTTGCTCTAAGCATCAAGAACAGGAAAATATTTTCCCGTAAGAAAGAGTTAATTTAACGTAAAAAAATATGTATGAAAGATAGAATAATGCCAGTAACTATGTTTCATCAACAATGAATGAGGAAGAGAATTATGTCCACTTACAAGTAATAAAACTTCGATCTTAATTCAAATAACGTTCTTAGCGCTTTACTCTTGGAAAACCAGCGATTTTCAGAATGAAGCAAAAGATGCGTATGTTCATGGCCTGCGTACTTCTAGTCTTTCAAAATCTGTGCTGAAGTACAACGTGCACTCGATTCACCACCTCCCGTTTCCATAGCACATATTTTTGTCGAACACTCTCCTTCTTCGGTAGGGACGAAAGTACAGGGCGTCCTACCTAAAGTTCGTGAGCTGAAGTATCACGAACACGTGCTGTAGTCGCTTTGCAACAAGAAACAATATGCAGCAGGTGCTCTATAGCAACAGTCTTCGAAGTTGCTATAGGACGCCTTTCACTATCGCCGATGATAGGTGTTCACTGATGGAAGGCCTGGGGAGAGCGAGGCGATCGTCCACTGATATCTCAGGAAGTAAACTTCAATTGTTCATCTTTAGGCTGTTTAAAGATTGTCTTCACATGAAGGTGGTAAGCTTTCCTGTTTCTGTTCTGTTTTGAACCTACAACAATGGGGGAAAATATCACCAACATTAGTTACAGCGTCAACTGATATTTGAAGATTATGAAAGCATACACCCTCCATCTTGTATTCGGTGAAGCAAGGACTATCATTAAAACTAATAAATCGATACCTTCACTACTCAAGATTGCTTTAAATTATTGTGTACCTTTGTAATAGTGTTTGTCACAACCATCACATCAGCATCTATCTCAGCCTGAAGCACTTAGCTGCTCTTGTTTGAGAAAAATTCCGCCTGTCCTAGAATAACAAAAGAATCATTCTTTTTTCCATATAGTGAACCTTCTTTCATCGACACACATGTTCTTACATCAGCTCCTAATCAACAAAAAAAATTTTAAAAATAAAAAAAAAAGCTATTGGCGTTTGTGCTCTTCTAGAAAGATAGATCGAAATTCAAAATTACATTGTGGGATAGGCAACTTTGAAAAAAAAAAAAAAAAAACACAATGCACAAGTATCAACTGATAATGTAGGTAATTCTGTTGAGTTTCTCTATCATTTTGTAGTTCAGAAGGGAACGGAGAACAAGTTACGTTACCAATTTTATGTGAAGACAGTCACTAATTGGCCACTAATGCACAATCCAACTTAGCTCTATTTCTCCAATATCAGTAGCCTCTTATTTCCACTCACATCAAACTTTTCATCAGCAGGCTATATTCCCCCCCCAAAAAAAAAAATCCGGGAGAACAAATTAAAATGTGTGGATGTCGCACTGAAACTTATTTGGTATTTGCTATGCTCTGTAGAAGAACTACATGTAATCGCAATTTAACTTCTTACCTCCAGATGATAAAGACTCTCCGGAAGTTTCTTACACAGTCACTGTTTTTTAATAATTGCACCAATGCACCAATGGTGTACTATGCCGAGAATGGGGGATAGTGAATGGTTATTACCAGAGACACTGAAAGGCATCCCATATGAACTTCGAAGGTCGTTGCCCTAGAATACCTGTCATCTTGCCTCTTGCTGCACAGACAATTGGGTCGTGGTGGCTCAATGGTAGAGCGTTGCAATTTGAGGTCCTTCGTTCGATCCCAGCTCGCGCCAAGTGAACTTTGTGGTGGACAAACACCCTGTGCATGGGTTTTCTTGGGGTTCTCCCACTTTCTTCATTCCACCATTTCATTCATTTCTCATCATCACTGTCTTCTTTAGCCTAAACGGCATAAGCGTGGGACGTAAAACTTAATGATTTCATTGGTTTGCAAGGTCAAAGAAGTTGTGAATGCCGGAAATCGCTTTAAAAGGCATAATGATGTGAATGTACTGCGTGGAGGTAGTTGCAGAAATCTTCTTATTTAATTGTTGTATCGGATCAAAACATAATTGCATTTTTTATCTGCACTATTTTCAGAAGCTTTATTATCTATATGGAAATTTATTGCATTTCATTCTTTGTTCCGTTTACAAAATAAATAATTTCAAATAACAAGAAAATCTCACATGCAACTCTATCCATCACGACTCTGGAACTCACTAAAGGAATAATTCACACTTCTGACCAGAGTATATACACTTATTTATTAAAACTAAGGTACAGTGTTAAGGTTAAGGTTTCGGCAACTTAATATTATCTTCATCAGACACTATCTGAAAAGGAGATCTTCAGGGCATAGAAATATATACTACAAGTGAAAGTACTAAGATTCCTTGTTTGTATGGGAAGCCGCTTGAGTCCTCGGGCCTCATCTGTCGCCTACCTGCCCGGACTTAATTACCCTTTCACTGTGTTCATCTTTTCAAAACATCTACAATCCACCTTTTGTTTATAATTGACCAACTGCTTTAAAAACTTTCTCTTAGTCTTCCCGTGATGCTATTAAATATAAAATTTAAAAGTAACAAAATTATTCTAAATGCAACTGATTATAAATATAACAACATAAAAATACGTATAGAAATAACAAAACATATAATAATATATAAAACTATTTATAATACTATTAAATATATGGATATAAATTACATGTAAATCTGCTGTCTAGTCTTGCTTTTTTCCTTCAATTTGTTCCAATAATTTATCCCATACATCATGTATTAACAGTCCACTTGTCCAGTTTATCTTTGTGGTAGAGCGTTCACCTCTGGTACTTGGGGTCCCGGGTTCCATCCCAGCCCCCGCCAAGTGAACTTTGTGGTGGACGAACACCGTGTGCGTGGGTTTTCTCGGGGTTCTCCCGTTTCCTCCCACTTTCTTCATTCCACCATTTCATTCATTATTCATCATCATCGTCTCCTTTAGCCTAACCGGCATAACTGTGGGACGTAAAACTCAAAGATTTCATTTCATTTTTTTTGTCCAGTTTATTAATTTGTCAGTTTGTTTCTTTTTGTCCTTTGTACTTCATTCCATTTCCTTATTATTGGTCTATTCTCACATTCTAGCCCCTGTACACGTTCTCAATCTATATCATACCCAGTTTCTTTAACATGTTTGTATATGGCAATATTTTCTCTCTTAAGTCTCACATCAACGCTATGTTTTATTCTCTCATTAAGCTTTTTCCCTGTTTCCCCAATCTATATCATATCACAATCCTTACACTACACTTTATATACTACACCTTCATCTTCCTCACATATTTCCTTCCCTCTACTTTTCACCTTCTTAACCACTTCTATAATTCCCCGTCCTCCTTTTTTGTACGTATTTACACCCTCTTAATAAGCTCTTTAGTACTTTTGTCTTCTCCCTAATGCTCTCTATCTCGTGCCATCTCTTCTCCTCATTTTCCTTCCTCTCATTTCTCCTTCCTTTCCTTCTTTCCTCTTCTATTCTGTTCTTCTTTTAACTCCTCTGTTGTGCTCGTTGTGCTCTAGTGGGCTGCGAAACTTCTATATATCCTCTTCCTTTTTCTCTTCTTCATTATCTGTTTCTTCTATTCCCCTCTCCATATTCCTTATGAAGTTTCTTTTGGTGCTGTAATCCACATCACACCTTTCATGACGGCAAACCCCTGCAGCGCATTCTTTCCTACACCATCTTGTAGTCAATCTTGCATCTTTTCTTTCTATAGTCATATCCAGGAAGTTTATAATGTTGTTCTTTACCGATTCTGTTCCCAGTCTTATTCCTTCCTCTTCACCTTCAATCCTCTTTACGAATTTTTCTAGTTGTCTCCTTGCCCCTCTCCATACCCCCAGTCATTTACGTATCTGCTAAATAATATGAGGTTGTTTTCACCTTCTTCTATCACTTTCTGCTCTCATCTGTTCATCAGTAGTCTTGATAACACCGAAATTTATCTTGAACCTATACTCAGTCCTTCCTTAATTTTGATTATTAGTTTGTTCCCTATTGTACAAAAACTATTGTCCCACATTATCCTAAAGGCTTTCATTATTTTCTCTTTCTTCCAATCTCTTATTTCCTTCTCTTCCACCTCTTCTGTGACTTTCACTACTTAATTCCTCTTTACACTTGGAAACATGGCCTTAACATCAATATTAAATATAATTGTTTTATCCCTCTATTTCCGTATTCGCTCTAACATTTTTTCACTTTCTTCATATTCTTCCATATCGCATTGAAACATTTACTTCAGGTCCGTAGGCAGAACACTAAGATAGGGGGAGTTGAGATCATTTGGAGGAGTGCTGACTTGCGTTCACCCGTCATATAAAGGGGTTACGTTCCAGTAAACAACTGAAAGTTTCAGCAGGGCTGAAGTGGTTGCTGTGGTATTCAGATTTCCTAGCGACCTAGACCTGATGTGCCAACAGAAAACAACTGTAGTTATTGTATAGGTTCTCGTTACTATCTAGCGGACATTCACAAACAATATGTTATTTATACTGAATGTGCAATCTCTATTATTGCACTCAGTAATTGTTTACGCTTTCTCCTACTTCTTAAATGCGCGAAATGTCCTATTTGGGCAGAGGATAACGAATACTCATAGTTTGGGTGGAATTTTCCAGGCTAACAATAACTACGTACAACACTAGGTGCGACAATGAACTCAGATACGCATTACTTTTTGATTTTTTGACACTGTAACCTTCCTATGAATTTATACCCAACGTTTGGGAAAATGCATACAATTTGCATCATTCAGGCAAAACGTGGAACATATTCCTCAGAGAAAAGCTTCTATCTACAAATGAATTTAAGTGACGATTCTATTTGCAAACTTGCCAATCCTCCATTCGTTACAACTCGTCACCCCTTTCCTTTCTTCCATCTGCCATCCGCAATTTCTCCTAACCTTAGCTTATATACAAATCTGCTGTAGTGTACATGGTTATGTATTGATATTTTACCAAGGATTGTATTTTTGCCTAAAGGCTGTTCAGAGCACTGCAAATAAAACTATTATTATTAGAAATATGTAGGTTAGAGTAATTTTCTTCTTTCGTTTTGCTTTATTGTATGAATCACAAATAGAATACGAAAAATGTAGTGACGCGGAAATGTACTTAATATCTGTGAATGAGTATATGAAACAGTTGAAGTTCTGCTATGTGTAGATGTGTAGAATGATAATAAAACGGCAGTATCTAACATTAGTTATACGTATGTGGTTAAATCTACGTATACGATTCCGTTGACAATCACACTGCATGTGGATTCACTCAACTAAAACTACGTTATTGACATTGAAACATAAAAACTGTGTAAATCTTTGTGATACACGAGTTTTGTGACACTACAAACGTCACAGCATAGACAGAAGTAGGCATGTGTTATATTAATATTTCGTTTCGAGGCCATTAGCTTGTTTTGTATGGCGTACTAAAAATAAATGGATAAATGTTCATAGCTTGTAATATTCAAAATTAAATTCAAACTGAGGATTGTGGTCGCTCATTAATACATACAAGATTGCCGTGTTCATGTACGGTTTCATTGGGATACTTTCAACGGCATCGCTTATGTCATGTTCCTCGAGGGGAAAGTGCGACTAATGTATTAAAATAGTTTAAATATGTAATGCAGCTGCATGCATGAATTAGAACAAAAAGGGAACGTATATTTAAATATGTACATAACTAAATGTAATTACTTTAATGATTTAATATGAGATTATCAATAAGAGTGGAAGAATATTTATTGATTGAACGAAAATACGTACATTGAGGAAGTTACACCAAATGTTGGAAAATATATAGTAATTTGAGATAATTCAAGAGAGAAAAATCTGTGTACAACATTATTTAAGAAACTACTATCATATTAGAGACAGTTATCAACTACATTGAGAACTTTAATGTATTTCTAGTTTTGCAAACATGAGTGAAAAAAAATCATTTTTCTGCACAAAATATGTTTTTAAATTTGTATATGTACCAGTATACGTATATAGTTCAATATTTCGATTTATTCCTGAAAAGTTTGTGTGTTACCAAACTCTCTCTCAAATATAAATAATTCTTATAAAAACTCTTGTCTTAAAATCCGTACTTAGTAAATCATTGATTGATTATATATATTGACTGCTCTTTCTGATTTAATGATATTCTAGAACAGTGGCTTCCAACCTGGAAGGCGCACCCCAATGAGTTAACAAGTGATGTGAAAGTTACTGACAAACTGTGAAATTATGAATTTAGCTTTAGCAAACTTTACACACGCTATGTATTGGGACATTTTTTTTTTTCTATTCTCATTTAAGGTAAGCTGAAGTGCTCATCCTCGTACGGAGAAAATAGGGCTTTGGAAGGTATTTGGAATCTCTTCCCACATCTCTTTAGGATACGCACTTCAATCAAAGGGTAATAATAAAACCCGTGAGGTATGTTTTTTGGCATAAATTTGGACAACTACTCTAGAACAATGATGGCCAAATGGCAGCCCGCGTGTATTTTTCATCCTCGCTATGACTAAACATGAAAAGATAATAATTTCTTGCTCTATCTAACTCCATGCGTATCAGAAAGAATATAGCTGGCCGTCATAAAATATCTGAATCCAGAATTACTTTTGACATTGAAAAATATTTTCTGTAATATTTTGGTTACTAAGCCCATTCTGGAAAGTAAGCCATAATTATGGGACTGTCTACAAGCACTAACAAAAATTGAAATAATAATTGTTGTTTGGTCAGTTTCTTTATTAAGTGAATCCTAATTTCAATTGTAGTTTATTGCTGAATTTTCCTGTATTCTATGGTACTAAAAATAGAAAGTAATTATTCTGATTACGTTTTATCATCAATTTTGGTCCATTTTTGGTACGGAGCACCGCCTGTATTGAAGAGAAATATTGATAGTACAAGTTAATGAAAAAGTGGCCGATAGTGCTGAATTGTCAGTAATATTGAGGCAATAATATTGTTAATTATATTGAACGTGTACAGTCTGCTTTAAGTAGCTCCCCAATTGTCTCACGATACTGGATCAAAACCGACAGTTCCGTCTTTCCTCCAGGAATGAAACTAAGGACCGCACTCACCGAATAAACACCTTAATTATTGGACTGAAGTTTCAAATCAGTCTCTAGGTACCATTTGTCGTACAATGATGTAGAAATATATTTCCAATATTCGTTAGAGACATTGTATGGTACTCTGTATAGTACTGTACAGTATATACATTTATTTTTAACATAAACTTTAGAAATCCCTGCTGTATCAATTACGGTGCAGGCAAAGGCCTTCTGTCGCCACATCAACTACCACTAGCGTTTAATATCGTGTTTGTGAACAAATAAATGATGATTGATTATGTGTACGACAAAACATTATGTGAGAGAACTTCTTTTTTTCTGCTGTTACTCCCGCTCACTGTGATTCATCAATTATTCGCATGGTTTGAGCGTTGATAAATTATCACAACCCTTTTAACGTTGGCAGATTGTAGTGAATAACAGATAATCCCTGCATTATAATAATATTTACAAAAGCATATACACTGAAAGATTCTATGATTTCCTATTATGTAGATGACAAAAATATTTTGAATCTCAAGTTTTCAGGGATATTACTGAAAATACAAGACTTCAAAAACATTTTTTGCATTAAATTTAATATGCAGTTAGTGTGTACACATGTAGTCAAGTGGTTAGTGTGTGTGACTTTCGTGCGCATGATCCGTGATTTGTTTACAGAATTTTTAGTTCTTGGCCCACACCATAAGGCACTTTGGGCGTAATTTAAGTAAAGATGCATCGCACAATGAATCAAAGCAAAAACAAAACAATGTGTTGGAAATCGATGCGTTATCCATGCATCTCCCTATTGAGCCAAATCATCTGGCCTATAAAGAACCCTTTGTGGACTGCAAACAGAATTGTTTTTAAGTTAGAGTATTATAATTTTGATTCACAATGAGAACAATAGTAAAATATACAGAGTTATGCATAATTTAAGTGATTGATATTCCGGGCTGATTCTTTACACATTATTAAACATTATTATAATAGTAATGTGTGAGAAAACTCTTTGTTTAGAAAATGTAAGCACAAGTTAATGATGTAATTATATTTAAAAGAGAAATGAAGTTATAACTTCCAAACGAATGGATATTATAATGGATGTTAAGCTCAGACGGGAGGAAGTTGTAGAATCACTCGTGCCACAGTTTTCAATAATTAAAAATTATCTACTTCATGAATGGTTACAGTAAATCTGCATGACGATATCCTACACGTGACATACATAGCCATCCATTTGAAAACTTGAACTTTTTTTAAATTTTTACTTTAACTTGCCCACTCTGTGTATTCTAAACAATGCCAATTTATGGGTATTACATTTACTATTCATGTATATTGAAACATTTTATTCCAACAATTTGTCAAAGGTTGTTAGTTACGTTAGAGATCATCATATAGTATATTATAAAACGTATAGTGTTTTCGTAACATAGTTGGTAACACTGTATATGTACTTGAGCAGAAAATTACTTTTATTCTGAGTGTAGAGAAACGTCAAATTCGAGATCTCATCTTAGGAAAGCTTAAGTATAGAAGATTCTTTCTTGTGCTGTATCTAACATCTGTAGCTGAAAATTCATTTAAATTCTTTTTAGTTATCTTCTCAGTTATTGACACATATTGACAACTTCACTTGCCGAAAGATACCTTTGTATATGACAGTCCTCTTATTTTCTCGTTCAAAAATTTTTACCTCCACTTAATGTCGTGTGAAAACCGTTGTAGCTAGGAAGTCAGCATTCTAGTGTGATATGATTTGGACTATTAAATGTGTATAAAAAAAGAAAAAGAAAGAGAGAGAATTTAATATATTATTGTAAAAATAGGATTAAGTAATACTTCCTGAAAAATAGGAAATTTTCACGTTCTAGGAAGCAAAGACTTCTAAGATTAGTGTAAGTCAAAAACAAGTATGAGTACAACAGGTGAAAGGCAAAACCATATATAAACTGGGTGCAAGACAAACAAAAGAAAGGAAAGATAGAGAGTTGTTCATATTGGATTGTTGTTGAGTATTCATAATCATAGTAATTATCTATTCAAAAGCGAAGATGGATAAGGCTGTACTACCTTCTAATTTCTTTACGTAAGTTGAACCTTAGTTTTGGTTATAGAAAAGAGAACAAATTTACAAGGAGTTCATATGCCAGGAGGTCTCCCTCCATGCAAGTTTTTAATTTAAAATTAAGATGTAAATATCTGAAAATCTATTTCAGTGTTTGGTAATTATCCATTCGCTACTTAAACTATCTACATATTTATTTATGTCTCAGAAATTAACTAAACTTAATTCACAAAAACAAAACAACTGAATTTAAGAAGTTACGAAACACTAGTGTTTGAGGAGGAACAGGCACAAAGTAGAAATTAAAAGCAAATTAGTTATTCGTAACTACAAGTGGAATAAATAAAAGGCAGTATCACGCAGAACAACACTTGGCGAAAAACAATTATGTATAACGTGATTTAAGTTTCAGTTAGAATTTTTAGTCGTAATATTTGATTTAAACAACTAATAAATGAATATTTAAAATAGATCCAACAAGGGGTAGATTTCTCACTCGGACTTCTTGTTTACTATATCAATGATGAAAAACAGATCTCAGTATTTTCTCTCTCTTTCTTTCACAGTTGAAACCAAATAAACGGATGGGGGACTTTCTGGTATCCAAACTGTTTGCGCTTTCTTCTTCGGTACGGGAAACTTAGGTTCAGTTTCAAGTGTTTCAAATTCTGTGTTATGCTGTGAATCCTCCGTCTTACAGTGAAACAGAAGTGTTATACACCAAGCAAATAGAATATATTAACGGGCAAGTTTAAATGATTGTTCTAAGTGAACTCGCTAAATGTTTTGAGCACAATAAATTTCTGGTGTTAAAATACTACACAGTACGGACAACCATTCAATAAACATCTTTCTCAAGTACATAATCCACTAATAAGTAATTGGACATCCCATGATGAGAAATTTCCCCTGAGGCTGTTAACAGATGGAGGAAATATTTGCTGAGTTCCTTTACCCAACTAGTTATACCAGCATCATTATGCCTGTGACGTGAACCATGTCTGACGTGTTTCTGTAGACAAGAGGGTAAGGTTTCTCTAACCGAGAAATTCCCTTGTGTTAATAACATAAAATAATTTACACGGTAATTTTAATCAAAATTGTTCAATTTTGATGGATGTGGCGTTTCTTCAATACTTCTCAATTATTCACATTGCTGGGATTAAAATTTGTTAAGAGTGAAAAATAGATATTAAATTAATATATATGATTAAGATCAAATATAGTGTGTATTTTCTTTTTACGTTTCCCAATTCCCGTTGTTTTTGCGTTAAAATAAGTCAAAAGTGAATGGTAAATTTAACACAATGAGAGATGAAGTCCCCTAGACTTAAACTGTACTAATTATACGATAACCTTTGTTTTAAAAAAATGATTTTGGTGTAGCATGCATCTTTGCTGAGCTTTTCCAATCATCCGCCTGGACAGATTGATATCTTAAACCTTAAAGTTTAGTTCTAAAACAGTACCACAAATAATGCCAAGATCGCACAAATAATAGACAAGTATTTTATCAGATGTTCCAAAATTAGCTTAGAATAAACGGTATCATTGAGTGAAGCCTATCCAATCACTGAAGGGCAGAGATATACGTACAATTCAACAACTGTAAGTCAACATTTAATACGAGGGGAGGCTAGAAAGTTCTTACTCTAACCAAAAGATATGTGCTTGTAATGTAAAATTTTGCACAGTCATAGGTTAGCATCTCACATGTGTGCTAACCTTTGCTTTTGCAAGTCCTGTTGAGTTGATATTACAGCTAGAAACAAGTAGCACGGTTCCATGTACAGCACAGAAGGAATTTGGTTTGTATGGCATGATATTTTTTCAATATTAAAACCAGAAGTGGTAGTAGATTTACAGTACTTCCGCTTTTAGTAAAAAGATTAGAGTGGAATTTAAATATATTCGTCACACGCTTAATTGACTGCAAAAGACTGCTTTTCGCTATATGTTACCGTTTTTTCTGTATAACAGTCAAACAGGAAATGGTTGGTTTCTGCGACTTCCAATTTGAATAAGGGTTAAGAGAGAAGGCGGTACCTATTTCTAGAAGGCTAAATCAATATCAAAAGACCACTTTTCGCTGTCTCTTATCATTCCTTTCTCTATGTAGATCAATGTTGAAACTGGATGTCATAGTGCAATTCTATCACTTAGATTTTAGTATAGAGTTAAGAATGGAAATAAAATGTATTCTTGGGACCCTTAATTGACTGCAGAAAATAGCTTCCCGTTATCTGTTAGTTTTTTTTTATCTAAAGATCAATGTTAAAACCGGAAGTGGTTAATTTCTGCCATTTTCGATTTTAGTAGAGACATTAGAGTGAAGATGGAATACATTCCTGAGACGCAAAATTGATTACAAAAACAACTTCTCGCTATCTGTTACCGTTTTTACTATATAACGATCGAAGTTAAATCTAGAGTGGCTGATTGAACGGTTACGGTTTTAATAGAGGTTAAGGAGATGGTATTTATTGTTAGGACGCTAAATCGATTCCAAAATCCTCATCTCAGTATGATTTTTGTTCCATGTAGATCATTATTGTGACTGGAAGTTACGTATTTCTGTCACTTCTGATTTTTGTAGAGAGTTAAGGATGGAGACGCTTGGGACGCTTAATCGATCGCAGAAAATCGCTTCTCCCTATATACTAGAGCTTTTGCCTTACAGTGATCAAAATAAAAACCAGAAATTGTTAATTTCTATCACTTTTGGTTTGAATATCGCCTCAATCTACTAACTCGTTTCCTAACCCTCTACATCCTGACCAAATTGGTAGTAATCCATCAAGTAGTTCGCATTTTTTTGTCTCCTAGACGGACAGACTGACGGGTTATATATATATATATAATATGTATGTATGTAAGTTTTATAACCAAACTAATAGACGACAGCAGCATGTTGGACAAAATCGAACACCGAGCTGTGATTTGGTTTCTCCATGGTAAAGGAAAATAGACACAAATGAAACTTGGAAAAATGACGGCTGTTCGAAGTAGCTAGAAAAATTTTATGTTAAAAAATTCACTTAAAGTGCTTCAGTAGCTTTTTCAATACTTATGTAACAGGCAATGTAGATTTTATTTATATATGTACTTACAGTGTGTAAATTATGCCTTTTACCTTAAGTGTTATAAGACATTATTGAGTGACTAGCTAAGTTTATAAGTAAGCTTAAGTCCTTACATATTGGAAAACGTGTGGTGAAACCACTCAAAATTGCAATAAAAATTATTTTTAAAAAGTTATCAACTGACTTCAACAAAAGCGCTAAAAAGAATAAATAATAAAAAGAAAACGCTAAAAAGCAGAAAGTAATAAAAAAAAGTGCTGTACAAAATAATCCATTACTTTTAAGTAATACATTTTTGAAGTCAGTGCCAACCCAACAAATTAATACATCATTAAATTACCATCTCAACTATATTATGCATTAATTTGTTTCGCTTCGCACAGACTTAAAAAAAATATAGTTAATGGTAATGAATTATTTCTGCTTTTCAAAGTTTTTACTACGTATTTTCTGCTTTTTAGTTCTTTTTATTAGTTCATGCTTTTTTAGTAGTTTTGTCGAGGTCGATTAATAATGTGTTATAATTAATTGTTCTAATTTTAGCG
Source organism: Thermobia domestica (assembly GCF_964235325.1). Lineage (NCBI taxonomy): Eukaryota > Metazoa > Arthropoda > Insecta > Zygentoma > Lepismatidae > Thermobia > Thermobia domestica. The sequence continues at coordinate 126,919,424 of NC_137464.1, forward strand.
TCCCTTTCAGCAGCAAGCCTATATGAGACATGGATTAACGTGGAATCCGAGCCACGTGAGCTCCATCTGAGAATCGAACCCGAGTCTTCACGCCAAATATTGTTTTATAAGTACGATCTTATTTTCCCTTTTGACTGTCTTTTTGAAGTCGTTTTTTCTCTTTTAAGTTTGGTTTAATTTTTTCACTTTTTCATTATCCCAGTAGTTTAGATAGATTTCTGTACCAAATATCTATCTAAACATTAATTTCCTATAAAATGGTAGTACCTACGAAACGTGCCTGAATAAATATACTTTTTTTAAAAACTGGTCTACGCATAGCAGAATTATACGTTAAACATATGGTATTAACACTATCAGCTGTTGAAGAGTTTCCTAATCTAGCTCTAAAGACTGTCATCAGATCCCGATATGGAACCTGTGAGAAAATATACCCTTTGAAACTTAAAATTAAAAATCGGTACGTCTATGTTATACGTGAACATGCACACAATTTAGTCGGTTAATTATGATATGAACTCTGTAAAAAGTGAGGAATTTCATGATCTAGCTTTGAAGACTATGATCATATCCTAAATTAAATTGTACCGTGTCCTGCGAAAGCGAACTAAGCGCCACTTTCATACTTTTAAGAAAATTACGTTTAAAGGTTGATGTCCAGCATTAATGTAGCTGTAGTCAAAAGTGAAATTATGTTTCTTTTTTTTTTTTTTTGGAAAGGTGTTGGTTTTCCTCTATTTTCGATTGTGCAAAACGTTCTAATGCTTATCAGGAACCAATCGTCACATTTACGTGGATTTTCAAAGTTTGGCGCTTAGTTCATTTTTGCATAACACGGTACAATTTATATAAATCCACCGTGGAAGCATACTTTTTCAAGCAAGAAGTAAATCAAGTAGTTAAGCACCTATTCGAACTTACGTGTGATCATACACACAACTATAGTATTAACAGTCCATCGTTAAGAAGTTTCATGACTATTGTTAGATCCTCATGAAATTTACATGGAACTACCGAGATAGTATATTCTCTGAAACGAAAGCAGAATCGTTAAAATCGGCGCATCTATACTAAAGTTAAGGGTGAACACTTCCAAAATATTATGAATAATAAACGGCTTGAATTGAGAACCTCCTCCTCTCTTTCGAGTCGGTTAAATATAGTATATCTCAAGGGTACAATAATGAGCATAAGTTTCTTGGACGTTATACATTGAAGATACATAAATAAACCTCAAGAAACTTTTGACCGTGACTGTGAAAATAAACGTTCGCCTTAAGTTTTAAAATTAAGAACGTGTATTGATAATTGTACAAGGTGTTATGATAACAGAAATCTCTTAAGGCAGGTTCACTGGCTTGAAGTCCTGGAATGTGTCTCAAGTACTCTCTTTTACGAAGCCGCGGGATTTCATTTTGGGAGTCACTTTAATCACGTGGTGCATACATTTGACTTTGTTGCTTTACTGTATTTGACTACAGTGGCCACTAATGAGTCCTGAACTCAGCTGCTAATATCTTGTTATAGTAACTTGGATTTTGTTGTGCTTAGAACATCTACTATAATCATAATTCATTCATGTATTTTTGAAAGCGCTAATGTATAGTGCTTTACATAACGTTACATGTAAGTTTTACCCCTTGCATTTACCTTAAACTATATTGAAACTTTTCTAGATATTTTGCCGATATCAATGTATAATACCAACCGATGAAATTTGATATAATAATAATAATAATAATAATAATAATAATAATAATAATAATAATAATAATAATAATAATAATAATAATAATAACTCTAGTTTATGATTCGACTATGAATCCATTTTGCACGTATGGTGAAGAAAAAGACATTTAATAATGGCGTTTTGTGGTATCTAATTCATTCTGTGCATTTTGTACACTCATCACTCATCACTGATCCTTCTCTTTCATTGTGTGACTTTGGTGATTGAGATGGATCGACTCCCAAGTTAGGTCATTGCGTTAATCAATAAAAGCACCGAAAACTTCGACTTCTTTCTTTTGCTTTCACATTATTAGTTTATGGTGTGATAACTTCACTATTTGAGTACATACATGCACAATTCAAATTAAAATAATAGTTTTGAATTATGTATGAATACTTAATTCCATACTTTGTCTGAAGAGGTCCCTCGTGGCTAAGCGGTTAGCGTACGCGCCTTCGGCTTGGTGACCCGGCTTCGACGTCTCATATAGCATCTCTACTGAACGGGACGCTAAACTAAAATCAACTCAACTACTTTGTCTGAAAATGAATTCAATCTATCTCTACAAAATTAGTAACTATGTATTTTCTAATGAGGTGAGGACCAGAAAAGTACTATATTTGTGTTAATAATATATTTAGTCACTCGCCAGATTTACGCTTTAATTTGACGAAAATCAATTCAATCAGGAAAAAAAATATTGATTTTATTATTAAGTTGTACGTATGAAATAAATTGATGTACATATTTTACCATGGAATAAAAGAAAATATGGAACTTAAGGGGAAAAAATGGTTACAAACTAGTCAAAACATTGTCAGTTTGATCTACTTTCTCCATTATCTTGTTTAATTTTACTTACTTAATTGAATTGCATCTTTAAAACTAAAATCCTTGATAGTTTCGTATCTTTTTCATATTTTGACATATTTAAAATAATTTCAAACATTATATCACATAATTTTGAGCTTATTTAAGCAGAAAATACCTTCAATTCGTTGCCAATAAAAATGCTTAACAGTTACTCTTTCTTTTCATGCCATTTGTATTATGCAATAGCAGTGAGGTTTTGTGGGGTATTTCGGCAGCAATATTTTGAACTATTTGATGCTGACCAAATTCATTTATTTTATTTTATTTTTAACTCGGTGACTTAACGTGAAGAGGGCATGCCGTTAGCTTTCCCCCGAAGTCAGATGTTCCGTAAGTGTGAAATTCCCCTAAAACCTTTCAGTAGAGAAGTTGATTGTAATATCATTCAATGAACGTATATATTGTTCAAAAAAAAATATACAATAATTTCATTAAAAAAGAATATTACAAAAATGCTATTACATGTGTCTCAGAAATAGTATTACTTGTTTTGCATTTCTATTACTTTCTTCTAAACAATGGTTATTCTTGCTAGTAGACAAGTTTGGAGAACATATTATTGTCTTTAAAGTCCTTCTTATAAGCCTAGACGACAATCTAGCTATATGTAAGAACAATTTTTAGAAAAGTGTCAAAGTTCAATCTTGGATATACACAAGTAGAATGTGACTCATGATAACTTGATAATGTGCGTAAAACTGAACTGTACCGTGAAATTGTCCTGTTTGACTAGGAGAGGAAAGTAACAGTGAATAAAATGAATGCCCTTACTCTGATAAAGTTGTATCTTAAAGGTTCTAATTTCAGTTTGAGAGCCAAATATAACAAAACTTGACATCGTTAATATAAGGAGTTCGAAGTTTTAATATATTTTTCAATTTTACTTATGTTATTGCGTTTCATGAATGTTTCACCAGATACTGAAAATATTTTCGGAATTAAGTTATAAGCGAATCCTGTGGATTAAAGTTACAAGAAATAATACAGGAAAGTATTCACGGATTGTACCTTAAGTACGAGGTATTCTCGTATATTGTATTATTTACATTTTTATGTGTAATATGAAGGAAAGATTAGAATTCTTGTAATCACGAATGCACACGCGTTATCATAAGAAGTAGAAAGTTTGATAAAGAGAAGGTTTTACTAACAGTTATATCGCAGTTTCAACTTTATACCAAAGTACAACTTGAAGTTAGTTATAGGCGATTTCATCGGCAAGATAGGGAGAGAAAAAGTACCAATCAAAAGTAGATAGAAAAAAAATATACAAGCTAGGAACGACAATGGAGTACGCTTTTCAGTATCGAAAAACATTCATATGAAATCTTTGTATGACAACTTAAATATAAAGATATTCATTAACATAAGTAAATCCTCGCATATGCAATTAGTACTCGATTAGCCAAATTGACCAAATTTTGTTTGATTATGAGACACACACCGTCCAAAATGATCGTCTGCAAAATGCGGCAGCTAGAGCTCGGATCAAGACTCGTGGTTGCCGAGATATGACCAAGACTTCCGGTAATAAAGAGAAACGTGGAGGCCATAAAATGAAAAAAATGATGTTAAAAGATGTAAGAATCACCATGTCAAGAAAGAATATCAGATTAGAGTCAGTAATCGATTAGAAGTTACAAGCGTTACAGAGAGAGTTCTGATAGTAATAATGAATCTGTATTGAAAAATGGGAATCATCCATAATGATGTGAAAAAACACTGGAGAAGACGTAGAGTATGGCACGGTCTAAGAACATAAACTTGATACAATAAGAAAAAGAAATAAAAACGCGAACGGACAAAGCAAATTAGATTTATTACAGTCGTTTAGAAACCGAACAGTGTAAAGAAAGAAAAATACAAGTAAACGTGGACCTATTATGTTCTAGGGGCATTAAGGAACAACATGAAGAGATAAGACCAGAGAAATGAAAGAAAATATACAAAATCATTAGGGATTATATTAATATGTAATTGGATACAGAAATGATGAATAAATAATGTTGTAAGGATAGAAATGAAAAAAATCCTAATTCATCCCGGAAGTGTTTTGATAGATGCAAGAGCTATTTCCCCAGATGGTTAGATATAGGTACGACGCGTTGAAAGGCGTCCAATAGAAACAGCAATACCCAAAGTAACGGCTCCTCCTAGAGAACCAATAAACTATTTAAAATTTAAGAAATCACAAATATCCTGAAGATTATTGTGTTTCGCCGAACATCTCATACGGAATAAATCATATTAATCAAAGAGATACAAAAGTTCAATTTTCTTAATAGTATTGAAAGATGAAATTCCAAAGGAATGAAAAGGAATGCTAATACTTAATGAACATGAAAAGAAAAAAAAAACTACTTTAATTATTATCGAAGAATGTTCCTACACCCAAGCTGCTAGAAGACTTATCATTCTTCACGGTAAATTCCTCTGTGATGAAATAATCGAAGAGATTATCGATGTGCCTTCAGATGCACTAATCAATATTGGATCACACATACTATTCTACAATAGAGAAATATGAGAGAAAATTGGAATATAATCGCAGTTCACCAACTATTTAACCATCTTAAGGAGGTCTATGATTCGATTAAAAGAATTAGCTTTGCAATATCTTGGAAGAATTTGGAATTTTAAAAAGGTTGTAACGTTATTGAAGATTTGTGGCTATAGATCAAGTAGAGTGTAAAAATAGACAGAAAATTGTTCGATTGACTTGGAACCCACAATAGTCTGAAGAAAGGAGACTTGTTATTGACAATACTTTTTGTTTTAGAATGCACGATTATAACAACCATTATTATTATTATTATTATTATTATTATTATTATTATTATTATTATTATTATTATTATTATTATTATTATTATAGATAATAATAACAATAATAAGCAACAAAGTATTGAATGGCTGAAACCAGGCCCGTATCCACAGGGGGCTAGGGGGCCGGCCCCCCTTAACTTTTCACGGTAGGCTTGCAAATGAACTATAATATGGTGATGAACTATAATATGGCTGTTTCGGGCTCCCCTAACTTCTACCGGCCCCTCCCTACATTTTTGGGCTGGCTACGGGCCTGGCTGAACCTGTTAGTTATATACGCTGTCAATATGGGCTAGATAGGAGACTACGTACCGTGAACAAAAATGAATAAATAAATTTAAAATAAACGCAAATTCCTTCATAGATTAGTAAGTTCGTCTGGAAGTAAATATGGTTATGGTAAAGCACATAGTGGCAAACTAACACCGAATCCATTACAACCATTCACGATTAGTAAAAATAGTCAAGAGGAAGAAGTTCACTTAAATAATTTGGCGTAGTACCATAGTAAAAAGTAAGAATACAGCAAGAATATAGAAAGTAGATTAATGATTAACAGTTCATATTACTAATTCACCTAAAACATTTTATCGCCACGAAAACATTAAGCATATAAAAGCATAATTCTGTCTGACTGTCAGAGAGTCAGAAAATAGGGAAGAAAATAAAGATAAAAGTTTCCGAAACAAAACTTTTGAAGGAAATATTTGATCAAGAAAGAGCGAACATGGCGGTGAATGAAGAAGTTTTTAATTTTTACAATAGCTACACCCAGTATCGTGTGAATAATCGGATTGATATTTCCTATAGTACTCGCGCCGAGTCGTGAAGCTTGGGTTCTAAACCAATCATTGCTTGAGCTCTGATGCATCGGAAAACTTCGGTAATATTCGTGGAGCCGCTTCCCAAGCGCACACTTGAGGAAACGTCAAACAGCTGAAATTCGCCAACAATGTTGCCAAATTTTTAAGACAATGTAAAAGCGTATTTAAAAAAAACATTTAAAAATACTAATAATAACACTGCACAACAATAACAACAGCAACAATTATTCTAAAACGGTAACAGAAACACGAATAGTAACAATGAGAATATAATGCAACAAAAAACAATTAACAAAACGGAACTTGGCGCCAATCCGACAACACTGTCCTCTCGGGAGATGTTTTCCGTGTAGCGCGAGAGAAGACACTGACAAAATTTGATGAGTGGGGGTTGACGACCGGAACACACCCTCGCGTTCTATTGGGTAGTGAAATCGGTAGATCTAGGTCAAGCATCACGACTCAGCGCGGATACTATAGATGTGCAAGATTTGTCGCTTGCTTTGAGAATATGCTAAATATTGATCAAGTTCTACTCAGGAAATATATGACAAAGAGGCTAAAAGAGATACCAAGGCGGAAGTGGAATGCTAACGTAGAGCTGGATATTCAGGAGATGGTTAACAACAGTTGCGAGTGATCTAATTTTCCACAAAATAACACCTAAGTACTCAATGGATGTTAGGGTTTCCTACGAGACAGAATTTTTCTTACAAGGAAAGGCTCTTCCAATAGAAACAGCGTTCCGAGACAAGACATCACTTCCACGAAACATTTCCGAAACGATATAGAATCAGCTCTTTGTCTCGTAAAGATAGTTCTAATGGTTGCTTTTGTGTCTGCAATAATCAATCTACGAGCGTCTTAGAAATGTTGTCTCTGTTCTTTTTTCTTGTGTTGATCTATCAATAGATAATGCAGAAAAATAGCACCACAGGAAATATTTTCTTACAATTTGACTTGATTTTTTGAAAAGCAAATTTTATCTTCTACCCATAATTCATATTAGAGACAGAAAAATTCCAATTAATAATTTTGTATTTTGTATGTATATAGAGCCCTTAAAGCAGTATTTCTTATCTGTTCAACTGCGTATTCCCTGAGACTATTTCTAGTTTTACTGAACCATTAACGTTTGTTCTTTATATTCTAATGCAAATGCTAATTATTATTTAATTAGAAAATAGTAAGGCCACGATTATCAGAAGACAGAAATTGTTTTTCATTAACTGATATTTAGCTATAGGTACAATGTAGTTCTTTTATTAAATTAACCTGCTCCATCGGAGAACAGATGACTGTTATAAAAGTACACGTGACTTATTCAGTATAATGAATAACTAACCAATGTCTGACCCAATGACATTTTCTATTATTTTCAGTGGTTTGTGAATATGAAAGGAAGGCGAGTCAAGTGCTATTTTATAATCAATCATATATGATTGACGCATCCTTTATGTCTCTTTGACAATTTTAATTCTTAGGCTGTTAATATTATAAGAAGTAAACAGTACTGAAACAGAAGTGAAAATAAAGTCAAGTGATGGACAAAGTAAATATGCTAATTTTGTTTTTTGAAAGTAATATTTCCATTTGTCGGCACCCGCCACTGCAGTACTGATAAAATAAATATTTTCACCGTGAATGCTGAGTCAAATCTTAGATCAGTTTTTCTTCCTAGCTAGTAACAAGATTTTTCTAGATAGGTTTATCGGATTGCTGTTTGAAAAAAACTGCTGCATTAAATTTGGAAAACGAACAACAAAGTTAAAATGAAAAGAGACAGCGTAAATTTTATGTATAAACTTCGCAAAAGTCAAACTTTGTAATTTGCATAATACATAAACTACTAGTTTATTATACTGTCGTTAGTTTCAGAAAAGTTATCTGATATTTACAGTTGGTATACACGCCATGAAACAAATAGAAAATAGTTAAGTGAATCCATCTCGAAGCACAGTGAAAAAGAGAAACAATTAATCCTTTCGGTTTCCATGGTTTCACCATTTTCCTGCAGAACCAATGTTTCTAGCGCTGCTGTGATGGATGCAATACGTTAACTCATTATAACTTTCTGTTGCTTATGCACCTGTGTCACAGTCAACAACTGCTTGCTGTAATTCCGTTCCGTCTTCCTCAAATCATGTGCTATATTTTCTGTTCTTTGTATATTTAGGTACTCAGCCATTTAATGACCAATATTTAGTGGCTGTAAAACTACGTTCTAATTCGACTGTTAATAGCTACATAATCTTGGGCTCAGCTGAAGAGCGGATTAACATCAACATCAGTACTTTCACACATGTATACTTTAGAATATTGTCTATTACAATATGTGGAAAGTAGAATCTTCATATGTATTAACTAAACAAAATCTGGTTAAATTGAACGGAAAAAATTGTAAATACTAAATTGTATGTTCAAAACAGCATCAACAAATAATGTTTGTCAGAGAGACAATATAAATTAATCTATTCAATTTGGTTCTCCATAGTTAATAGTTATCCATATACATGATTCTTTGACTCTCCCTAGATATACTTCGGAGATAATAGAACGCGGGTTGACTGAGTAATAGTTAATGACATAATATTACATAATATTACAAGGGTTCTTTCTAATATTATTAAACTGATGTCATGTAGAAGAGTAATTGCGACTCTTGAGTCTTGCTTTGTTTTGCCCATTTGTATATGGATAACAACGTGTATATGTCAATTTAGGAATTAAAGATCCTTTAGAGCAGCGTTTCCCAACCTTTTTCAACTTGCGGCACACTACAGGTGTAACTTGAATTCTCGCGGCACACTCTATATATATATATATATATATATATATATATATATATATATATATATATATATTATTATTATTATTATTTGTAAATATAAAATACCGTGGTAATTTTTTTCTGTGATTACTGATATCCTTTTCACAGAGAATAAAACTGGATCACTTGTTTTCCTCCGTGGTAAATCATTATGCTTATTTTTCACTCTAATTTAAAAATAGAAAACAATTACAATGAAGTATAGAACTCAGGTTTTTAAAAATACGCTTTCTTTTTCGAAAACTGTATCCAAACTTTCATTAAGAAGGAACATCATTAAAGAACAAAGAAACAAATCTCTTGTACTTTTAAAACACAAATGTAGGTCATTTGTATCCATGTTTGTTTTGTCGAAAGGATTGAATGGTATTTTAAAATTTCAAGTTACGAAATAATCTGCAAAAATAAGAATGTACAGAATATTAACAGAATATGAAATTTAAAATTGTAGATTCATAGTAATGTGAAACACAAATATAGGCCTACATTTTTCCTCATAAATATAATGTGAGACTCAATGTCTTGTAATTTGATTGTAATAGAATTAGTCTAATAATTTTGTTTCGATTTCCTCGCGGCACACCAGCAGCCCATTCGCGGCACACCAGTGTGCCGCGGCACACCGGTTGGGAAACGCTGCTTTAGAGTTATTGTTTCTTAAACTCTATATGATTTGTCCTACTGGAATTCGAAATACAGCACGTGAACGAAAAATGTCAGGCATTAGTGTTATTGGAATCTTCCTCCCGAGTTAAAAACTAAATGGGTTGAAACATATATGTATTGAGAAAAGGTTCAGATTTATTATGGGGAGTCTTTCATGCTATTGATGATTTGCTATTGTTTTCAATATGACACTATCAATGCAAGTGCTGGAGTTGCCGATCTCCTTCTTTCTTGTGTGATAGAATACATTTTTATTTATTTCTTAATCAAAATGTCACAGCTAAAATAGAATACACTTTTGAAGGCAATGAAGAAACGAAAGTTCAGTCAAAAACCCATGAAAGAAAATTTCGAAGCTTACTCGAAGGATCCGTTTTCTTTTTCTTCTCATAGTTGTTCTCATAGGCTATTCTTCCCGTGAAATTTTTAGTAACCTTTCAACAATTAATGACATCTTCTGTACCTGTAGCTACTTGTATGTGGTCAAGTAAATAATAAAACGGAACATTTCACTAATGGTGACTGTTATCTCTTATTTGTTTAAAATGTAATGTTTCTTTTTCACCACAAGAGTATATGAGACATACACAGAGAATTCTAGGCATGTGGATCGGATGCGTATTTCTCGCGTCAGAGAAGAAAGAAGTAGCGGAAGTAAACGTTGTCTGTAGTGTATTATCTCCTTATTTTATTGAAATTACCATACAAAAATATTGAACATCCATTCTCACTTTCCCTGCATTACAATATTGTCATTTTCCAAGAACCTTCCTTCATTAATTTTCCATATATTATATATGCATTGTGTCTATATGGCCAGCAGTTCAAAAGTTATGTCTGACGATTCAAAGCAGCAAACCTCCATTTAAAATTCCTAATTGTTGAAGTATTAAAAATTCCTTTCTTCGCAAATGGCTACGAGATACAAATAAATAGTGCCAAATTTCTTTTAATTTGATCAAGCGTTCCGAAGATGCAGTGAGTCGTTGGTATTTCACTTGTATAAATTGAGAAATCACTTTATATTTTCTGTTGACAACAAAATATGATTTTAATTATGTGGATTAGTAATAAAAGATCTTACAAATTGATTTGTTTTTGTATAAGCGCATAGAACTAAAACTAACAGAGTTTTAAACCTTAACATTATTTTATACTTTCAGGTAAGTGCTTACTGCTGATAGAAAAACTTTAAAGATTTGAATACCAGCATATCGTGAGTATTGAATGTATTCTGTTCGAATGTGTATAATTATTTCAAAGTGTAATATTTTGTTTACTGTTTCCTCTGTGAAGTAAAAATTATTTGATATTCTTTCTCGCAAAAGTACAGAAGTATTAGCTTGTGCGGCACTGAAATCCAAGTATTTTATATGGAAAATGTTTCTAATTTTCCTGCGAGGGAAAAACAAACTATGTATGTGTATTGTCAAAATTAGAAGTAACTAACTACCAGGGAGTTAATCTGAGTTAACTATTTGCTTTCCTCCTGAATGCCTCCTAGTAATAAACATGATTGCTAGATTATTAACTAAACCCCCATTATGACTATGATTAGCGCACGCGTCTGCTGGACGGGAAACCCGGTTCGATTCGCAGTGGAAGCTCATGTCGTTTGGGTCCTACGATGAGCCGTAGGTCTACGTCTCATATGGCCTCGATGCTGAAAAGTACACTAACCACTCAACAACTAAATTATCAGTTGAGTCTTTGCAATTATGAGACATGTTTTGATGCTTTCAAGGTATTGCCTAAAAGAATAATAAAAAAAATACCGCTAAATACTGTCAGTTTTTATATACTTACAGCCATAACAAAACATAGTAAGGGTTATAAGGAAGTTTTCTCCTGATTATTGGGGTATAATGAATATTCCATTGAAGCAGACTACCAACATTAAATCTCGAACATCATTTATTGACATATCTATTTTCGAAGGGAATAAATCTCTAACATAAAATGACAAAGTGTGATTATACAAAATAGAGAGTTCTTGAAGGTATAAATTCAACATTGGCATCTTCGGGTAGCACAGAAAATAAAACTGTAAAAGAGCTTCTCATGAATTAGTTTTCTTAAGATGGAAGAAATTGTTGAATAACACTTCTGATCTAATATATTATTATATAACTCATTATTATCAAATTTGCCAATATAAACCATATGGGTTTGGGTACAAAACCTCGCGGCCAGAACCTCGCGGACCAAAACCTCGCCTGGTCAAAACCTCGCCTCCCAAAATCTCGCCGGGCCAAAACCTCGCCGCCCAAAACCTCGCGGGACAAAATCTCGCCGCCCAAAACGTCGCGGGCCAAAATCTCGCGGGGTCAAAACCTCGCGGGCCAAAACCTCGCCTTGCCAAAACCTCGTCTTCCAAAACCTCGCGCCCCAAAATATCGCCATACCCAAAATCTCGCCTAACCAAAACCTCGTTGTAATGATCTCGCGACATAGAATCTCGCCTGGTCTACATTAAGCGAGACGTAGTGTCGCCTGGGAAGAAATGTCGTCAGGATAAAACCTCTTCACGACGATTTCTTCACGCGAGTACCCAGTTATTGAAAACAACTAAAAAGAAGCACCATATTGCCTAAATATGTAATACTATTTATTTAAATGAAAATTACTGTAAATTTGAACTTTTTTAAATCGGGGAAAAGGGGGATTAATTCGCCCTTAGTTGGAGGCTAAATTCATCGTTTATTCCTGACTGATTTTAATCAAAGCTGTGAAAACTGTGCCAACCTTCAAATAATATATACTTAAAATTTTAACAAAAATCTAATAATATTTATGAAAGTATGAAATAATATAAGAGTTTTTACGACGTCCCTTGATTATGTCCTGTAGGTTAAAGGAGACGTAGATGACCAGGATGAAGGAAATGATCGAATAAAGAAAGTGGGAGGAAACGGGAATAACCCGAAAAAGCCCACGCACACGATGTTTTGTATATTATTATTATTATTATTATTATTATTATTATTATTATTATTATTATTATTATTATTATTATTATTATTATTATTATTATTATTATTATTATTATTTGTAATGTGGAATTGCATATTAAGAAACTCATTGTGTAAATTTTAAAGAAAAGTTTCATTCCGCAAGGTTTTGGCCAAGCGAAATTTTGGATGGCGAGGTTTTGACAGGCGAGATTTTGGGCGGCGAGGTTTTGGCCACGCGAGGTTTTGGGCGGCGAGGTTTCGGCCGCGAGATTTTGTCCGTATCCCAAACCATATGTTATACAGTGATGTTCGGAAAGAATGTAAGGACGGGGTAAAAATGGAGAAAAACTTAAATGCGTGTGGTAATAAAATGCCTCCTAGATAAAATCCATGACGCTGAAGGAAATGAACTCTGATATAGTGAATATATTGGATGAGAATGCCCCATGACGATCAAAGCTGTAAATAAGTACTTGTCGCTTCAATAACACTTGTGAGAAAGTAGTGGAGCAAACGTGTGCACACACTAACATATGAATGATGCTTATGACTTCGTTGTAGGTAGCAGATGATTAACTTGTGCAAGTTATGTGTGATATTGGGTCTATCAAAGGGTCCGTGGAGACAATTTTGCATGAACACTTAGTTTTGAAAAGAAAAAAATGCCTGCCAAATTAGTATTCAAAATGCTGACCATTAACCAAAAGTGACATGGGTTCATATGGGGGGAAATGCTGACAGCACCTTCCTTGCTCCCATATTTTCCCCATAATAACTTTTTTTTCTTAATTTCAAAAACGATTTGCGATAGACATAATTTACAAGTAATGACGTTGTTCTACACACTGTGCAACAATGGCTAGTATTACAAAAATAGTTTATTGTTTTGTTGTCACTTTAAACAGCCGTTTCCAACCGAGAGGTGTGATATGCGAGCAAGGCGCAAGTTATTGAAAAAATAAGGTACAGTACACTACAGTACAGTACAATACAGGTACAGTGCAGTAATTACAAATATTGTGAATGTTGTAACAAAGAAACATTATTCAATACCTCTATTGTGTAAAAACTGTGGTTTCATTAAGAACAACGTTGGGGGAAGGTTCTAGATTACTGGTCCCCCTTGTTGGCTAGTAGCTGGGTTGGTTTCTTTCTGTACTAAAGTTCATATATTTAATTCACACAGTATTGCCGAACGAGCGTTAGCGAGTGAAAGGCGGATTAGAGCTTTGCAGGGCACGTTGTTTTCTGTCTTTATTGCGGCTTAATGGGAAGGGGGATCAGTAATCTAGAACCTTGCCCAAAGCTGGTAAAAAATAATACTGCACTACAATTGAATGCAGAAGTCTTTGGAAATATAATTGATGAGAACTATTATTCTCATTATTATTATTATTATTATTATTATTATTATTATTATTATTATTATTATTATTATTATTATTATTAGTGAAGATTAGAAAGTTCAATGTTGCATATGAAGTCAAAAGAGCTGTCAGACCAACGAGCGGCAAGTAGGGGGCCGTAAAGTATGCAGGGTTCACCAAGGGGTACGTCAGCAAGAATGGGAACCACTGCTCTAGAGCATAATGAAGGTGGATGTCTATGATGGGAAAACTATGAAGAGAAGTGAGAGACAATAATTGCTGAACAATCATCCTGTTTAAATTTAACATATTAAATGTAAGTAACTAAGCAATGAATCTTACAGAATATTGGTTATATTAATATATTAGAATAAATAAATGTTGTTCAATTGACATCTTACATTTGAGATTCTACGCGTCCACTTTTAGGGATAAGATACCGATTTGTTGATCCTATGCTCTCTAGAACTCTTTAGTATGATCATGTCTACTTGGAATCATAGATACCAAATTTTGTACGTAGTAGTGGTATTTTCGATCATTAGTCTACTCTTAAAGTATAACAAGAAATAATTTAAGTATTTGTTTTATTTTTTCTTTCGTATTGTACTGTTTCCTGATATGCATTTTTATATAAATTATTATTTCGCTACCACCAACTTCGATGTTGACTAAGCCCAGCTATACACTATGAGATAAATCGTAGGAAATACCTTAGGTTTTATCTTGCGAAAAGTGTTACGACATATCTTGTAGGAAATCCTACCCTGTTGTACCATACACATGAAGATTTTTCCTGTTTCACATCCTCCAAAGAGGTGCCAGGTCTCACAACGCATACTCGACCAACAATGTTTTACCCAGTGCCGTCTGCTTTGCGTATATTTGGTGATAGAGCGTTGACTTTGTGTTATACATAAACATATGCTCCTCGTATGCAGTGTTCGTAGGTTTCCTTAACAAAATTTCCCTCGACAGACAGAAAATTTTCCCTTTTGTTATAAAATATTCTGTAGTTGGTTGAATGTTCAATACCTATGATATACGTTATGTGATAATATTGATTTAACTATATTAAAGGAAGTGCCAAACACATTTGTACTTTTATTTGCTTTTTGCTTCTATTTTTTTACTTTTCCTTCACTTTTTTTTACAAAAAATATATACAAATACACCCACCTAACAATGGGTGCAAATTATTCTCCTTTGAACACACACACAAATATTATTGCTATACACATACTATTGTTAGAACAAAAAATTTAGGATTTCTATTGGCCAATTAGTAAGCGTGAGAATTTCCCTGGATTTTCAAGTTTTATTGAAAAATCCCTTTTTCCCTTTTTTGCTAAATTTGTCTATGTAATTTCCCTAGATTAGGGAAATTTTCTCAAACTACGAACACTGCTCGTATGCACTAATAAGTGCGCAGATAGCGTCTTTGATGGAGGAGAGAAAACAAATTTGTTTTCACTTTTTCTCACCTGATATCGCTTAAATCGAAATCTTACGAATTTTCCTTCCGAAATAGAGCGTGCTCTAAACAAGGGAAATCTCATAAGATCATTCAGAACATACGAAATCATATGCGATCTGATACCATACACGTTGAGATTTGACTCAAGGAAAAATCGTAAGAGATTTTCTAGCATCTATCCTATAGCGAGTGGCAGGCCTAAGGGTTCAAATTTATAGTATATTAGGCTGCTTTCCTGATAATTATCTATCCATTCTGGAGTTAGTTTTAATATTTGAGACAGTAAACAAGGAATAGGAGTGACTTGAAATGGCTGGTTATTTTATTTCTCTGAAGTTGAATATAGTTTTAATAAATGATACCTATAATAACCAGGGTGATTTTAATGAAATTCAGAGGCAGAAGCAGGAGTAATTGCAAATAGGATCCCGCATTTAAGTAATAACTATTCCACTCTGATTACTTTAATTAAAATCATCTATTTATTTATCTATTAAAATGCTATAATAGCATCAAAAGCGCCTGAGCTCCAACCTATAACTTTCGATTTCAAACTTTTGATTTACGGTTATTTGTGATTTCACGTTTAATAAAGACAAATATTTTAAAGTATTTGTATTTCAAATAAATTATTTAAATATACCCGTTTTCCATAAATTTATTTTTTTAAAAATTATTGTTCAAAGCCTTCGTATTTTAATAAGCCTTTCCTAAAATCAATACAAATGAATTCTGCTGCCATCTTTGAAGTTCTTTTAAACTATATGTTTGTGCACGTTTATATGTTTGTGGCCAATCCTTTCGACAATAAGATCTCGGAAACTATACGCTCTAGAAATATGACGTTTTCACTGATCGATTGCAAATTTCATGTAGATTGTCCAGTTCTAATTGAACATTAAAAAAAAACACGGTCATTATTTCTTTATTACATTTTTAAGGGTACACTGGAACTGTTGAAATTAGAAAAAAACTAAAGCATCATATCCTACGCATTATACATTCCAACACCACCTAATTGTATACAGGACTTGCATACCTTTCAGGTGTTTGTTTCATGGCCAAATTATAATGAAAAACGAAGGATAACCATTTCTCCACTCTAAGTTGAATCTTTATTGTTTGGAGTGTTTTACCCCATGAACACCACATATCACTGATATTATAATTAATTGTGTGTGTAATATATTTGCTTATTATATACTGCATGCGAGAAGAAAGAAAACGGTGATCATACATGAATTAAAAACTTCAACCGGAAGTAGGCTCAAATCTTGCAAACGGTGCGAGATATTGAAAAAGTAATCGAAAAAAATCTCTCCTTTATGGTATCTCTTGCCAATTTTTACGAAGACGTCTTTCACTTGTGTTTATAAAGGGACATGTAAAGATATTGTGAGGAATGACAGATTCATGCTCATATGTGAATGATGCGCTTTGTAGAGAGCGCACGTTCAGCTAGTCTATCTATTAAAATGCTACTATAGCAATATATTTTGTTTTGGTCGTCATCACGTTTAAAGGGTAACGCCCTTTCTTCGGGTTAGAGGAGTGGATTATCAGTAGAGGATGGTTTATTTGTTGAGAGGTTTGGGTAGTTTCCTTTAATCATTTTTTTACTATTTTATTTTAGGAATATGGGCAAGGATTTGGAAGGTTTTAAGCGCCTGAGCTCCAACTTTTGATTTCAAACCTTTGATTTACGGTTATTTGTGATTTCTCGTTTATAACAAAGACAAATATTTTAAAGTATGTGTACTTTAAATAAATTACTTAAAGAGATCTTTTCCATAAAGTGTATCCTTTTAAATTATTGTTCGAAGCCTTTGTATTTTAATAAGCCTTCTCCAAAATAATTGCAAATGAATTGTGATGCCATCTTTAGTTCTTTTAAACTATACGTTTGTGGACATTTATATGTCTGTGGCCAATCTTTTCGACAATGAGATCTCGGAAACTACAGGCTCTAGAAAGATGACGTTTTCACTGATCGATTGCAAATTTTGCATAGTTTGTCCAGTTCTAACTCAATATTTAAAAAAAACATGGCCATTATTTCTTTATTACATTTTTACGGGTATACTGGAAGTGTTGAAATTGAAAGAAAACTGAAGCATCATATCCTACCCATTATACATTCCAACACCACATAATTGTATATAGGGGTTGCATATCTCTCAGTTGCATATTTCTAAGTTGAATCTTTATTGCTTGGAGTGTTTTGACCAATTAACACCATATATCACTGACATTATAATTGATTGTATGTGTAATGTATTAGCTTATTTTAAAATATATAAAACGATAATCATGCCTGTTGTTCTCTATGGTTGCGAAATATGGTCACTTACTTGGAAGGAAGAACATAAATTAAAAGTATTTGAGAACAAAATCCTGAGACGAATATTCGGACCCAAGAGAAGCGGGAATAGGGAATGACGGAAACTTCATAACAAGGAACTACATAATTTATACGGTTTACCCAATATTGTTACGGCCATCAAATCTAGGAGGCTCACGTGGGCAGGTCTTGTAGCCAGGATGGAAGAAAGAATGAACACTTTCAAAATCTTAAGTAGAAGACCAACCGGAGAACGACAATTAGGAAGACCTTGGCGCAGATGGGAGGACAATATTAAGATGGATCTCGCAGAAATAGGAATACAAAGTAGAAACTGGATCCAGTTGGCTAAGGATAGAAGTCAGTGGAGAGCTTTTGTGAACTCGGCATTGAACCTCCCGGTTCCGTAGGCCATAGAGTTAGTTAGTTTATGTATTTGCTTATTACATACTGCATGCAAGAAGAAAGAAAACATTGATCATACATGAATTTAAAACTCCGACCAGGAGTAGGCTCAAATCTTCAAAACGGTGCAAGGTATTGAAAAACTAATCGAAAATATCTCCCCTTTACGGTATCTCTTGCCGATTTTTAAGACGTCTTTCACTTGTGTCTGCAAAGGGACATGTACAGATGTGAGGAATAACAAAGAGATTCATGCTCATATATGAATGATGCGCTGTATAGAGACCGCAGGCTCAGCTATTCCTTATATTAAAATGTTAGGTTTATATGTTTGTCTCGAAAGAAAAAATTTATATATGTCTTCAATCTTTCGACAATGAGATCTCGAAAACCACAAGTGCTAGAAATGTGCCGTTTTCCCTGGTCGATTCCAAATTTTGTGTAGATTGTCCATTTCTAATTGAATATTTTTAAAAAAACGTGGCTGTTATTTCTTTATTACATTTTAAGGGTACACTGGAAGTGTTAAGATATTTAAAAATAAAGCAGCATATCCTATGACTTATACATTCCAACACAACATAGCTGTATACAGAGGTTGTATATGTCTCAGGCGTTTGTTTCATGGCCAAATTATAATAAAAACGAAGGATAACCATTTCTCCAGGCTAAGATGAATCTTTTTTGTTTGGAGTGTTTTGCCCAACGAACGCCATATATCACTGATATTATAATTAATTGTGTATGTAATGTATTTGTTTATTACATACTGCATGCAAGAAGAAAAAAACACTGTTCACACATGAATTAGAAACTCCAACTGAAAGTAGGCTCAATCTTGCAAACGGTGCAAGATATTGAGAAAAACTAATCGAAAAAATCTCCTCTTTATGGTGCTCCTTACCGATTTTTATCAAGAGGTCTTTCACTTGTGTTTGCAAAGGAACATGTACAGATGTGTTGAGGAATGACAGATTCATGCTCATATGTGACTGATGCGCTTTGTAGAGAGCGCAGGTTAAGCTAGTCCTTAATTAAAATCTGTAATTGTTTACGTTTAATATTTTTTTTTAAAGTTTGCCAGTCAACCACTCCGAACTCCCTAGGATATTTATGCAGTTATTCAAAGACTTCATTTTACAGACAAGCAGTAGCACGGGTAGCGACGTTATTAGCGTGTGTTTATTATTAGTATTAGCGTGACACACAAACTGAGACGTTAGCCTTTTACAATTGGGATAATAACAAATTAGTTATAGTTTTAGGTTCAAATAAGAAGCGCAAATTTTATTTTTTCTTGATAATAACGGAAGACGTTAAATCCTATAATTTATAGCTAGGCTTACTGTCGTACCAGTTTTAGATACACTTTCGTAAGATAGTTTCATAAAAGAAAGAAAAGAAAAGAAATATGGAGGAGAAAAGAGATAAAAACTTGTTCTTTGGGAATTCTCAAAGGCAATCACACGTGATTTCACGGCTTCTGCTTTTGATCACGAAATCAATTATCTTCCAACTCTGAAGTCGGTGTGTAAGGCGTTGCTTTTCCAATACGATTTTATCAAGACCCTTAAGCGACTTCGATAACGTTGTGAAATTTTTCGGTGCCAGGTGAAATCTTCATTATTTCTTTCTTTCTTGGAACATATTGCTAGTAATAGAACTCACGGAAACACAAATTACGATTTCTGCTCGTGAATATAATAAAATATTCACATAAAAGAAACATGATACCGCAATACATGTAAATTATTAAAATCAATTACTTTCCCGAATATAATTGCTCTTTCTTGTACCTTCATAAATAGAAGTTCATAATATACAGGGTGCTCCATGAAGTTAGATGTAGTGTATTTCAAAAATCGAATCTTTAGATCATAGTATGAGAAAATGTTTTATTTTCCATTTTAATGCGATATGTTTAATTGTTAGTTTCACAGTTTATTAAAATCCAACAAGTGTACTCTGCATGGCGACAAATACGGGTGAATACTTTCGACCGTATGGTGAAACAAAGTCAAACTGAAAGTACCTCGGCGGAAAGTCATGGCAATAATTTTTGTCTCTACAAAAGCCACATGACCTTGAATCAAATTTGCGATTGTGAGCAGGAATGATATCTCTATCATGCTAGTACTCATGCATCATACTACTTGCTTATTTTTAAAACTGAGGCACTTGGGAAGGTTGTACTATATTTAAAAAAAAAAAAGACTTCAATAGGCAGATAAGTCTGACTGTCTTCTCACATAAAAGCCACTTATACTCAAATTCTTGACACTTTTTTCAGACCTTCCAATGATTTCACACGACTTAATACAAAAGAGAAATGGGATACATAATATAAGCTTCGTACTAAATGAAGACCCTGTCAGAACGTAGATAAACATATTGAAATCCGATATATTAATATAAATTACTCATATAATGAGAGACTATTTCAACGACCGCAAGCGCCTTTCAAGCCTGTCTTTCATCCGTCCATAGAAAGAAAAGTATATTTGATACCATGAGTAGTGGTAATGACAGGAACACATGTACTAGTTGGGAGATGAACCATTAATGCTTCGTGATACCGTGCCCAATAGAACCAAGCAAACAACACACACGCACATTTTATATATATATATATATATATATATATATATATATATATATATATATATATATATATATATATATATATATATATAATATGCAGTATTGAAAAGTATTTATGACGGTCTATAAATGCTCTTCTGTAATCAATTGTCACTCGGTGGGAGTGCGTATATGTAGTAGCTGTGATTCATAATTCAACGAGCATAAATTGGGCATACAAACCATCATAAACATGTTTTAAAGTATGATTTTCTTTGGTTTTAGAGCGTTAATAGATCAAAAAAAAAATAGAGAGAAATACAAACACGTAAACCTTTTTTTTTCCTTTCGAATTTCTGTCGCTGCTTGACGCCGTATGTCTACTCAAATAAAACTAATATATTACCTCTCCTTCCACGCTTTTGTTTATACTATGCAATGTCCATTACAAATTGTCTTTTTGAGGATCCATTTTAAGAAGTATAGTTTAGATATCTGCAGTATCTCTTAGATCCTGACTGTCGCCAAATTTTGTGCTTTAAACAAGAGTACCACTAACACATAGCGGTGAAGTTTTCTTCTCAAAATAATAAGTCTACAGTGCTCACTTAAACTCAAAGTTTTCAAAACATTTGAGCGATAGTATATACATATTTATAGGTACAGAAAGTTGTATAAGTCTTGAAAGTTCGACATTTGATCTTGTTTACTTTCAGCTCTATGCAGCAGGCTAATTCTTAAGTCACAAAGAAAATGCATGTCATATTTTATGACAAATAGAAAATAAGACGAAAATTACCTTAAATTTGGGGTGAAATAAACCATCGTTGAGCGATTTCAACACCAAGAAATAGTCCATTGGGGACAGGTAAATTTACCCCTTGTCCGGACTGATTTCAACTTCTAGCAGTGGACTGCATTGAGAAGCTTAAATAAGCACACTCCATTCTTCATGAAAATCATGGATTTTGTTTTACAAAAGTTATTACTAAACACATTTTTTAAAGTGTGGTAATTTCATTTGCCCTTACTCCAAGCTAAAAGTAATTTTTAGTCTTAAAGAACAGTCTGTATCATAAACGTGGAGGAGTTTTTACTTTTCAAAATCACATTTTGTTTAAATTCGGGGTATATTCAGCTTATGTTTCTATATATTTCAGTTCGGACCAATGAAGATCATTGAAAAAGCCTTAAAAAACATAAACCTTGTTCCACAGTAATCGATTTTTTTTAACTTACCATCAAATTTATATTTATGTGAAAATTCACTATCTAGTCCCTGATATCCTCCTTAAGAAGCCATGAAAAAAACAGCATTCATAATATGCTCTTTAAGATAGTGAATTCACTTCTTTGGCAATGATTGATTCCAATCCAAAGTAATACCTAATTTTTGAATCTTAAAGAAAATATATGCTGTGCTCAATGAACATTTAAAAAAATGTGTCACTTTTTTTAAACATAAGGATAATTTCATCTTGTTATTGTTAATCAGTTTCAGCATCAAATAATGGTGATGATTGGGATAATCTTAGAAAATGTACAACATATTTAATAAAAATCGTATATATACATTCGTTCAATACCGCGCTAACAAGAGCTTTCCATTGACTTCTCTCCTTAACCAACTGTATCCAGTTTCTACTTTGTATTCCTATTTCTGCGAGATCCGACTTAATATTGTCCTCCCATCTGCGCCTAGGCCTTCCTGATGGTCGTTTTCCGATTAGATTTTCAGTTAAGATTTTGAAAGCGTTTCTACTGTTCCGTAACCCGCCTTGGAGGTCCAGGATTCGATTTTGGCGATACATCTGGATAAAGAAGATTTTTATTGATTTTTTATTCATAACTATTGTTGTCTTGAGGCTCTGAGAGCATGCAGTAACTTTCTTTTTTTTCTCTTAACAATAAATGCTGGCATATAAGGCAAATTCTCTTCCCTACCTAAACTTCCGCAAGGTTGGTAACTTTCTACTTCTGATCCCGACATAATTTCCCCCGTCTGTCCTGATTTCCTCATAGGTCTGCATTCTCAAAGAATGCTAAAATACTGATTCACAAGTTCCTGTTTTGGTCGTCAATAAGGAAGATATAATTTGCTGAGCCGCATATTTTCCGTGTTATTAGTTTGATGTCGCACACATGCCTTTTGCTTAAACGTCAGAATTACTGCCAGGTTTTGCCCCGCATGTGTGGTCAATCTCCGGACATGTTTTGCTGAGCACCGAATATGGTGTTTGTTTCCATCATGAGTATGGGAGGTGCTTATTTGGACACCATCATCCCATATTTGGAATTAAGAGGAGAATAGAGGCGGAGTTTCAACGAAACTCCGGAAATGGAAGACTAACAAAACCATGAGGAGGTGGGACATTCGGAGTCTTGGCGATCAGCTTGCTTGGAAGACAACGCGTGCTCAAAGAGGGTCCTTTCTATTCATCACATGACGAGACTACTTCTGATACCAAAAGTAAAGTACCAATACAACAATCAGGAACGCCTACACCAAATGCATCTTTAAATACGTTACAAAGATAATTCTTGTCTTATCCTCTCCCTCCTAATTTGCCGTGCCAAATATTCAAAATTAATTCGAGTAGTGTTTTATTTCTTAACTTTACAAAGACAAGCTATATTCCTATAGTTATGTGAAGGTATGGTAATTTATTAGATTTTCGGTCCAAATTTATTAGATTTGAGTCTTGTTGTTGCATTTATTTAGTAGAAAAAGGTAACGCTACCATTTCATCTGAACCGATAAATGGTAACGTTTCATGGTGGAATGCTTGGTAGCGTCTTCTGTTGCTGCTTCTCCTTCTTCCTTTTCATCTGCTTCGGTTTTTCCCTAAACGCTAGGCCTGGTGTGTGGCCTTCTTCATCTCCAATACGATCTCCTCTGGATCAGGAGCACGGGGAAGAATCACAATCTGGGTACTTTTTCTCGAAGATTTCTCTGCTCTGTTTAACTACATACTCGAAATCCAGATCAAGATCAGGTCCTGAACACAAATACATGTTGGATGGAACATTGGAGAGAGATCACAGTTGGAAGTTTCTGGACAATTGAAGTAGAGAGACTGCAGCACTCGTGGCTTCTGAAGATCAGGGTTGAAGTCTCTTGGTTGAGGTTGTTTGTCTCCAGCCTCTTGAATGGTCTTTCCTGGGGATACTGTCTGTGTGGATTGGTCGCCAGTCTCTATTAGAACGTCTGTCTCCTCATTCCCATCGAGGCACAACAAACTTTCCACAGCCAATTTCAAATCTTCCTTTGCATTCATCTGTTGCTTGCATGTCATGTGGACAACGTGAAGGCCTGCAGGACAAGCATTTGAAGAGGGCGCTAATTCTATTACAGTCACTGGTTTACTAACACCATCTATCGGTGGGAAGTGGGAACTCTAGCAAAGTAAGCTGTTTCTTTTCGGATGTCATAATTGATCTGTCTGTAATAAAGGTACCCCTTGAAATGCCTCCACTTAAAGCTGATTGTAAATATTGCAATGGAGCATAACCAACCCTAGAACAAGAAATTCACATTTCTGTCTTCGTTTTTCTGATATAATATCCTGACATCTGGGTCCTTCACCAGTGGTCAACGACTCTGCACCGCGCTTCAAGTGATACAGACCACCAAACACAGCACACAACCTGCAGAAACACTGTGAAATTTCGCCACTTCCGTAATTGGGCACCAAGAGAGATGTATTTCCATAACTTCCAAGGCTGTTAAGAAACCTCTGCATTCGAATCACTCCTTCCATACACGGAGTGATGTCTTTAGCCATAGCTATTGCGTACAAAACATAATGAATCAAGTTTGGAGTCAACTTCTTTGATTTCAAAATTCCAAGGAACTCTTCGAAGTTTAACCTTCAAACTCATCCGGATGCTTATCATATTCCATACAATAAGTAAGAAGTTTCATCAGCATTCGATTCTCAACGACAGACACATGTTTGGTGCTGAAGACATCAGCGCGTGAACAGGGAACAGGAACCAACTGGTTTTCTAGCCACGTGTGTACATGGGTCACGCTGCGGAACTCGGCGTATCGAGCAATGTTTGGTGAAACCAGTAATTCCACTAAAAAGCCCCGGGTAAACAGTAACTTTGGCGCTAGATTTAAATTGAACTTCCTGTATTCGCCTTTGATGAGGGTCTGACTCCATTTCCTCGGAGGTTTTACTGGTTCTACTTTCTTGTCTTTTTCTTCCTTCTCAGCATCTCCTCCTCCTGCTTTCTTCTTAGTCTCTTCTGATTCTCCAGTTGCTTCAGCCTCCTGTGACTCTCCACTACTTTCTTCCTCAGCAGCTGAGACCTCAGACGATTCACTTAATCCCCTCCTTCCGCTGGCTCCTTCTTACGCTGCCCTTCTACACCAGCACTGTCCGTCTGCGTAGATTAATCAGGATTGGCTGTCGAGTCTTCAACCTCATCAGGTATATACCAGGATTCTTCAATGTTTGAAACAGTTGAAAATTGGTTTCCTGCAGCTACATATGTTTCTCCATCCTTGAGAACAGGTATTTAAAGATGCATTTGGTGTAGGCGTTCCTGATTGTTGTATTGGTACTTTACTTTTGGTATCAGAAGAAGTCTCGTCGTGTGATGAATAGAAAGGACCCTCTTTGAGCACGCGTTGTCTTCCAAGCAAGCTGATCGCCAAGACCCCGAATGTCCCACCTCCTCATGGTTTTCTTAGTCTTTCATTTCCGAGGTTTCGTTGAAACTCCGCCTCTATTCTCCTCTTAATTCCAAATATGGGATGATGGTGTCCAAATAAGCACCTCCCATACTCATGATGGAAACAAACACCATCTTCGGTACTCAGCAAAACATGTCCGGAGATTGACCACACATGCGGGGCAAAACCTGGCAGTAATTCTGACGTTTAAGCAAAAGGCATGTGTGCGACATCAAACTAATAACACGGAAAATATGCGGCTCAGCAAATTATATCTTCCTTATTGACGACCAAAACAGGAACTTGTGAATCAGTATTTCAGCATTCTTTGAGAATGCAGACCTATGAAGAAATCAGGACAGACGGGGGAAATTATGACGGGATCAGAAGTAGAAAGTGACCAATCTTGCGGAAGTTTAGGTAGGGAAGAGAATTTGCCTTATATGCCAGCATTTGTTGTTAACAGAAAAAAAAAGAAAGTTACAGTATGCTCTCAGAGCCTCAAGACAATAGTAGAATAACAAAAATAAATCAAGAAATCTTCTTTTTCCAGATGTATCGCCGAGAATCGAATCCAGGACCTCCAAGACGGGTTACGGAACACTATTTTAATCCATTCTAGCTGCATGACCTGCGCACCTGAGCATCCTAGGCTTGGTAAATAGTAAATGATAACAGTGTTTTGTAAATGGTATAAAATATGCAGTTGCTCGTTATGACGTTTCCAATATTTTCCTTTCTCGTTACTTTTGGGTTCGAATATTCGTCTCAGGATTTTATTCTCAAATACTTTCATCTACGTTCTTCTCTCAGAATAAGTGAACATACAATGCTCAACAACCTAGTAGAGATGAATTCATCCGTTTTATCATTTTATTTTTCATCGATTTAAAGAACAGACCTATTAACTAAGCCACAAAGAAAGTGCACGCCAATTTTAGTTTAAATTGAGTGTTTTGCAGAAGTAACCGCGGAACAAACGTATGGAACGGTAAAAGCTTGTGCATACCTTCTTCTAATTCTCCCCATTTTCCTAGAAAACTCAAGAAAGCCAACAACCTTATATATTTTTAAAAAAAAAATTCAAAGTATTTGTATTAATATGAATGTTTGATTACACATCAATAGTGCCATACACAGTAAAATCAAACTTTTTTTCTTTTTTGGCTCATATTTACCAAACAATTACCAATTCTTAGCAATTTTTAAGCCAAAGGAAATCTTGCGCATTAACTTTAATGAAAATCAAAATTTTTAACGGGTTATACTTAAATATATTCTTGAATCTAGGGTGCACTCACCCTTCTCTTGATTGATGTTAATTTTGTACATTATACTCTATTAGGGAGCCTGAAACAAAGTATATGCTATATTTTATTTAAATTATGCGTACTTATCAAGGAAAGTTATCGTTTAACACGTTTTATAAGCGGATGAATTCATCGCCTTGCCTGTGACTAATTCCAACCACAAGCATAACTCTTAGGTCTCAGAAAGCCATAAATAAATAAATAAATAAGCTTTATTTCGTGAAACTCGGAGATTCTTGACGAAATACATTTTTAAAAATGAAGGAAATTCGTTCCTTTGTTCTTGATGGATTTCAATTCCAAAGACACTGAGAAAAATCCGTTATCTGGACAGCGGTATATTGTATAAATATGTAGAACCCTTATGTTTACTACACAAATCAGTACGGAGCATACGTTATCCATAAGCTAATTTACATATGCACAGCCCTTAGATGTTACATCATGCCGTTGCAAGATGTCTGATATCTAACAGTCTTCCGTGTATTTCATACGTCAGCTATATGTTACATATGTCTATCTGTATGTGAGATCTTGTCCACCTATATACAGTTGTTTCGTTCGTACGGAAAGTGCGTTTATTCGGAACACTTATACGGAAAGTACGTATAAAACATACTTTTTAAGTCATACGTTTGCTGAATGTTAAGTCCAAAAACTACAGGATTTACACATGTAACTTACGTTTTTACGTACACCATACACTTTTTTCTCAGTGCAACCGAGAAGATTGCGAAATACCGAAGAAACTATATGTCGTATTGCATAAAAATCTAATATTTATGGAAGATACGGAACCTGTTAAGTTGGAGGATAAATCTCTCTTTTTGTCATTAACTGATCTTAGCTGCAAGAAGTGGAGATAATTGGGAAGATTTTTTAAAATTGATTTTGATAAATTGTGTATATATACACGAATATTGTACCAAAGTCGAATTTTTATAACGAAAAATATAGTTGAAAATCTTACCAGTTTCGTTAAAGTCTATGCAGAAACTTTTTAATATTTGCTTTAGTAGTAGTATTAAATTATTAAGAATATTTGTATTACTGTAAACAACAGATGACAGTAAACAATAGATCTGCTATTGTATTCTTTTACATAACCAACAAAAATCTATTCCAATAAAATAAAAAACTATTAATTTTTACTAGCAATGAACAACATACTTTTTGCGCCATAAAAATTCGTTTTTCTCTATTTCTCAAAAATCATCATGATGATGATAGGTATTCTGCTAGTGTTGGCAGGTCACTTGCCGCAACTGAGAAGCTTCCATGCTTCACGGTCTTCCGCTAACCTCTTTCTCTTCACGTACGATTTTTCTGTTTTGATATCGTCCGTCAAGTGTAGTCTCTTCCGTCCTTCTCCTTCTCTTTCCTGCCACCATACCGTCTAGTACGTCCTTCATGATACAGTGCCCTATTAGCCAATGTTCCGACAAGCTTATCTTCCTCTTCTTAATAATGTCTGTAAAATTGTTCTTTTCTCCCCCACCATTTCTAACTAGGGATGTGCTTGTACCTGAACCCACAAAGTTTGGGTGCTTTATATATTTCCTAAAAGCCTGGGTCAAGGTAAGATTAAAACTGGTTACCAAAATTGGGGAGGTTTCATGCATTTTGCTTGGGGGCAGCACTTTACTCATTTTTAATAAGATCTTTAAGCCTGTCTATAAAGTTCGTTGCAACCCCGAAAAATCTGAAACGGTGATACATATGAAAACAGAAAAACATGTCTTTCATCATTTCAAAAGTACAACGTATCAAAGTAAAATAAATTGCCCCAGGGTCCCCCGCAGAGTCCCAGAGCGAAATTAAACTACCGCTAATTTTAGTTTTTCTGTAATACCTTCAAAACAAATAGAAATATTCGAAAAGCAGAAACTTAGTGAACAAGACAATACAATTTTGCATGTGATCCTTTACCACAATTCACCTATCTGCTTTTGCTATGCTGATATTTACAGAATCCGCAAAATATGCTAAATATATCTAAAGTTGCAAATCGAAAGCAGATAGATGAGTTGTGATAATGGTATCACATGCAAAATCGTATAGTCTAGTTTACTACGTTTCTGCTTTACGAATATTTTTATTTGTTTTGAAGATATTACAGAAAAACACTAAAATAAGCGGTAGTTTAATTTCGCTGTAGTGAAGACCCTTAATATCCATGTTTCTGAGCCATACAAGCCACACGAAGTCTTTTTTCTTAACTCTTTATTCAAGGTCCCACAAAATAGTATTTTTTTTCTTCCTAAAGGCATCCTCGCCATTCCTATCCTTACTTTTGTCTCTCGTTCACACTTCATATCATTACTAATAATACTACCCAGGTATCGGAAACTAGTCACCTGTTCAATTTCTCTCCCACTTCTATATTTGATACCGACCTCTTCATTCCGATCACCATGGCTTTTGTCTTTCTAACATTTATTTTTCATCTCACATTCTTTACAGCCCTCCCTCAAGTTTTCTAACATCTGGTTGATTTTCTCTTGAGATTCTCTAACGAGCAACATATCTGCAAACTATACGTCTAATCATTCTATCTCCTACTGAAATGCTGTCTTCATGATGTAGGCTAGGAGAGAGGCAGCATCCCTGTCGAACTCCCCTTCCAGTTGCATTTTCCTCTGTTATTTCCTCCCCTATTCTAACACTTACTTGTTGGTTCATATACAAGGTTCTCAAAAATTATCCATTACAATTCATTTTCAAGTCTCACTTTGTTCAGCTCCATGTAATCTTCCGATGGCTGTATGTTGCATCTTGGGAGAATATAATATGTTAACAAAAATAAAGTTCAGGAGTTAATTATCAGCTATATCTCATTAAGCATATTGTTTATTGTCGTCTTTCTAGTGTTATAATTAAAGCCTTGGTGATGATATACTTTAGCATCAGCTTCGTCTGAATAGTTGACGTAGTTATCATATATAATTTCTTTTAGGTAAACAAGAGAAATAGTTTTTCTCGATTTTATCTTAAACTACACACGAAGATCTATACTTGCCCATATCAGATCAGTAAGGTCTAATCATTGTTGGGTGTCTCATCTTTAGACTTTTTTTCGTCAAACAAATGTTGTAGAATTATACCCCTATTTATCGCCTTATTCTTGACTTTAACCCCGGATAAAAATATCCCAAAACTAATAAAAATAGGATATTTTATTGCTGCTAGAACAGTCAAGCAGCTACATAAATGCTTGTTGAGTTGAATGGCAGAAGTTTTCTTCCATTCACTTCAGTTAAATTAGTTTCAATTTTTGTAAGAGTAATTTAACACAATGAAGGCACAAAATAAATCAATAGCAGAAACATATAGAATGATCCAATCGATCACTCGTAATAAATTAACAATAATTAATAAATTTCCACATCTTGCATATGCTAAAATAGGTTCCCGTGCGTTTTAAATAGAATTTAAATAAGTTTCACTATTTCGGATTTAGGGGCTGGGCAAAATTATCCATAGACTTAAGAGTTTCATGTTTTTTATTTGTATACAATTTATTAAAAAACATGTGATTCTCAAATCCAGTGGGAAGGATTGTTCCCTGTCCTCAACAAATGACATCCTGGATTTAAAATTCCAAAAATTACTGCCCTTGAAAACTAATTTATATTGCGTGATAAAGAATATGTATTTAAGGAATTATAAATACAAAATTAAACTTGATAAATTTTCTATAAATCACAAACAGTGCCTTATTGCATACCTATTGTTTATAATTTTTATGGGACTGCTGGGTGTTTGTTCATGTTTATTGATTAAAAATTTTAATTTGTAATTAGGTAATATCAAATATGTTTATATCTTTCAGTGTGGTGAAGAAAATATTTATTTTTTTATCAATAATATCACAATAATAAACTCTTTTGTGCTAAGTTAGGTAGAAACTGCACTTTTTAGTGCTTGCCTAGCAACAAATACACTACTAGTTAGCAATGCATATCTGGAGTGCTAAATTTTTCAAGTTAAGTGAAATATTAGAGATTACAGTAGACAGTTTTTCTGCAGGATGATGGCGATATGCTACAAATGTAACGGAAGCTTTAAAAACATTGCCATATAATTATTACAACAATGCATGTCATTAATTCTAGATAAAGTGAGTAATTAAACTACAGCAACGTTAGCAGAGCTTTGGAATTGTGTATATGCTGTAGAGATGGAATTGTGTGTCTGCTATAGAGGTGACAGTCTGTGATACCAAGGATCTGATGCTGTAAAGTTCTTTTCTGAATGTCTCTGACCTTGTCACTTGTTTAGCAACTACAAAGAACCGGATAATGCACATTCTCTGCAGCAATTGTTCTCTTCTCTTGTTTCGGGACAGGTCGCCTGGAGAGTAAATGTCTCGTTATGCGGTGCACAGCTGAATACAGACGCTCTGTGTGCTACTGATAAAGCACTCGTCTGCAGCAAAAGAGATCTCTATTTGACACTTGATATACTCGCTCATATATATGTAGGTATATATAATATACATAAAGTATTGAGGCGGCTAAAACTAAAATCTTTTTTCTAGTAGTTAGTAACACAGTAATTTCCAATATAGTACTTCTGTTCCATGAAAGACGTGCATAAAATACAAATTCTCAAGCTTAATATAACCCACTATTAATAGTGAAACAACTTTACTTTCTGGTCATTCGCCATGCTCAAACAGATATTTATAAACACTGTTCTTGAAATTTGTTCAAGAGAATTGAAGATTAACTCTAACTTGTTTGTAAGTAAAGATTATCGTGACTATTACAGTAAAGTATGTTTCGTAATTTTGTAAATACAACGTGAAGGAATACTTTGTATATAACCCAGTATACTTTGTACAATCCAGTTGATTGAAGGAATTATCCGTGTTGTATTGGATTCGACTTTAGCGCTTCTTTGAGCACGAGGCTATACGAGACGTGGACCTCAGTTAATGTGGGATCCGAATTACATGAACTTCCACTTAGGATCAAACTCGGGTTTCCCGCACCGAAGGCGCATACGCTAACCATGTAACCACCTGCGCTTATCCGAAACTGAGTGGTTCAAGGTCTGTTTACAACTACAAAAAATCTTAATTGAATTTATTCATCACAATATTTAGGTTAATAAATTCATTTAAAATAATATTAAATACTGAAAATACTTTTAAACATTTAAAAGATGTGAAACAATTCTTCTATTCTAAATGAAAAAATAAATCTTTGAATTTTATGTCCGACGTTTATGTCCTGTAGACTAAAGGAGGCGGATGAATAATGAAAGTGAATGACTATGAAAGGAATTGATGGAATGAGAATGTAGGAGTAAATGACAGAACACTAAGAAAATAAACAGACACAATGTTGTCCATCACAAACTTAAATTGTTTAAGATCAATCCATGGACTCGTCGCACCAGAGGCAGTGCTTTACAATTGAGCATTATGCCTTCACTCTTTAATTGTAACTAATATCGTCATCTCACAAGCCGACATTCCACTGGATTAATACAGAATTTCTATCTATATATACATATGTGCTATTTACTGCTTTTATTCGGTTATTTTTAAAATTAATCTAAACTGACCAAATTATAGTTTAAAATTTTGAATTGGTAAACCCATTCTCAATTCGTAAATATGTGTAACAAGAAAAGCTACGTTAGAATAAAATCCACGTTGTTCAAATATACGTTATGTAACGTATTCTTATATTTAATTTCGAAAAAATATACTGAAAATGTTTCGTTTTCCTTTCATTCGTTCTATGCTATCTATGTCAACTAGCCGAGTAGCTAGCATAATGCTTTCTCCGTGTGTAGTCACAGATTCTTGTGCGCCACATTTGGTTAGGATCACATCTTATAAACTACCTGTAGAACATAGAGTTGTGTTGAAATGCAAAATGTTGATTAATTTTTACATTTCCTAACATGTTGTCAGTAGGAAATGTGATCCCGACGTACATCTCACTTTGTGCCGTTGCAAAATCCTAATATTACTAGATTCATAATTCCTGGATTTCGAGGTTATTTAACAGTCTAATAATTGGAATATCGATGAACATTGTCTCATAGAAACTATTTCAGATAATTTATTGTTTATTTTCTCAGAAAAAAAGAAGGAAAATGGGATTCCATTTAGTTACGGTACACTGTTTATTAGCGATCTTTTTCAGCGAAAGGTTATAGAACTACAGTTTAAAGATCCAGTTCGAATCACCGTAATGCATTCAAATGCTTTCCCCACCGAAAATCGAACTCAGAGTCAAACACGGGAATCGAATAGTCTTGTCACAGTGTAAGTGGTCAAGGATGTACTATGGCGTGGGCCCGGATTGTAGAAATTTGAACTAATTAAAGAATTGGTTACTGTATTTATTTGTGAAGTATAAACAAAATCTTAGGACTGCTTTTGAGAAAATTGACGGTTTCAATATCTGATTACCAGTGTGAAGGTAATCACAGCTCTCACTTTTCGGCATAAAGAGATACAAACCCTCCCTTAATCCTATAAAAACCTTATTTTATTTTTAAAAAATGGTCTTGAAACAACGTGTTTTTGGTTCTTTGTACATGTGAACTGGCGGGACAACGGATGGAAGCCAAGAAACCACATTTTCGCCCTGTAAAAGCAGCAAAACGTGGAAATTTGTTGATTTAAATAAAATCTACTAGATTTATATCAGTTTATATAGTCGCTCGAATGAAAGAAGAAAATCATCTCAGTTTCCTCAACATAACAAGTGCTTCTGCGTGAAACTGATTTATTTGTTTGATTTGAGCTTTATGTGTGATTTCAACGCGTCAACTATATTAATTTCAGACCTTGGTACTTGGTACTCTTTGGATGGTACTTTGGAGCTTTAACTTGAAAATGTGAACACAACTCCGAGGGAGCTACCGATCCTGATAGTTTTGCTTATAATTACACATTATGATATTAGTAATTTCAGTGATCCTTCTTAGTTGAATCGATTAATCGCTGCCCAAGAAGAATTATAGGCAAAGAACATGAAATTCAAGTTAATATATTTGTTTAAAGTCTTTACTTATGTATGTGTGTGAAAATTGTTAGGGTAGAATTATTTGTTGTATTTTAGTGTAGACCCTACCGGTTCAATCGGAATCTTGGTGTACATTTTTGACGCAGAACAGAAACGAATTGTTATGCTAATGTATTTAGACAATGTTACAATACCAACAAAGATAATGCAAAGAGATGCACATATTATATTAAATGGGCCCTTCTATGACATGCGTCAAAAATACTGTTAGCAATAGTTTATAAAAGTATTTTAAAAAATAGAATCTAGACAATTACCAATTTAGCTTCAGATCAGGGAAAGGAACGAGGGAAGCAATACTGGCACTACGTCCAATTTTTGAAAGAAGATTAGAAGTATACAGGAAAACATATATAATATTTATTGACCTAGGGAAAGCGTTTGATATGGTGGATTGGAAGTTAATGTCCAAGGCAATGTACAAAGTGGGGCTGGTCTGAAAGGATATGCGAATAATTTTGAATATATACAAAAGTACTGAATTGGATATTAATGGCACCAAGAAAGAAGTTAAAATTAGAGAAAGTGTAAGACAGGGATGCCCTCTGTCGCTTACTTATGTAATACGTTCATTGCAGAGGCAATAACCAAAATGAAAGAAAAGACTAAAGGAATCACATGTAGTGGCATATATTGCACTGTATGAGATTTGCCGATGATATTACTATGATGGTAAGCTTGAAAAAGGATGTAAATAAAATCCTTACATATTAAATCATGAAATAACGAATCTCAAACAAAAAATAAATACCATGAAGACCAAAGACATCGTTATAGACAAAACGAGAAGTAGAGGAAGGACTAACATAAAAAAAGCAAAGATTGACTCGAGGTAGTGGCCAAATTTTGCTAGCTCGGTAGTAATATAGAAATAGTAGATGTCATAGCGAAATCAAACGGATAGCGCTGGCCAGGGAACGCATTCCAAAATAAAACGAACCTTTTTATAATCAAGCACTCTAACATCCACGGCAAAAAGAAATTTCTAAAAAGCTTTGTGTGTAGTGTTTCGACATATGTGTGTGAGACTTGGACATTAGCAAAACTGGATAAAGCTTGACTCGAGGCAACGGAAATGTGGTTATGGAGGAGGATTACAGCAGGCCGGTAGCCAGCTCAAAAATGTAGGGGGGGGGAGCTGAAGTTTCGGAGGGCCCGATCCAACCATGTTATGGTACATTTGCAAGCCTACCGTGAAAATTTTAGGGGGGCCCAGCCCCTCCTAGACCCCCTGAATACGGGCCTGGATTACAGGAAGTAGTTGAATTGACAGGAAGAGCAATAAGTAAGTACTGCTAGAAGTAACTGAGGGAAGACAACTACTTAAAGTAATAAAAGTATGCAATGCAAAATTATGTGGACACTTACTCAGAATGATGACACCCAGGACACTTACTCGGTCGTTCTCTTCTTCGGAACATTTTCAGACACAAGATCGTGGGAAAGAAGCCGAGAACATCCGAGGACAACAGAGAACATCCTATTTAAAACATGATCAATGATATGGGGTTTTCTTTCTATACATAGATGATAGCCGCAGACAACAAGAAGCTGTGGCTGTTAAGACAAAGTTTAGCGTTTTGAAGAAGAAGAAGAGAGAGAGATGTATTTAGAGACAAGAGATAGCAAGTTCTTTTATTTAGTTTTCGCACATCAAAATGTTCTATAACACTTGGTTATTTCCACTGCATGTAGTGTTCAAATTCTTTCCAACTATAGTATTTCCGCTGGATTGCTTGTGTCACACTCTAATCACACACACTGTCTGGGGAAATAACGTTGCGAATAAATATTTCTGTGATCGTACATATTTTTTTGAACGTGCTTATGATGTAAGGCACGTTCTGGCTTGGGTGTTCGATATTGAAGAACGCGCAGTTATAAGGAGAGGCTATACATAGATTGTAGAAGCGGCAACCCACAAAGCATTTGTGTGGTACGGGTCACATGCAAGTCAAGGCTGAGTTCGAATTGAGAAATGTGCGCAGGTACTCTTCTATACTTCTCATTTTAGATTACAAAATAAATGTTCTGTCTTGCAGAAGAGATTTATTTTGTTGATATGGTTTACTTTGTATCTACTTTAGTTTTGTATTCTCACAACTATAAGACAAAATATACATTAGATAGTAGAGATGCAAGGGCTCGAAAAAAAAAACCGGTCTTTTTGAAAAAAAAAAACTCGGTTCTTTCTGCTTCGCTTTTTTGCTTGGAAAATGTTGGGCTTTTTTGAAAATTTTGCTTTAAACTTATAAAGCAGACTTTGTTTCGCTTCTCTACAACAAAAAGCTCATTTAATCAGTGGTTGATGCAGATAATAATATGAAACTTCGAAAATAAACCATTAATTTCAAAACTTTTTTTTTTAATTCTTAACATATTTACATTATGAATTCCAAAGGATTAACCAATATCTTATATATAAAAGAGAACGCACAAATCCTTTGTTACCTCATCACGCTAATACGGCTGAACCAATTTCTTTTATTTTTGGGGGGTTATTAGGATTTGGACCCTAGATGGTTTTTATCATATCACTTTAATTTTTAATTACCAGTGTCTTGAGATAATTGACCATTCAAGTGTCCATAACGTACAAATCCTTTGTTAGTTCATCATAGGTAAAAATAAACGTATTTATATGCAACCCGCATGACCGTGTCACTCGGCGGGTTAACATAAATGACAGGCGATATAATGTTAACATTTACTGCAATCTACTATGGTTTTTATCATATCACTTGAAAGCGAAAAAGTAAAAATTATCTAAGTAACAAAGTTTATTGCGTTCCGGGGTGACCGCAGCGAAGCGGGGCGGGTTAACATAAATGACAGGCGATATAATGTTAACATTTACTGCAATCTTCTATGGTTTTTATCATATCACTTGAAAGCGAAAAAGTAAAAATTATCTAAGTAACAAAGTTTATTGCGTTCCGGGGTGACCGCAGCGAAGCGGGGTGAACGCTGCTAGTATGTAATAATATTTTAACCTCTTATATACAATAACTACTTTTAAAAATGATACACAAATAACTAGCAAAATTGTATGTAGTATTTTTATTTCAAAATATCACACACCCTCTTTTTGAAGCAAAATAAAGAAAAACATGAGAGAAATCTGCACATCAAGAGCTTCGTTTCGGGTGGTTCTGTACATTCTTGAAATCTTTCAATTAAGTTTTAACTTTCATATACATTGTATGAATATTTCGAACAAATTATTCACTGATTGATCACATACGTAATAATCTGTTACCACCTATCACGTGCTTCGGATCTGCAAAATCGGTAAAGCTCCAAATTCTGTAATGCACTGACTTTCCTTAAGCTTGTTCAGAATCGGAAAAGTATCGAATTTTCTGTTCATGGATCATATACGTAATAGACGGTTCATCTGAGCGTATGGTTTCTTAGGCTGTAGAATATATAACCACCATCACGATTTACCCAGTCCTGAAGGTTTCTGAATTTTTAACAAGAAAATTCAACATATCGTTACGATATTACCCAGTACATCAACTGTTTATTGATTTTAGGAAGGCTTACAACTCGGTTAGGAGGGAAACATATTCTTACAGAATTTGGAATACCGAAAAAGCTAGATTTATTAAGTGTTTAAATGAATCCCAGACTAAAGTCCGAGTAGAAAAATGCGAGCTTCCACATCGAGATTGGCCTGAAACAAGGATATGCGTTATCACCGTTATTATTCAGCTTTGTTCCGGAGTACGCTATAAGAAAAATAAAAAATAGGAACCAAGGCCTAGAGTTGAATGGTATTCATCAGGTTATGATGTATGATGATGTAAATCTGATAGGAGAACAATCGAAAGAAATGCAGAGTCCTTATTAAACGCTTGCAGTGACATGAGTAAAGCAGAGAAATCTAAATACAAGGAAGTTCACAAGGAACGTAATACGGTAAATTATGAGTGCGTTAAAATATCAATACTTTCGACACAGTGGGTACTTTCAAATATTTTGGAGCAGTATTACCAGACCAAAGTCATAACCACAAAGAAATTAAATGTCGACTGGAATCAAGAAATTCTTGTTATTATTCAGTTCAAAATAGTTTGTCGTCGCGAATTATGTCAAGTAATTTAAAGCTTAAAATGCATAAAATGATAATCATGCCTGTTATGCTTTATGGTTGTGAAACATGGTCGCTTACGCTGAGGGAAGAACTATGCAGACTGAAATTATTTTAGAATAAAATTCTGAGACGAATATTTCGACCCTAGAGGAACGGGAATGGGGAATGGCGGAAACTTCATAAGGAGGAACTACATAATTTATACGGTTTATCAAACATCGTTAGAGTCATCAAGTCTAGGAGGCTCAGTTGGGCAGGTCATGTAGCCAGAATGGAAGAAAGTAGGAATGCTTTCAAAGTTTTAACTGGAAATCCAATAGGGAAACGCTCATTAGGAAAGCCTAGGCCCAGATGGGAGGACAATATTAAGGTGGATCTAGCAGAAATAGGAATACAGAGTAGAAACTGGACTGAATTGGATAAGGACAGAAGTCAATGGAAAGCTTTTGTGGCCATAGAGAAAGAGAGAGAGAGAATACATTTAAGTTAAGCACAACTGCATAACAAACATGAGTGGTTAGCTTTCGCGCTTCTATCGTGAAGTCCAAGATTCAACCCCGCATTCGACCATTTTGACAAAAGTTTTTCTTAATTCCATCTGTGAATGTAGAGATAGTCTTGGCCGACTTCCTTTCTAATCGTTTTTAAATCTTTGTTATTATTAATTAACAGCAGTGATGATTTGCGAAGAGGGTTAGGGTGGGTATGTCTTTGGGCTTAAAGCCTCTACCCCGAAATTACGGAATTTCTAAAACAAACTAAATATTAGTTTTGCCTTTACTCATAAACTTCAAGCTGTCCTCAAATAAAAAAATTTGGAATTTTTATCAAAAGTAAGGATTAATAAGAAAAGCCCCTCCCAAAATACTTTTCTAAATCCGCCACGGATTATCAGTATAAAATGGTCTTCAAGGTTGTATCAGGAAGATTATAGCTGAATATACAAACGAAACGAAACATTTGTTATGCCTGTACTCATAAATTTAAGCTCCTTTTAAATAAAAGTTAGGAATTTTTAGAAAAACCAAACATTATTCAGAAAAACCCCTCTCAAATATTTTTTCTAAATCCGGTACTGATTATTTCTATCAAGTGGTATTCAAGGTTATGTCCGGAAGATTATTGTTCAATCATTGCACAGCTACAATATAACGGAAATGTGGAAGTACGCTCTGACAGATATATTGAAAAACGTACGCTCTGATGGATATATTGAAAAACATAAATTTTATTATGTGCTAGAAGCTAGAGTACTAAGCTCTAAGTGAAACACGGATGACTAAAAAGAAATGATCTAGAGAAGAAAAAAATGTCTATAATTCAGAAGTTAAAATAAAGTTAAATAGCTTCTAAAATTGCCCTCAAACACTACGTACTTTATGTTTACTTTAATTCATAAACCATGTGCTCCATCCATCATGATGGTGAGTTCCAGAGCGAAATATGGCATTTAGGTCATGGAATCTTATTTAATTTTAGAGTATACTATAAGAAAGTTATTTAAACAGAAAAATCATGAAAATGAAAAAAGCCAAAATTTCCAAAATTCTCGTTTCCCCCCGCCCAAAAAGAGCCGGGTTTTTATGTGCAAAAAACCATCGATTCAAAAAAGCCGGCTTTTTTTTTTTTTACCTCTCTATTAGTTAATAAATAGTTCTGAAATTGTAATATAGTATATTGAAAATATAGAATTAATAAAATGTACTATGCTAATTCCGATAACTTATAAAAATGTGTAGAAATATGTTTTGCTTTATATGCAGTTTGAATTTGTACTTACGTGTTTATTTACACTCAGTCTCATATATTTTATTCGTCATTGTTTTGGCAGAAATCGTAAACTTTCTAAATTTGGGTTTCTTAGTGCATTCAGCAAACAGCGCTAGAACAGTGAAATTATATGCAGGAGTAAGAATATAACATAAGACTAGTAAGAACGAAAAACGTGTATTGGTATTCATTAAAATTGCCAAATCGTTTTTATCTAAAGTACGGTTTCAAACTTTAGAATAGCTGTATCTTACAATCTTCTTCTTTTTTTTTTAATTAGTGACCTGTCAAAACAATATGCGGTTTCATAACTTTTAGTTTTCTAAATTTAAATGTTTGAATAATAA
Source organism: Thermobia domestica (assembly GCF_964235325.1). Classification (NCBI taxonomy): domain Eukaryota; kingdom Metazoa; phylum Arthropoda; class Insecta; order Zygentoma; family Lepismatidae; genus Thermobia; species Thermobia domestica. Next base: position 126,959,561 of record NC_137464.1, read on the forward strand.
ATAAATAATTCATTCAATACTTATAGTAACTGGGTCATAATTTTTAGATTATATGAAGATCGAATTAGTTCAGTTGAGAATGTAAGATATTCACTACCCTTGGGATAATTTTTAAATAGAAAAATCAAATGAAGGACGATAAGCTATTTAATTCTATGACTTAATACAACAAAGATGACTTTTCAGGTTTCTCATATCCTTGTCAAACCAATCCACGCTGAATAATAATAATAACAATAATAATAATAATAATAATAATAATAATAATAATAATAATAATAATAATAATAATAATAATAATAATAATAATAATGTGTTTTCTCCGCTTCTTGTCTAAGCAGGTGATGCAATGGTATAAGGGCCAACCAAATATATTACTGTTTTTTTGCTTTTTCCTATTTTTTGTCTGGCCTTTGAAGAGAACTTTTTTTTTTAACAATTCTGCATGTGGCCAGTATTACGTTCTTAAATATCCTCTTTATGATTTTTTTCTTTAATTTCAATTATTTCAGGTGCCTTTTACATTTTTGACCACTACGATATCCGATATTAGTATCGACATTTTTTCATATTTTTCGGATCTCATTGTTCTTTTATGTTTTGGCCCAGTTGTTTGTATTTTTTTTTTCATTTTTTTTTCTATATGTCTTCTGCAAGTTGTTGTCTTTGTTGTTGTGATATCTATTAAGTGTACCTCTTTCTGTTTGCTAATCACTGTGATGTCCACCCTGTTATGTTGTATTCTTTACCGGTTAGTATTGTTGTGTCCCATTAGAGTTCGTGTTTGTTTCTCGTATAGCCTCCGGTTAGTATTTGTAATACGATACCATCCTCTCGGTAACATTTTCTGTTTCATTGTTATTTCTGCAATGATTTTTCCCACTTTGTCCTGTCTTACCTTGTACTTACAGTTAATTTGTGTCATCGTTTCACCTCCACTTGTGATATCATTGCGCATCCGATTTTTATATGTTGTACGTGTTATTATTATTATTATTATTATTATTATTATTATTATTATTATTATTATTATTATTATTATTATTATTATTATGAGGGATCATTAATTACAGAAATGTATGCATTCTTAATCTATATATACTAAGAATGTATACAAAATAAATGCTTCTATTAAAGCTACTTTTCAACATAGCCACCAAGTCTTTCAACACATTTCTCAAATCATGACAAATTTCAAATATTTTGCTTATACAAGTGTGTCATTTCGCAGTATAGCCATCTACACACAACGAACTTGACTTTCTTATCGGAATTAAAATGTTTGCCGACCAAGAATTTCTTCATCGGATGACAAAGATGATATCTAAAGGTGTGAGATCAGGACTGTGTGGAGCGTTGTGGAGCACTTCTACACAAACTTCCAGAGTTTCTTACGAACAGATGGAGCAACGAGGGTAAGGGAGCGTGCATTATCATGAAAGAGATCGTCATTTACAGCTACTGTTAGGATATTTTTCAGGAAGCGCACAGTGCAACTTTATTCCTGTTGTTTCACATGTTGATACGATGTGCATTCAGAGTAGCCCCGATTCGCCAAGCTCAAACACTAGAGCTCCTTGCTGGTCTCAGAATATGGTCACTTGAGTCTTCTTTTTTTTTTCAGATTGAGTCGGCTTGAATTTCTTCTTTGGGGAACCTTTGTATTACCACTCCATGGATCTAACTTTGTTTCAGGTGAAATGGGTTCGTTACCTACAATGATACCAAGGATTAGTTACTTGCAACGATATTTTCCAGGAAAGCATATCCTTCAGCGTACTTTACCAGATTCCAGGCATGACATCATTTGTTTTCTTTTACGGACGTCTGTGAGATTCTTTAGCATCCTCCGAGCACCCACTTCACGAAATTTTAGTTTGTCGTGCACCAGATCATACATTGCGCCATACGAAATGTTACATATGTTCGTCAATATTCGAAGATGGATTAATTTGTCATTACGAATTGCCTCTTAAATGGCGGACATTCTGTTCGCTTGATGCTATTACTGGAAGCCCGGCACGTGGGGAAATCCGCTAAGTTTATACGGCCTCCTTCAAAGAGTTTGCTCCATCTGGAGGTGTTGCTACGATCATACAGACTTTCCCATGCATACACACCATTCCCCGGTAAATTTTACTGTTTTTTTTTCTCCACAAAAGGTAAATCTCTCTGTTCTTCACAAGTAGACAACTATAACACACGTGCCATCTGTGCTCAGTAGTTCAAGCTTCTGCCACTAGAGGTACATTTAATCGAACAACTGCCGGCTACAGTGTAAATTCTGAGTGCCCATATCCCAGATCAGTAAATCGTATGAAACAATTGTTCTGCGTTACTTATTGATTCTTCCTCGTATTATTATATTACCATTTTTATCTTTTTAAAGGTATATACCTCTCAACCTTTCAACTAGAACTCTATGCTTCCCACTCATATTACCTTCTTAAACATCTCGACATAATTTGTATGATGTAAATAAATAAATATATTCTGACATCTTACAAGATGTGAAAATATTTAAACATGAACAGTTCGTTATTTGAAGGAATAAACTTTGTCAAAAGTTCTAATTTGTTAGACTTTAATAAAAGAAGAGTTTGATGTTCCCCTAGATCAGTGTTTCTCAACCTTTTTCAACTTGCGGCACACCATGGGTGTAACTTGACTTCTCGCGGCACGCTCATAGATTTTATTATATTTAAATATAAAATACCATGATAAGAAAGCTCGATCACTGATTTTCCACCATGATAAATCATTATGCTTATTTTTCATTCTAATTTAAAAATAGAAAACAATTGCAATGAAATATTGGACTTAGGTTTTAAAAATACGCTTTCTTTTTCGAAAACTGCATCCAAAAACTATCACTAACAAGCAAGATCACTAAATAACGAAAGAACAAACAAATCTCTTTTACTTTAAAAATACAAATGTAGGTAATTCGTATGCATGTTTGTTTTGTCGAAAGGATTGAATATTTTAAAATTTGAAGTTACGAAATAGTCTGCAACAATAAAGAAGCATAATGTTCATAACGTCATAACAATGATAACAAATACCTTTTTCAATATTGAAAATGAACAGAAAAGTAACGCGGTATGAAACTTGAAATTGTAGATTCATATTAGAGGTTCATAGTAATGTGAAATACAAATATGCATTTTCCCCTATATCCTGCAATTTAATTGCTATAGAATTAATAATTTTGTTTCGATTTACTCGCGGCACACCAGCGGCCCATTCACGGCACGAAACGCTGCCCTAGATGCTCATCAAAATTGGAAATTAAAGATTTATTTTAAGACTCAGAAAGCCATGCAAACATGTCCTGTTACAACTTGTATCAATTACTTTTGAAGTTCTATTTTTGTAATTTAGAAAGGGCATTTTTAAAAAAATGTTTTCAACATTTCGACAAACATGGTGTGACCGAAAACTTCGTTTCATTTGTGTACTATCAAGCGCCTTGCGTAATATATAGTGATCACGGGAGCTATTCGTGGCAGATATATTTGTTAATATCGGCTCTATATTAGATTTTGCTTTCTAGATCTAACTTGTAAGTTGGATAATTCAAATATCTTTCAGTATACTTACTATGCTGAGTTACCGTCATAATTTTGTGCTTCGGTTAGAATCACTGCAAATCAGAAAAGAAACAAAATTGTCGCTCGTATTTGACACACGAAGTCGCGTGGTCTGCGAAAGCCCAAACATAAGAATGCTAAGGAAGTCATTCATTAGGAACACTATGTATAACTACAGTGTCATAATTATTTAAATCTATTCATAAATTTTGGAATCCTTGTGTGCCTAGATTAGTTTTCTTTTCTATATTATACTCCGAAACTAGCGTAACATGATATGGAATTTCATTATCAATCTGAACTGCTTCGTAGCCATAAAGTTAGCCTACGCATGTTCCGTGCGAGATGCCTGGGTTCAATTCCTTGTGGGAAGTCGTTACGCTATAGGTGCACGTTTCATGTAACTTCGGTGATGAACGGGACGCTAAACTTCAAATCAACCTTCATTATCGAATTACATTGGTAGGACTCTCAAAATGTAGTTTAAGAAAAGCAGAAAGCAAATCTCATTAAAGAATTTCGTGCGTAAAAAGGGATTGAGGGTTAGAACACGTTATATACAAAATTATTTACAAAATAGTAAATGCTTTTATAGTAAGGAAAAGAAGTCAAATGATGTCAAAATTGTATGTTCATTTACAACAAACAATTAGAGGTTTAATTTTGCAGTTTACTTTCGCAGCGCCTATTTTCCACTAATACATATTCTCTTTTTTTGTATTTCCTAAAATATTTTCGACATCCATTGTGTTGCGATTCTGTTTCGGCAACATCCGATTATTCTTTTTATAAGTGAAAATGTGAATGCTATATAGTTTGTGGAAAATTTCTGAAAGAAGTGCTTCCGATATCAGCAAAAGAAAGAAATAAAAATAAAAATCTGAAATATAACCTAACATTGCTTTAAAGAAGATAAAAATAAGACAATTTGTTTTGAATGCTTTTATTCCTTAAATTCAGTGTAAGAAACAGTACTTTTAGTCATATAGATAAGCTAAACATGTTTATTTCTGTTACCTTTAGTTTTTCTCTTTACTACACAGTTAACTTTACTCTCAATTGCATAATGATAATCAGAATTTTAGTATTGGCATATCAAGTTATAAATTTAGATGTGGTTTAAAAATTCTCTAGAAAGAACGGTTTGGTAAGTATCGTTGTACAGTATATTTACAAAGTTAGGCCAGAGAAATGCCGTTGTATATTTAAAACTTTACGGCCTGTCCCGGCTCGAGCCCAAAGTGATCTATGCTTTGTAGGTCCGAGCCCGTGCAGACCTATATCACAACATAGAGATGATTAGTTTCAGTCTCGGACTGGCCAGGGCCGGAATCCCGGTCGGGACCTCACCCTCAACTTCATTTTTATACAAATGTTTAATTCTTATGTAAATATCTACAACATAACAAAAAGAACTACGAAATTTGGGCCTAGATCAGATACACGTCACTGACAAGGGACATCGCCCAATTATCCGGCTCCGATTTTAATATATTTTTTCTGATAGAGGACATGTATGCATTATTTGCGATGACAGAAATTTTTGCCTTGGTGCATGTTTTCTATTTTTTTTTTTTTTAATTTTGATGTGGTTATTAAAGATAACTGCAGAAATTCCTTACTACCCTTTGTAAACGGAGTGTTAATGAAAGAACAACCATTTAGATACGTATAAGGCCTAGGGGGAAGTATTATGGTAGGTATGACCTTGACGGCAGTCATCTTGAAATCCGCCATTTTGAATTAAGGTCAAGTTTTTTTAAAATGGAATAGGATAATATGATGCATAATTTCGGGCTAGAATTTAATCAGGAAAACAATAGTGAAATTAGTTTTAAGATACGCCCCATTTGGGCAAAAGTTACAGGCATATTAATTGTTTATACTTACTATGTGCGTAAGTCCCTTATTTCCGCTTCTAACCCCCGTATTAATGATAATAATTGGATAAAAGTTTCGGTAATACATATTATGCCTAAAGGGAAGTGGTACGGTAAGGGTAACCTTGACGGTAGCCATCTTGAAATCCTCCATTTTGAATTAAAGTGAAGTTTGAAAAATGAAAACCATAGCACGTGACACCTCATTTTAATAGCAAATTTTTCCAAGAAGCCAATGGTATGCTTATTTTTGTTCTATAGTTAACCAGTATGAATTTAGGACTGCTTCTAATGTGTCCATTATTCGATCTTTCAAATTGGCAACACTCCTAACCGCATGTTCTAAGATTCCAACTGTCACTTTGCAATTGTTGCCATGGCTCATGTTTTCTAAATTTATTACATTTTTAAGAGTTGCGATTTGTCAGTTCATGTATAGTGTTGGAATAAGCATCCAGCAATCTTTCTGAATTTTGAACACTTGCCATGTAATTATTTATTTTCTATACCTGTCCTTCAAAAACTTGGTTACTGACATGAATCATTGCAAAACGAAAAAACTTCAACTTTGCATTCAGCTAATACTGAAGACGTAGCTTGTTATGGATGGCAGATGAGACGAGAAGTCAAATGAAAATTCACTTCAAAAAGGAAAACGAAATATGATTGTTGTGTAAATCAATGGTCTTTTTTGTTTTGTTTTATATTTATTTCTTTATTGTATATTTGTTTATTTATTTTCTATGGCAATTTTTTTAAGCTAGTCAGACAAATGTGTCATTCGTTTTCTAGCGATTGTTGTTGAAGGTTTATATTTGTAAGATTTATAATCAGTATTGATCGGGATCTCGATAAAGTTACACCTCTTTATAAACAAGTTACCTGTTTTCATATTATGTTCATGGTACAAACAGCGTGTTGGGAACAGTCATATTATGCCTGTTTGATAATTTCTATCATTGCTGCTGTTCCTCTAAGTCGTATTTATTAAAAATATTTTATTGTTTGTCGTTTGCGCAACATGTAGGCTACATTTCCTGTTAATTTTGTGCTGATATAACACCAATTTGTTATAATTTCATTTGAATTTCTTTACGTCGTAGGTTCATAGGCTTCTCATGTATTTTTGTTTGAAATAAACAATTACATTGCAAGTCTTCAAAATTCAGAAAGATTGCTGGATGCTTATTCCAGCACTATTCATGAACTGACAAATCGCAACTTTTTAAAAAATGTTATATATTGAGAAAACATGAGCCGTGGCAATAATAATTTATTGCTAAGTGCCAGTTGGAATCTTAAAACATGCGTTGAAAATTAGGAGTGTTGCCAATTTGAAAGATCGAATGTTGGACACATTAGAAGCAGTCCTAAATTCATACTGGTTACCTATGGAGCAAAAATAAGCATACCATTGGCTTTTTTTAAAAAAATGCTATTAAAATGAGGTGTCACATGCTATGGTTTTCATTTTTTGAAACTTCACGTTAACTCAAAATGGCAGATTTCAAGATGGCTGCTGTCAATGTTACCCTTACCGTATCACTACCCTTTAGGCATAAATATGTATTACCGAAGCTTTTATCCAATTATTATCATTAATACGGGGGTTAGAAACGGAGGTAAGGGACTTACGCACATAGTAAGTATAAACAATTAATATGCCTGTAACTTTTGCCCAAAAGGGCGTATCTTAAAACTAATTTCACCATTGTCTCCCTGATTAAATTCTAGCCCGAAATTATGTATCATATTATCCTATTCCATTTAAAAAACTTGACCTTAATTCAAAATGGCGGATTTCAAGATGGCTGCCACCAAGGTCATACTTACCATACGACTTCCCCTTAGACCATTATATGTATCTCATGCTTGTTCTTTCATTAACACTCCGTTTACAAAGGGTAGTAAGGGACTTCTGCAGTAATCTCTAATAACCACATCACAACTCCTATTTTTTTAAAAAATAGAAAACATGCACCATGGCAAAAATTTCTGTTATCACAAATAATGCGTAGGCCTACATGTCCTCTACCAGAAAAAAATCATTGAAACCGGAGCCGAACAATTGGGTGATGACCCTTGTGAGTATTCCCACAGACATCAAAAGGTAACTGTAGATCTTACTACGTCCAGAAAGCCCAATATCTTACGAGCTCCTTTCTGAATGTTACTGCGATGTACAACAGAAATAGATTTTAAAAAAACATAGCACATTCGTCATTTCTCGTGCAATTATAATCATTATAGCATGATTTACAATAGAGCAAACAAAATGGGGCCCCTTTCCACATTGCTGTAATTGAATTTATGTTATCAGTAGGGCTAAGATAATTACACATTTTATATATGGGATGTATACGACTCCTATCGTGGGGCCCCTAAACTATTCTTCCGGCCGGGGATTCAGAGGCCCCAGTCCAACACTGATTAGTTTTGGAAAAGAATCAGTCTTTAGAATCTCGTTGACTTACAGACGTGTTCAAATAATGATACTCACGCTCGAAAAATGCAAAATTGATGTAGGAGTCCTAATTTCAGGGTTATAGAACATTTAATTTAATGGTTAAATCACCAATATAGGATCCTTCATTTGTTTACTGTGCAGTTGAAGTGGTAATATTACCGTTGAACAGCAGATGGTATTAGTGAGGGAGGGAAATTCTGAAAATGGTGTTTCAGTTGTAGATAGCTATTGTGATTCCTATCAACAAGTTACAGTCTGAAGGGTTGTGGTTGCTATCGTAAGAAGTTAGTAACATTCAAAGCGATCAACAGTCCGAAGGGGCCAGTTTAAAATTATCGTGACGTGTTTCGTGTATCAATCTTTTATTCTGTGTAGTCCTGTAATTGCAGCATAATGGGAAAAGCAGAAGACCTTTCTCCGCGTAAAATGGAAGTTAACAAAATACTTCTGGTGGAAATAAAATATACACGGCAATACATTGCTAGTAGAGTTGGTATAGAACAAAAATCCGTGAGTGGAATCTCTGTTGAAATGAGCAAGAGCCAACATATGGTTGGGAAATGTGGGCGAAAACCAAAGCTTTCGCTAAAGATGTATCAGAAAACTAAAAAGATTGACTCTGGGAAACAGAAGTGGAACTTCTAATAGACTTAAATATAAAAATGACTGAGTATGGCGCAGACATTTGGCCTGAAAGTGTTCCAAGGGTTATTTGTGCCGACGGAATAAAATCACACGATCAAGAACGAAAACAAAAATTAGAGTCTACTCCAACCATGGCAAAGAAGCGCCTCAAGTGGGCACGAAACCTAGAATATTAGACTGCTGAAGATTGGAGAATAGTGTGTTTCAGTGATGAATCATGTATCTGTGTCTGATGAATGTTCGCAATATGTGCGACATTGATCTGGGAGGAATTCAAGTTGGAATGTATTTTAATAAACCGTGAAGCATCCTACTTCAGACATGGTAGGATGCTGGAAGACTGTATGTAGTAGAGGGACAATGAAGCACGACCAATACCTACAAGTTCTTCAAGAAGAACTGCTTTCCCAGACTGCACTCTGGTTTGATGACGTACAATTCATCGTTATGCATGATGGAACCCCATACCACTGGGCCAAAGCTGTGACAAAATTCTTCGAGGACAATGAATTTAGTGTTCTTCCGTGGCCAGGCACTAGTGCTGATATGAACCTGATTGAAAACTTTTGGAGCTTCATGAATGAAAACCTAGAGAAGAAGCACATTAGAACTAAACTTCAATTTATCAAGGAGATCAACAATTTGTGGTATCACGATGCTAAATTGAAGGCAAAATGTGCTAAACTCGTACATAGGATGCCACAAAGGATAAAAGACTTTATAAAGAATAAGGAATTTCATAAGAAATATTAATCTTTGTGTGTGAGAGAATTTTCTTGTAGGTATTCCATTTCATTTTTTGTTTCCAATTTGGGTATACAAACTTTACAGTAATTACATTTGAATGTTATGTACGCATTTGTTTTATTGATATTGAAAAGCATATGCCACACCCAACAGAAATTAGGACAGAGTTATAAAGTATTAGTTTGGACTAAGTTCGAACGTATTTTTTCACGTAATATTGTGTGAACAGTAAAATATTCGGAAACTGGATGTTGAGACTAATAATTTGCCACAAAATTACCTGCAAAAATAATAATAATACATAATAAAACCTTCTTCAGTTTTTGTTTAGTTTAGTTTTGAGATTAGAACTATGGTACATTGTACACTGAGAAAAATTTACGGGTAAAAGGTACGTAAATTTAAGTGATTTTTAGGAACTTTCAGAGGAATGACTTTTCATCATTATTGAGAATGTTAATTGTTCTTGTCCGTTCTACGTATATTTTCTCCTTACTTTTCCAGATAAAAATGATGACGTCAGAACTTATTAAAGGTATGACGTCATAGTTAATAACATAGCGACACCATTACCGGTTATGTCAAAACTCAAGTGTAATGGGAAAATCACAAAATAGGAATGTTATATTTCCAGCTGTTGCTAGACAATCACGGAGGCAAACATGGAAAAATCACATGGAGGAATGGTAGAAACTCCGTTCTTGACTGCATTTAAATCTGTATTTGGAGCCTTTAAGCACTGTATATTCCAGTTAAATTTGCATTCACTACTGTGAAAATGGTATGACGAAAGGATACGAATACATGCTTTGACTGCATTGTTTTCCTTATGCATAGACTTTCTTAATACATGCTTGCAATCAGTCAGAGACGAAAGGAAGACTAAAACCCAATCGAGCAATGTTTTTTCCTCATCTGCATATGGACAGACTATTTCTACAAGCAGCGCATTAAAGCTTGCAATAAATAGTGCACGCAAATACTAATAGAATGTAGACTCCACTACATAGGATTGAAATATACTCCTTCGGAATATGTAAATTGTAGGCACCCGTTTAGAACCAAACACCGAAAAAGAAAAGAAACAGAAAAGTTAAAAATAATGACGCCCCTCGGGAAAGCCCGCGCCCTGGATAGTGGGTAAGGCATCAACCAACATTCTACATACCTCTCCCCCATGCAGTTAGTAACCTAAAGCTGCTGTCGGTGGGTGTGTCTCGCGGTTTCTATCTTTTTCGAAGGACATTTACTCGCGTATCTGTAGATAAAGTGTAAATAGAAAGAAAGAAGGGTAAAATAGAAGATAGGAAAGTGCGAAAGAAGATTTTATTGTCTTGATAGAGGGATAAAAAACTGGAAGCCAGGAAAAAAACCCTGTATCGGTCATGCTGCATGCAATAGTATTTACATGGCAAAACCACAACAGAAGGGTGGCAAAAATCCATGTAAACAAGTCTGTAGTAATAAATTAAGTTAAATAACCTATCTGTAGCAGTGTTTTTTTTAATCTGTGTAGTTTGTATTTGGGAGGTGTTTTGTTATTGGGGCTTTTTGTTATTTTTTAAGCATGCAATTTGGCCGTTCTCGTGGTCCATCATCTGTGCTTTTGGTCATCATCAGTCTGCAGGCTGCAGCTACTTCTTCTCCATGCATTCTCCTCTGCTGCTACTGCTGCGTGTTATTTGAGGCCTGACTTCCGTTCTTCTCTGGTTGCTTCCGTCAGTGGTTTGTGGCTGGTTTTGAGTTAGCTGGTTGTTTTATTTTCTGGGCATATGTTGGCCTTGTGATGTGAAATTTTCCGCTTGTTGTTGTGAGAGCGTTTATGGTTTTTCCAAAGATCTTCTTGGTGGTTGCTTGTATGGCATCCAGTATCTTCTGATGATTGTGTACAGGTGCTGAGATGGTTAGGACTGAAGTAATCCACGTTATAATCTTGTTTGTTGCTATTTCTATTGCTTCTTGGATGTGATCCTGTGCTGGCTGTGGAGAACTCTGCTGCTGCGTATCTGGTAGTGCTGGTTCGTGCTGCATGTGTTGTGGCTCTGTACAGGGCCGCTGGGTTGGTTTTCCTCTTCGTATGTGAAGGCTGTGAATTTTTGTGAATTTTCCAGCAGGACATTGGTCTGGATTGCAGTTTCGAGTTCTCTATTTTGTAATGTCTTTTTCTGGGTTTGGAGTCCATATGTCGTGAGGCGGTTTACATCTTCTGGGTGTTCGGAGAACAGACGAAGCATCGGTGCTGGTCCCTTAGCTGTTTGGATCCGGATTAAGCTTGTGAAGCGAGTGTTTTCATTCATTAGGGCCTCTTGGATTTGTGAAATATCCGTAGATGTGGATACTCCTTTGATCACACAAGTATATGTGGTTTCTTGCTGTGAATTTCTTTTGTCTTCTATGTGGTTGGATTCTGGAGTCTGGTTTTCGTGGTCCTTCTTCCTTGCTTTTCTGTTTCTCCTTGTCACCTCCTGGAAGTCATCCTCTTTATTCTGGTTTCTTTGCATGTCTTCTTTTTGTTGATTCTCCTTTTCTCCTGGTTTAGTAGCTGTTTTTTCTGGCTGTGTGTTCCCCCTGGTCCTTATAAGAGCCGGTTTTCTCGCTGGAGTGTGGTTTCATCACCTGTGTGTGTGTGTGTTGGTATTTCACCTGTGTGCTTTAGTGGCCCTCATAAGAGCCGGAGCGTTGGTCTTTCACCTGTATGTTCTCTGGTTTCTCTTCCTGTGCTGTTTCAGCTGGTTTTGTCTCTGGTGTCGGAGAAGCTTCTCTATGTTGGGTGTTCTGCTTGTCCACTATTTTTGATAGAGATCCGAAGGTTGTGGCAGGGTCTGTATCCATAAAGATCTTTAGGAAAATGTCCCTTGCAACTTCTGATTTGAAGTACACATTATAATCACGGTCCTGGATGAGTTCTATCTTGAACTGGTTGCGGTGCATCTTCCTCTCTATGATTCTGAATATGTCTCGTTCAGTATATAAACTGTAGACTTTCTTCATGGTCGCGGGAAGTAATTTACTGAACTCATCTTCTTCTGGTTGGGACACTTTGTCATCTTCAGGTGGTCGTCTTGTTGGCGTCTTCTTCCTTGGTCTCGGCATGGCTTTAAAAAGGGCCGTGGCTGTGAGAATTTGCATGATTTTATTTGAAATAAGCAAAGATTTACGCAGTATCTTTGGCATTTATACCAAGTAACAAATAACGTTATTTGTTTCTGTATGCCCAATCTGTCTCAATAATAGTTTTGTAAACTTGTGAAATGTCGGATAAAAGTTACATGACAATAATGCTGCCATCTGTTTTCCATATCTGTTATTCTTGTGTCCTAGCACCAAAAATCCTGGTTTTCTCATATAGTGCGGAATTGTGGGTGAGGAAATTTTGCGTTTCTTTTTTCCCCACCTATTATAACCGGAGTAATACGTTACTATCTGTATGGTAATATTAAAGTAACATGACAATACAGACTTTAATACCAAACAACTGTATGATTACACAGAGTTTCAGGACTTTTTCCATTACTTATTGTAAATTACTCGTTCCAAATTTATTTATATCCATTTTCTGGGATATATAACATTATAAGGACTTTCTATCATACCTGTACGTACTTTATTTGTCCCATTTTCCGAGTGAAAGGTCAGTTGTACATATTAATTGTACCTAATTTTTTTCCTTAGACTATCCTTTAATAGTAATGATAAAACAATTCGTCTCCTTACATAATGTCTGTATAATACGGATTTGTTTGCTCTTTGCAATGTAGAATGGGTAGGTCTCATTATCATGACAAAAATCATTCCTGACGTGAAGTTTGCACTTTACTACGAAATTTTCACATTATTGAGTTTCCTTCAACATTATAATGTAAAACATGCATTACAAGAACAATTTGTTCTTCTTCCTGCAATATTTTCCTTACTCATGTCAAAAAAGACGTATTGGATAGGATAACTTGTACATTCCTGAAAGACATTTCTCTCTCTTGGATGACGCCACATTTTCTGTCCAGTCTGGAATGTATTCTTAACATCACAGAACTGAAAACCTTCCTCTCGTTAGTACATTTATTGTGTACTACAGATTTTTCATAAAAGACAAAAAGCAGCATGTTGTATTTCCACTTCACCACATGATAAATTAACATTATAATGGTTTCAAGTCCAAATTTACGTAATTTAAGTACGGAATCACGAAAAAATCAACTTTACATGTCTTTACTGTTAAATTTTCTAAGAAAATTTTTCTCAGTGTAAGAAATCGTCTATGTTGAAGAAAAAGATTCCTCTAAGTTGCTAATCATTTTTCTACAAATCTTCATTTCGTATGTTCGACATTGTCAAAAGAAATAAATAATTCTGTGTACACGACGCATAACTTCTGTTATTTTAAAATCGAACTTTTTGTATTACGACATGACCAGATCTTTCGTGCAGTCTGTGGCCTATCCCCAACATCAAATTCTCATATGGTATACACATATTACGAATGGTAATTATTTTAGATTATTTTAAAAAAAAACTCTGGAAGCCTGTCGTCTTTCTTAAACTCACAAGTTGTCTTTACCCTCTTTCTCGGCGATGACACACAAATCTGTAATTCGTAGTATATGTTCTACATTCAATACTATACAAGCTGTATAATTTCAAACAGAGCCCGAACAAAAATACATGTATTTATTTTTACTGCTATAGGATGTATTGAAAGTAGGAGTATCTTTGGTCTAAGGGACACCTCAATCTTCGTAAGCAGATTCTTGAATTCTCTGATTCTCGCCCATAGTAGTGTTTATTATTATTATTATTATTATTATTATTATTATTATTATTATTATTATTATTATTATTATTATTATTATTATTATTATTATTATCCCGCTCAATAATCCGTTTCGAATCTTTAGTAGTTCATGGGCTACTTTTAAATCATACACCCTTTATAATGTACATTATATGAGGAAAGAAATGTAGTACACTTCATGCGGAAAAGGTATGTATCTAAAGTAACGGAATTTCTTGACAGGATTTACTAAATCTTGAAGTCAAGTCTTTTATCTTTTGCCGTATCTGGAGCAGGCATACATCGTTTTCCATCGAAAATTTACAAGAAGAGGCATCATTTAAATCTCTTGAGAACTGTGACATCTTGCTAAGAAGAAAAAAACAATCTATGAAATCCTCACGTATATATACACACAGTACTAGTATAATAGAACTATGATGTTAACTGACGCATACACATTTCAGTTATGTAAACAGTTGTAACTTGAGGACGAAGTTTCGCAAGATAGCCGCTACACAGTATAAATCTAAAACTGCATTGAACGTCTATAAATACAAAAGAAAAAGGCTACAATTCAATAGAACTCCTCAGTTGTGAATTACATATTGCACTCTTATTTTCAGTCATTGGTTGTATGTAAATGATCATCTCCTTCAGTCAATAATAATTTGATATACCACGGTTATATATCACAATAGCATAAGAATTTAAACCTAGGGTATTTATTTTTTTTTTCTATCCCTGTTCTTGGCGTGATTGAAACCCTTAGTTTCATCAACCATGTCCTTAATGTGACTTTTATCTTTCGTTAATATGTCTTTTCTGTTTTCCTCTCTTATTAATGCCATTGCGAGAAACATGGTTTCCTGACATGTTCTGTACTATCTAAAATCACTTTGTATGCATTTAAATCTTATGAGACTGCTTTCTTTTTCTACCATGATCGTAATTCGGTGAAACTAGGAACGCGGAAATAATTTTAGTGTGCTGAGTACCCCTAACATAAATGAGTTTTGTCAGCTACCTGGCGTTATAGAGATCGCAGATGGCTTTTGGAGTAGTATTATTTGGTTTTTCATTGCTAGCTTTTATTGAAGTTGAGTGCAAAGTTCATTTGTTTTACCGCTAAAGTTATAACCCTGCAGTAAAAGCTCTTCACGTGGCTCTTAAAACCATACAGCAATTACCCTGCTCCCGGTTTCACTTTACTTAACTAAAATTACAAATGTTTGTTTGGAAAGTTAACAGCATGAAAATGAGTAAAAATATTATGCGTATCGTTTTCCTTAATTTCTTCGCATGATCGAATTATACTTTCTCCTTTCTGCTTAGATATCATGCCATGTAAATTTTGTGTTTTACAATTACCTTTAATATAATGGTTTTGTAGCCGCCCCTTCACATTGCCGGATCACAACTATGAACATCACCAAGGCAACACTAGGCGGTTCCAGATGGATTTAAAATTTATGTTGGCCTGGATATCGACAGGTACGCTGCCACGTCCTCTGGTCGTGGTGCGTAGCAATGTGGTCGTGATTGGTAATCTCCAGATGGTCTTCGTGGAATAATGATAACTATTCAATATAGCTGGATTGGCAGTTAACAGATTTATCAATGTAACTTGTAGGAAGAAAACATCGGATGATGGTATGGGAAGGAAGTACCTACATTTTACTATAACGCCGCTTAATGCTACATGTCTCAATCAGGCTGTAAAATTTATTTAAATACCACAGACTGAAATCTTTAAAGAGGGCAATACGCTACATGCAAACTAGACAGGACTCTATTGGCACCATGCATTTAAATATTGCAGTATTGCCTCGAGTATTTAGCTTCACCGTGTCCATTGCAGTATCCTGACGAACATGAGTTAACGACTAATGTTGTATTACTATGTTACACAGCTGCATCCACCATATGTACGCTTCATCACTATAGATGATCTGCCACGAACAACTACCTATTTTCATCTGCTTATTACTCCTCTGGGGCATTTATTCCGAAGTTGGGCGTCCGCTTTCGCCACGTTTTTTTCGCTGTTCTCTCCTTTGCACACTTTCTGCAATTTGTTACTAGGTTCATTAATCCGTGCTCTTCACAAACTTTTAAAAGATTTTGTTCGTTATCAACGTATTGCTTCACAAATGTTAAAACTGTTACTTCATTGCCCTTGTGCATTATCAAGCACACAAATGATCAAATTATCCACATCTTTCCTCTAAATTTTAAAAAGTTTGCTGGAAACGGACGCCCAAGTTTGGAACTTAACCCCATCTGGAAATACATAAGTAAACGAAAGAGAAGTCCGACTTATTCAGGTGATGAGATATTATCAGGGATCCTAACTATTTACTCATACATGTTTACCATATTTATATCGCCTTCAGTAAAATATAAATATTATGATATATAATTTCACAGTACAGATGCACCAAATTAATTCATGCTATTCCTGTAATAATATTTTCTATTATGTATTTGGTAAAGTATTCTTTTCACCTTTTTTCAATTATAAAGCATCAATAACAATTTTCATGACAGGAACTTAATACATCAATAATCTATCCTTTTTGTTAGTGCATTCTGTATCTGCTACTTTTCTTCTTCTTCTTACAGGACATTTCATAAAGGCTTCAGTTTTCGTTAAAATCACACGTTTTGGAGATTAAATTGCCCATAGATAAAATATAAAAATGTATAATTATTTTGTTATATAATTTCGATCCATATTTAAATAGAAAATTTAAATTTTATTACATAGTTCATTATTCTGAATCTGCAAGTTTACAAACATATTACACATCTAGACATAAATAATATTTGACAAAAATCGTGTGCATGGGTTTTCTCATGTTTCTCTCGTTTCCTCTCACTTTCTTGATTTTAACATTTCGTTCATTTTCATCATCACCGTCTCATAGCCTCAAAGCATAATTGGGACGTTAACCTTAAAAATATTATATTTGTCCCTATACTTGATTTGTCTGCTTTATCTTTGGAACCAGAAACTGCAATATATCATTGTAAGCAATGTATTTTTAAGTAACGTGCTTGTCGTCAGGATTATAAGTTATTTTTCACAATTATAATATCTCTTTGGCGTACTAGCAGAGTGTTTTGTTTACAGCAGGATTTCTCAACTTGTAGCATGCGAGACGCTGTTAGTGGTACATACAACTTATGACGGTATTAATAGTGAATATGCTTTAGTGGTACGCCAGTGGAAAAGGTTGACAATCCCTAATCTAGAGTAAGAGATATATTATTATTATTGGATTGGAGATTATCGCTTCTTTTAGGACTCAGGTTATATAAGACACGGACGTACAGTTTTAACGTGGGATGAAAACCACAGTAGCTGCCTAAGGGTATCGAACCCGGCTCTGCACCAAATGCGAGTACGCTGACTATATAGCCACGAGAGAACTTAGATATATTTTTCATTTGCCAGTTGTTACACCTAAGGAAATCAAATTCTTGGTAATTTTCTAAGTTTGTAAGAACAAATACTAGTTACAGTAGAGTTTCAGTGAAACATACGATCTGTATATCGCATGAAGACCTCTTATTATATATATATATATATCAAGTTGCACAAAATTAATTACATGTCCACATTCAGATAACGATGACTTACACCAGTTTAAGTAACCATGATAAATACTTTATAATGGATATTTCCTTTTAATTCTATTTGTTGAGTGAGAAATGAAGTAGAAAGATTTTTTCTTCGGTACTGTACAAGGAAACATGTCTTATATTTACATATGTCTGCAACTTTTCTATAAGTACAATAAAGGGATGTAATTTATTTACTATCTTCCAGAGACAGTTATTAAAAGTTAATCTTCCGTGACCCACAAATCTGACAAAGCAGCTCTTTTATGAATGATTCATGTTTTGACTAACGTTAGATGGTAGTTGGAAAGAAATTACACAGCCATTTGCTTCAGATGCAGCAACCACATGAATAGAAAGCATTCTTGCTCGAGGATGACGTCATCGCTCTCTGAGGAAGAAGATACAGAAATTATAAAAAGATCGATGACTAAAGAAACTAGGCAATTGCCTCCACCCCTCATAATTCTAACACTTACCACTTTTAAGGAAAAATCAGGAGACTTGTTTAAGATAGGTTACCATATTTAAAAAAAAAAATAAAAAAACGGGAATACGGAATCAGGAAAATAATCTATGACTTGACATATAATAATAGGATTAAGATCTCCATATCACGGACACCGATCTTAGGAGGTCGAGGGGGTTCGAGCCCTCTAGGATCTAGATTTCTTTGCTTGGATCCTTACCCAGATATGTGACAACGAAACACACATACCTGAACATCACTCAAAAAGTTATTCAAAAATCGACACTGCTGAGTACCGTCATTTTTAACACGTTGAGCGCCGCGATGAATTTTGTGTTTTTTTTCATGGGCCGCTAATAATTTTGTAGGCGAATAAAATAAATAAAATGCAATGTTACTGGACCGTTAGCACAAAACCATTCGAAGGGGCCATGTCGGTCCCTTCTAATGAGGAAGTCTCACCAAAATCGGAGCAATGGCCTCCTAAGAAAGTAACGAAACAGAATAGGCATGTCGGTCCTATGGGGGCGTACATGGCGCTTCTTCAAATACATTTGGAATAATCAGTCAGGTTTCTAGTTCATAACATTGTTATTGCACTTCAGATATCTCAGCTAGTACTGCATGGATGATTTGACATTCTAGTTTTCTTACAATTAGCTTCGCAACCTTAACCACAAATAGCTCATATGAAGCTCAGAAATTCGTCACTATTATTATTATTATTATTATTATTATTATTATTATTATTATTATTATTATTATTATTATTATTAAGTGCAAACGTATTCGCTTCGTTTGTAGAGAACAGAATCGTGCAAGTCTTTTAACACTCGAAACAGTCCAACATTGTATTACAGGGACGGTCTGAGAAGTCATTATTTGTTAACAAATGAAGAGTGGATAAAGCGCTTTATACACACGCTATGAGATAGAAGATGCTCGTATTTTCTATCATAATATCAAGAATGTTGAAACTGGTTATAACATTTTGATAAAATATTACGTTTGTTGGGAAATATGGCACCTAGGATGAACTGCCTCATAAGATTGCTACTAGTGAAGTCAACATTGATATTATCAATCTTAAAGTACCTTACAACATATTCGGAAAAGTTCTTGTGTCAACGAACAATGTGAGTGCAATTTCATTTTCCGATCATGTATAAATCATATCTCAATTCAGTATTTTAACTATTGGAATCATTGTTTTGAGAGTTAGCTTTGAATTAGGAAACTCACATTCAATTATATGTAGTAAGAAATGATGATAAGAAACATCGATTTCGTTTTCCTTATTGGGATTTGTTAATTACTGTGCCTGTCGCAGTAAATGTTTGCGAATTGATGTAATAGAGTGGAAAAAGCGCAAGGAAGGTGAACACATGCAATAGAATTACAGGTTCGATATCTCCTGTAGTGATTTATGAATTATTTAATTTATAATTTCTCAGCCACAACACTTTCGGACATACGCATTCCCGATTAAAGCGAATTTTGCCATTTCTTATGAAGTGTTCAAGAAACCACTACTCTATGGCAAAATACGGTGGCGTCACGCTGCAGAATGAAATTGAAAAAATGGTTGTTGTAACATCAGTTTTTGGTATGTACACACCTATGCTGCGAAACACATCGAAGTATAGGAAAATTGATTGCTTCCCTTCTTTGAGATACACATTTTGTCGCGGGACGCCATGAAATCATATAACAGGGAAAAGCTGAACATTCGCTAGAAGAGAATAAATGAGATTGAATTCTGCTCTGGCCCGGACAACCCTTGAACATGAGTCCTATATAACATATCTGGCATATCCTATAACTAAATCTCCACAATGGCAACACAGATATACAAGCAAAGAAGTCACTTACATTCTGTGACGAATAATGATGCCTGTCAGAGGATGCCATCGATGGCATACCGAATTCTGTGCCACCTACGATTGAAGATTAACGTGCTGCCAAAGGATGCTTCTACCAAGTACTAACATCAGCAGCAATTCTTCCACTTAAAGGGCGATTATATATGTCAAAAGTTACATCAATTCTTCTCTGACTAATGGCATAAATATAAATGAGTATAGCAGATGGGAATTTACCATACATTGCTGAAAGATTTTGTAGCATTGAATGAACAAAACCGAACATCGATTATTGCGACATTTGTTGTACTGAAAGTTGCAGACTCAACTTTCTTCTCCACAAGATTAAATAACTGAGACTTGTCAGTTTTGTGTATCAATCCGTCTGCGTACGACAATGACAATGGGTTTTAGAGTGAGAGGAAATTTGAAGATTTCAGTAAGATCTATTTTTCTTCATCATGGCTGAGAAACACATCTGTTCAATTATTCCATTCGTAAGCTCCACTTCTTGAACGGTCTCACGTGTTCTGATACATTTCAACTTAGATCCATCAGTAAAAATTGACAACTTAGCTCGCTCTGTAAACTTTTCGAATCTAGTACCTCTTCCAGGCATCCCTTTTAAATTACTGTCTGAGTTGGTCATCTTCATTCCTAATATTCAGCAAATCATTTTCTATATAGTCCGCTACTGAAATGGAAGTTAAATCAAAATAATAATAATAAAAACTATTTCTTATTTTGAAACCTCCTATTTCGTTTATTATTTATGGTGTGTTACCACTGCAAAAACATTGTATGGCAGCGTTGATTTGGTTCAGTTATCTTCTGACATAAATTTTGGTCAAATTTGGAAGATCTGACATTCAGCGATGCTTCCGAGTATTTTGTATTACTCGTTACTGTAATGATCAGCAGTAATCTCTGTATCCAATATCCCAAACTGTAGTCTTGTGACATAAATATTGATCAAATCTGCACTTACTTAGGTAAATTTGACCCTTGTCTTCTTTCGGAGTGCTTCTATTTCATTTTCTTATGGATGATATTTCATTACTACAGATATAATGCAACATTTTAACCTTAGTTTGGCCCACATATCTTCTGACGTAAATTTTTGAAAATTTGGGGGAGAAGGGTCGTCTTATTCACGGATGCTTCCAATTATTTTAGCTTACTCGTTACTGTAGTGAACAACAGTTTTCACATCCGATACCACAGATCTAGTCATATATCTTTTGAAGCTTTTTTTTTGTGCAGAATCCGGGGTCAAAGATCAACCCGTGATTGGTTAAAGCTTTCGATCTGACCTAATAAGACAAAGTTAATTTTCTTACTTTCGTTTGTCCGCTTACTGTTGGATAGTTGAAAATTGTTATTCTTACGACGTGAAAAGTTTCTTGCTAGCTCCCAGTTTCGATCCGCATACCCCTAGGGGTACGTAGAATAAATCTAGAGGATCCATGGCATTATTTACTTATCATAATTTATATTTAAAAAAATAAACATTGCCATGAATCCCCTGTATGTTGTATATGTACATACGTACTTACGGTATGTTGAACTGTTATAAATGAAGGTTTATAATTCGATTGTCGTTAATATTGCTACCTAATTCTGAACTACTATTACTGCCTAGATATGAAAATTAAAGACATGGGGTCCGTACCTTAGCTTAAAAATAAAAAAAGTGTCCACAACTCTGAAGATATTGGAAACCACTGCACTGCTGTTTGTCAGTGCCATAACAAGGGGAAAGGACAGTACCAGACCACCACCACATTTTTTTCGAGTTTGCATTAGATAAATAACAGTCTTAGTAATTATATACCTCTATAATCGGAAACACACTTAATTGTTTGCATACTTCCACAAAACATACAAACACCAAATTTTGCATACTTGTTCGTCATGGGATGTGAGTAGTGGGAAAATTCCGATATCACGAAAAAGGCGACATTTTCCATGTAAATGAAGTGTCGAAATTTTTCGTCGTTTCGAAATGCTGGTTTTTAGAGTAGTTCCGCACACCATAGAAACGTCATATTTTGTTAGGCAGTGAAGCTAGGAACATAGTTTATGATAGAAAAAAGAGCATTAAAATTCGTTTTCGTTTCGCGGCGCAAATCGAAAAAGTGTGAAATTTGTAATGGCTATATGTAGGACGTTGAAATTTCGAGGTGATGTATATTCTGATGCGTAGTTTGCGAATCCGCCCTTAAACTTGAAAGAAATAGTCATGTTCGGTGTAAGAAAATGCTAGGAATGTTATAAGGGGGCGTCTAATTCTACACAACTTGTAGATATGGTGGAATCACGAAATTGCGTTTAAGTGTGCAGATTACCACGCATGTGAGGGGAAAAATCCGAAATGTTGGAAAAGTCGCCATCTTCGATTCAAAATGGCGGCTCAAAAATTTGTAACCATGAAAATTGTAAGTTGTGCTCTTGGTAGGTAAGCCAGGTTTCGCTATGTTATTAAGAACGTAGTTCAGTTTAAGTGAAGAAACAAATCATTCGAGAAGTCTCCATCTTGAATGCAAAATTGCCATATTTTTGAATTGCCTTCATTTGGACTCTTATGTGCTATATTGAGGAGAATAAAACAAACAAAATTCAACGTTGTTAGTTAGCTCCGCGGTAAAGTGTCTGCTTTCTGAGTAGCAGGTCTGGGTTCGATTCCCCGCCGGACCTTGTTTTATCTTACGTTTTTTTCTCATCACGTTGCTTCGTTTTATCAAAATAGTTTCTGTTGGCATTGCGTGAACAAAATATTTTCGTTATTACAGACATAGACGGAAAGGATATATTTATACGCTAACTGTTGAGATGGTCTCGAAGCTAGGCAGTATGTTCGTGTAAAGTTTCGAAACGATACTGAAGTATTTAAAATCAAACATATGTAGCTTTGGAAATGGAGCATCACCAGTGTCTCTATCGGAAGCAATGTTCGAGGGAGGGGAGTATTACCCCGGGGGCACTGCTGATAACATTCTATTTGTTATTGTATTATAAACGTATTATTTTGATCTCGCCAGGGGCGCTCTGAGGAGGCAGTGTCCCCCAAAAAGAGTCTGAAAGAAACATTGGGCATCATTTTCACGATATAGTGTCCATACAAGACAACAATACATTTTGTCTCGCGACAACAGGTTCTGCTTGAAACCGGAAACGATTGCAAAATATCTCTCTCCCCTTTTATGTTCCTCGCTAAGATATATGCGTATACCAAATTTGAAGTGAATACCACAAATGGAAAGTATAAAATATTAATTTTAAGGAAATACACACACACACAGGGACGTACGCAGGGGGTGGGTCCTGGGGGTCCGGACCACCCCCGAAATTTCAACTTTTGAGTAAATTTAGCCTAATTTTTGGTACAAGTTTAGGAATTTCAATATAAAATACACTGATATTGAGTTTGGCCCCTCCCGAAATAAATTCCTGCGTACGCTACTGCGCACACACGCTCATACACGCACACAACACACACACACACACACACACACACACACACACACACAATGGGCACCTTTTGAAAATTGTCTCGTCGGCAGCGTACATAATTTTAATATATAAGATACGTGGAAAAGTGCTGCTTTCGATTTAATAGTTTTAGTTGCGGGTCCGGTTGGAATGAAATGCCGTATATAATAAAGGCAAGCTTATTTTCAATCTCCTATGCTATAAAAATTAACTTTCAAAGAAAGAAAAAGTGAGAAAAAAACACGTTGGGATTCGAACCCAGATCTTTTGCACAGTAGGCTCACGTCGTTCCCCTACACTACTCAATTCCTTAGATTTTGGTCTTCCTACTTACTATTCACATAGTACTGGTACGTAGCGGGCCCGCGTCCATGGAATTATTATATACCTCTATAATCGGAAACACACTTAATTGTTTGCATACTTCCACAAAACATACAAACACCAAATTTTGCATACTTGTTCGTCATGGGATGTGAGTAGTGGGAAAATTCCGATATCACGAAAAAGGCGACATTTTCCATGTAAATGAAGTGTCGAAATTTTTCGTCGTTTCGAAATGCTGGTTTTTAGAGTAGTTCCGCACACCATAGAAACGTCATATTTTGTTAGGCAGTGAAGCTAGGAACATAGTTTATGATAGAAAAAAGAGCATTAAAATTCGTTTTCGTTTCGCGGCGCAAATCGAAAAAGTGTGAAATTTGTAATGGCTATATGTAGGACGTTGAAATTTCGAGGTGATGTATATTCTGATGCGTAGTTTGCGAATCCGCCCTTAAACTTGAAAGAAATAGTCATGTTCGGTGTAAGAAAATGCTAGGAATGTTATAAGGGGGCGTCTAATTCTACACAACTTGTAGATATGGTGGAATCACGAAATTGCGTTTAAGTGTGCAGATTACCACGCATGTGAGGGGAAAAATCCGAAATGTTGGAAAAGTCGCCATCTTCGATTCAAAATGGCGGCTCAAAAATTTGTAACCATGAAAATTGTAAGTTGTGCTCTTGGTAGGTAAGCCAGGTTTCGCTATGTTATTAAGAACGTAGTTCAGTTTAAGTGAAGAAACAAATCATTCGAGAAGTCTCCATCTTGAATGCAAAATTGCCATATTTTTGAATTGCCTTCATTTGGACTCTTATGTGCTATATTGAGGAGAATAAAACAAACAAAATTCAACGTTGTTAGTTAGCTCCGCGGTAAAGTGTCTGCTTTCTGAGTAGCAGGTCTGGGTTCGATTCCCCGCCGGACCTTGTTTTATCTTACGTTTTTTTCTCATCACGTTGCTTCGTTTTATCAAAATAGTTTCTGTTGGCATTGCGTGAACAAAATATTTTCGTTATTACAGACATAGACGGAAAGGATATATTTATACGCTAACTGTTGAGATGGTCTCGAAGCTAGGCAGTATGTTCGTGTAAAGTTTCGAAACGATACTGAAGTATTTAAAATCAAACATATGTAGCTTTGGAAATGGAGCATCACCAGTGTCTCTATCGGAAGCAATGTTCGAGGGAGGGGAGTATTACCCCGGGGGCACTGCTGATAACATTCTATTTGTTATTGTATTATAAACGTATTATTTTGATCTCGCCAGGGGCGCTCTGAGGAGGCAGTGTCCCCCAAAAAGAGTCTGAAAGAAACATTGGGCATCATTTTCACGATATAGTGTCCATACAAGACAACAATACATTTTGTCTCGCGACAACAGGTTCTGCTTGAAACCGGAAACGATTGCAAAATATCTCTCTCCCCTTTTATGTTCCTCGCTAAGATATATGCGTATACCAAATTTGAAGTGAATACCACAAATGGAAAGTATAAAATATTAATTTTAAGGAAATACACACACACACAGGGACGTACGCAGGGGGTGGGTCCTGGGGGTCCGGACCACCCCCGAAATTTCAACTTTTGAGTAAATTTAGCCTAATTTTTGGTACAAGTTTAGGAATTTCAATATAAAATACACTGATATTGAGTTTGGCCCCTCCCGAAATAAATTCCTGCGTACGCTACTGCGCACACACGCTCATACACGCACACACACACACACACACACACACACACACACACACACACACACACACACACACACACACACACACACAATGGGCACCTTTTGAAAATTGTCTCGTCGGCAGCGTACATAATTTTAATATATAAGATACGTGGAAAAGTGCTGCTTTCGATTTAATAGTTTTAGTTGCGGGTCCGGTTGGAATGAAATGCCGTATATAATAAAGGCAAGCTTATTTTCAATCTCCTATGCTATAAAAATTAACTTTCAAAGAAAGAAAAAGTGAGAAAAAAACACGTTGGGATTCGAACCCAGATCTTTTGCACAGTAGGCTCACGTCGTTCCCCTACACTACTCAATTCCTTAGATTTTGGTCTTCCTACTTACTATTCACATAGTACTGGTACGTAGCGGGCCCGCGTCCATGGAATTATATACCTCTATAATCGGAAACACACTTAATTGTTTGCATACTTCCACAAAACATACAAACACCAAATTTTGCATACTTGTTCGTCATGGGATGTGAGTAGTGGGAAAATTCCGATATCACGAAAAAGGCGACATTTTCCATGTAAATGAAGTGTCGAAATTTTTCGTCGTTTCGAAATGCTGGTTTTTAGAGTAGTTCCGCACACCATAGAAACGTCATATTTTGTTAGGCAGTGAAGCTAGGAACATAGTTTATGATAGAAAAAAGAGCATTAAAATTCGTTTTCGTTTCGCGGCGCAAATCGAAAAAGTGTGAAATTTGTAATGGCTATATGTAGGACGTTGAAATTTCGAGGTGATGTATATTCTGATGCGTAGTTTGCGAATCCGCCCTTAAACTTGAAAGAAATAGTCATGTTCGGTGTAAGAAAATGCTAGGAATGTTATAAGGGGGCGTCTAATTCTACACAACTTGTAGATATGGTGGAATCACGAAATTGCGTTTAAGTGTGCAGATTACCACGCATGTGAGGGGAAAAATCCGAAATGTTGGAAAAGTCGTCATCTTCGATTCAAAATGGCGGCTCAAAAATTTGTAACCATGAAAATTGTAAGTTGTGCTCTTGGTAGGTAAGCCAGGTTTCGCTATGTTATTAAGAACGTAGTTCAGTTTAAGTGAAGAAACAAATCATTCGAGAAGTCTCCATCTTGAATGCAAAATTGCCATATTTTTGAATTGCCTTCATTTGGACTCTTATGTGCTATATTGAGGAGAATAAAACAAACAAAATTCAACGTTGTTAGTTAGCTCCGCGGTAAAGTGTCTGCTTTCTGAGTAGCAGGTCTGGGTTCGATTCCCCGCCGGACCTTGTTTTATCTTACGTTTTTTTCTCATCACGTTGCTTCGTTTTATCAAAATAGTTTCTGTTGGCATTGCGTGAACAAAATATTTTCGTTATTACAGACATAGACGGAAAGGATATATTTATACGCTAACTGTTGAGATGGTCTCGAAGCTAGGCAGTATGTTCGTGTAAAGTTTCGAAACGATACTGAAGTATTTAAAATCAAACATATGTAGCTTTGGAAATGGAGCATCACCAGTGTCTCTATCGGAAGCAATGTTCGAGGGAGGGGAGTATTACCCCGGGGGCACTGCTGATAACATTCTATTTGTTATTGTATTATAAACGTATTATTTTGATCTCGCCAGGGGCGCTCTGAGGAGGCAGTGTCCCCCAAAAAGAGTCTGAAAGAAACATTGGGCATCATTTTCACGATATAGTGTCCATACAAGACAACAATACATTTTGTCTCGCGACAACAGGTTCTGCTTGAAACCGGAAACGATTGCAAAATATCTCTCTCCCCTTTTATGTTCCTCGCTAAGATATATGCGTATACCAAATTTGAAGTGAATACCACAAATGGAAAGTATAAAATATTAATTTTAAGGAAATACACACACACACAGGGACGTACGCAGGGGGTGGGTCCTGGGGGTCCGGACCACCCCCGAAATTTCAACTTTTGAGTAAATTTAGCCTAATTTTTGGTACAAGTTTAGGAATTTCAATATAAAATACACTGATATTGAGTTTGGCCCCTCCCGAAATAAATTCCTGCGTACGCTACTGCGCACACACGCTCATACACGCACACACACACACACACACACACACACACACACACACACACACACACAAATGGGCACCTTTTGAAAATTGTCTCGTCGGCAGCGTACATAATTTTAATATATAAGATACGTGGAAAAGTGCTGCTTTCGATTTAATAGTTTTAGTTGCGGGTCCGGTTGGAATGAAATGCCGTATATAATAAAGGCAAGCTTATTTTCAATCTCCTATGCTATAAAAATTAACTTTCAAAGAAAGAAAAAGTGAGAAAAAAACACGTTGGGATTCGAACCCAGATCTTTTGCACAGTAGGCTCACGTCGTTCCCCTACACTACTCAATTCCTTAGATTTTGGTCTTCCTACTTACTATTCACATAGTACTGGTACGTAGCGGGCCCGCGTCCATGGAATTATATACCTCTATAATCGGAAACACACTTAATTGTTTGCATACTTCCACAAAACATACAAACACCAAATTTTGCATACTTGTTCGTCATGGGATGTGAGTAGTGGGAAAATTCCGATATCACGAAAAAGGCGACATTTTCCATGTAAATGAAGTGTCGAAATTTTTCGTCGTTTCGAAATGCTGGTTTTTAGAGTAGTTCCGCACACCATAGAAACGTCATATTTTGTTAGGCAGTGAAGCTAGGAACATAGTTTATGATAGAAAAAAGAGCATTAAAATTCGTTTTCGTTTCGCGGCGCAAATCGAAAAAGTGTGAAATTTGTAATGGCTATATGTAGGACGTTGAAATTTCGAGGTGATGTATATTCTGATGCGTAGTTTGCGAATCCGCCCTTAAACTTGAAAGAAATAGTCATGTTCGGTGTAAGAAAATGCTAGGAATGTTATAAGGGGGCGTCTAATTCTACACAACTTGTAGATATGGTGGAATCACGAAATTGCGTTTAAGTGTGCAGATTACCACGCATGTGAGGGGAAAAATCCGAAATGTTGGAAAAGTCGCCATCTTCGATTCAAAATGGCGGCTCAAAAATTTGTAACCATGAAAATTGTAAGTTGTGCTCTTGGTAGGTAAGCCAGGTTTCGCTATGTTATTAAGAACGTAGTTCAGTTTAAGTGAAGAAACAAATCATTCGAGAAGTCTCCATCTTGAATGCAAAATTGCCATATTTTTGAATTGCCTTCATTTGGACTCTTATGTGGTATATTGAGGAGAATAAAACAAACAAAATTCAACGTTGTTAGTTAGCTCCGCGGTAAAGTGTCTGCTTTCTGAGTAGCAGGTCTGGGTTCGATTCCCCGCCGGACCTTGTTTTATCTTACGTTTTTTTCTCATCACGTTGCTTCGTTTTATCAAAATAGTTTCTGTTGGCATTGCGTGAACAAAATATTTTCGTTATTACAGACATAGACGGAAAGGATATATTTATACGCTAACTGTTGAGATGGTCTCGAAGCTAGGCAGTATGTTCGTGTAAAGTTTCGAAACGATACTGAAGTATTTAAAATCAAACATATGTAGCTTTGGAAATGGAGCATCACCAGTGTCTCTATCGGAAGCAATGTTCGGGGGAGGGGAGTATTACCCCGGGGGCACTGCTGATAACATTCTATTTGTTATTGTATTATAAACGTATTATTTTGATCTCGCCAGGGGCGCTCTGAGGAGGCAGTGTCCCCCAAAAAGAGTCTGAAAGAAACATTGGGCATCATTTTCACGATATAGTGTCCATACAAGACAACAATACATTTTGTCTCGCGACAACAGGTTCTGCTTGAAACCGGAAACGATTGCAAAATATCTCTCTCCCCTTTTATGTTCCTCGCTAAGATATATGCGTATACCAAATTTGAAGTGAATACCACAAATGGAAAGTATAAAATATTAATTTTAAGGAAATACACACACACACAGGGACGTACGCAGGGGGTGGGTCCTGGGGGTCCGGAACACCCCCGAAATTTCAACTTTTGAGTAAATTTAGCCTAATTTTTGGTACAAGTTTAGGAATTTCAATATAAAATACACTGATATTGAGTTTGGCCCCTCCCGAAATAAATTCCTGCGTACGCTACTGCGCACAGACGCTCATACACGCACACACACACACACACACAAACACACACACAAATGGGCACCTTTTGAAAATTGTCTCGTCGGCAGCGTACATAATTTTAATATATAAGATACGTGGAAAAGTGCTGCTTTCGATTTAATAGTTTTAGTTGCGGGTCCGGTTGGAATGAAATGCCGTATATAATAAAGGCAAGCTTATTTTCAATCTCCTATGCTATAAAAATTAACTTTCAAAGAAAGAAAAAGTGAGAAAAAAACACGTTGGGATTCGAACCCAGATCTTTTGCACAGTAGGCTCACGTCGTTCCCCTACACTACTCAATTCCTTAGATTTTGGTCTTCCTACTTACTATTCACATAGTACTGGTACGTAGCGGGCCCGCGTCCATGGAATTATATACCTCTATAATCGGAAACACACTTAATTGTTTGCATACTTCCACAAAACATACAAACACCAAATTTTGCATACTTGTTCGTCATGGGATGTGAGTAGTGGGAAAATTCCGATATCACGAAAAAGGCGACATTTTCCATGTAAATGAAGTGTCGAAATTTTTCGTCGTTTCGAAATGCTGGTTTTTAGAGTAGTTCCGCACACCATAGAAACGTCATATTTTGTTAGGCAGTGAAGCTAGGAACATAGTTTATGATAGAAAAAAGAGCATTAAAATTCGTTTTCGTTTCGCGGCGCAAATCGAAAAAGTGTGAAATTTGTAATGGCTATATGTAGGACGTTGAAATTTCGAGGTGATGTATATTCTGATGCGTAGTTTGCGAATCCGCCCTTAAACTTGAAAGAAATAGTCATGTTCGGTGTAAGAAAATGCTAGGAATGTTATAAGGGGGCGTCTAATTCTACACAACTTGTAGATATGGTGGAATCACGAAATTGCGTTTAAGTGTGCAGATTACCACGCATGTGAGGGGAAAAATCCGAAATGTTGGAAAAGTCGCCATCTTCGATTCAAAATGGCGGCTCAAAAATTTGTAACCATGAAAATTGTAAGTTGTGCTCTTGGTAGGTAAGCCAGGTTTCGCTATGTTATTAAGAACGTAGTTCAGTTTAAGTGAAGAAACAAATCATTCGAGAAGTCTCCATCTTGAATGCAAAATTGCCATATTTTTGAATTGCCTTCATTTGGACTCTTATGTGCTATATTGAGGAGAATAAAACAAACAAAATTCAACGTTGTTAGTTAGCTCCGCGGTAAAGTGTCTGCTTTCTGAGTAGCAGGTCTGGGTTCGATTCCCCGCCGGACCTTGTTTTATCTTACGTTTTTTTCTCATCACGTTGCTTCGTTTTATCAAAATAGTTTCTGTTGGCATTGCGTGAACAAAATATTTTCGTTATTACAGACATAGACGGAAAGGATATATTTATACGCTAACTGTTGAGATGGTCTCGAAGCTAGGCAGTATGTTCGTGTAAAGTTTCGAAACGATACTGAAGTATTTAAAATCAAACATATGTAGCTTTGGAAATGGAGCATCACCAGTGTCTCTATCGGAAGCAATGTTCGAGGGAGGGGAGTATTACCCCGGGGGCACTGCTGATAACATTCTATTTGTTATTGTATTATAAACGTATTATTTTGATCTCGCCAGGGGCGCTCTGAGGAGGCAGTGTCCCCCAAAAAGAGTCTGAAAGAAACATTGGGCATCATTTTCACGATATAGTGTCCATACAAGACAACAATACATTTTGTCTCGCGACAACAGGTTCTGCTTGAAACCGGAAACGATTGCAAAATATCTCTCTCCCCTTTTATGTTCCTCGCTAAGATATATGCGTATACCAAATTTGAAGTGAATACCACAAATGGAAAGTATAAAATATTAATTTTAAGGAAATACACACACACACAGGGACGTACGCAGGGGGTGGGTCCTGGGGGTCCGGAACACCCCCGAAATTTCAACTTTTGAGTAAATTTAGCCTAATTTTTGGTACAAGTTTAGGAATTTCAATATAAAATACACTGATATTGAGTTTGGCCCCTCCCGAAATAAATTCCTGCGTACGCTACTGCGCACAGACGCTCATACACGCACACACACACACACACACAAACACACACACAAATGGGCACCTTTTGAAAATTGTCTCGTCGGCAGCGTACATAATTTTAATATATAAGATACGTGGAAAAGTGCTGCTTTCGATTTAATAGTTTTAGTTGCGGGTCCGGTTGGAATGAAATGCCGTATATAATAAAGGCAAGCTTATTTTCAATCTCCTATGCTATAAAAATTAACTTTCAAAGAAAGAAAAAGTGAGAAAAAAACACGTTGGGATTCGAACCCAGATCTTTTGCACAGTAGGCTCACGTCGTTCCCCTACACTACTCAATTCCTTAGATTTTGGTCTTCCTACTTACTATTCACATAGTACTGGTACGTAGCGGGCCCGCGTCCATGGAATTATATACCTCTATAATCGGAAACACACTTAATTGTTTGCATACTTCCACAAAACATACAAACACCAAATTTTGCATACTTGTTCGTCATGGGATGTGAGTAGTGGGAAAATTCCGATATCACGAAAAAGGCGACATTTTCCATGTAAATGAAGTGTCGAAATTTTTCGTCGTTTCGAAATGCTGGTTTTTAGAGTAGTTCCGCACACCATAGAAACGTCATATTTTGTTAGGCAGTGAAGCTAGGAACATAGTTTATGATAGAAAAAAGAGCATTAAAATTCGTTTTCGTTTCGCGGCGCAAATCGAAAAAGTGTGAAATTTGTAATGGCTATATGTAGGACGTTGAAATTTCGAGGTGATGTATATTCTGATGCGTAGTTTGCGAATCCGCCCTTAAACTTGAAAGAAATAGTCATGTTCGGTGTAAGAAAATGCTAGGAATGTTATAAGGGGGCGTCTAATTCTACACAACTTGTAGATATGGTGGAATCACGAAATTGCGTTTAAGTGTGCAGATTACCACGCATGTGAGGGGAAAAATCCGAAATGTTGGAAAAGTCGCCATCTTCGATTCAAAATGGCGGCTCAAAAATTTGTAACCATGAAAATTGTAAGTTGTGCTCTTGGTAGGTAAGCCAGGTTTCGCTATGTTATTAAGAACGTAGTTCAGTTTAAGTGAAGAAACAAATCATTCGAGAAGTCTCCATCTTGAATGCAAAATTGCCATATTTTTGAATTGCCTTCATTTGGACTCTTATGTGCTATATTGAGGAGAATAAAACAAACAAAATTCAACGTTGTTAGTTAGCTCCGCGGTAAAGTGTCTGCTTTCTGAGTAGCAGGTCTGGGTTCGATTCCCCGCCGGACCTTGTTTTATCTTACGTTTTTTTCTCATCACGTTGCTTCGTTTTATCAAAATAGTTTCTGTTGGCATTGCGTGAACAAAATATTTTCGTTATTACAGACATAGACGGAAAGGATATATTTATACGCTAACTGTTGAGATGGTCTCGAAGCTAGGCAGTATGTTCGTGTAAAGTTTCGAAACGATACTGAAGTATTTAAAATCAAACATATGTAGCTTTGGAAATGGAGCATCACCAGTGTCTCTATCGGAAGCAATGTTCGAGGGAGGGGAGTATTACCCCGGGGGCACTGCTGATAACATTCTATTTGTTATTGTATTATAAACGTATTATTTTGATCTCGCCAGGGGCGCTCTGAGGAGGCAGTGTCCCCCAAAAAGAGTCTGAAAGAAACATTGGGCATCATTTTCACGATATAGTGTCCATACAAGACAACAATACATTTTGTCTCGCGACAACAGGTTCTGCTTGAAACCGGAAACGATTGCAAAATATCTCTCTCCCCTTTTATGTTCCTCGCTAAGATATATGCGTATACCAAATTTGAAGTGAATACCACAAATGGAAAGTATAAAATATTAATTTTAAGGAAATACACACACACACAGGGACGTACGCAGGGGGTGGGTCCTGGGGGTCCGGACCACCCCCGAAATTTCAACTTTTGAGTAAATTTAGCCTAATTTTTGGTACAAGTTTAGGAATTTCAATATAAAATACACTGATATTGAGTTTGGCCCCTCCCGAAATAAATTCCTGCGTACGCTACTGCGCACACACGCTCATACACGCACACACACACACACACACGCACACACACACACACACACACACACACACACACACACACACACAAATGGGCACCTTTTGAAAATTGTCTCGTCGGCAGCGTACATAATTTTAATATATAAGATACGTGGAAAAGTGCTGCTTTCGATTTAATAGTTTTAGTTGCGGGTCCGGTTGGAATGAAATGCCGTATATAATAAAGGCAAGCTTATTTTCAATCTCCTATGCTATAAAAATTAACTTTCAAAGAAAGAAAAAGTGAGAAAAAAACACGTTGGGATTCGAACCCAGATCTTTTGCACAGTAGGCTCACGTCGTTCCCCTACACTACTCAATTCCTTAGATTTTGGTCTTCCTACTTACTATTCACATAGTACTGGTACGTAGCGGGCCCGCGTCCATGGAATTACACCTCTAAAATCGGAATTGTAATCGTGTTATATATGTGTTTTTTAGGATGATTAAGGAAATGATTTCTTGTTATTTGATTGTAATAAGAAATTACAAGGACACGATTCTAATACAATGTTCTACTACAATGTAGAAAGTGGTGTTGTTTAAGTTGCTATAAACAAATTTTTTTAAAAGCCTCCAATAATATTCATATTCTAAATTACCTAGTAAATAATCGTCTTCATTGAAAATATAAGAGTAAAAATACAGGAAGACTGTATGCAATTGTCCAGTATAAATAATCGTTTCAACAAGTCTTGCTGCCCAATAATTACTTTTGTACCAAAGGACAGCATTGTAATACAGTGTACTACGTTATTGTGCAAAAACTGGTGTTCAATCAAATGTTATGAACTAATGTTTAAAAAGCCTTAACAAAATTCATATTTGTAAATTACGAACAAATTTAGTCTTCATAAAAATACAAGACGAGAGATACAGGTAGACTGCAAGAAATTGTCCAGTAAATATGAAATATTTCAAAAAGTCTTGCTGCAGGTAATATGTACTACTATGCCGAAGGGTTCCATTATAAGGGACTTTTCTATATTACAGTGCAAAAGTAATGTTCTCTCAAATGTTACCAACAAATGTTTAAAAAGCCTCCAACTATAATCATATTTGTAAATCACCTACAAATTGTATCTTCAGTGAAAATACATGAATAAATATACAGGGAGACTGCAAGAATTTGTGCAGTATATATGAAACTTTTCAAGAAATCTTGCTGAGGTAATATGTACAACTATGCCCAAGGTTTCCATTATAATCCACTGTACTACATTATAGTACAAAAGTAGTGTTCACTCAAATGCTATGAAAAAGATTTAAACAATCTCCAACAATATTCATATTTGTAAATTATCTAGTAAATTGTAGTCTTCATTGTAAATAGAAGACTAAATGTGCAGGAAGACTGAAATATTTTCCCACCCTTATATCACAGATATGAATTACTTTTCCTGCAGGTAATATGTACAATT
This sequence comes from Thermobia domestica, assembly GCF_964235325.1. Classification (NCBI taxonomy): domain Eukaryota; kingdom Metazoa; phylum Arthropoda; class Insecta; order Zygentoma; family Lepismatidae; genus Thermobia; species Thermobia domestica. The sequence continues at coordinate 126,994,764 of NC_137464.1, forward strand.
AACTACAAGGACACTATTATAATACATTGTACTAAATTACACTGCAAAACATAATATTAAAAAATGTTACGAATAAATATTTGAAAGGTTGCAAAAATCACATTTGTAAACAGTGAGTGTTTTCGCAAAATGCAAGGTTTAATAGGTAGGCTATTGGAAGACGGTGTCCGCTGTTTATGTTTGAGAAAATAAATTCTGTTATTGTCTCTAACATGTATAGGTGTGCGCAAAGTGTACATAATAAGCCATGCACATGATTGCCAGAGTAGTAGTAGTAATAGAGTTCTTTCTAATAAATTGTGTGTTTGCTTTTCAAAGTTACATGGAAGGAATAATACCGGTTGAATTGAAGTACGTGTTGGTAACAGGTGTCTGCTGTAAAGGGAAGTGAATTCCTGAAGGAATAGTTTTCTAGAACATGACACCTCATGGCAAAGGCCTGATCGGGGGCCTGGGGGCGGAGCCCCCAGCGAGCTTTAGCGAGTTTTCATATATGATCTAAATAGCATTAACTTACTCTTTATACTTAATGTGAAGGGGTATGGATGCATTTATATTCATTATCTTACATAGAAAATATATATACTAAAAACGTTTCTGCAGGAACAAGCACATATTTTTGATGTTTCAAATACTCAAACTGTATTTGAAAATATGATGTCTATAAAATGGAGAAATGAAATCTTGAAGTTTTACGTCCCATGTTTGTGCTGGTTAGGTTAAAGAAGACGGTGATGCTGAGAAATGAATGAAATGGTGGAACGAAGAAAGTGGGAGGAAACGGAAGAACCCCGAAAAACCCATGAGCACGGCGTTTTTCCAGCACAAAGTTCACACGGCGCAAGCTGGGATCGAACCAGGGACCCCAAGCACTGGAGGTGAACGCTCTACCACTGAGCCATCGCGCCCCTTATAAAACGGAGAGTATCGAGAGAAAGCGTGTAATATTGTAACGCTAGTTTAAGGAAGTTCTCAGTAAATAATAATCGGAGAGGGATAAATGATAAGTAGAAAGCTTTTATAGCCCTTTATCATTCATCAAGGCTGTATCGAAAGGGGAATATCGGAGTCACACACCCTATAAATTCTCAAATTTATACCTGCTAAAATGCTTTCTAAAATCATTTTTAATCCCACTTAAGTAATTTTGAAATCATGTTCTTTGCCTTCTTTTCTACAGTCCTTCATAGTCTTGGTACAGAATGCACTTACAAAACAAATTTTGTCGTCGTTATTAGATGACGTTTACTGATTCGAATTTTAAAAGTACCTACATAAAGTGTTAAAGTTTTTGAAGTCAGTTGCAAAGATGATTCAGGAGTCCATCGCAGATTTCCAGACTGTTCACTAATTGCTATGAGTAGCAAGAAAACTTGTCGTATTCATGCCTAAATTCAGACAAAACTGAAAGTACGTAACATCATGTCTACTTTGACAACTACTTGAAAATACTCTATACTTCTAACAGACTGTTTCAAAATCAACACATTATAAGAAAGACGGCATAAGATTTTCGTTTCAGCTAATTCAGAAAATTATAAAATGGAGTGCAAATACGAGCAAACATACTCCCGGATAATGCGCCCACAGGTTACAGGTTAGTTATGCAATTACACTAGTGGTGCGAAACCGACCTTGGAATTCTTAAACTCCAGAATCCCTCCTTCTCGTTCTGGGATCTCTATTGATTTTTTTTTACTTCTAAGTTCTCTAAATACTGATGAGAAACACAAATATTATATATATATATATATATATATATATATATATATATATATATATATATATATATATATATATATATATATATAATATTCTGTTTTTAAGATTGAAAGTGATATAATTTTTTAAATTATTTTTTCTTTTATTTCCTTAATAGCACGCATAGCATTTTTTCGTTTTTTAAAAATACAACACTTGTAAAATATGTTCATTCTCTGTAGAAACAGAAAAGTAAGTTTGAAAGTAAAGATGTAGCAAATAACAGTAAATTCAATGGAACAATGGCTTGAAGTCACCGCTTCTTACTACTACGGTAAGTCATAAGTCTTGCAATATTTCCACAGCCCAAATAGCAGGCATATGAATACGCCATGATTGGCCGTAAGTACAAGATCAAATTAGCCCAAGAGGTAGTGTGGCAAGCGGACTATTTAACACAGAGGCCACCGTTTCATCTGTATTTTCAGTCAATTTTTTAGTAGTAGTGACGATGATGCTCAATGTCTGAAATATGAACTCTTACTATATAATTTCTAACTCAGGTATAACGCTTCACTTCGAATTCGTTCCTAACTTTCGTACCATCAGTGTCGAGCTTTATTCCGAACAGTTGGAATAGATGTTTGCTGCACTACAGGAAAAATATCCTGTATTTGTGAATCAAAGGCGCTCGCTGCTACAACAGGATAACGCAAAACCACCCTCGGATCGAAAAATGAAACAAAAATTTCAGGAACTTGATGGCATCGAACTGATGCCACATCAGCAATATAGTCCCGACTTCGCTATTCGTAACTATTTTTAAATGTAACATAGTTTATCTTCATGTAAGTATGGTAATAGTGTACAACATAAGTGATGACCTTTATTTTTTTATTGGGTGCTCACGCTTCGCTACTTATAAGATAAATCACGACGTTTCGTAATCTTTTTATATATATTTTTTTAACAGATCCCTCACTCCACTGGTTCCCAAACTGGGAGGCTACCCCTCAGAAGAATGAAAGAAAATCAAAACGGTACAGATTATTGAAATACCATGAATTGCAAAATTATTTTTACACTCTAAAGGCGTTAGATTTTTCTTTCCAACCACGATTAGCTAATCTTTGTATTAAACAAACTTATAATTAAATATTGAGATTTTGTTTTACTGATTCCAATGGGGCAGAAACATGAACATTACGCAAAAGCGATGGAAAAAATTGCAGACTTTCGAAACCTGTGCATGGAGAAAAAAGGAGAAAATTAGCTGTTTGGAACGGAAAATGAATGAGAAGATGTTAGAAATATTAGCAGTAGGAGAAAAAGAATAATGTTTGATATTGATAAGAGGAGAAAGAGGAACTGGTTGGGATATTGGCTGTGGTGGACGTGCTAGAGGGTATGGTGAAAGGAAATAGAGAGACGGAGCAAAGGAGATTGTAGTTGAAGGAAGGTATTAAAACAGAAAATTGCTACATTAAGACGAAGAGACTAGCTGAGGACCACCATACATCGAGGTTTCTCAGTTGCAGCAAGCAATCTGCTAATAATGGCAGAATAGCTTTGATGATGATTATGATGATACGTTTAGCATATCGACCAAAAAAAGAGAAAAAAATAACATAATTATTATAATCGAAACAATATTTTACAATAATTTGAGTGAAAACTAAAAACGACTCAACTGTCTATGTCTTTTCTATAAATTCAATTTGTATAAATACTTCTGACCTATATTAGAAATTCAAAATAACGACATCAAACTACAAGTTATTTAAAATAACTGTACAAAATCAGTCTCACTTGTGAATATGGATTACTAGCATCAATAACCCACTTCATTGGGTTAAATTTTAAACTAGGAGGAAGCGTTTTTCGGTGATTATTCCTCGATGGTACATCGGATTTTTGATTTCGACCTATGTTGTCACTCAGCACGACATACTCTATCAGCGTGCTAAGTTTGGTTGAGATCGGCCAAACGGTCTAGGAGGAAGCGTTTTTCGGTGATTATTCCTCGATGGTACATCGGATTTTTTATTTCGACCTATGTTGTCACTCAGCACGACATATTCTATCAGCGTGCTAAGTTTGGTTAAGATCGGCCAAACGGTCTAGGAGGAGTTCGCGGACAACCAAACGGCTAACCCGAGTATAAGAGCTTCGCTTCGCTCAGCTCAATAATATGATGTTTCGTTAATCAGTCACTTTCTATTATTACTAAAGCGCTTTCTGATATCGGTCATTTTCGATTATTTTTATATTTCTATCCCCTCCTTCTACCCAAGTTGCGGGGCTGAATTTGGGTTTAAACGGCATCAGAAACGTCACTGTTCATCTTAGAGACACCGAAAACTATGGATTCGGCACTAATATCGGTTATTTTCAATAAATTTATATAACTCCTCCTCCCCCATGTTGCAAGGCACGGCATCGGAAGTGTCACTGATCGTCTCAATGACCCCGAAAACCATTAATTTGACATTGATAATAATGGTCATTTTCGATCATTTTTATATATCTCCTTCTTCCCCCTTCCCAAGTTGCGGTGCTGAATTTGCATTTAAACAGGATCGGAAATATCACTGTTCACTTTAGCGACCCCAAAAACTATGAATTCGACACTAATATTAATTTTCGATTATTTTTAGATATCTCCCCTCCCACCGCCAAGCTACGGGTCTGAATTTGGATTTAAACAGCATCGGAAGTATCACTGTTTATCTCAGCAACCTCCAAAACTATAGACTCCACTCTAATATAGATCATTTTCGATTATTTTTAAATATCTCTCCTCTCCCCGGCCCCTAAGCTCCACGTCAAAGTGATAGGACAGAAACCATCTCAGGTCCGAACCTCATCTGTGTTGAAAATGTGATCGAGATCGGGTGGGTAGTTCAAGAGTTATTAAGTTTTATTTATTTTTGTACACTTCCCCTCCCCTCCTCCTCCCCTAAGTTCTACCGTCAAAGTGATATGATAGAAAACACCCCAAGTCCGAACTTCATCTATGTTGAAAATTTCATTAAGATCGATTGGCTGGTTCAAGAGTGATGAAGTCACAAAGACAGTCACTTATACTTTTATTTTTTATATATATCTCCCTCCTCCCCATCCCCTACGTTGCACCGTCAAAGTAAAATGATAAAAATCGTGCCAGGCCTGAGCTTCATCTATGTTGAAAATTCGATCGAGATCGGTCGGGTGTTTCAAGAGTTATTAGGTTATATATATTTATAACACATCCCTCTTCCTTCCCTAGGTTCTACCATCAAAGTGAAACTATAAAAAACTTTCCAGTTCCGACCCTCATACATGTTAATAATTTGATTAAGATCGATCTGGTGGTTAAAGAATTATTGTCACAAACTTAGTTACTTTTATTTTTATTTATTTTTATTTTTGTATACGTGCCCCTTCTCTTCCACCCATACGTTGCTCCTTCAAAGTGAACTGATAAACAACGTTCCAGGGTCCAAACCTGATCTATATTGAAAATTTGATCGATCTCGAGCGGGTGGTTCAAGAGATTAGGAGTCACAATCATAGTCACTTTCAATTTTATAATATAGATTTACTGTTGTAGTATAATGTTATATCGCTCAATCCTCGATGTGCCGTATACCTAAGGAGGCTAAAAGTTATATTGATAAACAATTATTCAAGGTATAAACATCTGCCCATGAAGTCAAACTTGCGGTCACATGCACTAAGTTTTTGACAATGTCATGAAAATGTTATTTCGATATTAATTTTATGAACACATATTAAAAATTTCCAACGGATGCTTGAGTCTCAGAGCCAAGGCAATACCCATGTATTGATTGATTGATTGATTTTGAGTTTTACGTCCCGTTCAGCAGCGAGGCTATATGAGACGTGGACCTACTGATTAACGTGGAATCCGAACCACATGCGCTCCCGCCGGGAATCGAACCCGGGTCTCCCGCGCCAGCAATACCCATGTAGTCGGCACCTATGGTGTACAGAATTACCGATATTCAATACTACATTTTTCTTCAGTTTTAGAAGAAGAACACCACTAGTATGCTTTGAAATGAAATGAAGTATCTAATTTAACGTCCCACAGTTATGCACCAAAGCTAAGGGAGACGGTGATGATGAAAAATGACTGAAATGGTGAAATGAAGAAAGTAGGAGGGAACAGAAAAAACTGAGAAAACCCACGCACACGATGTTTGTTCACCAAAATAGCTTACATGGAGGAAAGATGACACTTGTGTAACTTGAAAATGAGTAACATCTACAGAAAACGCGAACAACCAATTCAGGAAACGATATACTGTAGCTATATGCTACAGGGGCAGATCTACTCACACGGATTGCATAAAACTACTGGGAACACATTTACTCCTGTGGCATTTTTACTGATGCCAAACAATTCAAGTAAAAGATGTAGTGATTTTTCTCCTTTTTTTACATTCTATAAAAAAAATCAAGTAGTACCAGTACTTGTGCAAGACTCTTCCGCAAGTCTCTTGGTCTTGGTCTTGCACCCCTTGGTCTTGGTCTTGGTCTGCACCTCTTGGTCTTAGTCCTGTATCGGGATTCCTGCTCTTGGTCTTGGTCTTGCATTCAAGACTCTTGCAAAAACTGCAAGACCAACACTCTTGCGCTCATCACTAATGGTTGCATAGAGTCCAACACGAGAGATTATACCTTGAATGATAACCTCTTTTCACCGAACTGTAATACATATAGGTATATTGTGTACAAGAATATTGCAAGACATGACGAATCGTTGTACGAGTAATGTGTAGATTAAGATTAATAAAATTAACAAGCAAAATGCTTAAATAAAAATGTTCCGAGGGTCATTTCATACTTGGCGAAGTATATGTCTGGAAGAAGGCATGTCTGGTTCTTAAGTTAGTCAAGAAGGTACCTAACGGTCGTCAGCGCTCTTGAAAACTCCATTTTTATTAAAATAACCAAGAAATAATTTTTAAAATAGCCAGAATTCTTGTATTATTAATAGACTAAATTATATTCTTGTTACCAAATGGTATTTACAAATTTGCTAAATCCATATATTTTAATACTAATTTTATTTAACTTAATCTCTAGAAAAGTTATTATTATTTTGATACTGTCAAGAATTCCAAATTTAAAAAAAAATACAATTGAATGAAGAAAACTTCTTAATAAAATCATGGCCTCTCCAAGAAAATCCCCGACATTTGCCGGGATTGCCTTCTGGGCGATCATGAATGCCAATCATGTGTCGTTACTTTTCCTTTCGTATTTGCACCGAGGAAAGCATCACGCACAGTATTTTCTGCATTGAATATGGAAGCGTTAAAAATTTCGTCATACGTTTAAACTTCTACCTATTTCATTTAGAAAATTCTTATCTATACAAATGAGGAGAGTAGATAAAGATTCCTAATTAGCATAGTAAAGGAACGGTCACTTTCATCCATACATTTACTATTCTTTCGCGCAAAAACTGCGGGAACTTTATCGCCGCCATGTGTAAAGATCTTTTGGTAATATATCGTTCAATAGTGAGAAAGTACATTAAAATATTGTACAAGATATTATTAAGAGCCGAGTTGTAAAGTTCAAGAACTATCTTTTTTTTTTCTTTTCCAGTACTTAAAAAAATAATTACTCTTTCAAATTAAAATTTTAAGAGCGTCAACTTGAGATTTAGAGTGTAATTGTTAGCAATGTGGTTAGAAACAAAAATAAGATTATATCATCGGAATTAAATGTAATGTGATGTAAACTCGAGTGTAGAAATAGAATGAGAAAACTTGGTTGAAAATTGAAAGGCTTGTTATCGTCCTGGTTTGGTTTAACGGGCCGAATAAAGTAGTTTCTTACAGCCCCTAGCGATTACTGAGCACGCTTAGTTGCCAATTTGCTGACTCAACATCGAAAATTGCCATTTGACAATTTTCACAAATAGGATAAACGGAGGAGGTAACTCCATTGTTCTGTATCTTTCAGCTCAGATTTTTAAAACTGATTTACTTTAGTGTTTCATTAAGCTTTTCCTATTGATTTTTGTTCTTAGGAGTAAACAGCATTAATCCATTCCAAATCAGATTATCAAATAATATATAATTTTCCTTTATTTAATACTCTTTCTAGTGGCATGTGTGTTTTGTTAGCAATAAGATTGTTTCCCACACAATTCAATTCATTAGTAAAGTAAATAGAAATAAAGTATACAGTATGAAAATGTTTGAAACAAAAAAAAATACTCGTATATAATTATTCGCCATTTTACAGTATTATTGTTTCAATTGATACCATGCATGTATTCTGTAGTTTAACTATCTTGGATTTTAAAAAGTCTTACAGATACAGCGTTAAACATATGATTTCTCAGAACAAGGTATAAATCTAAGGTGTAAATATACTGTACCTATCAATCTACTCTCTCTCTCTCTCTCTCTCTCTCTCTCTGTGTGTGTGTGTGTTTTGATTTTTGATATCCTTTTCAGCATGGTTACCTGCTTACATAGCCGTCCAGAATTATGGAAATTCTCAGCTTTTCATCGATTATTTTAGTTTTGGTAATATAGTAAGTAACCTGTCGGATACAAATCACGTGCAGACAAATGAAGACAATTATTGACAACACTGATGACAGTAGATAGGCCGAAAATATGCGGCGCAACTTATTCCGGATTTAATCAGAACGACATGTTACAATAAGTGTTCTCAGCAAACAACCTGTCTCTAGGTGACCGTCGACTCGATAACATTAAATGAAGCAGATGATGGTTCTTTTTAAGAATTGTCTTTGCAGAACAAAAAGATCGATATTTTTACTTGCTAAATTAGAAGATAAAAAGATATGCAGTGACTCGACGTACCCTATGCATAACTATCACACAGTGCATTCCATTTTCAAATGGTTTACCCGCTGTAAAATCGTTAACTTGGTAAATGCTGAATTGACACATGATACTATACACAAGGATGATACTGTTTACATGTAACAAACCACTTTATTCAAACCTGTTCCTCGCAGTGTGTAACAACTATACATCGAAGCCAATTTTTGGTTTGAATATTACGGTACTTTTATCAGCGGTGTAATTTTGCACTTTTGTTTCTGATCACTTTTCTTGTGTGAACAGTTTTACTTTTCGTTTTTATCTTTATTTGATAGAAATTGCTTTATGTGTCTTAAGCCTGAAGTTTACGATTACAACTACTTTCATGCAACTTCGAATGTGCAAAAGATATGATAAATACAAGATGTAGAGTAACCAGCAAAATGGATGTAACATGCTGCGTGTTCTTTCTCAGTATTTTGGGAGGGAGTTTAATCTTTCTCTGATGTAGACATAATATTATTTACTGTATACAGAACTAAAAAACTGTGTTCCAATTGCTCTAGTATATATCCCCTTCGGTCCCTATGTGCACATTTCTGCATATAAATTGATATATTTTTCCTGATCGTTTCGTTGAATCTGCTCCATTAATTCCTGGTTTACACACGCGTGGATGTCTGAACACAACATAGATTTTTTTTTTCGGTAAGCTCGAGTGCAAGTGGCAACTGCCTTTCAATTGCTTTTAATGTTAGATGGCAGGTGTTGGTGGAACACAGACTTTTGTAAGTTGGAAAAGCAAGTATCATTTTCGCCCAAATATATTATTGCTACAATCAAGGTATTTTTGTGATAAATAATTAAAGTTTCAGAGACCTGCTGGCGATTATTAGCTTCGCTTTATCTCTGAAGAACAAAAAATAATGTGAACTTATTTTTTAATGTCCACAATTAAAATGTACACTGTACACTGGTTTTATATTAGATAATTGTTTCTCTATATTCTTTCGTATACTTTTTAAGGTTTGTTTTGCTACAAAATTGTACATGTTAGAATGAAACACGATATAAATGCATTGAAAGAAGTAAAATATCTATTTTTAACGATTTTAATGAAAATTTTCATTTTCATTATTAAAAAGTGTAGGAAAATTTGTAACTATAATAATTTCTACTATTTGTGCTAATCATTGTTGTAACAAATATTGCAAGCATATAGTCAATGGTTTCGTTCTTTTCATACTTAGGAGAGCTAACCACAGAAGATGTTCTAGATTTGCTTTAGGGTTCAGATATCGACGATCCAGATAAGTACCCAGATTTTATGAATAATGACTCCAGTAACTCTAGCAGTGAAGATAGGGATGGCGGTGTTTCAACAGACGAAACTGGCAAGCAATAAATTGTTGTACTCGTTATCTGTTCTAAAGAACTGAATTACATACACAAGGCTATTTGGCCAATCAGAAGCGGGTCCATTTAGTTGTAGTGCGACACGTTCAAATTTGAATTTTAACTACCTCAGAATTTTGTCCAATTTTTGTTCAACCAAGAAAAAATTTTGTACAATCCACATAAACGACGGAGGGCCATTTCAAAATGTGGCCACTTCAATTATTTATAGTGCGACATCTTCTAAATAAACAAACTTGTGATTGACGAAATAACTTTGCGTAGATAATTCGATTCTTTAGAATAGATAACGAGTACAATTTATTGTTTACCATTTTCGTCTCTTGCAACACCGCCATCGCTATCTTCACTGCTAGAGCTATTGGAGTATATTTCATAAAATCCGGATCATTATCTGAATCGTCGATATCTGAACCCTAAAGCAAATTTAGAACATCTTCTGTGATTAGCTCTCCTAAGTATGAAAAGAACGAAAGCATTCACTATATGTTTGTTTTTGAAAGGTAGAGATGAAAATTGCTTTTATTTGTTCACAAATAAGAAAATGGATATTCAGAAACACAGCAAACAATTTGATGTCACGTTATGTTCTCAAGAAAGGAGAAAAATGTAAAGAAAACATTACTAAATAAAATAGTATAGTATTCCGTTCATGCTATTTTGAGTATATAAATGTAGCTGTTGTTTTATTTGGTCAGAACAATGTAATAATGTCAGAAGAAAGGTGTAGTATAGCAAGAAACGGAATATATCATAATTGTTCACAAATATTTAGATATGCAATTGCTTGTTACTGAACCAATGTGCACAAACGTGGATATAGTATTTTCTTGTAAAACAATAAACAAATTCAAATTCTGAAAAATAAATTGAAAATTATGATTTCAAATGATGCAGCATACAAATAATTGAAAGATAGTTTTAAAAGGTTGGTAGTCTGGGACCGAAGGGGATATATAATGTTTTTCCCCAATTGCATTATTGAATATTATTTAACTTTTTAGGTAACAAAGAATAGCACTCTTTGCTCTGCTATATTCTATTAGTTTTGTGTCAATTACTATAGCTTATTTCAAGAGCTGCAGTGGCAGATGATTAAACTTCTTTCTTCTCTCTTAAATCTCGTGACCCGAATAATTATAGGTTGTGTAGATAACTTCTTCCTAAGTTGAGACGTTAAAAGTAAGTTGTTTCGCAAAGATTCCAATGAAAACTCTGCAGATATAGGAGGTTGTTTCCATAGAAACGGGTATTCTTTTAAGAAATACGGCAGACAACGACTTGCTCCGTTTCATTGCAGGAAAATGAAGAAAAAGTCTTCCTTCTTCGTCGCGATTTCCTCTCACCTTCTTCTTGGTTTCCCGATGAAGTTCTTCTCTTTCGAAGTCGTCATAACCTCTGAATTTTAACTTTTCATTCTCCCCACAAATACCTCCCTTTCCCGTTTTAAAATATTGTATCTAATAAAGTATTTGAAGTGAAACTTTGTGGATCATGCTGAGGTCTTTGGAGATAAAAAGAACGAGAAAACATCGAAGAAACTTCTCTTCTCTTGGCTGCAGCGTTCGCAGGAAGGTTAATCGATCAAGTAATCCAATAATTACCTGCCGGAATTCTCCTTTTTCCTATTGTTTGGTTCGTAGGTGATGGCATAGAATGACGTAATTTATCCTCCTTCTCTATTATAGAAAAGGCATTAAATGTTCCCCGCGTCTTATTAAACTCTTTCTTTTCCCCTTTCTATTTCAAATAATTTTATGTTCCTTTGTATTCTGTGCGGAAGTTAGTTTCAAGAACAATATACTCATTTCAATTACTTATTTGAATATCTTTTGTTCAATGCTAGGGACATTTTTCTTTTGTGTGAGATTGTCTTTTGTTTCTGTAAAACAAGTCCCTCCTTTTGTCATTATCTTATATTTCAATTCTGTCGCAAAGGAAAAGACATTCATTCATTTATTATATTCGACGATAAAATCAAATTCTGACATTCCTTTCAGTTCCTATGAATAGTTACAATAAAGAAATTTTCTTTATTTGCATTTTTATATCTTTATTTCAAATTGCTTAACTCAATTATTACCCGATTTTACCTTCAACTTAGCTTCTTGTTGATTAATTGTAAACTAATATTTAATTTCAACGTGAGTTCCTACAGTCTCTGACTCATACTATTTTTTGTGGTTCCTTGGCAGTGGGTAAGTGACAGAAAACTCACAAGATTGGTAATAGAGAAACACTGAGTGATTGAGTCAATTTTAGAACTCTGTCAATAATATCATCGTCGATTACTTAGATCATTATCATCTGGTCAGACTTCCAGAAGAAAAAGCATTTTTTCTTACTGCTTCCAAATATGTTCTGCATGCTTATTTATATGAATACAGTAAACCGGGGCTGGTTGGCGAACTTTTCATTCTTTATTTTTTTATGAGCAGATGGTGCACTGTATTGCAATGTAATGGATATGTACGGATAGACCAATGTTTCCTTTAATAAATTCAATTCTTGTTTTTGTTTTGTTGCTTACAGTTATCGAGAAATAAATTTTTCTTTGTTTTAAAACGGAGTATACCAACCGACCCCAAGTAAGGGGCTGGTTGGCTGATGTAGGGCTAGTTGGTATACAAACAAAAATTGGATTTATTAGAAATAAACGTTATTTTTCTAAATTCTATTATATGTATTGCAATTAAGTAGGCTATTTGAAGTTTGAAATGACTTTTATTCACAACATTTAAAATAATCAGCATTATGAAATATGAAAACTTCTGTATTTCATTCTAACTTGGTTGTCATGACATTGAAAGCTACAAGATTATCAAACCACATCAGTTTTAGTATGATTTGGTGTAGGTGAATTCTTCATATTATTTCAAAATGTAATTAAAATAACTGAACTATCAAGAAAGGTAGTTTATTTCCCGCTGTTCACAAAGTAGTTAAGAGAAACTAAGATATGTTTTAGCTGAATTATCGAAAAATGCAGTTTATTTCCTACTTTCCACAAAGAAAGAAAAAGCAATAGCTTGGCCTCTATTTTTGTAACAAAGAGCACATACAAAATATTGTTGATCCTGAGAATTAGGCCTATTCAGAAAATTCAGAGTCCGGCGTACAGTCTTATCTCGATTTCTAAATGTTGACACTAATCCAATACGCGCATGCTATTCTATAACATTGAAGTAAAAGATTGGTAGAACTGTAAACTCCATAACAATAAAACAAACAATGTAACAATAAAAGTAAAATGAAATAAAATTTGGCTCACTTGCCAAGCAACCCCAAATGCTATACGCCAACTAACCCCAAACCCATGTTGTGCAACGAAGTCGTAATTACTCAGCAATTGCTTGGCATTTACGTTTTATTGTTTGAATATCCATAAAAACAAAGTTCAGATCTAACTAATGCTATATTACTTACCTCTGTACTCCAAGTAGTGACGATTCTGTGATGTTGTGACGGAGAACTGAAAAAATACTTCAGAGTGGCAAAAACACTTTTTATCTAAAAGACGCTATAATCCGCAAGTTACAAATTCCATACGAAGGTGGCAGCTGCATCCATAGGTCGCTCTTTTATGCCAGCAGCAACAGCTCATTATGTTAATTAATGAAGGAGTTATACCAGCCCCTGCTGCCAACCAGCCCCGGTCTTCCCTACTCACAATTCTGTAAAATAAGCTCATATCCACTTGCAACTGAAAAATAAACTAAGAAGTATTTGCAGCAGCACAATAATACCTCGTTACGCCGTTCTAATTGGGGAGATAAGTTGACTGGATTAATGAAAGTCAGGATTAACTGAAATAACGTAAAAGAATAGTACAAACTGCATTAACATTTTGTTTATAGCAACAAAACACGTTTATTATGGTGCATTTAAAAAATTACATACAATGAAGTACACAGATTATACCTTATATTATGATGAGTCCCCGACGGGCCTGGCACGGTATCGCCGAAACTTTTTCTGCAAAAGTTGGTATATATGAATGCGATTGTTGACTTCTAGCCACATTAAAAACCTTACATTCTGCTTTTTTGCTTGTCCACTTTAAGCGAGGTCCAGCTTATCGGAGTCCGGATTAACGAGACATTGCTGTATTTTGTTAGCAATTAAATACATTTTCGACCGATTGATTAACGTGTCACAATCCTTTTTCTTATAAGTTAAATGTGACCCTATTTTTCTAATATATAATTGTGATATTTTAAACTGTTTAGCTTGTTCACCTAAACCAAAACTAGACGTTGAAGACATAGATGAGAGATTTCTTTTACTAGGCAAAATATGAGCGATTGTATCTTAAATTACGACTGATTTTCTCTGTACTCTGTACTCGCAAGTATTAGTCGAAGTTAGGAACTGTTTAGGCGAGACATTGAAGATTCAAGTAAAACTAAAATTATTACGAAATGCTTTCGTGTTCGATAGTTATTAGATTTAAATATATATATATATATATATATATATATATATATATATATATATATATATATATATATATATATTATTTATTTATTTATAAGACTATAGGGTCAATCCATTCTAACGATCTCGTAAGTGATCAAGCATGTGCCGCTCGACCATCTCCAAAAACTCTAATTTTTTCATGAATCTTTATGCTATATAAGAGTACTTCAAAACCACAATTAATTATTTTTTCAACATCGCATGGCGACGCAGCGGCTGCCGCCATTTTGCGTTTTCTCGATTTTAAGCGTTTACGTTGTTTTGAATATCTCAGCACGTATTTGTCCTACCAAATTGAAAATTGCTAGACGTCTCCAACTTGTGCAGAGTTAAAACTTTGATCTCTTAACATTTTTGCCTAAAACTACTTAAGATGGGTGAAATCAGGGCCTATAATAACATTTTTTAGACATTGAAAACATGTTTGGGAAGAGGAAGCAACTGACGTCTGAATTTGTGTGTGCATGTAGTTCGAGGTCATAAGCTTATACTCAAAAGTTTGCAGACCTGTACCCGCTCCCAAAGGCCTGAAAAAAAATCCGTAAAGTTGGGGAATTATGCCAATTTGGCTCATATCACTGTCCAATATCTCCAATGGACCTGAATTTTAAAAAATGAAATTTTGGGAATAGTTACTCTTTTAGTATACAATAACACACAACAAAGCGTGTTTTGTGTTTTTAAGCAGAAGGGGGTCAAAATATTAAGGAATTATGTCATACTCTAGGTGGTGGTTTGTTCAGAAATTCAACTGGAAATTCGTTGTTGTGACGTAAAATAAACTAGGATGAATGGTTAGTCCAGTCAAGGTTCTCAATCTCGTTTCTTTCCTCTAGTTGTGACTCACTGTCTTATCACACTCAGTGAAGAATGTCGCTATCAGCAGAAAACGAGAAAAGTCAAAATGTACACTTGACAAGAAGTCTGTAAATACTCATTGCTCTTGCTGCTTGTTATATCAATGATATTTAATCATGTTTATTCTTGTTTTAACTGTCAAGTCTTGCAGGAGACGCTTGTCCTTTCGTTTGATCTACAGTGTTTACAGCGAATGAGTGTTCACTGACTAGGGGATGTATTGACCCTATAGTCTTGTTGATTTTTGAAAAATCATTTTTGATTGCATTGAATTTTACCCTTGTAGATGAAAGCATTCTTACGACTGCAGATGTTAAAATACTTACCATGTTGAGAATTTAAACTACTGAATTAGGGAAGTAAAGTTATTTTATTCTCATGTTTCAAATATGTAGAAGTTTAAGCTTCTGCTTTTAGAAATTTCTTTTCCCTGAATGATTTAATGAATTTCCTTTCTAAAACAAATTCCTTTTATCATAAATCTCATATTACTTAAACTCATGTATAGTACATACTAGCATCAATTACCCGCTTCGCTGGGTTAAATTAAGAAAAAATGATATAACATGTTCCGTTAGTTAGTCACTTTTTACTATTACTAAAGCGCTCTTTGCTATTAGTCATTTTCAATGATTTTTATATATTCCCTTCACTCCCCATATTGCGGGGCACGGTATTGGAAGTGTCATTGTTCATCTCAGCGACCTCAGAAACTATAGATTCGACACTAATATCGGTCATTTTCGATTATTTTTAAATGTTTCTCTCCCTCCCTCAAATTACACCGTCAGAGTGATATAACAAAAATCATCTCAGGTTCGAACTTCATCTAGGTTGAAAATTTGATCTAGATTGGTCCGATGGTTCAAGAGTTATTTCATTTATATATATATATATATATATATATATATATATATATATATATATATATATATATATATATATATATATATAATATGCCTCTCCCCTAAGTTCTACCGTCAAAGTGAAATGATAGAGGTCCGCACCCCATCTATGTTAAAAATTTGATCAAGATCGGATTGGTGGTTCAAGAGTTACATTTTATTATTTTTTTCTCCTCTCTCCTAAGTTCTATTGTCAAAGTGAATAGCTAAAAACACGCCCAGGCCTGAACCTCATGAATGTTGAAAATTTGGTCGAGATCGGTCGGGCTGTTCTAGAGATTAAGAGTCACAAACATAGTCACTTTCAATTTTATAATATACTATAGATCTTACAGTTTCACAACAAAAGAAGAGAGAATATTTACGAAAAAAAAAATATATATCAGCAAGAGAATTCTTTAAAACGTTACATTTTAACCATTCCACTTTTCAAACATTTTAAACATTTTAAACAAATTAATATATTTCTTTTTTATTAATTAGTGTCGCCATCTTAAAAAAAAATTACTTGTCTATGAATGCGTTAGTAGCTAATAAAGTTATATTATACGACCTATACAAAGAAATTTGAAAACCAGAATAAAACAATATTATTTATTTATTCCATTTTATGTTTATTCATTTCGAAGTTAGCAAATAGTTAACGAACAAAACTTTCGACTTTTTTTAAACAAATTGCTATTCTACGAATAAATCTCCAACATGGGTCTGTTGAATATTAAAAGGCTATTTAGTTATGCGTGAGGGAGAAAGCTGGGAAACGGAAGGATTAGTGACACAAGGCTGTCAGCAGGTACAAGGTTATGTAAGTGTTAGAGCGTTCATTGTGTGTGTGTTTACCCGTAAAGGAAGTTAGATTATTACGGAACCAGAAGATAAACTTTTGACACTTCTGTGATGTTTATGTTACTGATTTATCTGAAGAAAGTATTCGAAGGTTAAGAACTAGTGAGTATGTTATTTCTTAAAACCAGGAGAATTTTGTTTTACTTCAATGATACGAAATTAAAATAGATTTATTTGTTTCATATACATAGTTTATTTTGAAAATCTTAACTTTACCTGATATTCATTATCAGCAAATAATAATAATAATAATAGATATTCAGATATTAAGAAATTATTTATATGAGAAACAAGAAAATTCAAAATTCAAAACTACGTAGAGCAATAGTAGTAGCGGATCACAAATATACACCGCTTTACCTAAACACAGGTGGAGGAATCGAAAGTAATACCAAAATTACAAACAGCAGAGAACATAATTGAGAGGGAAACCACTATATGGGGGATTCCCAGAAAAGTCAAGCAGGAACATGTAGATAAAGAAACAACAACATTTCAGTGGATGAATATAAGTGAATTGTACCCAGAAACAGAAGGCAAGGAATAGGAGACCAAGTAATAAATAGAAATACAAAAAACACACCCTAAAAAACATCGCAATACAGGGTGACAAATGCAGAAAATGTCAGATATATTAAGAAACAATACGACATATTACAAGTGGAGACTCAATGATAACACAAACCGAATACAAAGAAAGACATGACAAAGTGGCAAAAAAAAAAAAAAACGTTAAGAAACAGCAATAAACAGAAAATGATACCAGAAGAAGTACCGTATTACAAATACCAACCGGAAGCCATACTAGAAACGACATAATTTATAACAAAAGACGGTGGAATTAATGTTGTAGTGTAAAAAGAAAGTCAAAAAATAACCACAATTAGTTTCCGCATCTTGGTAATGAAAACCTAATAGGATGAAACTGTGAATCCAGAACTAAGGGCCGGTAGGAGTGCGACAACACCGATGTTACGGGTTTTCCTGGAACTGACAATTCCAAGAACGTGTTTTGAAGATAACTAGTCGAAATTACATTTAAATAATAGGATCGTTAATCAACATTTAAATAATGGCAAACTGAGGTAGATATGCATTACATATAATGTTTTTGTAGGTTTATCCCTGAAATAATTTTTACTATCTAATTTTTGGTTAGTTGATTCGGAGCTTGATGTCCCTTACGGCACTGGTGCTATATATACGAGACTTGGCTAAAAATAATGGGCTGCTAGTTCTTTCAGAGTGTATTTGGAGCAGTAGGGAACGCATGCGTGCAGAGCAATCTTGAAACTTCGAATAGAGAATGATATACATACGTAAGTTGCCGCTCTGAGGCGGGTATAGTCTGTGAGCAGCAATTGAACAGAGAGGTGTGCAATCGTGTTGCCGGAAAAATGGCAAATGTAAAAATTAAACAAGGCATTAACTTGAAATTCCTTGTGAACTTAAAGGAATCACTGACTGAGTGTGTGAAGCTGTTGCAGGATGTGTATGGTGATAATACGATGTCACGTACGCGGGTGTTTTGAGTGGCATAAATGTTCCAAGGAGGAACGCGAGAACGTTAATGATATTGAAAGACGGGGTTGTCCTGTCATAGCAACAACAAGGGAAAATGTGGCAAAATGAATCCGGAAAGATCACATGTTCACATTCGAATTATACCAGACATGGTAGGTGGGCATCGATAAAGAGTCTGTCCGCGCAATCCTGCACGACCACTTGAGCAAACGCAAAGTTTTCGCTAAAAATGGTACCAAAAAATCTCACGCAAGGCCAGAAGGACTTCCGAGAGCACTGCGAAGTGACACAATGAAACGCCTGGAAGTAGAACCGAACTTGTTAACGAAATTGTCACCGGTAACGAGATGTGAATCTTTCAGTATGATTCTGAAGCGAAAAGGCACTACATGCACTAGAAACCTTCCTCATCACTGCTAATGAAAAAGACACACAGGAGGAAATCGGAAGTGAAGGTCATTCTCATTGTGTTCTTTTATAAACGGCCTACTCCTAATGAATGGATATCATCAGGTCAGAAAGTGCATAAACAGTATTATCAGCAGGTTTTGGTGAAGATCGGAAAAACGGGTGAGAAAGAAAAGGTCCCCCTTGTGGAAGAACAATGAACGGATTGTGCATCACGACAATGCTCCTTTGCATACTGCTTTGATCAGTAAGCAGTTTCTGGCAGCTAAGAAAACTCCAGTGTTGGAACCTTTTGCCGAACTGCTTACCATGCGATTTTTGTCTTTTTCTGAAAGTGAAATCCGTCCTCGAGGGAACTCATTTTCAGACTATTGAAGAGATATAGCAGAAAACGGCAGCGGTGCTCAAGACGGTGACACTTGAGTATTTCCATATTTGCTTCCAAGAACTAAAACTTCGTATGCAAATCTGTATAGAGGAGGGAAGGGAATATATTGAAGGGGATCACTTTTAATTTGTGACAATAAATAGTACTTTTGGCACCAGCCCCTTTATGTTTTAGCCAGATCTTGTATGTATATTTATATATATATATATATATATATATATATATATATATATATATATATATATATATATATATATATATATATATAATATTGATAGATAGATAGATAGATAGATAGTATGAACAGCTCGGGCAAACATGAAATTGAGTTATTAGGTGGATTGGGGTACGTCGAACCACAGAAGAATATGTAGGTAGTTTCCGGAAATGTACCTGCAGATGGCAGAGGAAGTTGGATATGTGTCATTGCACTGAATTGCGTAGATATTATCAATTGTCTTTTCTAGTTTGCTCCAAAGTTAGAAAATGTGACATACCATTATATTAGCCCGAACCGCTTATATTATTTATAACATACAAATTGACACTTAATAGACAAATTGAGTAATAAATAGTTATTACATTAGGAATGCTTTCTTACAATCTATAATAGTTATTACCTCAAAATACATTTATTTTCTATAAATTGATCACGTTTCAATCTAACCTATCTGTCCAATATAGACAGGTTTCACTCTATTGTAAATAGTGGTGTGATTTTTTCAATCTTCCTTTTTGACAACGTCTGTAACACGATATTATTTATATTCAATTGATGGATACAGTATTTTATTATTAACCCTACAAATCTAGTTCTCATCTTTGGTTTAGTGGCTAGCGCACATGCTGGTGCATGAGTTCCCGAGTTCAATTCCTAGTGGATTCGAACCATCGAGTGCTTTACGATGATTCTGATCCTACTTTAAACTCTAGAGGGGGCTGCGGTGGCTCAGTGGTAGAGCGTTCACCTCTGGTGCTTGGGGTCCCGGGTTCGATCCCAGCCCCCGCCAAGTGAACCTTGTGGTGGACAAACACCGTGTGCGTGGGTTTTCTCGGGGTTCTCCCGTTTCCTTTCACTTTCTTCATTCCACCATTTTATTCATTTCTCATAATCACCGTCTCCTTTAGCCTAACAGTGGGACGTAAAACTCAAAGATTTCATTTTTTCATTTTCATTTTTAGACTAGATATATTATACCTGTATGACGTCGCTGCTGACAAAGGACATAAGTTTAAAAAATCTATCAATCAGTCTACGGTATGGCATAATGCATTTTTTACCAATAAAATAAAGAAAAATGGAACAGAAAGGAAGATAGAAAAGTAGTTTATTGACGGAATGTGCTTTCTTTCTTTCAGAAACGTCTATGACAACTTAATTGATTCGTAAATAACTAGACCCCTATTTAATAACTCTGCTATATGGCATGTTCTATGATTATATTTGTAAACGATGGGTGTGAAAACGTTTAGATGGTAGCCTATAAATTTTATTTCCTCTATCATCTCAAAGAACGTACCGAACATCTTATTGTATCAATTTTTTAGACTTCATTTCAGCAAGCGTTATGTTCTACCACACAAAGCCTAAAATGAAATTAAACTATTGATTGATTTAATGAATTTAACATCCCTTACTATCACCAAGGTTGTATGGACAGAGTCTACTATTTAAAGCGAAATTCTAACTACTACTTTGGTTTTTGCTTGTATGCAAGTATTCCTATCTAGCGTCAAACCTAAGACTACACGAACAAAAAGTGCGTTCGTTGTTCACCACACAAATGAACACAGGATATAAAACGGGACATAGCTATTTTCTAAAGACAATAGTTTTCGCATACAATACATAATTAATAAAATTATTAGAAAGAACTAGCAATACTTCTGTCATGTCATATTACATTAATGGCGTATTCTCGTTAATTCGACCTTGGATAATTCGAACAAAAGTCTATTTCCCTTGAAAACTGTATTAAAAACAATGGTAAAAAATTGTGGGTAAATCGAACTTCTGAACCTCATGTTTGGATAATTCGAAGTAATACAGTACAAGATTTGTGTAGTACTGGACAGATTGAAAATGAGAACAGATAGTTATTACTCGTATATATGGTTGCGTGCGTAAATTTAGTGTATATGGTACTGCAATTAGTGTTTTCCATAGTATGTGTAACTTACCTTTATGGCGAGCGAATGTAATTTGTTTATTTGCAATGTTGTTTTACACAAATAACACAGGATTGCATTATTTGGGTTGTATCATTTTTTTCAACATTGAATGATGGATTCCTACAATCGTGGTGCTTTTAATACAAAAAAATAACCGTAGTTTGTTTCCATCACATCAGAATTGTTTGCAAATCGCAGTGTCACAATGTGTTTTGTCTAAAAACATCGCAAATATGAGACGTAGGACACATGTGAGCAGGGACGGATCCAGGGGGGGCGATCGGGATGATCGCACCCCCCAGAAGAGGAAACTTTCTTTATATATATATATATATATATATATATATATATATATATATATATATATATATATAAAAGAGAACGCACAAATCCTTTGTGAACTCATCACGCTAATACGGCTGAACCAATTTCTTTCATTTTTGGGGGGTTATTAGGATTTGGACCCTAGATGGTTTTTATCATATCACTTTAATTTTTAATTACCAGTGTCTTGAGATAATTGACCATTCAAGTGTCCATACGTACAAATCCTTTGTTATTAGTTCATCATAGGTAAAAATAAACGTATTTATATGCAACCCGCATGACCATGTGACTCGGCGGGTTAACATAAATGACAGGCGCTATAATTTTAACATTTACTGCAATTTGAAAGCGAAAAAGTAAAAATTATCTAAGTAACAAAGTTTATTGCGTTCCGGGGTGACCGCAGCGAAGCGGGGTGAACGCTGCTAGTATATATATATATATAAAACCCATCCCAAAGTTTGGAGCCCTTAAAAGTAGCAGTATGACACACACACCCCCCGAAGTCGGTCCTGGATCCGCCCCTGCATGTGAGGACATTGGAAATGTGCCATCTGTTTGTTTGTGATGAAAACGAACCTTTGGCAACATAAACCGGCAGATGGTAGCACTTGCACCATTCAACGTGATGTACACTGCAACTGTTAGTGCTGACGCAACCATTCGTAAGTATCTTCCACGATCAAAAGTTCATGTGTCGGCGGAACAGCAAACATACAGTGTTTGACATGGCGTCAAGAGGCTGTAAACGTCTGCAGATTCCCTTTGTTGAGTTCATGTTGGCAAAGCAAAAAAGAGAGATAACATTCGTGCCGCAAATGTATCTCATGTAGTCCTGGATGGCTTTTAAAGACGTAGTAATTAAGTTTCTAGGCAACAAGAAGGATCCGAATTTTAAGTCTATCGTTGATATTATGCTGCAGAAGTACGAAAAGTTAGGCTGTTCCATGAGTTTGAAGGTTCATTTCCTATGTTTCCATTTGGACTACTTTCCCGAAAATCTGGGTGCTATTAGTGAAGATATGGATAAGAGATTCCATCAGGACATCCAAAAAATGGAAAAGCGTTACCAAGAACGATTGAATACAATAATGATGGCGGACTATTGCTGGATGTTGCATTGAGATGAACCCAGAAAAGAACATGCGCAGAAAAGTCGGAAAAATACCGTGACTGGTCTAAAGAGACGTCGATACAACTAACTAAGCTCATATTTTCTTCTTATTCTATTCTATTTTCTTCCATTTCTTAATCGCACAATACCACGTGTTTTACATAACAAACTGACTATATCATTAAGTCATATAGTTGTGATATATTTCGACATATACTACATTTGGTACATTACCATTTGCAAACAAGTCTGACATGATGGAAACAAACTAAGGCCCTTTTTGGATTAAGCACACCAAGATACATAGTAATCCATAATCAAATGTTGAAAAACAGAACCATCGTAGGCTAGTGTAATATACTCCCTTACAAATAAAATCATGTAACTACAGTAGATTTGATCGCTTTGGTATTTAACAATGAATATTTTTGAATAATTCGAACTTTTTGCGTGTCCCTTTGGACTTTGAATTATGTCATACAGTAAGAGGTTAATTAAATTTAAAGATCAGAATTTGAAATTATAGGAGTAAGTTTAGCACATATACTGTAGTATAGAGTACAAAGCATATTTACAACTGGGTCCGTATTGGCTAAGAACAGAAGTTCAGGAGAGCTTTCGTGAATGCGGCACTGAATCTCCGGGTTCCATGGGCTATATATAGGATTAGTTAGTTAATTTGTTTGTTTACACACCACTTATTGACCCGTATATTATATTATTAGTGTGAGTGCTTAAATTTGTGTGTATGCCTTTATGTTCTAAATTTCTTACCATTATTTTGTTTTGCTTTCATTACAAAAGAGTTTCAACTTGTATTCTAATCGTGTGACGACTACGTAACATTTTTTTTTCTGAAGCAATTAGATATATATTTTGGTTTTATGGGTCCATTACCTTGTTGGATGATCCTATCTCTATAAGAAGTGATTTATTCTCACTTTAGAGGAGCAAAGGTTCCGGCATAAAATTCCTTGGCTGGGAAGAGAAAAATTAATGGAGGAAAGTAATGGTTTAAGATAGTTAAGCGTAATGAAAAGATCGTGCCTCTCATTCAATATATAGGCAAGTAAAATTCTAAAATTGGAAGATCGTGAAAGAATCTTTTGTGATGCATGGGCTATTTCATTAGTTTTACAGAAAAAAGAAAAGGAACACGAATTGTTCTCTCTTTCCGATATTGTAGTTAGGTGATTGTGTTTAATAGAATGAAAGAAGCGTTCTTCTCTGACTACTGTTTAATAGAAGTTTGCATGGGGAGCCAGGAAGTGCAACAGAAGCGGAGTGTTATCATGAGACACTGACTTCTTTCTCGCTGGAAAGTTTGAATTGCCGGAACTTCCTGCCTGCTTCGTTTTTAGAAGGTAGTGCCAGATAAGACGATGTCGTGATTCCTGGTGGGGTCTTCGCCGTTTTCCGATTGCTGATAGATTGGGTGGATGTTGCCCTAGAGGATAAAGCGGGAGCCAGATAGCATCTTAACGTGATGTATCGATTGGTGAGGAAGGGAGACAGAAGAACCAAACTTTCCTAAAGGTTACGAATCGTAAAAAGGAAGTTCTTCGTCACCTGAGCAAATACAAACTTGTTTCCTTGTATGAACACAAAGAAAAAAGGAATAGAGAGATATGCAAACGCACGTAATGAAAAAATGCGCATAATTAATGCCCCATTTACTTTCTTGGCTTTAAATCATTTCAATCCGTCTTAGGAGGCAACACTTTTTCTTTTCTACTTTCGGACCCTGCGTATCTTGTTACTTTAGATGATAAATAATTTGCTTTCATCAGGCAGTTCCTCCAGCTATATAATTATTGACGCGTATATTATTATGTTCATTTCTCCATTAATGAATTGTGCAATTAAACGTAAATTGCATGTGACGGAAATGGATGCTAGTAGGTTAAACACACAGTATTATGCAACACAAATATTAATACATTACTATTTAAATTTTGAACCACCTATACCCTCGTAATTCGTGTATGATAAGGGAAGCTCAAAGTATAAACTAAATATGTAAAGTAAAATTTCCACGTCTCAATAATAGTTCCGTTGAAAATTTATTATTATTATTATTATTATTATTATTATTATTATTATTATTATTATTATTATTATTATTATTATTATTATTATTATTAGAATGATGCTCATGCGTTGCTATGCAATGTAACTTTTCTTTCCATTAGGAATAGACAACTACATCGCTCACCACGGTCAGTTGCGTACAAAATCAGAACTATTACCTAGGTCCTCCTCGGTCAATATTGTTTAAATAGTAAGGTAGATAGGGGTCAGATTTCAATTAACAGGTTAATAATTTTCTTCTACAACAAGCAAGACTTTAATTTACATGAATTAAAGACCCAAATAGAAATTCAATTTATGCTCTTTCGCAGAGGACCAATTCGACAAGCTTGGAGCCTTATATAAATGAAAGCGTTTTTGGTACTAATGAAAAATACAACTTACGGTATAAATGTTAATTTTCCACCCATGTTGTGCAGATGCTGGTCGATTAGTCGATGAGATGCTGGTTGGTTGCTGAGATGACACTTGGACCTCTCCCTTATCTTTTTATATGGTATAAATTTCGTCAGTCAGACCCCGAGGTTCTCCATAACAACCTTGTTTGTTCACTTAATTACTTTTTACGCTACGTGACTGCCGGAGAACCTCATTAGTCCACGATAAGTGTGACTGTTTATCCAAAATTCTTTTGTAACCTAATTTAAGTACACATACATTTTTTTACATATAATTACTAGAAAACAATGTTAGTCATTTCACAAAAAACTTTTTTGATATGTTGCTTTTTGCAATATGTTGAGCTAACTTTTTTTTTCTCAACTCATGTCATAGTTTCATTACAATATTTTTATTCCTGGCTGTAGAGTTATCGTGCAAATACTAAGTTCCAAAGTGAATTTTCCGGAATTATGAGTAAATTATATTTTGCCAAAGCAGTAATCTTAAATTTCACGCAACAGGAAAAACGCATTTTCCCATTTTCGTGAAAAGTAAGCAAAATAGTTACACTTTCTGAAATGTCTTTTTTAAGAATTTGAACTTAATTGAAACCCATCTACATGGCTAAATTAAAACTCCGAAAAACTGAAACTCATATACATAGCTTTCTTGTACCAGAAAATTATGCACTTATTTCATTTTATGGTGGTCGTCTAAAATATATTTCGGTAATTATGCTCCTAGTCCTAAAAGACTTTTTACGTAGTCGAGACTTATCTAAATCACTTTCTTACATCACTGAAGCAAAAGCACATATACTTCAAACATTTTATGCCCTTACGTCAGATAGTTCTAAAAAAGCAACTCCTTCTTTTCCTCCGTTTCCGTCTTCTACATCGCTTATACTGAATTCGTGCAAGTGAATCACCGATTTGTATACTTTGAAATAAACAATTACCCAATTTTATACTCTTGTGTCCGACGATTTAAAAGTTATGCCTCATAGGCCAAAATAAGAGCCTCTGCCACCTGCGTCTTCCATATGAATTCTCAAGAATAAATTGCAGATTTATACTTTGTAAAACAAAAAGACTCAGGTACTAAATTTTGTATATTTCAGTACAATGCTAATATAATATTCCCCTTCCTTTGCTATCTTCCCACAATGATTTCCATGTTGAGTTAGTGAAACTGTATGAGATACACATTCTCTTCGGTGAAAGTAAAGGAATGAGTCAAATAACGATGAGCAACGCTTTTGGCGCTGACATACTCACGCCTAGACGCTGCCAATGTTGATTTTCGGGCAACATCAGGTGAAATTAAAAAATAATGAAATCTTTTAGTTTAACATCCCAGGTTATGCCTGTTAGCTAAGGGACGGATGAGTAAGGCAAGTGAATAAATGATTAAATAATTGGTTGTAGTTAAATAATTGATTCAGAAGGTGGGAGAAAACGAGAGTACCCCGAGAAAACTCATGGACACGATGATCTCCACACAAACTTACTTGGCCGGAAATCGAACCAGGGACCCCAAACACCAAATTAGCGCTCTACTATTGAGCCACTGTGCCCTCCGCCAAGTGAAATGAATAAAGAAGAGGAACATCTTTGGCGTTGCTTTTTTAGAAATGTAGAAATAAGTGAAATAACAAAATACTACGAGTCTTTGGAGTTGCCGCCTCCACGCCTTTATGTAAGTAAAGAAATAAATGTAATAATTAATTTATGAATTTTTGAATAACTCGCTGCCCTTATGAATTCTAGAATAACGCCACTAAGAGCAACTTCCTTGACGTTTTCTCTTTAAAAATAAAGAAATGAGTGAAATAAATAAACAAAAGCAACGCCTATGGCGTTTCCCCTGTCAATTTCCGGGCAGCACTTAGTGGAATTAATAATGGAGAGCAACACTTTTGGCGCTACCCCTATGAAAGTAAAGAAATGAATTAAATAAGTGTCAAAGAGCAAGCCTGTGGCGTTGCTCCTGTTAATTCCTGGACAATGACGAGTTAAATGAACTTGGGTGGCGTTTCCCCTTCCGTGGCGTTAACTAAAACCAACTTCCGTGGCGTTTCTCCTTTGAAGGTAAAGAAATAAGTGCAATGAATAACAAAGAACCGCCGCCTTTGGCATTGCTCCTTTGAAAATAAAGAAATAAATAAAATAATAAAAAATGAGATTTATTAACAACTGTAAATTGTAACATATTCTGTATTGTATATGAAGAAAAATTACGTACCTAGTTTCGTGCTTTTACATCCAGACACTCAAAAGTGATATGAAGCGAGCTCAGAGAAGCATCTTTCTGTTTCCAAGCCTTACAGGTTGCCTTTTAAAATCATTTCTTGACGAGTAACGAATACTTAAGAATAGTGGCTGTCGAATTTAACTTCAGTCAGTCATTCCGTAGAATTTTTCTTTATATACGATAACATTCATGTACGTTAAAATATGCAAATTTAGAAAATAAAATTATTCACTTTCATACCGAATGCCTACATTCCGCTTTAGAAGATGAATATCGGACCATTGATTTTGGTCCTAAGAATTGGTTGGTCCTATTACCAGAACTTTATGTATGAAAAGCAGCTAGGCTTGTGGACACTGTTACTCGTAAACGACACGGTCCTCCACATGTCGCTACACTCACACCATACCCCTTATTCCTAACTTTTGGTTATATCCATGCCATGCTGGCCTCATGGCTTAACCAAATGTTAACACACTGAGAGAAATGCATACTCCAGTCGGCATGTAAATGCTGGTTTTACCAGGTTACGCGCGTCACCTCATTAAGTAATGTTGTTTCATCCGTAGTACTGTCTACACCACCGTCCAGCGAAAATTTTGTATTGTAGGACCACCATTTCAAATCTAGAATTAACGCCATACCCATTCCGACGGTGGTAACTTACGTATATAATGTTGTTACCACCTTCCTACGATTGTTCCCTCCTGCTTCTTTCTAAATCTGTGACTCCCTACCTTACGAGAGTAATAGTTTTCAACACGAAACCAATCATGTGAATAAAATTATCCAATCAGAGCGAGTCTAGTTCGACGCCGAACTCCAGACTTGGCATGGTGTTCCCAATTGCTGTACTTTTATACATGAAATTACATTACTTAAGGAGCGCACCCGCGTAAATACGATGTATCCACACGGAAATCCTAGTCCTTTTTTTCTCAGTGCATTCGCAACAATCATGCGACTTGATTTGTAATTATCATAACCAATGAAATTGTACGAAACAAAAAGTAAAAGAAATAATAGCTGTTACTCATTTTTCCTCTACCCTTATAATAAAGGAATAAAAATACTTTTTTGTATTGAATTTTGAATTTATTATTGAATGTTACTGACTGTTGTTATCTACTTTAAGCGATACATTGATCCGAATAAACAGTATTAAATTTGTCCTTTTAAACGAAATTTTCAGTAACTAGCATGACACTACCAAGGCAGAAAGACCATTGAAAGAGTGCGGCTAGTGAATGTCAAAAAAAAAAAAAAAAAAAACTCGTCTAGCGCTATTATCCGGTTGGTCTTGTTTAGTAGTGATTCTCTTAAGTGTAATCTACTGTAGAAAAAATATCTCTGTAATATGATTAATATGTTCTTTATTCATCCCCTCTAAAATACGAAATATACTTTCAATCCTTACATGTGAATATATGTTACTACTTAGCGTTTTGCAATCAATAAACAATACACAGATGAACAACTCCATAGTTACGTATTTGAGAGACTTTCGAAATTATTTACCAGATATGTTCATCCTTGGATTTTCTATAATCCTCGATTTTACGTTCCCGCAATTAACGAAAGATTACTTTGGTTCCAAAAACTAACGTTATATACGTAATGCATTTAAAGTCGCATTTAATGAGTCATATTAGTAAATTTCTCGTATTTAACGAAAAATAATGCAGAATAAACGTCACTAGTAAATAGAAAACAAAGGTGCCCACAAAGGGGGTCTATGACGCAAACTGCGTCATTGAAATATTTGGGGGGGGTAAAAATCTATATAAATATGTTTGAGGGGGTGTAAAAATTAATCGAAAAGATTTTTTTCATGGAAGAACACCTATGGATAGACAATTGGGGGGTGCGCCATGGACATAAGGGGGAGGGGCACCACTGTAGAAAGTAGTATACATCGTTCATGGGACGCAATATATAGAGTGGGTGTGCCATATATGGAATACGTCCCTAATATGAAATACCAGACTGTTTTGTCTACTATGTGCTGCCACCGAGAAGACTTTACGTAAACTTGCGTAAACAGCAACGTCCTCAGTCTGCGTATGAGTGGTTTGCTGCCGAACGATAACATAACATTTTCTTTTGCTGCAGAATAATTTTTTCAAGAACTTGAGTTTTTCTGGTGTATACAGGCTGCTGAATGTACGCAAAGAGGCATGTGTTATTGTTGAGTTTGTGGTATTTAGATTACATATATAGTGTACCATAAAGATTTAGTATACAGAAAATAACGTAAACGTGTATAGGAAGAAAACTATCCAAAATGACGATTTTTCTAATATGGAATACAAGTAGGATCCTAATATGGAATATTCCTAAATAGATACATACCTAATGTGAACTAGAAGTGAAGGAGAATAACTGAATTTTAAGTTATATTAGACTTGACATATTATTTTAGACCGAATAATGTCTCCTAATCTAGACGTTTGGCATTTGTGTTGTCTGTCTGTGTGTTTTGTCTCGTGATAACTCCTGAACGCATGAACCGATTCGAATGAAATTGTATTAGTTCAAGTGTAACAACTACACTGCCGTGTCGTCTACAGTACAAAGTGAAGAGAACAGCACGACAGTACCGATTGAAATGGAGTCCGCTACCACAACTATCCGAAGTAGTGAGCCACAGCATCGCAACATAAGTGGTCGAAAGCAGTAGTATTTTCAGAAAAAATATTCCGGGGGGCACTGCTGGCACTATTTTATTTATTATTATATTACAGACGTATTATTTTGGTCTCGTCCGGGGAGGGGCAGTGCCCCTCCCTCCAAAACCGTGTCTGGAAGAAACACTGGTCGAAAGCCAGGTGAGGCGAAGGTAGTTACGAGCACGCCACACAAAAACGATTTAGAAGCTGCTTCTACTTCATCACAAAGGGCCTTTACCTCATCATTGCAGGTAATTAAAAAACGTTTAGCTTTCCAAGGCCCAGCCAAGAAAATCCAATCGAAACAGCCAAAGGAAAGGACATCACGCGACTACAAGTTAGAAAGTTAATCCGAAGAGTCAGCGAGTGACATGCCGACAGCCCAGAAATCTAAATCCTAAATTCTTGAACGAAGATAGTGACGGTTTAGGTGATCCTACTGACGATGACGATGATGGGAAATATGGACATTGTGGTAAATTGTGGTCACTCAGTGCAGGGGAGAGTGATTGGTTAAAATGCCCAGTTTGTAAAAGATGTTCCCACGAAATATGTCCCATGAAAGGCGGAGAAAAATATGTTTGTGGTCATTGTTTTGCAAAGAAAAACTGGAATCAAAATTTGGACGCCTTAAGGCACGCTAATTCAGTATGTTTGAACTTTGTATTTTATATAGGGTATATTTTCACTTTGCTTATGTGATCTCCGAGTTGGAGGCTCGAACACTTCTTCTGCTCCTTTCCTTGAACTAATAAATAAATGTATTGCTTAAATAAACAAATAAATGGCTCGAATGCATTGCTCATGCTCGAATTGTCCAAATGTCTCATTGTAGGCAGAGGCGCCTATTTTGTTCTAGTATTCCATTTTAAGAACAGGTAGTGTTCCATATTAGGAGCGGGGTGTCTCTAATATGGGAAATTGAGTTTCTTTCAATTTTATAATGTTATAGTTTCTTTCAATTTTATAATGAATGTGGAACAAACTTTCATACTTGTATTTTGTCTTGCAAAGGTACCGCAAGTATTATGATGTATAATGTTTTTATTCTGGAATACGCATTTCTTCTGAGAAATAAGAAGAAACAACAAGTATTCCATATTCGATGCCTTTACCCTATATACCTGACAAGTCCACTTGTGTATGGATATGTTGACAAATATAGACATAAACTAATGTCAGTATTTCTGTAACTATCGACTGATACTATCATCGATACTATTCTTCTAAGCTCGAAAATGTTAATGATTGATATTATTTTTTGGCGGTTGTTATGTGCTTGATAATTTTTGCTCTTAATTTCATTACGGTATTCTTCAGTCTTGAAAATGTAAAAACACTGATAGTGTAAATACTTTTTAAAAATATTAGACTTGATTCCATGTTCTGTTATTTAACAATGTTTTAAATAAGATGTTTTCATGGTTATTTAGATATGTTAATTTTGCAGTCTTTTTATATGATCAGTTCTTAAAAGTGCAAATCAAAATCATTCACTATTACTATTTTATAAACACAAAATACATTTTAGCGAAACTTTCTTTTATGATGAGCAATATCAAATCTGTATTGAGTGAAAACTCAGTTTAAAGAACAAAATTTTTAAGCAATTTGTTAAATCGGGACTATACATTATTTCGGTAAATGCTAAATTTTCCATCAAAAGATGAATCTAGTGTTTGACAGTGTTGCCAACCGTAGCGGAATTCCGCTACTCGTAGCGACTTTTCGTTGGTCTGGCGACAAAGTGGCAACGGACGAAAAATACGGAAAATGTAGCGACTTTTGAAAACGTATCTTAAAACTTCCAATTTTGCCCCATAGCTTGAAAGAAGTGAACAAATCAGGTTAGAAAGCATTTATTTCTTTCTAAAATGCTTAATATAGTTTTGTGGAGGGAAAGGACACACATTTCAATGAATGGGATTGTTCCATTTTCGAGAACTTTGTATGTAGGAGGATAGGAGAATTGTACAAATTCCCATGTCTGCTCAGTAACTGGCAGGCAGATCTACAAGAAGTCATATAATCGACAACATCAGCTAAAGTTCTTTAGTGTTCGGTAATTTAAACTATAAGTTATTTAAGTAAAATGTTATAATTTTGAAGTAATGGAAAGCACTATGCAAACACGTACGTACTCAGGCTGCGAAGACAAGAGATAACCCGGAGTTCCAGCTCCTATGTAAATTTGATATAACTTCATGAGTAATTTACACAGTTAATATACAATTTATGTTCAGACTGAATTTAGACTCTAATTTGAAAAACTTAAGAGATTACTCCCATTAAAATTTCTGGATGCGTGCCTGTACAGAAATTACCATATTTGTCGATCTAAATTATTAACATTTAACTCCATAAAATAGTTTTCCAAGAGTGCACATGTATTTCAGAAAAAAAGTATTAGTACTTATTTTCAAGAACTGTGCTTCTTAAAATAAGATTATATGCTGACAAGTGTATTGATAACAGGTTTCTAGCCATGTTTACGAATTCTCTTTGGGTGGGTTGCATTTATGAGATATCTCTAATAAAAATCAAAGATTCTACTTAGATTAAATCTAATAAGTATTTTCAGTCATAAAAATTTAATAAGTATTTCCCGTTGTTTCTGCAACAAAATCGAGAATACTAACCATTAATCCAAGGATATATATTAAGAGAGATCAAAATGCTTGTTATGTTGATGATGACATGCAGAAACATTATATTATACTGCTTGGGAAGGAAGACTAGACATTGCGAAAAAAGAAAAAAAGCGATGAGAAATGACGTGTACCAGTTCAGGGGTGATTATGCAACAAAAAAAGTTGAAAATAATAATAATAGCCAAATGTAATGGAGGAGAAATGAGATGTTACCAAGTGGAGGAGAGACGAGAAATACTGGAGACAACCAACTGGAGTATCACTTAATGGGTTTCACGATTTGTTCTGTAGTTATTACAAGTAAGTTCTGTTTGTGTACCTTGTAACAAAGATGAATTCAACAACTTGAGAATTTTGCAGGTCCTCAAGAAATTTAATATTTTTTTGAAAATCGTATGATCAAATAATCATTTAGATCAAATAATCGTTTAGTTACCTACAAGATAATTATCATTGCCTTCTACCTACCGTTTTCTTTTCTTTTCTTTCTCTCTCTCACAAGATAATTTTGTGTGTATGTGTGAAGAAAGTAAAATGAGGGAGTAAGAAAAAAATAATATAATGGTATTGTCACATTTATAAGCTCTGGTCTGGTAGTTCCGGTTTCCACATTTATTTCTACTGCCTCTCCCGATTGTTGCTTCCTCCACCTTCTTGATTATATTTAGTGTGTATGCGAAAATTATTATCGTGTCGTTAGTTTATCCCCAATCTGTTGTTCGGAGTCTGACAGACTCCGCGTAATACTAATGTGACAAAAAACATGCGTCGTACTTCGGCGGATCTGCTACGTAGTTTGTATCAGTGTCAAGAGAGGTCACGTGCGTAGGTCGCTTCTAGCGCCTGTAGTGAACTCAGTTGGAACTAGCTTCTCAATGTGAAGTAAAGTGTTTCCATCCCAACATACCAAATGGTTTCGTTTCGTTTCGTTTCATTAAAGTACAGGGTAAATCATCCTAAAATTGGCACAGGCCAGTCTTTTTTTTTCACTTTGTAGATTTTTTCAGATTTATTAACATCGGCGTTATCTACTTTTTCCCCTGTCTTTCGTCGATGACATTTCCAAGTGGCGTCTGTTTATTTTTTTTTAATTTATTGTAAAAAATTCGCGTTTAAGTGAAAGGCTTTCATGATATTGAAGTTTTCTGCTCGATCCTTATTTCTCTTCCTACTTCTGGAAGGACATCGTTGCGTCCCATTTCTAAAACACTAGCTGAATACAATTGTGCGTTGGTATCTCTGTCAAGACTTATCCAAACTGCAAGAAGTTCCGAAAAAAAACGTCGCCTAAAGTGGGAGGCGCCACCTCACAAACCAAGAGGGTGCATTTTACATATTACGAAATTGTTTCATGTCTTATTTTGAAATGCATATGTTTATATCCAAAACTGTGGTACAAATCAAAAGACAAATACTGTATATAGGGATTTGCCTGATATGCAATATATAGGAATAAATATTTTTCACAAAAATAGTGCTCAAAACTGAAAGTTTGTTCCTCATACGGAATTCAGTAGTACCAGCAATGCACTTTTCCATTTTCAATTAATATTAATTTAACATCTGTCACGATATTGACCTGTATTATTATTTTATGTCAATGAAAAATGTGTAAAGAATCATATACTTTTAAAAAAAAAGTTTCTGACAATTGATTACAGAGAAAGACATGTAATAAAAATGCATAATTAATAATTAATTATGCAGCAATTAATTATCTAATTTTGTATAAAATCACTTTTAATCATACATATAGTCAATGTAATCGTGTTTTCATGCAAACAGAACACGAGTAATGCATTAATATTAGTAAATCTCAAAATGGCAAATGTACCCTTAAAGGTGAATAATCTGTGAAGAATGTGGAAGAGTTAAATAGTGAGTAATCTGTGGAGAATGTGGTAGAGCAAATAGTCTGTGAAGAGTGTGACACTACTGTCAATAGTCTGTGATGAGCATGAGGATGGCCGGCTTTGGCATGAGTCAAAGAGTTCGTGGGAGCAAGAATGAAGTTGGAGTATGCAAGTGGGCTTGTTAGAAGTACTGTGAAGAATATTATTTAGTAGCATGGGGATAAAAAATAGTAAAGTACTTTTGAAGTTTGTGTTCATGTACCCGTGTCCGTAAATAAAGAGTACCTTAGTTTGGAAGTAGTTATTTTAATAGTGAAAGTAATAGCAGTATAGCGAGTATAAGTTTTAGCGGTATAGCAAAAGGTTAAGAAATAAACAAATTGTAATGATATTATGCTAATTGATAACGTCATAACGAAAAGGTTAGCGAAAATCATAATGTCTGGAAACCTGTCGATTTACAGTATGAAATCTATTAGTAATTGGAGAAACTTTAGGGGGTGAGTCTGTAGATGATGAATAGTAGGGACTGTTAAGTTTGTTTTGTAAAGCTTATATTTTAAAAAGAATGTAATTATTTGTTAGGTTGAAATTTCAAAAGTTTTATACTTAATACCAATAGTAATGAATTGTTTGTCTCCTTCGAGAGGAGAGTTTATTCTCAAGGTTTCATACAAAAGAGTAACAGAACACAGTTTTCGTCAGATTGGATGTCAAAACTTGACAAATGCAACGGAAGTGAAAAAGAGAAGAAAGACGGAATTCACAATTGGAATACGCTTCACGAATGACGTCTGTTGACCCCGGAAAGAGAGAAAAAATAAAATAAAAAAACTAGGAGAAAAGCTTTTGACGTCACCAACCGCTTTCCCGCTTCCATTAGCTGGAGGAATCCTCCAGTAAGCCGCTTTTCAGGCAACAGGAATCCCAAGTTGCTACCTTGGCCCGCTGCTTGTTTCTCACGAATGATGGCAGAGTGCGGTCGGGTGGAACATTGGCTGCGCTCTCACTAACTAGTTTCTTAATGCAGGATCTACGCTTATTGATGTTTTCATTTCGGCTCCTAAAAATTAATTCCAAACTTGTTTGGAATGAACTCAAACCTATTTTATTACTCTTGTTCTTTTATTTTCCATTCTTCGGAAACTAACACAAATCCCTAAACTGTTAAAAAGAAATACAACATTTCGGTTTTAAATTTCCCAAGGGAGAGGATTTCTTTTTTTTAAAAAAAAAAAAAAAAGAACAAAAATACTGCATCAACAAACGAGAAAGTTTCTTCGTGCAAATAATAAAACCACAAACTTTAGTAGAAACACTTGAAATGAAAGAAAATAAACTTGAACAAGAAGAATCTGCATATTGAAAATCTAAACAGCTTACAAACTTTATTTTGTCTTGAGATTATGATTGTGACCCCCGTATTTGGATATGATGAGTTATATTCTCTATAGCATTTGTTGTGTAGTTAGCTATTGTACAGTTAACTTCTCACATTAAGTGTTGAAGAATCCATTTTGGAAGAACGCCTATATTGTTGCTTAATTTGTCATAGTAATAATTTTGAAAAAATTAAAACCACTGGCAAATGTTTCATCAGTTTATCCGAAAATATTCTTATATCTTTAATCTACAAAAGAAAGTCCCATAGTGCAGCTACATATATATTGAAATATTCTATTTTAGTATCTAAGCGTTATATTTATTTTGTAAATTATATACATAATTTAAGGACACACTTAAGTTTTATTTTCAAAACAATAGCAATATATATTTAAGAAAACTAGGAACTGAAATAGAATAAGAGAACTCATTGATATTCATCGTGGCCTGGAAATATGCAATCTTGAAGTCAACGACCTAAATGCTAAAATAGACAGTAGTGGTGAATCGAAAGATTAGTAGCAAACCATTCAATTCTGATATATGAAATTGCAAAATGGATCTCAGTCTCTTCATCTGCCGTGGAGAAAAAAAAAATACTCCTTCATGTCTTTCTATCTGTCTTTCAAAATGCTTCTGTGTTCTTCCATTCTGTTGAGCAAGTTACATCATCGAAATGGTTTTATATTTGTCATCGTTACCTGAGCCACTGTGACCGAGAGATTATAAAATGAATCTCGATACATAATTTACAATCGTTGCATTGGCCTTGATTTAAACATCCTACATCCTTATTCAAAACTTGAAATTAAAGTCAAATTTAATCTATTGCTAGTACGCATGTGTGTCTGTAAATAAAAAGTATAAGGATAGCGTAATATGAGCAGAAAGAAAAGAGCAATTTTCATGTATTCAGGTATTGTTGTGTCCCATACAAACAGGATTTTTCGTTTATAATCACAATTTTCATTTAAATGTTCAAATGACTCAGTGGAAGAGCGCTTACCTCTGCTGCATGGGGCCCTTGGCTCGATCCTCGGCCAAGTAAGCTTATGGTAGAGAACATGGTGTCTGTGGTTTTTCTCGGGGTACTCCCGTTTCCTCACACTTCTCATTCCACCAAATCTTCCATTATCATTCACTTGCCTTAATCATCCGTCTTCCTTAGCCTAAAGAGCTTAATTGTGGAACATTAAACTAAAAAACTTAATTTCGTTTCATTTCAGTTTCATTTGTAATCATATAATTATATTGAATATTCATTTATGCCGATCGTATTGATCGTAAGGCCTAAAAATAGAAAAATAGCATTAAAAGAAATATAAAACGATTAAAAATACAAAAATATGCATGAAAATAAATGCCCGTCAAAATATATGTAGTAACGAAAAGTAAGAATTCCGGCAAACAGTAGTTAAGTAGTGTGCGCTCAAATTACTTTCGCAAGCTGATTTCGATGAATTTCACTTGTCCTGGGCCCCAGTAGGGCTTACGCTGTCCCTGTTACCTAATAATGATAAACAGTATATTAACTTGTATTTTAGCCTGTTGTCGTATGCTACAGGGGCGGATCCAGGAGGATCCTCCCATAAGAGGAAACTCTCTTATTTTATATATATAAATAAAACACATCCCAAAGTTTGGAGCCCTTAAAAGTAGCAGTATGACAACCCCCCCCCCCCAAAAGTCAGTCCTGGATCCGCCCCTGATATGCTATAACTAATTGTAACTCATTTAGTTCTTGTAAGATTTTATAATTTTAGGAAGCTTGAAATGTACTTTTGCAGGCGGGCTCGTATGGTTTCGTTACGCTATTGGTGGGAAGTTAAGAATAAGAATATTACTGGATAAGAAATTGAAAAATTAAATAAACACTAAACTGTAAATTGTTTTGTTTCATTAATTGAAATTCGTGTGACAATAATGGAATACTAATTTATTAAGTTTACAAATATAATTTGGCAGGGGTTTTATTCTTCACCTTTGATATTTGTCGAATAATGAAGATGCATTTGCAGTTGTATGGATATTTTGGCAGCCAGCTTGAAAATGTAAGGAAAGAGAGAAAACCTGGCTTACATGCAGTAGTAATCTTTTAGTGTACAGCATTTTACATTACTACACATTACCAAAATTTATTTATTTATTTATTTCTACACAAAAAGGCTACATAATCCAATTACAGTGTCTGTTACATGTATTAAGCAATTATAACACATTCATACATTCATATTATAATACGCTTATAATGTGGTTGCAATGCCATTGATGTTCTATCATCTACAATTATGTCTTATTACATTACAAAGAACTTCCTTGAATTGACTTACGTTGTTACTATTAATACCTACAAAGACACTCGTTTGAGAGTTTAACTACCTGGTTGCTGCTTTGAAGTTGCAATACGAGAAAGTAGAATTATATATTACGTCGAAGTTCTATGCATAAACCACTACTTCGACAAATTTCGTAGTTTTACTGTAAGAAATATTAAATCTCAAAGTGCTATATGAATATAGGATAAATACTTATTTATTACTTAATGACAAGACATTTTAAGAAATTTTATTTTATATGTTCTAACATTATAGAAGTTCGTTACATGTTTTTAATGTAAAGCACAAGCATCTTGATATCCGTGAATGGTTTCAACAGTTGTCATTGTATTTCATCAAAGAAGCCTATATGAAAGTCCTTTGGTTTGATAATAATTTAATGAAAGTTGCATATGACATTCTAAAAATTTATCCGGACTCTGCTTTTGAAGCATTAACAGCTCCATAATTCTCTACAGAGTACAACACGGCTCAAACTGTGTTATCTATTTTTGTAGTGTGAAATGGTTGAGCCTCTCTAGAACGTTTATGTATTTTTGAATCGATTTATTTTATCCAAGAGTTTATGAAAACAAAAAGCAAGCCAGTACCCGAGTACGACAATCTAAAGTGGATTGCGAACATCTCATCCCTCATTGATGTACAGCTTATTTGAACGAACTCGACGCTCCTCTCAAGAAGCCAACTGATGCACGTTCTTTTCAAAGACATCGAAGCTCTTGAAATAGAACTGGAATTATTGAAGTGCCAACTGTAAGACTGTAATCTGAGGGACTAGTAAACCATGGCGAAAGTTCAGATCTTAGATTATTCTCCTCGTTACGTCCGTGTAATTCATCAATGTATCAAAGACGGATTCCAGGGTTTAGATAGGGCTACAACAACTTGGGGGTAATGATCAATTCATTCTCTTCATGCTCAAATGGAACTTGCAAAATGCCAGAGTAACTGAAAAATTAAATTAGAATATTTTGAACTGCCATTTTAGAATTTTAACTAAGAAAGACGCGAAAATTTTTGGGGGGGCCCCTATTTATGCAAACAGCTATTTTCACCGGTGAAATATACAAAATCTAAAACTGAAAGAAAAAAGAAAGAACGGTTAGACACCTGGAGTAGCGCATCAACTCTCGCAACAATGAGCATAGCACCTGGTTAGTGAATAGTAATTAAAGCCAATGTGCGGACTAGTTGAATACGTCTGTGGGTAAAGTAAAATCATATATTTTCATTATTGCTAGTGTGATTTTAAATTTAAAAAATAAGAACCTGGTATTGATTTTTCTCCCATCCAAAAAAGAAAACCGTAAATAAACATTTAGTCTTGTTACATCAGCTCATTCAAATACAAAAAAAAAAAAAAAAAAAAAATTAAAATCTTTTTTATAATTACAATACAAAGCTCAAGTTCATTGCTAACTAAATCGAGTAAAA
Source organism: Thermobia domestica (assembly GCF_964235325.1). Taxonomy (NCBI): domain Eukaryota; kingdom Metazoa; phylum Arthropoda; class Insecta; order Zygentoma; family Lepismatidae; genus Thermobia; species Thermobia domestica. The sequence continues at coordinate 127,034,774 of NC_137464.1, forward strand.
CGAATTAAGGCATTTTAAAAGTTATATTTTCAACGACTCTGCTTCTGAATATTTTGTGACCTTCAGTCAGACATAAATTCTTACGTGGATTACTGTAGTCTGAGTTGATGCAACAATACATGCAACTGAAAGTTACAGAAACATAATAATATGAATATTAAGCTGAATATACCAGTAAGCAGGTGCAGAATAACAACATCCTAAATAGATTTTTGTACTGGTTTTGCGGCCTTATATCATAGTTTGACAGAGTTCATTTTGAGATAGATTTGAAATTTGATATTTATCTTTTGACAATTGAAGTGACTTGAAATGTTGAATCCTATGTCAAACTTTGTGTTATTTGAAAGATTTTCAGTAACTACTCTGACTAAAACGATATTTGCTGTGTGTCGCATGCCAATGTTTGCTATCATCAACCTCTACCAATCGTTCTACTATTATAATATAATATAACAACTATTTGTTCACAAAAGAAATTTCAATATTTTTAATCAATATTCGAGACGTAACAGCGACTTTTAAGACTGGGTTCAGTTTTACCTCGAACTAACAAGTGTCTGTTTCTGTTTCATTTCGACTCATAAACATATTTTTGGTCTTGATTCCATCTCAAGTGCTACTTTTTTCTATGTTGCACAAAACTAATAATGGAAATTATGATAATTCCGGAGCGCAAGAAAAGTACATACAAAAATAGAAGATACTTACATCATTATCCATTTCCCCTAAGTGAGATGGCAGGTCCATCAACCAATGCAATTTCGTAGTCGAGTACATGGTACCCTCTGTGTAGTTGAGTGTTGAATTTTCAGGCTTACAAGGCAAGGTTTCTGTTGATCATAGTTGCCGAGTGCCCATTCAAATTATAACACTGTTTCTAATGCCACAAAGCTATCATAGTAGAGTCCTATATTTGCAGAAATTCATTCAAGGATGCAAGAGCGTTTTGCTTATATCGTATGTCTTTGATAATCCCCATCCAACTTCTTGGTTTAGAGCGAAATTGGAGTGATTGTGGATCTGTTATAAGTACTGAAAAAATAGGTTTATGTTTTCGGATCTTTGCTAACACATTCATTCTAAGAAGCGCGAAGAACTCAGCGTACATTTTAGCCTAGTATTCTGTCAGCTACTCGTAATATGTCAACATGTAGACCTACTGAAATCGCTTCCCTAGAAACCGTATCGGCTTATCTGAAATTGACTACTGAATATACTAGGATACATTTGGATATCATACTGGAGATGTGTAGTTTCATCCAGGAATGGAAATGATGGGGGACGCGAGAGAACGGCGTCCTCTTAGTAGAAGTTCAAGAAAAAAGAAGGGAGGAAAAGTAATTAGAATCATATGAAGTTGTGGACATAGGAAGAACTTTTCGTTTTATTGTTCCATTTCCTCTTGAAACATAAAGACGCCGGTTCTCAACAAATGGTTAAGATTACACAACAGCCTAAATATAGGTCAACATGGCTTTTAAATACTCAAAAATGAAATATACGAAATTTCGATGAAACTCTTTATTTGAATTATACACATATATAATATAACATGTCGGAATAGTTTGGGTGTTTGTTAGAGATTTGTAGTTGAACGCATTAATTGATCGCGCACAAAAGTCTGCTTGCAACTACGTCTCCCTGGACTTATGTTCTCGTGAGGTAGCGCGATCAGAATGTATCTATTAATGACCTTCCCCTTAATTCTGTAATTCCGTTTCCACGCCTGATTTCACCTATCCAGACATATTAATATTCAGAAATTCAAGATAATCAAAAGAATATTGGACCCACAATACTATATGAAACTAATATTTCTGGTATATGTGCTATTGAGGGTCCAATATTCTCTGAAGAAACTAAATACCTATTATCTTGAAACAAATGTCTGAAGGGTAAACTGACAACGGACTTGAGTGGTTTTCTTTTCTCCGTAACACGGCCACTACCATGTATCTATTACTAGCGGCTTTGCGAGTTCTTCACAAAACAACTTTTAATAAATAAGTAATCATGGCCCCTACGGTCACCAAACATAATGGTATGTGACTTTTGCCTGTAGATTTGGTTCAACTTTATGAGTTACCAAATTAATCTAGGAACTGTGACCGGACTCACACAGTAGGCTAAAACGCATGTTGGAGTGTCCCCCACGTGGTATAAGAAATGCTTCAGAACAATTCTACGGCCTCAAGGTTTTGTAGATACTGCCGAAATCCATTTCCCCCGCCTGATGTAATGAGCAAGTGCACTCTTTTTCCTTCTCATGTGAAAAATACATGAAAAAAGATCCCGGGTATGATTAGCCTAAGTTTCTCGTTTGGTATCTTATATACAGGGTGTTAATGAATTATATGACAAACTATAAGAGGTGATTCCTCACATCAAAATAAGAAAAAAAAAACTTCATATGGACCTATGGCAAAAAGTACACAGTTTCAGAGCTAGTCCTAACCAAAATCGCGAAAAAGCTAAATTTCAATATGCCCTATTTCGAATTCCAGAAACTGTGGATAGTGGTTCTTATCAGCGTAAAGGAAGCCATGTATACACAATCCAAAAGTGCATATTTCATCAATTGCCAATAGGTGTAGAGGGTGTAATTCTCAGATATGTTTTCAATAGAGTTTTCAGATATACCCTGAGTTCAAGAAGGGCCCAAAGTAGGCAGGAGGTAAACCTTGACAACAATGGACATCCAACGCTTCGGAGGAAAGGCGGAAGTGTTAGGGACAGGCAGCTCCATGTTTCTTTGTGTTCGCAATAATGTGTGATGATATGTATTTCGTCAGGGTATATTTCACGTTTTCTTCACTTATAAGCGTGAAAGAAACCATCGCACCATGCGTTTTCCCTAGTACGAGACACTGTGCTGCAGACGATCCTTAACACTTCCGACATCACGGCAAAGAATTCCGTGTTCACTGCTATCAAGGCTTATCGTTTCCCCACTTTGTACCAATAGTAAAGTCAGAGCATATCTCAAAATTCGGTTGATGGCATGTCTGGGAATTTCACCCTGCAGGGAATACTCTGTACATCCATGGAACATTAATGAAATATGCATTTTTGGATTGCGTATGCGTGACTTTTTTTTTTTTTTTACGCTGATAAGGACCATCATCCACAATCTGTCGAATTCGAAATAGGAGCTCTCGAAATTTGACTTTTTCGTGATTTTGGACATCCCTAGCTCTGGAACTATGCACTTTTCGCCATAGGTCCATATGAACTTTTTGTCTTATTTTGATGTGAGGAATCACCTCTTAAAGTTTGTCGGTATAGTTCATTAACACTCTGTATATATATATATATATATATATATATATATATATATATATATATATATATATATAGAGAGAGAGAGAGAGAGAGAGAGAGAGAGAGAGATCTTCAATTTATTTAATCGACATTTAACACACTTAACACATGGAAATTCCAAAGAACTTCATGAGCAATCACAGATTGATTATTTTATAAGCAAGCTGTGGACATTTCTGTAGTTCAGTTCTCTGTTTAGTTAGTATGTCTATTTTGGTATTGAAATAAATGAATAAAACTTTTCAAAATCCAATTGTTTATACAAACTTTCTTTCTTACTAAACTATTTAATGCAAGAAAAGCTGTTATAAGACCTGTTGCAAGAGTGTATAGACAGTGGATGCACTTAGATTTCCAGATTCATTTCTCACCAACATTTTTTCCTTTAACTGAAGCATTTGTGGAGAATCTTCAACCAGCTTCAACAACTCGTAAAAGTGAGAAGAAAGTTATTTCGTTAACTGGCTTTTCAAAGACTTTAACACTTCTGAAGTTTGAAAATAACTGCAGAAAGTTTCAGAAATAAAAGTACAGTCGTCTTAGTAGAAAGGCGACTCTTATGGAAAAAAAACTGAAAATAAATCACGTTTTTCTCTTTTCTTATCTGTGTTTCAACTTATCAACTAACGTGACAGCCACTAAATCCCAGCAACTTTTAGAGTATACTAGAGCAAGATAATATTCCATAAAACCACTCACTTACTCTATTTCTACATTTTCACTTATTCAGCACCTGTATATAATTAACTATTCTACGTCCTTCTTTTACGTTCCTTCTTTGGGGGTAATTTTAATAATTACTAGCAAACATTGATTATAATGAGATCAGAATTACAATTATCGCATTGAAAATTTCAAGTGTCGTAAAGTTCAATAAAATTTTGATAAATTCAAATAAAGCATGTAGTTGTCCAGAAAATGAAATTGCTATTAACCACTTTCATTCTAAGAATGTTAAAACTAACTACACAATTGAAACTGTTTCACAGGAATGTACACGACATAGGCTGTGATGACTTTCGAAACGAATATGTTGGTAGTTGAACGCAGAACGAAAAGAAACGGAGGAACTTGAGAATGGTGAAATTTGTACAACGGAAAATCTCAGATGTGCTCGTAATTAAATGTATTCCGTGTATTTACATCCAGATGTCTAAGGGACGGGAGGGAGGGTTGCTCGCATGAGGATTATTTTTCCATAAGTTGGTTAAAAATTTGCTAGAAAAAAATCTTCTTTTAGACATGGGAAAAACAGAATGATATAGGAAAGTAAGAGCTAGGGAGGTGGGCATTCAGTAGAATTTAATTATGAAGGCGGAAAAACGTAAGTAATCTGCAAAAATAGAAACAGTATTAAGAAGTATGGCTTATTACTATGTAATTGTAATACAAAACTAGCTTGTAGTGATCATCTAGCACAAATCGATGTGTGTTTTTCACAGTTGTTTTCTTTTGTGAGCATACCTACCATCGCTTCGCACTTGCTCCCTACGGTCGCACTCCTGCGAGCGCCCATCAGCTTAGCCCATCCTGAACCAGAATAGATGGAAATCTTGCTTCTAGTTACAGCCTAGCCTACTTTCATGGTATTTTTTTCACGAGTAATCATTTTAATGATATAGTGTACTTCAAAATATTTTATTTATGGTATACAAGTATGTAGGCACATTGTTTACGTTATGTAAGCTTACAGACATTTTATAAATCTATGTGCATGCATTTAATGTGCAGTGCAGACACCAAGATAATAAGTGTAGACAGTAGGAGATAATTGGAAAAAGAATTGTAATTTTTTAACTATGATTTCTGATATCTCTGCACTTTACCTGTTTCAAGTGGGATATCGGCACGCGCCATCTAAAGAAAAGCATAGAAGGCACGAACATACAATTCTCACAAAGAAATCTGAGTTTAACTGTTATATAAATTTGTCCCTGTATTCTTAATGTATACGATTGAGTCTTTCATCATCATCGTCATAACGTTTATACATAATATAACCCAATTTATCTTTCACAAATCGATTGTAAGTCACTTTGTGGAAAACCAGGATCAGAAGAGACCAAAGAAATCAATCGGGAAACCGAATCATAAGACATTAATATAAATAACCTAAAATTTTATCCCTAAACATCTGAGATAAAGCAATACTAGCTTGATATTGACAAAGATTAGACTATTAGACTATTTTTTTTTTTACTTAACTCCACACATAAGCAAACAAAATTGATACATTTTATATACATGTATATACTGTATAATATTAGCTATAGGACTCACAGCAAAAGGGAATGTAATTTTATTTTCTATGTATTTAATATGAATTGAACATTTCGTAAAATTAGCCTACACCTAACTTTTTAATGCCCCAAACAAAATGTTCAGTTTCACGTTTAATGAAAAGTAGGCGTTAAATTATTTGAGTCTCACAGCTACTGCACTAGAAAAAGATCGAATAATAGAATTATTTTAGAGTATTTGAAAAGTGAATTAGTAAATAAAGTGAATGCGTTTCTTCTGTTCTTTTTCTCTTTTAATTCCTTTTCCCAATCCATTGTTTTAAATTAAAGTAAGTAGGATGAAGTTTAGAAGTAAATGCAGAGAAAACTAAATACATGGAAGTGCGTCGGGACCGTAATACGGCAAATTGTGGAGGCGTTAAAATATTAAATAATACTTTTGATAAAGTGGATACTTTCAAATATTTAGGATCAATATTAACAGACGAAAATCATATTCACGAAGAAATTAAATGTCGACTAAAAGCAGGGAATTCGTGTTACTATTCGGTTCAAAATCTCTTGTCGTCGCGAGTTCTGTCGAGGAATTTGAAGCTTAAAATATATAAAACGATAATCATGCCTGTTGTTCTGTATGGTTGCGAAACATGGTCGCTTACTCTGAGGGAAGAACATAGACTGAAAGTATTTGAGAACAGGATCCTGAGAAGAATATTCGGACCCAAGAGGAACGAGAATGGGGAATGGCGGAAACTTCATAACGAGGAACTACATAGTTTATACGGTTTACCCAACATTGTTAGGGTCGTCAAGTCTAGGAGGCTTAGGTGGGCAGGTCATGTAGCTAGAATGGAAGTAAGTAGAAACGCTTTCAAAGTCTTGATTGGTAGACCCATAGGAAAACGACCATTAGGAAGACCTAGGCGCAGATGGGAGGATAATATTAAGATGGATCTCGCAGAGATAGGAATACAAAGTAGAAACTGGATCCAATTAGCTAAGGATAGAAGTCAGTGGAGAGCTTTTGTGAACGCGGCACTGAACCTCCGGGTTCCATAGGCCATAGAGTTAGTTAGTTAGTTAGTTAGGATGAAGTTTTAGCGCGGCATAACAGTTTGTCAGTAGGAGAGAATCTCCGTGGTCTCTCGAAGCCATTACACTTGTATGTCCTTGGCCGAGAAAGAGACGCTTGTGCACTTACGCTTTAGCGAATGAGCAGCAAGCAGACTGCGTGGCATTCATAACCCTTCTTTTCAGGGGGAGCGAGAGATGCAGACAGAAGAAACCCCGCGAGGAGTATCTGTGACACGTAGCCATTGCTACGGTGACGCGGCTCTCAACCAGAATCAATGAAGGCTTGAAACTTGGCACCGGAGGTTGTCACTTAACAAATTAAATGCAGACAGAGAGGTAACTGAGACTTGCCACCGAAAAAGGAACACAGAGATTGCATAACACAGAAATGTTAAAGTAAATAAGAAACAAGATTCTTGTGAGATGCTGTTTCTAGCCTTGTCAGACTAAAAGCAAAGAAATGAAAATATCAAGCAAAGATTGAAGCATAAACTTCACTCCAAGAGCATTGAGTAGTTACATATTCAACATAAAGTATATCTAGTCATATTAAAGAATCAAAAAGATGTCTTTTAAAGTTGTACTATGCATTGTCCGGGCACAGGCACTCTTCGCATAAACAAGCATACAAAATAAGTTCTCTTGAGTCTTATTATTGTCTTTCCAAAACAAAACTTTTATTCTTAATTTGTTCTATTATATTAGTGACTAGTAATATGCTCAGCTTTTGTGAGGGGGTTACATTGCGTAATAGTATCAAATACCTAAACGATATTGGAATACTATAGATTCAGCTTATGGTTGTTTTAGACCTTCGAGTAGTTTGATTCTACCTCAAAGGATGCCGCTATCGCATATATTTATGGAAAGATATACATAAATATAAACATATCGAAAAAATTCAAGAATGGGTCAATCCATCTGGAGTGGTCCAAAGATGGGAAAATGGTTGCTCGACTATCTCCGAAAATTATAGAAATTGGAGTGTGATGAACCTTGTGTATGAGAAGCTCAATAACACCATTCACGTTGTCGTATGTATGTGTTCCTGAATAGGGCCATCTTTGATGAGGGTGGAGTGCCATTTTTTGCATTTGCAAACGTTTACGAAAACCACAGTTGCTCAGAATGTACACTCCTGTCCAAAATTATTGTCGCATAAATATGTTGTAGAAATATAATTTGATAACGAATTCGCACGGTATTTCTTATACTGTTAGTATATGTATAATCGGTAAAGACATGTATGTGGCAAATTTCATGTCAAAAGAGCAGTAAATAAGAACAATAAAATGAAAATAAAATTTACTTGTTTATTCAGCAATATTTTGTTTTACTCATTCTAATGTTCCTATTTATAATTCTTTTCCTACGAAATTTACCACAAATATACATTTCCCGATTATGTACATGGTATCAGTATTAAAAGTTCCCTGCAAAATCATTATCAAATTATATTCTTACAAGAAGACAGTTACAGATATGCGACAATCATTTTGGACATGAGTGTGCGTATCAAACGAACTCCAAACAAAAACGCATGTTTAGAGGAGAGACTGAGGTACACGGAGAACATATACTTTTGCTTCTAAATAAATATGCAGGGGTGCAAACCAATACTTGAAATCACTGGAAAAAGTACAGAAAATTACACTTTTAAAGGGGCTGTAATTTGGAGTGGCATAAAGTGGGGGTTCATATCCTGAATACTATTGCATGTAAACAGTCTGAAGAAATATTCACAGCTATGATACTACTGGCACCATAGATTTAAGAGGGTCCGAAAGTTGAAGTTTGTGATTTTGATACCATGTTTGGTGCGTAATATCTCAGAAGGGCAAAGTGCTAAAAATTGCTGCCTAGGCCACAAACTAATTCTTATGTGAATAAAGTATTGCAAAAAAAAAATCATGACTGATATTACATGGAGAAGAAAGTAAATTCATGGTGAAAACGCGAAGAAAACAGGTGTGTGACAATAGTCGTAGCCCGGAAAAATTTAAATGTTTGGATATGTTTCACATAGGCGGAACTAGAGGGGGGGCAGGGAGGGCCGGAGCCCCCCAGATGCAAACTGGGCCTCCCCAGAATTTTTCTACTGGACGAACGAAATGTTATTAATTTATCTCAATTTTTGCATAAACAATTTTAGTGATGCTTGCATTCGATATATTTAATAAGGTCTGGTGCCTGGATGTAATATAGTTCCTGGACCAATGTGTTACTGGGCAGTATACCGACCTCTCAACTTGCGCTATATGCGTTTTTTTTTTTATTGGATAGGTTTATTAATGTAAATTATTTTTGTATTGTTTCAAGTAATTAACATTATTCACGTAGTTTTATATATATATATATATATATATATATATATATATATATATATATATATATATATAGGGTGGGTGCGCTATATATGGAATACGTTCCTAATTTGAAATACCAGACTATTTTGTCTACTATGTGCTGCCGCCGAGAAGACTTTACGTAAACTTGTACACAGTGACACCCTCAGCCTGCGCATGAGTGGTTTGCTGCTGAACGATAACAAAACATTTTCTTTTGTTGCAGAATATTTTTCTGAAGAACTTGAGTTTTTCGGACGTACCCTTCCAAGCTGCTGAATGTACGCGAAAAGGCATGTAATGTCTTTGAGTTTGTGATGTTTAGATTACATATATAGTGTACCATAAGGGCATAAATATTCATTACACTGAGAATCACGTAAACGTGTGTAGGAAGAGAACTATCCAAAATAGCAATTTCCCTAATATGGAATACTAGTAGGATCCTAATATGGAATATTCCTAAACAGGTTCATACGTATGTGAACTAGAAGTGAAGAAGAATAACTGAATTGTAAGTTACATTATAGTCTGCGTCACTCGAATTGGCGTATGGCGTCAACCAATAAACTTGCAGTGCGCTATTGGCAAACCTTCAGTGAGGTTTCTAATCATTCGTAAATGACTATAAATATGAACAAAATCAACTACGAAAGATTACATTTCTTACTGAAGGTTTGGAATCAGCGCACTGCGAGCTTATTGGTTGACTCCATACGCCAAATCGAGTGACGCGGACTGACAGGCCTTACATATTATTTTAGACCGAGCGTCAGCGAACGTCTCCTAGTCGAGAAGTTTGGCATTTGTGTTGTCTGTCTGTGTGTCTCGCGATAACTCCTGAACGCGTGAACCGATTTGAATGAAATTTTCACATATTATTTATTAGTTCAAATGTCCCAAATACCGTGTCGTCTACAGTGCAAAGTTAAGGCAACAGCACGACAGTACCGATTGAAATAGTGAGTCCGCTACCACAGCATTGCAGCATTGTGAGTCCACAACTACAGCCACAGCATTGCAACACACTTGGTCGAAAGCCAGGTGAGGCTAAAGTAGTTACTAGCACTCTACACAAAAATGATTTAGAAGCTGCCTCTACCTCATCACAACGGGCCTTTACCTCATCTCTGCAAGTAGTTAAAAAATGTTTAACTTTCCAATTCCCTCCCAAAAAAATCCAATCGAAACAGCCAAAGATAAGGACATCAAGCGGCTACAAGTTAGAAAGTTAATCTGAAGAGTCAGTGAGTGATTTGAACGAAGATCGTGACAGTTTAAGTGATCCTACTGATGATGATGATGATGAGGAATGTGGACATTGTGGTAAATTATGGTTGCTTAGTGCAGGGTAGGGAGATTGGTTAAAGTGGACACTTTGTAAAAGATGGTCCCACGAAACGTGTCCCATGAAAGATGGAAAAAAATATATTTGTAGCCAGTGTTCTGCAAAGCAAAATTGGAATTAAAAATTTGGACGCCTTGAAAGACACTACTAATCCAGTATGTTTGAACTTTTTCTTTATATAGGGCATTTTTGTATACTTTATTTGTCGCACGTAGTTTGCTTCCCCGAATATTTCGTTTTACAAGCATTTTACAAACATAGGCCTAATAATGAATAAGTCTAGTTAAGTTCGATAATTATCTTTGTACTACGTACAATTCTGGTATTTCTGCTGTTTTATATTTTAATTATCTTAAGAATGTTATGTAATTTTTGTTTACTTGTCTTATAGACCTATAGGCCGCAATGCCTACAACTCGACATTTGGATAATTCAAACATGGGCAGGATCACTGCTCAGACCGCCCATTCTGAGTGAGATTTTCCCTTATTTTCCTCAGTCCCATCAGGTGTATGAAGAGATGGTACTTTTCTGAAAGCCGGACCGAGTCCTTTTCAATTTGTAGACTTATATTAGGGGCCTATGTGATTTCAGAGTTCGAGGGTTGAACACTTCATATGCTTCTTTCCTTGAACTAATATCTAAGTAAATTTATTCTTTAAATAAATAAATAAATTGCTCGAGTGCATCGCCCATGCTCGAGTTGTCTAAATGTCGTATTGTAGGCAGATGCACACATTTGTTCTAGTATTCCATTTTAAGAACAGGTAGTGTTCCATATTAGGAGCGGGTGTGCCTAATATCGGAAATTGAGTTTCTTTCAATTTTGTAATATTGTAAAAAATCAATAATGTGGAACAAACTTTTATACTTGTATTTTGTTTTGCAAAGGTACCACAAGTATTATGATGTATAATATTTTTATTCTGGAATACGCATTTCTGAGAAATGAAGAAGAAACAAAAAGTATTCCATATTCGGTGCCTTTACCCTATATATATATATATATATATATATATATATATATATATATATATATATATATATATATATATATATATAGGGTATGATAAACCAGTCTTGTTGTTTTTATAGCATAGTAATGTTTGAATAGTTAGGATTCTAGAGCGAATTAAGTTACACTAAAAACAACAGAAAGGAAAAAAAGAAGAAACCGAATTCTTCAACTGGTAAAGCTCAAGCGATTGTTACTTCTACATACCTGTACATGTATGTATATAACACCCATTCAAAAGTCACTATTCAATATCGTTTGTTACTTTTCCTTATTATTATTATTATTATTATTATTATTATTATTATTATTATTATTATTATTATTATTATTATTATTTGTGAACTGAAGTTTGTGGTTACATTCTTAATGTATAAATTGTAACCAGGTGCGCATCCAGAAAATTTTGTGCACGGTGTCGAAAGTTAGGAGGGATAGAAAATTGCAAGACAGACATGACGTTATTCTGCTCCGGAGTAACTATAAATAATTTCAAATAGCGGAAGTTGTGCATCCGAGGAACACTTTCTATATTTTGCTTTTGAAAAGTAAGTATATTTATGCTATGCTAAAGAAAAAAGTAAGTTCCTGATAACCTGATATTTTAGTTTCATATTGTAAGTTACATGGCTATAACAAGAGCCGGAGCAATTTTAACCGAGCAAGTCATGTGGTCTACTGGTACGGGGAACATGTACCAAGGGACTTAGAGACAACCATACAGAAAGTATAGCTTGCTTCCTCATTCTCAATAGAATGGGAATTTTTGCATTGTCAAGTAACTTTGTAAATACAAGGAATATAATGTTATATAAAACAATTAATATTGCAGTTTTGTCACATTATTTGTTGAAATAGCATGCAATGAGTATGGAACTAGGTACATTGGTTTTAAAGAATATAAATTCATAGTATTGTGCAAGTAAGTGTTGCAAAGTATTGTGCCTTGGTACATGAAAATTCGTATCCCTTGGGACTTGGATCCCCCTATTTATAAATAAAAGTAAATTTAACGAAAGGAGTACATAATAAATTAAAGTAATCGGAATGTAGAAGCAATACATAGGTATCTTAAATATGCTGGAGCATTTACTTGTTACTTCCACTCATGCGCAGCAAGAAACTTTGATATACGAGAAATATCATATATTGCCTTCCAGTTTACTTGTTTTTCTTTATATACAATTACTTTATGTTGCCCAAATGAAGTATAGAAAACTGAATTCAGTGATAGGAAGACAAGATTGGTACGAAATTTAAAAGGGTTGAAAGGGTGCCATGTCCCCTGGTACATTATATCCCTGAAACGCACGACTTCCCCTACTTTACCTATATTTACAGGAAAAAAATAAAGGACTATGTAGATTGTTTTTATAAGAAAATAATGCAGATATAGTGTAAGATCAAATCTTTAAGCCACATTAATAATTTCTCTGTTAAACTAAGTATATTTTTATTAAGAAAGTGCAGAGACGTCTGTCAAGTTACTAAGGTTGCATGCAGTCCAGATTGGATGGACTTTCCATGAGTGCACCCACGTACAGACAAAACACAATCATTTTTTAAAAAAATAAGATTTTTTGACGGTTCGGATCCGGTGGACCCTTTCGTGGGTGCCCTCTGGCTGTAACCATATTTCCCGACGCTTGATACTAACGTTGCAACCACAACAGTACGCGAAGAAGCTCATATGTAATTCAGAAATATTAAAAGAGTTGTCATATATGCTGCAAAATGTTGAATATATTGCTTATAATTTGATTTAATGATTTAAGATAAAAGTCCCTTTATACCATTGAATTCGCTTTCTTCTCTCTCTGTTAAAATATTGTGATCAACATTGTTATCAATCAATTCTGCTGGTTCAATCTTTGTTTCATTAAATATTTGTTGTTTCAAATTTTACAATCACTTCTGCTTGTCCATGATGACCACTTACCATAGGTCCTCCCGACTATTTTAAATTGTAAGATGTGCAATTTCATTGAAAAGATAATGGAAAACAAACATCTTAAATAAGAAAACGAGTCCCTCAAGTCCTTCTACAAGTCCTCTTCTTCCGCATTATTGACGTGCTTCTCTTCTAATTGCGTTTTTTTTTTTTTTTTTAATATTTAAGTTGTACGGGAAGTTAGCCAATTATATTTCTCCGATTTGGTAGTTTTATATATCATTTGTTTTTTTAGTTAAAATGTTTTATGCATAAAAAATTATTATATTTTTTATTTGCAATGGTTTGGGTAATTAAGCTGCAACACTAGTAAACGACAACAATTTATTGTAAAACTTAAAATCAAAATATTACTTTACTTTAAATACAGAAATGAACAAATATTAGCCCGTGACTGATTTTTAAAAATGTGTAATTTTAAATTGTTATTGCTTGTATATATATTTGTGTTTCTATTAGATGTAAGAGTAAATTGACACGAATAATGTACTTTCGCTCCGAAATGCACAAGCAGAACAGTAATAGAAGATTATGAGTTTTGATAATTAGGAGTAGATTTTAGATAGTTATTTAGACCCTAGCAGCAACAAAATATAAGAAATATACAACTTTAAGTAAATTTCTGATGTAATAGATTTTCACTGAACTGTTACATGACAGTGTCGTGTTAAGAGAAGTAAATAACTTGAAGAGATGATAATGAGTGCGGACTAAGGGGGACTCAGAAGGAAATATAAAAAACAGTATAACAAGGTCTCCTAAAAGATTCTTCCAATTTTCAGAACTAAGGGCCATGGCTCCTCCTAGGAAAATATCCTAGTTACGCCAATGATGTTTCATGTTAGATCTCAAAAACTACGCATGGTTCAGCAATTAGGTCCACTTTTGTTTGTGTTCAGTTGTGCAAAAGCTTGCAGGTGGTGTTTGTTCCATCTTTATAGCTCCATAATCATTGCCAGGTCTATATGGTGACGGGATTAGCTCCTCTTTGCATCCAAGACTTCAATCGTCGAACTGGATCGCGATATTAAGACTCTTAATGTATCAGCAAAGTATCATTGAAATCCAATTCCAGTTACGGAAGTTAATATGTTCACAAGTATTACTGAAATAAACCTTATTTAGAATTCATACCGTTATCAAGTTATATGAGAGATACTGGAACGATTATCTTTAGATGGCCGCTGTCATACATAAGCTTATACACCGGAAAAAAGAGGGAAAATGCCAACTCTGATCAGTTGGTATATGGAAAATATTTTAAACAGTACAGTATACAATTTTGAGTTAAGATTTAATATATTTTACTCTCTTTCCAGTCATTTAACAAAGCTAAGTAATAAGTTTGGCAATATTTATATAATCTAGTAAGACTAAGTTCAAGTGGCCCAAGAGTTAGTGTGGAAAGCGAACTCTATTTGACACGAAGGTCGCCACTCCGTCAGTATCTTCAATCAGCTTTTAGTGGCAGTAACGATGTGTGCTCAGCGTCTGATAAGTGAACTGTTACCGTATGAATTTGAACTCGGTCATAACGCTGCGACAATAACATTTGTTACCCAAAAGGGAAAAGTCCTGTAATAACAGCACAGCTAATCGTTAGTTCCAGAAATTTCCTGTAGGTTGCAAAATGGCAAGATCAGCCAAAGTCCGGCCGCCCAGGGTAACAGATTCTGAGCTCATACAACACACCATTGAGGAAATCTATCCATCAACACACGACGATTGCTAAATCAAATCGACATGTTCCAGACCACTGCAGTGCGTCACTTTCATGAACTTGGGAAAACCATCAAAAGCTGCCACATTTTGCCACATGAGTTGACTTCAGCTAAGGCCCAGAAGAAAGTGGATATGTACCGACAACTGTTTGATGAATCTGTGTGATGAATATTTCCTAGAACGAATTTTCCCATGCGACGGAAAGAGGATGCTTTTCCGAAATCCGAATGTGCAAAAGAAAACAAAAGGGCTTGAGCAAATGTCAACTTCCAAAACTGATCGCCAAAAAGGGCCTTTCGAGCATAAGGTCATGCTCTATATGTAGTAGAACTACATGGGGATAAGTCACTTCGAGTTAGTTCTCAACAGTTGTATGGCCAATTCTGAACTTCATTTCGAGGAGTTGGAGTGGATGTATACTGCATATTGGTAGAAATATCCTACACTGGTCAACGTGCTGGTGAATCAAAATAACGCATAGCCACACTTGACTTGAAATACGCAACAAAAAATCAGGGACTTGGCATACGAACTGATGCCATACTCAGCTTACAGTTGTGACCTTTCCCTTTGGGATTATTATCTGTTTCAGTCCATGGTGCACTCTGAAATTCGATGCTTCACTAACCAGCAGGAGGTGGCAACAGTAGTGACTGATTCCCTTGCCTCTAAGGACAAGATGTGGTAACAAAGTGAACGGAGGAACTGACAAAAAGTTGACTGTAGATAGTTCAACACAAGGAACTACCTTGAATGTTAACATGCTTTGTTTGTGTTGTAATAAATACAGGTATGTTGTGTACTAGAGTATTGTAATCCTAATGACTTAATCTTGTAATTACTCACAGATCATGTTGGCAACCTATTTCAAAACTTAATTTTGTAAACCAAACAGGTAGCATCTCAGCCTCCCAACAACTTTTCCATACAGTTCAGAGGTTCTGCAGGGTAGGCACATTTAAAAATTTCTTGTTTTACTGCAGCCGATCATGTAAGTAATGGTACAACTGTTTTCTTTAACTCAGGGTAAAATTTTCTGATTGGAAGAGAATAGGGACAGAAATTCTAGGATAGGATAGAGCAAAATCATGGAAGGAGGAAGAAAATCAGACTACAATAAACAAGAGATTTTTTTTAGAACTATGAAGATCGTATTGTGATATTGTGACAGTCGTTTTCTCGTGAATATAACACTTGCCTCAGTAGTTAGTACAGGTGGATGCGCAAAGTATTTTGTCATACATAATTGCCAGGATCACAATGGCGAAAGAAACAAATATTATTATGATGATAGAAATATTTATATGAAATAGTACAATAAGAAAAAGTTATTTACAATTTTGTAAAAAAAAAAAAAAAAAATACAAGGAGCTGAGAGCTTTGATCAGTGTTAAAGAGAAAAAGAGGTTTGTGATACTGGCTAATTTTGTCTTGAAGTTCTTTTTGCTGTAGTTTACTCCCAAGGGCTTCATTCGTCTTAATTACTGATTGGCTCCACTAACTTTGTCTCCACATGGTCTCTTACTCAACACATGTCTCTGGTAGGCCTTTACTACTAGAAGAACATAACATGAGAGGAAAGTTCTGGTTGGGTTTCCGAAAGAACACACTGATTTCTGCTGCTGCCTGGCGATCACGGCTGAATTGTCTCAATTGCCAATCACCGTCCAAAGTCTGCGGTTCCTGACTTGCCGTCCATATATATGGAGAACTCATGTCAGTGTCTGTTTACTGGAAATGGAACTCCTTGACGATTCTGGCCGAGAAGTTGAGGTATCTCGTCGGACTCCTCTTGGTCTCTCTAACGGATGCATGTACTAAATGAAACATTACAAGATCATTTTAAAAATAAACGTTTACCATATTAAAGTATGTATACAAAAATACAGAAACGATATGAAATTGGAGGGAGCAGGAAAATTCGCTGTAGGAAAATTCGGTGTACAGAAAATTTGGTGTACGGAAAACTCGGTGTAGGGAATGTTAGGTGTAGGGCTTGAAGAAAGATTCGTTGGAGGATGTCTCCTAGAATTTTCTACTTCCAAAAAAATGTAGGTTACTGGAAAGGTAAAGTTGAAAATTTTAGATTTTTCAAAAATGTTCTGACGACTTTATGTCTATTTTATAAATACATATTTAAATCTAAATTCTTCAAAAATTACATAGTTTATTTATGTTACTCAAAGGTGTAAAAATAAATGCTTCAACTAAAGTATCTACGCCTGATTGGAGGAGAAGTCAATAAGGAGTCAATAGGGTTGTAATACTTGTTTACCTTAACTTAAGACAAACAAACTAAAGTGTCTGATTGTAGAAGTCAACTATTTGTACTACTATTATCTGATAAAATAATCCTGCTTTATATTGCCCTTTCCACTAAGACTTTTTTGATCAATATATTTTTGCATCTTACATATGTATATACAGAGTGATTCTTTCAAAACTCACGGATTCCATTTGACTCTAGAATTTCTAACTGAAGTCCGATTTTCATGCGGTTTGTTGCAAATCATCAAGCAAAGATGGGAGATTTGTGAGACTATGTTTACTGGTTTAAATTCATCCGGGACAATATCGAGCAGGCCGCAAGAAGAACAGCAAATATTTGCCATTGTACGTTACAGTTCGAATGAGATATCGGATATTTCAAGCGAAATTGAAGAATACAAATTAAATGTTAGTGGTAACACTCATAAATCACATGTTGAATAGAGATTTCTTGAGTGACTTAAAGTCGGTAACTGACATCTTCCACAACATCCGCCAGCGGGGTCCGATGCTTCCCTGTCTTACTCAGAAGCGATCCTGTTTCCTGCAATGTATTCACTAACGACCATATTATGTTCCTGTCTGGGGCAGAACGTGAGGCAAAGTTGCGTGTAAATTCCCTTTGCGTAGCAACAACAGATCTCGCTCTCCAAAAACTTGTTAACGATAAAATCACGTTGCTCCAAAGAGTACAGTATTGTAACTGTGTCCTAATCATATTGATACAGTAGCAAAGCATAATTCTCAATACAACAGCCCAGTTTCCTGTTTCTTATTGACCGTCGCGAGGTTGACATCTAACGAAGAAACTCAAATCTCCACACCGCACCTCACCTAATTCCAATTCGGTACAGTGGCGAATATTTGCTGTTTTTCTAGAGGCGTGGCCGATATTACCCCAAATGAATTTAAAACAGTAAACATAGTTCCATTTCCTTGATCATTTGCCACAAATCACATGAAAATCGGACTTCAGTTAGAAATACTAGACCCAAATGAAATCCATAAGTTTTAAAAAAATCACCTTGTATATGTTCTATGATGTACTATAGGAAAGGTGTTTTAGTTGTTCCTATAACTATTCTCTGAACTTATAGTTGTAATTGTTTTATTTCTGACAAAAAGTGTCAGCTTCATTGTGTGATGAAAAGTAATTTGTTGTAATACTCCGCAAAAGACATACAAAAGATATTAGACTCAAGGCAAAAAAAAAAATAAATTTGCTTTTCTTGAAATAGGTAAAACATTTTATTCGTTACATTTTATGGTTTTCGTTTTCACAATATGAAGTGTCGTAAATTATCGTAAGTGGTAATATTCAATATGTATTACACCGAATCTACCTTACACCTAAATTTCCCCACACCGACTTTTCCGTACACCGAATTTTCCTAGACCCGAAATTGGGAGCTTGAAACTCATTGATGAAATTATGCGTACACTCTTGTCTTGAAATAGCAGTTGAAAATAATCTTGGCGCCTAATTTGAAAATCGAGATAACAAACAAACCAAAAATAATAGACTCATCACTTTAAAGATTTCATATAATTTTAAATTTCATATGATTCACTTCGAGACTATCGAGACGACATTGAGACTTGGCCCTCGAGAATTGAAATAAGGATTTCTTTATCGAGACAAGACCGAAGCGACGATTTTCAACTCGAAATGAAACCGAGACTGAGACCGCTATTTGTAGATCTAGGTATGACGGAGACTGTATGTAGTTTTAACCCGACTCGTCTCGATATCATCCTTAGATAATAAGGAAAGTTAAAATTAATATTGAACATTCGACGTATACATCATCATATCCAAACACGTTTACAAATGTTATATGTAAGATATAGGAGAATTTCATTCTGTTTTCATTTCAAGAGTCTACCCCAATTTCCATGTTCATTGCTGCACATGCACCTTGCAGAGACTTTATTTGTGAGGGCCAGGGGGCATTGTCCCCCCTTAGTTCGAGAAACACATAAATATTAATAAATTTATACTAGTATGCTAATAAAAAAAAAAAAAAAACGTGAAACTCTTTATGTCGGTTAGAACATCTTGCACACACACACACCATAGCAAAACCTGAAATGACGCTAATTGCACTTAGGATTTTAAAACAGGAATATTTATTTAGATAACACTCCTGTGTAATTTCTTGCAACACTTTTGTTAGGCCCTATACTTTTCAAGCAAGATAGATTAAAACGTTATTTGCCACAAAGTTTAGGCGTCCTGTAACTGAAACTATACATTTCCTGGCATTTGTTCAATAGGTTCTTTGATTTTTTGGAGTTCCTATATGGTAGTAAGTTAGTATGCGACAATATTTCCCCATTCGGTATACTGTATATAATATGCGTGGCAAGATGCGAACATGAGATAAGTAGTATGTGCTTAATATTATGCATCGAAAGATTCCAATTGGTGACTTAGCATGCTCTTCAGATGACACTAATGTGTATAAACTTCTTCCCTGGAAGATAAAATATATTAGATCAGCGTTTCTTTTGTTAGCAGTAGACTTCCAAACTGTTATGCGGCAGTGATAACTCTGTCACTTGCGGTTAATTGGGTGATATATGAGGTATTTTGCATGAACTAAATTAATGTAATTGCTAACTTTGTTTATCTCTAAAGTAAATTACGCGATACTGCTTCAGAATCGAGTAATTCATTCGAAAGTTATCATAGACAATTGTTTTAATATCAGATCCTGGATATATAAGGAAATCACTAAGTTGGGATTAAATTTACTAATTTTTAACATTTTCATCGATTAATTTCAATTCAAGCAATGGAAATAGTTAGGAAGACTTAGAAAAAGTATTCTTCACATTGCACCAGAATCAAATATGAAAGTTATAGGAGTTAATGTTTGTTTTATTCTCGTAGTAGATATATGTACAAACTTCCAAAATAGTTGGATTTTATCCAATTATCCAGTTTCAATTCCAAACAAGTAGCTTTGTGTGTTAGACTTCAAAGAAAAAAATATATGGTAAGTTACCTAAAAATCGGAGATAACGTCGTTGGCATAACCAATAGGAGCATCTCAAATAATTGAGATTTTGAGTTAGCACCGATGTACTATCTGATTTGATTAGATCAACCGAACTAAAAAAAAAAAAAAAAAAAATCTGTATCATAGCTAACGGAGGTATGGAGCGATCGGTAGATTTCATAAAACTATGTAAGATACCGGTTGTAACTCAAAATTAAAATTTGCGAGATATGTCTATTGGATATTTCAACGACGATAAGTATTACAGAAGTTACCGTTGAATAGAGTCCGTACGTCTGTCTTTTCCACAATAACTTTCATAATACAGAATCCGATTTTTGACAGATAAAAGTATGTGGAGTCGAGTGTTAGAAGCTTCCTTACATTTGTTTCAATCCACACTGTTCAATCCATATTTTCTTAGAAATTAGATTTGGCAATTCTCATTCATAAGGGAAGTAACTTACTTTTTTCGTTCCGCTTTATACAACCTCATCTACTTTTCTTCATTTTTCATTAATGAGAGTTTCAAACTCTTCTTTCTAACATATTCTTGATGAACAGATAAGAAACGGTTTCTTAGATTTAAGAAAGTATTTTTAACAGTGCAGAGCTAATTTAAGAGCAACGAAAATATTCAGAGAGAACTGACTTGTTAATCTTGATTTCTATTTATAATCGATGTATAAAAATCTCACTTAAATATTTACTCCTTAGGAATGTTGGTTCAACATACGTTTATTACGGTTACCTGAAATCATCAAATTACTTACTAGATTATTTTTTCCTATTTTTCAGGGACTGCGGGGAACACTACAACCTTCGATCTCTTCGATTCGGAAAGTGGTCAAGACCTAACGTTATCCCCGCAGACGTTCACAAGCTCTGCTGAAGCCTTCATCAACGACAACTCAGATAGCCTCGGCGTGCCAGGCGAGACAGATGCAGGTAAAGTAAACATCTCTATTTCACTGTTAATTCATTTATCCTATAAATTCTCAGTTGTGGCATATCAACTTATGGGGTAAGATATAAAATACTGACGTGAAAGTGTTGTTTGCAGTTGATTTGTAGATTATATTGATTATTATTATTTGAGGGAACACACGTTCTGAAATTACGTCGTTCTCTATTTTTTTTTTTTTTTAATCCTCTCGAAAATTAATATCTGGTGTCACCTCTGATCATAATATTGCAGCTTCTGAGCTTCATAAATGAGAACTCACCATTAACTAATACTTCTTTTTTCTTTTCCTTTCTTCATTTCTTTTACTATTTAAATGTTATTATACCTACATAGTAAATTAAACTGCGGCCAAGACCATTATTCCCTTCTAAGTTTTCAGTCTCGAACCAGAGTATTTTTATTAACTATTGCGATTTCTCTAGGAAGCTCGGTCATCAGGTTACGAAAGAAAATCTTTAAGTTTTACATCCCACGATTATACCGGCTAGGGTAAAGGAGACGCTGATGATGAGAAAGGAATGAAATGGTGGAATGAACAATCTGGAGAGAAACGGAAGAACCCCGAGAAAACCCACGCATACGGTGTTTGTCCACCACAAAGTTCACTTGGCGCGAGCTGTTTACGAAAGAAAATTATCTCTACAGAAGCTCAGGTTCATTCTCCAATGTTCTGTTTGTTCGCTTACAAAAATAAGAAATTATCAATTGAATACAATTGCAGAAATTATTAAACAGACGAATCAATCAGAAACAGTGTTTGTTAATAATACTATTGGCAACATATAAAAACTGGTAGTTGATACTAAGACTGCAGTGAATGTGTCACTGTGTATTTTTAAAAACAAAAAGTGTCATGTCTCAGTCGAATGGTAGTGTGGGACGAGTGCTCTTGTGAATTTGAGCAGTTAACTAAGAAGTTAACGTATTATACGCGAACTGAAAGTCGATTACACGAAGACGGAGTACAGAGAAAATCTGCTGAGGATTAGAGGAGCTCTTCACTTGTGTTTTTCCTCCGAGAGACTCAAAAGCTATCATTAGTCTCAGGATGAAGCTAATCCCAGCATCCTTTCTTCGTTTTAACTTTCTCACTTTTTATTGGAAACAACCGAATGCTGCTGGAAGGCGGAGATAGCAGGCAGTGCTGCATTTTTGTTCTTCTAGTTCCAGTTATCTTTATAAAGTATCCTCGACAGCGACTGCAAAAACTACTTCAACAAACAGCTTCTTTTTCGCCGTATGTTTTCTTCTCTCTTTTCCTTTGTCTCTGTCATTCGCCATGTGAAATATGTTTCTGACAAAATACTGTACTTGTTAATGTAAAACAGGAAGCTAATCAGATATACGTATGCTGTTAGTTGGTCAGAAAGAGAATTGATAAAAAGTACTTTTTTTTCAGTTTTAAGTGTTTTTAAGAGAAACCGTAAATAGTTTTGTAGATGGTATATATTCTTCCCAATGAAAAGATCATAAATAATGTAGGCAATTCTAATTAGGGATGAGCTTGAACTTAAGCGGCGTCGGAAGTGTCACCATTCATCTAAACGACCTCGAAACTGAGACTTTTACTCCAATAGCAGTCGTTTTCGATTATTTTTACATTCCATCTCTCACCCTTTTCCTATCTTGCCGAAAATGTACTACAAACCTAAATTAGGCCTGAGCGCACACATGTACCAAAATTCATCGAAACCGGCAGTCATTTATGAGAATTAACTAGTAAACATTGATACACTCATTTTTCTTTACATAAATGAGTGTTTTTTGCTATGAATTTTATAATAAGAAAGTCTAGGTTTTGTTGGAGCACTATCTTATCTATATAGTTAGCGTACTCATCTTCGACTGAGGACGCGGATTCCCATTGAGAGTTCTCGTAGTTCGGTCCCACGTTAAGCTATAGTTCCAAATCTCATATATCCTCATTGCTGAAAGAGACACTCAACTTTAGCCCATCCAATCTAGATTTAGTTGGTTAACATCCCTTTTTAATATGGAAGTTATACAGGATGACCCAATATGACTGCCACGGACTAATAAAACAAAAAGTATTGCAGGTAGAAATGTGTTTATTCAAAAATATAAAACAGTATATAATCGATTTGTTTTGGTGTGAAGCGAAATAATTGACAATACAGTTTGAAGACGGTTTCAGAATGCCACAGTTTGTAATTGCTCAATATTCTCACATATACAATCACTTTTAGGTCGGCTAGAGTATGTTTTCATTACTAAGCCCATTGTTCAGAAATTCTCCATCCACTGCAAGTTAATCTTACGTGGGATAGCAAACTTTAAGCGAGAAGCTCTTTACACAGTAATCACAGACCTGCTGCTTTTGAAAAACATTTCAACTGGATACGCGCGATGAGCTCCAGACCAAACCATAATGATGACTGAAACAGCAGGAGAATTGTGAGCAGAAGGGATGGCCACTCTTCTCGCTCTTGTGCTGACAGCGTTGTAGCGGATAAAGAAGTGTGGATGGGTGGGTCGGGGGTTATGGGTATTCTTGACAATAATGGGTATTCTGTGAAACTTTCAAAATTTTTCGACCACCCCCACCAAAATTTAAAAAATATTCAATTTTGAGCATGTATGATATGATAATTCGGTAAGGGGAGGGGGCAGGGCGTCAAAAAATTTTGAGGTAGTTTTAGTTCAAGGGTAACCTTTTGGGTCAATAGTGACCCAATTTGGATCAAGGGCCGATTTCACTATCTTACTAGGAAAGACCCTTTCAAGAATTTGGGTGTGACATTGGGTGTCTTGCATTGACATCTGGATTACATTCCAGAAAATCCTGAACAAGCAAAATGAGAAGCAAGATGAGAGATTATACTACGATATGAGAGATATAGAGCATAGATACCAGGGTAGGTGGAGTGTTAGCATGATGGCGGACTATTGCTGGAGCATAAACAGACAAACAGCGGGGGGAAAAACAAGAAACTCACCAAAGGTTACAGGAAAAAGCGTTTGACAAACAACTGAAAAATATGTGTTTGGTTTACATATTCATCAGATGTAAGACATCATATATATAAGAATGCATCAGGATGAATCATATAGCATATAATATATAAGAATGAATCATATATAAGAATACATTATATATCCCTATATATATATATATATATATATATATATATATATATATATATATATATATATATATAAGAATGAAAAGAATGAAAATAGTTTTGTAGGCGAATGTATTTATATTCATTCAGATTTACATTTCAGTACAGACATCTGTATAGTTCCTTCGTATTTCTGTTCCCATATATAATATATACATACAAATTTTGTGGTATTGGGTTGGATTTTCAAACTCAATTTGCGGGAAAACCTAGGGTGATTAGAACAAATGGACTTCATTTTCAGAATCGGCGAGTCAAGAACTATTAAATTCACCTATCAAAACGAATATAACTTTCAGATGGTTTTTATTTGCAGCCCTGTGTTAATAGTAGGCCTATTAATAATTTTAAAAAATCAAGCAAGTGTGTCGCAATGACGTGGTATTCAGTAAAGTGTGTCGCCAATCAAAAAGGTTCGAAACCCCTGCTATAATCTATAATTCAAAATTATTTTCCCGGTTGTAGACCTTTAAAGAACTACTTCACTTTTGCCAAATGAAATAAATAAATAATAATAAAAACAGTTATATTAGTATTACTTCATTGTTGAACACACTTTCTCACAAGCATGAAATAAGGAAATGTATTATCATGTTTATTCTCTTACACCCTTAATGTACTGTACATCTTTACATCAATAGTTGTAGTCCAGAACAGATACACGACAGTTGAAGGAACAGTTGTGTTCTTCACTTGGGTCAGGCCCAAGGGCAGTACGGTTTTATGCTTCATGACCTCGGTATTGACTGGAGATGATATGCATTAACATAATATGCCTGATTTTTCTCTGGTGAAAACATCGATCAAAGATGAATGTAACGGATAATAAATGAGAAACTGTAAAATTTAAATTTCGATCCGATTAAATAAACTCTTACTGCTATCAATTGCGTTATCTGGTATGTAGGATTGAAATACACTGAGTCAATAGGAAGGATACAAAAAGTAGTATTAAAATTGATTAGAGTTTAATTGTATGGTCAACACTGAGATTATATGAGGTATTTATCATTAGTTAGATTTTATTCAAAGCTTGATACACCTCTTGAGGGCTGACCTTGCGAACACATAAAGCACGAGCGTTAGCCACCTGGCTATGAAGAAGTACGCGAGCTACAATAATTCTCCAGTCAATAATGAAGTGAAAAATTGCAAAGTACAGACTATACACCTCGTACAGATTACGCAGTCGATGATAGTACTTTCAAATTTTCAATTTTTACACAGCTTTTTGAGACTATCGGAGACGAGACCTAGACTAGATCGAGACTTGGCCCTCGAGACCGAGACAAGAACGAGATTAGACCCTCAAGACCGAGACAAACATGTGTTGATCGAGATGAAAACGAGACGGCGATTTTCGACATGAGACGAGACAGTAATTTGTCAATCGAGGAGAGACCGAGACTGACTACCATCCCTAGTGACCATCCCATGTAAAAATAATCGAGAACTACCAATATCAATGTCGAATCCATCCCGATGATATTTAAGTCCGACTTAAAAACGTTCACTAAAATTTATAGGTATAACGCCGAAGGCGTTAATCGTAGCCTACGTATAATACATAATATGGACATATATATATATATATATATATATATATATATATATATATATATATATATATATATATATATATATATATATATATATATATTATTTGATCAAAAGTATCTGGACACCCCAAAACATACGTTTTTCATATTAAATGCATTGTGCTGCCACCTACTGCCAGGTACTTGTTATCAGCGACCTCAGTAGTCATTAGACATCGTGAGAAAGCAGGATGGGGCCCTCCGCGGAACTCACGGACTTCGAAAGTGGTCAGGTGATTGGGTGTCACTTGTGTCAGAAGTCTGTAAGCGAGATTTCCACACTCATAAACATCTCTAGGTCCACTGTGTCTGATATGATAGTGAAATGGAAACGTGAAGGGGCACGTACAGCACAAAAGCGTACAGACCGACCTCGTCTGTTGATTGACAGAGACCGCCGACAGTTGAAGAGGGTCGTAAAGTGTAATAGGCAGACATCTATCTAGACCATCACACACATCACACAGGTAAATGCCAAACGACGTCTCGCTTGGTGTAAGGATCGTAAACATTGGACGATTGAAGGGTGGAAAACCGTTGTGTCCAGTAACGAATCACGGTACCAATGTGGCGATCCGATGGCAGGGTGTCGGTATGGCAAATGCCCGGTGAACGTCATCTGTCAGTGTGTAGTGCCAACAGTAAAATTCGGAGGTGATAGTGTTATGGTATGGTCGTGTTTATCTTGGAGGGGGCTTGCACCCCTTGTTGTTTTGTGTGGTATTCTCACAGCGCAGGCCTACATTGATGTTTTAGGCACCTTCTTGTTTCCCACTGTTAAAGAGCAATTCGGGGATGGCGATTGCATCTTTTAACACGATTGAGCACCTGTCCATACTGCACGGCCTGTGGCGGAGTGGTTACACGATCATAAGATTCCCGTAATGGACTGGCCTGCACAGAGTCCTGACTTGAATCCTATAGAACACCTTTGGGATGTTTTGCCGACTTCGTGCCAGGCCTCACCGACCTACATCGATACCTGTGACAGTGGAAGCTGTCATCAAGGCTAAGGGTGGGCCAACACCATATTGAATTTCAGCAGTACCGATGGACGGCGTCACGAACTTGTAAATCGTTTTCAGCCAGGTGTCCGGATACTTTTGATCACGTAGTATATATATATATCCAGTGTAACTCTGGAACAGTGCAGTAATTTCAACTAAACTTGAAAAATATATGACTTACAATTTGGAAAAAAGTGTTGTGGGAGTAAGACATTCCGAGGTGTGGGAGTTGAAAGGGCTGGAATGTAAAAGTAATACAAAATGATCCATATTAGTGTGCAGTACGTAGTTTTTGGGATCACTGAAATGAATAGTGAAGCTCCGAATGTCATTTAAGTCCAAATCCAAGTTCAACTTCATCTTCAGATACGGAGAGGAGAAGGAATGAAAAATATAATGTTAAAAGTGACTGAAATTAATGTTTAATTCATAGTTTTCGGGGTCGGAAAGACAGTTGACCTATTTGAAATTACTTTTGGAACATAGTTAGTACCTACCTTAAGCGCTTTTTTAAAAAAATACATATATCAATTTGATTAAAGAGCGGGTAGGACGTTTCAAACTGAATGCCAAAAGTATAGTGTCTTTGTATTTTTATTGTTACTTTTTCATTGAAATATTTGTCGTAAGTGAGGAGGGGAAGAGGGTATCTATAAACCTATTCTCTCCGTGTGAAGTACGACCATTTCAACTAGTTTACAAAATAAAATTTAAAATATCACGCAGAACTAAACACTTTTTTTTTTCTTCCGTTTCCTTCTTAAGAAAAAGCAGGAGGGATTTTAACATTTTTGTTGAAACATTAGAACGCTAATTTCAATGGGACAGATTACTACTTTGGAGAAACTGATCATCTTAAGATATGTCTCATTTGCACTAATATCTTATGTAAATGTTTGAATTTTTCTTAGCCCTGCTTTCTGCAATTCAGTTGTTCTACTGTATGCTTTACATATTTTGAACACAAGACGAAGTGCATGTTAGTTGTCTTGGAATCTTAGCAGATTGTATGTGGCCACGAAAATTGATAGAAATACGTGTTTGTATTGTGGTTATAGACAGGGTAAAATGTATAATATGGTTATTGCAGACTAAGTTTGATTGTTAGCAAAGAGGATTAAAGTCCATGTTTGTATCTTGTGCTCAGTAAAAGCCCTTCTTCTTTGATCCCAGTCGAGATTAGCTGTTGCTCTGGTACAGATTTATTGGATTTCCCCCGCCTTCATAGCAATGAAATCCTTATTTACTGCCGCTTCGGTGGCGCATTGATTCTTAGGATGAGGAGCATTAGAGTGTTCCAGAGCAGCAGATGAGAAAATCATGTCCTTTGTGCTCGCCTAAGTGCACCCATTACAAACTTGAAATTCCTCGCTTTTGTGAATTTTATTTGAAGGAATGGCGAAAGCTTATAAAAGGAAGAGAAAGTGAACAAGAAGATTTTAATACAAATTGAATACTGAGAAAAGTAACAACCACTTGAGAATTTGTCATTCGTTTCTTTGCAAGCTTCAAACAATTCAAAAATGCACTGCTTACGTCACAGAAACTGAAACAAGATATTTTGGCTTGACATCATGTATCGGGTCACCTCTCTGAGTGTATTCAAAACTTCAGGGAATGCTTTCAAATTGTGTTTCTTACTCTGAACAACAAATAAATTTAGTGGAATGCTGACAGGAAACTGACGTAAGTAAAATACTCACTGTATTTAAAAATATTGCGTTAATAAAACCTATTCTTTTAGTTTAGAATACAAGCTAAAAGTAATTTGTAATGTTCTATCATTACAAATGTTATATATATATATATATATATATATATATATTAGCAGGATTGTTTATTATATTATTAGACCAGAAACATTAGAAGAAGTCTAACTACTACATTAATTCAAGTTAAAAATAAATGACGCACAGATTGAGAATATCTTAGCCACTATATTATAGCCAAATAGCTATATCTTTTTTCTAGTTTGAAAACTTGGCACTTAATATGCAATGGAAAATGAGAAATGTGTCGTCATAATATTGCAATGTCTATTTGTCCTTCTCGAATGGGAAAATCGTGTGAAAAGTTACCCAAGATTTGTTTTCTATATTCCTATTCTGTCTGCCTATTTGTTATCTGTGCTTGCTCTGTCCAGCCATGTGTATTATACATTAATACAGCTCATGGACGTAAAAGTCTAAAACTACACTCATTAGTGCATTACGAGTAACAGAGAAGATATGTAAAACTGCTACACCGTATGTGATACTAATACTACAACTACTATAGCTGATACTACTATTACTATTACGATTACGAATGCTAGTGCTAATTCCACTATTGCTGCCACTGCTACTACTATTACTATTAACACTACTGCTACTACTCATTACTATACTAATACGACAGCGAATACTGCTATTACTAGTAATACGAAAACAAAACAATGCAAATGAAATATTTGAGTTTTACGTCCTACAGTTATGCCGGCTAGGCTAAAGGAGACTGTGATGATGAGAAATAAATGAAATGGTGGAATGAATAAAGAGGAGGAAACGGGAGAACGCCGAGAACCCCACACACGGTGTTTGTCCACCACAAAGTTCATTTGGGGAGAGCTGGGATCGAACCAGGGACCCCATCCACCAGTGGTGAACGCTCAACCACTGAGCCATCGTTCCAGTAACACCTAATCAACCCTGGCGTCTTGGTGATTTATTTCATCATTATACTTTGTTATATTTGTAGTATCATACTATAAACAATACAGGAACATGTAACACCATTTGGTATTTGCCTTGCTAATTGAGCATTACTACAAATTGCACTGATCTTATGAGCACGCCAGTTCACAGTTTTGGCCTCCGTGGTCTTATGATAGCGTACCAAATTCTACTTAGTAGGTCAAGTACTTGACTTTATCATACGTTCTTTAGGTAATTACGGCTCAGGCCGTATGGATGATGATGGGATGAATTGGTGGAATGAAAACAGTGGGAGGAAGCGGGACTACCCTGGAAACTCCCACGCACACGGTGTTTGTCCACCACAAAGCTCACATAGCACAAGCAGGGATTGATCCGACGACCTCTAACACCAGATGTGAGTGTTTTTCCTACTGAGCCACCGTTGTCCTTCGTAGATCAAGTATCGGTTCACATTCTACGCAGACCGGCCATAATAACTAGCATTTCTCCGTTTTCTTCTGTACTTAGAAGGTGAATTCGGTACCACCAGACATGTCAACTCTGACGCGAAGTCGTAGCAGTTGTAGTAGTATTAGCAGTGGTCGTAGTAGTAGTGGTAGTAGTAGTAGTAATAGTAGTAGTATTAGAGTATTTTGCAGTCTTCTACAAAGAGTCAGTTTCCCAAACACATTAAGATTAACATAGGCTGACAGTAAGACCGTACGAATACGGCAAAGACAGGGGTAGTGGAGGACATTAAAAATAAGAAGAAGAAGAAGAAGAAAAATAACATTAATTTCCGATCCGTCTTTCAGTGTGTCCGGGCCGAACATGGTTCTGCATCTACTGGCCCGAGTTGGCGTTTTACTGAAATAGACCCCCATTCCATAATGCCTTTGCGAAATTTGTGCATTACAACGCAATGTAAATAGTGCAATAACAATGTCGATTGCTACCGAATGTGGCTCCAGATTACATTTACGCTTCATCTTAAGGAAATATATTTTGTTCAGATTATGGGGCAGCACAGCACCCTAAATTATTTTCAGCTCCTTTGGAAATGGTATAGTGGATGCATTGCATGCTTTACAAATAAAGTCGAGGGGACAATATTTGACACAATTTAAAGCCTTAATAAATGTATATCATTTCTGGAGATCCTAATAGTAGATATTTTACTGAAATAGACGTAGGCCACATTTTTGTTTCATTTATTTTTTTATGTGGTAAACCTATTTCATCTTCATTTATAAATTCATTTTTGTATTGTATCATATGGAATAAGAAGTTTTAATTTTACGTGGGTCCTCTTCGAACGTCCGGAAGCTTAAATGGGAGGATAGTTCCCCCCTTCTCTCCACAAGTTACGGCTGTGAGTAGTACGCATTGCAAAAAATTAGATCTGGATTTTTTTTCTTTTTTTTACGTTTTGAGAGGTACACAAGAAAAAATTATACAAGTATCACAAATGTTTGAAGAGCTCAGCTCTTCATTTAGTTTCGTTAGAGTACGTTGGTTTCTTTTAACTCACTAGAACAGAATTTTGTGTATATTACTCGTCCACAAATGTTTCTAATCAGGAGACAGAGTTAATCACTAGTGGAGCGTTCACCTCTGGTGTGAGGGGTCCCTGGTTCGATCCCAAACCATGTAAGTTTGTGATGCAGCATATCGTGTTTGTGGGTTTTCTAGCGGTTCTGGTTAATCATTCGCTTTCATTAATCATCCGTCTCTCCTAGCCTGCCGGACGTAAATGTGGAGCATGAAACAAGAATTTTCACTTCATTCAGTAATGACCCAATTGAAACTAATTTTTTGCCATTACTCTGCTTTCGCATCTGTTTATTTGTTTATTTAAATGTTAACTCATATGTTCAAAACGCTTAAATCGATGTGTAAATGTTCACTTAAACTAATATAAACAATATACAAGTATGTTCCATTGGCTAAAGAAAACGACAGTAAGCGCAAAAATATTATGGTGGAATAATATTCTTAAGTGTTAAGTAGTACGATAATAGTATTGGAGAATTCTCGGTAAGCTCATGAACATGATTATCATCGTAAGTTTGCGCGTACTACTATTGAATTCTGTAGATAATTAGGTAATTTTTAATTGGGGAAATTAATGTTATCTCCTAGGTAAATATCCTCGGGCTCTCACCCTGAACGCATTCCTTATCGAATCTACGACGAACTTGCATACTACTGTAGATATTAGCACTTTACTATCAAATCACTATGATTTCATATCGTTGAGTTTTTCTTAAGTGTGCATAAAATTCTCTTCGTAAATTCGGTTGGTGACCCAAACATGGCATTAGTAGCAGTGGCGGCCGGTAGGTTTTGGTTTCGGGTGTTGCAGTACGAACGATCGGAAGCAGAAGATATAAAGTGGACTCATTGACTAATCAACATAACTTTAGATGCAAATGCTATGCGACATGTTAAATTAAATAAAATTCTGTTTTTAAAATATAAAAAATGCAGAACATTTAATCCGATTAATCACCTTATTTGATTAGTAAGTTCATTCTACTCTTTTTGATTGGAACAAATCTGCCTAATACATGCTGGTTGAATTCTAGTATTCTTATTGTCAGGTCTTTTTCGATGGAAAGCATAACCTTTCTTGGGACATTCAGTTTCTTGAAAGTGTCAATTCTTTTTGATGAAAAAAAAAAAAAACTTCTTTTACTATTGCCATAGGTACAGTTAATATTAAATTCAGAAGCTTTGTAGATTCACTAAATATTTTTCTAGATTATTGTGAACAATTCATTCTAGCAAACTCAGTCCCTGGCAGTGATCCAAATTCCTCTTTAGTGTAGACAGAAGAGAGTTCGTAGCAGAGATTAATGTTATAAAAAAATGTACATTGAACACGCTTTATTCACAATTTATCTAGGAAAATTTAAAATAAATTGTGGAAATATATCTAGTGCATACAACATTTCTGCCATCAGATGTTCTGTAAATTTGATTTTTTTTCGAACACTCCTGAATTGCCCTTTGCTTGTTTTGTCTAAGCCTTAGTTGTAAATTTTTCCTCAGTTGAAAGCTGGGCATTTTTTTTTTTTTTTTTTGTAAGTTATTTACAGAAGTCATGATATGCACTTCATTCAGAACTTGTAGGTTATGTACAGAATTAAAGTACACACAATAAAATTAAATCTAATAACTAATAACCAAAACAGCTGATAGAAAAGAGATACTGGTATATGAATTGCGAATGTCACATATTCATACATAGGGCTGTCAACTGGCCGGCTTTTCATTGGCCTGGCCTGAGAAATTGCTGTTATTTTGATTAAAGCCGGTGACGGGTACAAACTACTCCCAGTTTCTTTATAACCTTTTTTTTTTTTTTAATTTGTATCTAGTTCGAAGTATAGATATTGAAAAGTAGCTGTCATTCTGTAAACTCAAAACTGTTACCTTTCACCATCTATCCACGATTAATATATGTGTTAATGTACTTTTGTTCACGATAGTACATTTCCTTTCCATGGATAGGTCCGAACAGAGATACTTCACGCTGAGATTTATATCATAGAGAATTTTGAGGAAGTGCCGTTTTTTTTTTTTTTTTAATTTTACAGAGTTGACAACCCTATTCATACATCAACACACACACGCACACACACATGTGCGTAAAAGAAAAAAATACATTCCAAATCATCCGTCTTGGTTGTTACGCAATGCACCATGAACACAATATACTTCCACATGAGGGGAAACACTGTTTATCAATGTCATACGTTCTGGAAAGCAACCTTGAAACCTGCCAGATATAGGAACAACATGTTAGCTGGGAGGGGTTCAAAGTATTTGAGGAAGGCCCAATACGTCTACGAAATAACGAACCTGTCTTATACTGAACCCGAAAAGATAAGTAATTCTTAATTAGTGTCATCTATATTTTTAGAAAAAATGATAGAACGATTATCTCTGTAAGAAAAGAAAGAGTACATGATGAGGCGTAAAATAAAATATTTAGCCTACATCAATCATTTCTCTGTTAAACAAGTATAGTTCGTTAAGAAAGTCTACAAATGCTAGTCGAGTTTCGAAATTTTGGGGAGGTCCGGAGCCGGTGGACCCCCTCGTGGCTACGCCTCTAAGCATTGCTAACTAGTCCCAAATTCAATGTGGCGTTCCCCACCATACAGTTTTATCAAGAGTATAAAATATACTTATTTTATAAAAGAAATATGTATATACTAAAATAATACCCACAGAGGGGGGGGGGGAGATTCTGCATATTGACTTATTAATATTTGGTTCACAAATTACTGTAGAAGAAACCTTCATTATATAAGCTAAGAATTAACTTGTAAATGCGGATCTACTTTCATTTGATTTCTGCTCTACTACATATTTTCTTTCTTATTTTGTAATTCTGCTATCACTTTTTTTTAATTGTCATTATATTGATTTGCTTCAGTATAAGTACCGTAGTTTAAAAATACGAATGCATAAAACAAATTCCATTTGTTAATTGCTAGTGAAATAAAATTCAGAAAGCTCATTTAGCGCGAAAAAACCTTCTCATTTACTAGAAACCGTGCTGTGTTGCAGAAGCACTGCAACGACCAAACCCTTTAACTTCTGAGATAGGGGAAAGGAGACTTAACATGTGCTCCAATTCCCGCGCTGAAGGAATCTGGTCATTGTATGCTCGCTGCAACACAATATAAATTAGAGACTCTGTGACGGATTATTTTTCGCTTTTTAAAACGGATTAACGAAACGGACAGTTACAGAAGTAAAAAAAAAAAAAAAAAAAATGTTATTTAAAGTATATATGGAAGTATTAGAAAGTATTTTTTCTGTGTTATTTAAAGTATATATGGGAGTATTAGAAAGTATTTTTTCTGTTCTTTACTACTATTGTTACTGATGTTTTTTTTTCTTGAAATATTTTGGTCGTTGCGCAAAGCTGCAACACTAACATTAACCGCCACTGATTAATAGTGTACTAACTCAGGCTGCAAACAATGGTCGTTTACGTAAAGGTGATACATAAAAATACTATCACAACTGCCTTTGTGTACGTGTACGTGTAGCATACATTACAGCTTCCAAAAGAACTGCAAAATTTAAATGAGTACGTATGTTCATGACACTGATTGTGCTGTACTGCTAGGGAAAGTAATACTAAATACAAATTTAAGCGTTTAGTAACTTCAGTGTATTGACTTTATTGCTGGTCAGTACGTAGTTCAGTAATGCATGTTACATACTTTGTTGTATAATCTTGTAAAGTAGTACTCTATTCTCTTGTCCTTAGATATTGAAGTACTTTCAAATAATTGATTATAAACAAATAAACAAGTAATTTACTTTTAACTCTTTAAGGAAAGTTGCTTAAATTAAGGAAAAAAATTAAATAAAAACTTTCAGTTTAACGTACCACGATTATGACCTTTAGGCTAAGGGACACGGATGATTAAGGCAAATGAATGATGATGGAAGAATTGGAGGAATTAGAATGTGGGAGGAAAAGGGAGTACCCAAGAAAAACCACAAACGTACTTCGCAAGGGATCGAACCAGGGACCGCATGCACCAGAGGTAAATGGCTACTACCGACCCACCGTGCCCCCTTACTTTAAGAAAAGAATGAAGACTAAAAGTAATATACTATATTGAAAATAAATCCTAAGGTGAATATTCGGACCCAAGAGGAATGGAAATGGAAAATGGCGGAAACTTTATAACGAGAAATTTAATAATTTAAACGATTTACCTAACACTGTTGGGGTCATTAAGTTTAAGAGGCCCAGGTGGGCAGATCATGTAGGCAGAATTGAAGAACGTAAAACTGTTTCAAATTTTTTACTGGAAACACAATCGGAAAAAAAGATCATTAGGAAGTCTTAGGTGCATATGAAAGGACAATATTAAGATGGATCGCGCAGAAATAGGAATACAAAGTAGAAATTGAATCCAATTGGCTGAGGATAGAAGTCAATGGAAAGCATTTGCAAATGTGGTACTGAACTTCTGGGTTCCATAGGCCATAGAGTGAGTGAGTTAATAGAGTACATCTATAGTTCTATTTAAGTCTTCCAGAGATGTTTATTTTTTTTAATTCCACCTTAAGACATTACACTGAGAAAAAAATTGTATTTGGCGTACGTAAAATACAATCGTATGTTGCATTTGTAAATCCTTTAGTTTTTTGGACTTAACGTACAGTAAACGTATAACTGAAAACGCATGTTTTATAATGCTTTCTGTATGTGTTCCATCTGTACGTACTTTCCATATTGAAACAATATAGACGGTCGGAATCTCACATACAAATAGACGTATATAACATATAACTGACAAAGGTAACACATGTATGTATGTATGTAACATAAGGAAGACTGTTAGATATCAAACATCTGCAACGGCATGATGTAATACTTAAGGGCAGTGCCTATGTAGCATACGGATAATGTATGCTCCGCACTGATTTCTGTAGTAAGCAAGAGGATTCCGTATTTGTACAATATACCGCTGTCCGGAGAACGAATTTTTCTCAGTGTATTTTGTCACCTCCAGTAATTGGAAAAAAGATAAATTTAACTATAGGGAATAGAATGTGTTTCTTTTCAATATTTTGTGTTTATGGTCTTTTAAATCAGTTATAGTTACTCTGATTATTTACATTATTAGTGACAACTTTGTTTAAATGCTTTAGAACTTGATCGATACGGAACATGGCTACCACTACGGCGTGTGGATTAGATTTTTTTAAGCTCTTGTCTGTTATATATGTTGATGGCATTTTTATACTCCAGTTTCTGCTTACAATTTTATCAAATTTTTAGACAACTGTTCGACTCTTCGTGTATAGTGAGCGTATAGTACTTGAAGACAATTTGAGATAACTTCAAAGAACTACAACTCACTTAAAATTCCTAAATCTTCAGCCTTACAGTGTGCAGCTTATTGAATCAAATTGTAAGCTTATCATTCAACGTAAATACTCTAAATCTCCGTAGATTATATAAAAATTTCGGACTAACACTTTTTGACTCTTAATATTTAAATTTAAAATTCTAAATTGTACACCGTATATATGGGTTTCATTACAAGAATTAGATAGAATAAATCTACAGTGGAAGATTTTGGCTATCATATCGTGTGGGAAGAAATATAGAGCATATTACCCGTCATCCAGATTTTGCGAATTTTTCTTTGCTCATTACTCTTTTGTTATTCACATAAGAGTAGAAATATTTGCTCGAATTCTTTTTAGATAAGGAATTCCATGAAGACGAAGTTTGGAAAGTGTAAACAGACTTTGGCATTCATCACGGGAAGCTATTCGTTTGCTAGTGCTCGTGCAGCATTTACATATACTTCAATGCCAGATGCCAACTTTTCCCTTTTTCTTTCTATCTCGTTCTGTGTGTGTTACATTGATTCGAGTCAGTTTTTCTTTTGTATTTTCTTTCTTTTATTTACCTCAGAACACACACAAATTTTACTCTTTCTGAAATGTAAGTATTCAGTTAGGTCAGAGAAAATAAGGTTTTTCTTTTTTTTCTGAGAAAGTAAATGTTAGAAGAGAAGTAACAACTTAGTATGTTCATCAGCAACCGTCATGCTGAAAGTTTTAACGAACATAGCCTTCTTTAAACAAAGGAGTACAATTTCTTTGCTTCCAAAAGATTATCATCCGAACTTCCTCCGAAATTTTAGCACTATTTTAATCAAGCTGTGATTTAAAAAAAACTGAGGCTATAATGAAACATTAATTTCACACAATTTAATGTGTATTTTCTTGAAAATAGAACCGATGCAGTGAATTTAGGTGAATTTTATATAATTCAAAATGTAATTCAGAAAGCCTTTTGACTTCTCATCTGTGTATCGTAGCTGAAAAGGTGAGAAGTTTACTTTTGCATGTTGTTATTTCAAGTTCATACTTCAGGTATTTTTAGAAAACTCTCACATTCTTTGTTTCCGAATTAGAGCAAAGATCTCTATCCACTAAGCCAAGTACTGTACATGGAATTGCCTTTGTGGTCTTTACCATCAAGTAGAAGACATGTTCGCACAAAATTGGAACATAAATTTCTCTTCAAACCAAAATCCTTCCCTACTCAGGCTAAAACGTGTAATGTCATGATAGTATAAAATTCAATTAAAGAGACACTAATGAGTCAGGATCATTGATAAAACAGTGATTTCCAGTAACTGAATCTCTTTCTATGTTATTGAGAATACTTTGTCTACTGTAATAATAAATAGTCGATTATTATTCAACAAGTAAATTAAACCAGAGGTCAAAGATTCCATCTAAAACGAAGGTCATAAAATTGAAGCAAGATCTTATGTTAAGGAATGGATTATAATAATACGTTAATTATTATTAACTGAGACTTTTTTAATTGTAAATTTGTTTCTCCCCTAGAAGAATAACGTCGTGAATTTTGCTCACAAGAAGTGGTTTTGATCTACAGGATGAAATGAATAATGGAAAACGAAACAGAAATAAGTTCATATGACAGAAAATATTAATCCTTACTGTATTTAAATTGCATTGTAAATAAGATTTACGTGAATAACAAGATTTACGGTTACGCTACTACAGTAAAATGCAAACAATTGAAATGTAAATATATTACATTATTATCTAAATATACTACGCTGCTGAAATATACATCCGTGATCCGTAATCGTGTTTAATTAAAAATGTAAATAATTTTAAATCCAAGTGTCATTTTACTTTACAGCTCAAAGATATGTTATTCTGCCCCTTATCCATTGTGATCAAACAGTTATTCCCAAATTTGATTGATTGATTGATTTGTATCTGAGGCAAGTACCCCACTGTCAATTGAGCCTGAAATCGCGCGCGCTATACACTTAGCCAGAAAGGAGTACAAAGTTTCACCTTAATCTGATTTTTTTAATATAAAAAAGCTATATGGGGTCATTTATAAATTAAATATTTACATAAGCCTATAGCTTAATAACATTTGTAAGAGTGACTCTACAACTGTTCGGATTTTTATCGTACTTTCTTCATGCATCACATTTGTGTCTTTTTTGTCATATTTTTTACCATTTATTGCTGCACATCTTCTAACAAAACAGTACGTGGGTACAATTTATCATATTAAGAAATACCCTCTCTTTCTCTCTCGGAAGCACAATGAAACAATAAAAATTCTGCAGTTTAAAAATTCATAGTATAGGAAATATTTCAAAAGGAACATTGGAGATACTATTTACTTACAGCATAACGCAGATATATAGTATATACCAGTGTTGGGCAAAATCAATTGAAATCAATTGCAATTGATCAATCAATTGAAAGTAATTGCTCTGAAAATCAATTGCAATTGATTTCAATTGCAATTGATTTCAATTTGTAATTGACAATTAATTTCAATTGCAATTGAATTCAATCATAAAATTTGCAATTAAATTTTCGTCAATTGTTAATTGTTAATTGGTCACCAGGCAATTGAAACTTTTAATTGTTAATTGTCAATTGCAAAGGGTGCAATTGAAACATTTAATTGTTAATTGCAATTGACAATTGAAACTTGTAATTGTTAATTGTAATTATTAATTGCAATTGAAATCAGCAATTAAAACTGAAGATAAGAAGATGTGTGTGTATTGTGTTGTCCACTTGTTACTGTTTTACATATTTCAAATAAGGTACTTATAAGAAATGCTGGATACCTACCATCCCTCCCCCCCCCTGGGAAGAAAGCCAGGAAACTAAGTATTTTTTTAAAATATGTTTATGGTTCTATCCCCCTCGAAAGAACTCTATATGCCCGTCATGCATACAATAGGAATGGGCACCAGCGAGTTCGAGCGAGTTTTCTTTAAAACTCGACTCGACTCGAAGCAGACATCTTTGAGCTCGACTTGAGATCTCGGCTCGAAAAATTTCCCCCAACTCGACTCGAATTCGGATCGAGTTTCCAGTCGAGTCGAGCCAATTCGAGCTAAATCCTTTGTGTAGTTCCAAGTACTACTATCTTCAAGTATCCTACATAGACAATATAATAATCAATGATACTACTACTACTACTATAATTAATTATCATTATAACACCGTGTACCTGTATAAACATGGAATATAGGCGGTTTGTATCGGAATACTAAAAATTAGTTGACTGTCGATCTTGGTCGTCAAGAAATCTTCAGGAGGCAAGGACATCGGTCACGAGGTTCTTGGTTTGAGTTCAGGAGGAGCAAGTATTCGGGCTCGAGCCAAAAATTGTTAGAAGTTATGGGACTCCAGCCAAACATGTTCAAAACTGCTCGACCCGGGCTTAGGGTTGTCAACAGCTCAAGCGGCTCGCTCACAGCTTATTCACTTATCGAGCCGAACCGAGAAGTGAGCCGAGCCAACAGCTCTTCCAACCGAGCCAGCTCCAGCCGATGGCTCACACGAGCCGAGCCGAATTGAGCTGATTGATTACCCCAACCAAGCCCATTCGAGCCATCGGCTCAGTTGAGCTGACTCGAACCCAGCCTATGGACTCGTTTCAACGGAGCTGGTTCGAGCCATTGGCTCCAATCGAGCCGAGCCGATGACTCGTCTTTACCGAGCCGGTTCAAGCCATTGGCTCAATTGAGCCCAGTCGATGGGTAATCTCAACCAAGCCAGCTCAAGCTGTACGCTCAGTTGAACCAAGCCGAGTCGGTTGACATCACTATTCCGGTTGGGCTTCTACTTTGGCTAAAAAATTGGACCGTGCAGTTCTCAGCCTTGATGGTAAGAACTACAAAAAATGATAAGAAATCTTTAGTTTTACGTCTCACGCTTATGTCGGATAGGCTAAAGGAGACGGTGATGATAGGAAATGAATGAAATGAAGAAAGTGGGAGAACCCCGAGAAAATCCACGAGCACAGTGTTTGTCCACCACAAAGTACAAACTGCGCGAGCTGCGATCGAACCAGGGACCTCAAGCACCGGAGGTGAACGCTCTACCACTGACCCACCGCGCCAACTGGTAAGAACTACAGTATATACTTATATTGGTGCTCACGGCGTCATTAACTTGTTCCGCCACCAACGAATTTCAAGGTACTTTGTTCTGCATCTTTTGTGCGTGTTTTGTGTCGCTTTATGCGCCTATTCCCACATTTTGTGCATCACCGGAAGTGGGTCAAAATGGGCCTACAAATATGGCGGAACAAGTTATTGCTCTTCTGCCACCAATGAATTTCGAGATTGTTTCCTTCACATCGTTTTGTGCCGTTTTGTGCGTCTACTTCTCTTTTGTACGTCGTGGGAAGTGGGTTAAAATGAGTCCCCAAGGTGGGACGAAAACTATCAAGAGTTCCGCCACTATTAAATCTCGAGGTCGTTAATTTCACATCGCGTACCCTTTTGTACGTCTATTTCGACGTTTTGTGCGTCACTGGAAGACGGTCAAAATGGGCCTCGAAGGTGGGACGAAAATGACCCACTGCTCCGCCACTACCGAATTTCGATATCCTTCCTTTCGCATCGACTACTGAATTTTCGTGCTGTTTCGTGCCCCCATTTCCACGTTTCGTGCGTCACCAGAAATGGGTCAAAATGGGCTTCCAAAGTAGGACGAAAATGACACACTGTTCCGCCACTATCGAATTTCGAGGTTGTTAATTTTACATCGGGTACCATTTTGTGCGCCTATTTCGACGTTTTGTACGTCACTGGAAGATGGTCAAATTGGGCCTCGAAGGTGGGATGAAAATGACCAAGAGTTTTGTCACTACTGAATTTTGATATCCTTCCTTTTGCATCGACTAGTGGATTTTCATGCCGTTTCGTGCCCTTATTTCAACGTTTTGTGCGTCACCGTAAATGGGTCAAAATGGGCTTCCAAGATGGGACGAAAATGACCGAGAGTTCCGCCACTATTAAATCTCGAGGTCGTTAATTTCACATCGCGTACCCTTTTGTACGTCTATTTCGACGTTTTGTGCGTCACTGGAAGACGGTCAAAATGGGCCTCGAAGGTAGGACGAAAATGACCCACTGCTCCGCCACTACCGAATTTCGATATCCTTCGTTTTGCATCGACTAGTGGATTTTCGTGCCGTTTCGTGCCCTTATTTCCACGTTTAGTGCGTCACCGGAAGTGGGTTAAAATGAGTCCCCAAGGTGGGACGAAAACGATCAAGAGTTCCGCCACTATTAAATCTCGAGGTCGTTAATTTCACATCACGTACCCTTTTGTACGTCTATTTCGACGTTTTGTGCGTCACTGGAAGACGGTCAAAATGGACCTCAAAGGTGGGACGAAAATGACCCACTGCTCCGCCACTACCGAATTTCGATATCCTTCCTTTCGCATCAATTAGTGAACGTTTCGTGCCGTTTCGTGCCCTTATTTCCACGTTTAGTGCGTGACCGGAAGTGGGTCAAAATGGGCTTCCAAGATGGGACGAAAATGACCGAGAGTTCCGCCACTATTAAATCTCGAGGTCGTTAATTTCACATCGCGTACCCTTTTGTACGTCTATTTCGACGCTTAGTGCGTCACTGGAAGACGGTCAAAATGGGCCTCGAAGGTGGGACGAAAACGACCCACTGCTCCGCCACTACCGAATTTCGATATCCTTCCTTTCGCATCGACTACTGAATTTTCGTGCTGTTTCGTGCCCCCATTTCCACGTTTCGTGCGTCACCAGAAATGGGTCAAAATGGGCTTCCAAGGTAGGACGAAAATGACACACTGTTCCGCCACTATCGAATTTCGAGGTCGTTAATTTTACATCGCGTACCCTTTTGTGCGCCTATTTAGACGTTTTGTACGTCACTGGAAGATGGTCAAAATGGGCCTCGAAGGTGGGATGAAAATGACCAAGAGTTTCACCACTACTGAATTTCGATATCCTTCCTTTTGCATCGACTAGTGGATTTTCGTGCCGTTTCGTGCCCTTATTTCCACGTTTTGTGCGTCACCGTAAGTGGGTCAAAATGGGCTTCCAAGATGGGACGAAAATGACCAAGAGTTCCGCTACTATGGAATTTCGAGGTCGTTAATTTCACATTGCATAACCTTTTGTGCGCGTATTTCGACGTTTTGTGCGTCACTGGAAGACGGTCAAAATGGGCCTCGAAGGTGGGACGAAAATGACCCACTGCTCCGCCACTATACCTACCGAATTTCGTGGTCCTTCCTTTCGCGTCGAGTAGTGAATGTTTCGTGCCGTTTCGTGCTCTTATTTTCACGTTTTGCGCGTCACCAGAAGTGTGTGAAAATGGGGGTCCAAAGTGTGACCAAAATGACCCATTGTTCCGACACTATCGAATTTCTAGATCGTTTCTTTCGCATCGTTTAGTGATTATTTTTTTAAAAGTTTTCTGTGCCTACTTCCTCGTCTTGTGCGTCACCGGAAGTGAGTTAAACGGGCCTTTAAAGTGGGAGTTAAATGGCTCACTATTCCGCCACCACTATTCGGGGTTGGTTCTTTCGCATCGTTTAGTGTGTATTTTGTACCGTTCTGTTCGCCTACTTCCACGTTTTGAGCATCACCAGAAATGCGTCAAAATGGTCCATCAATGTGTGAGAAAATAGAGCCATTATTCCGCCACTATCGAATTTGGGGGGTCGTTTCTTTCGCATCGTATAGTGCCTGCTTTGTACCGTTTTGTGCTCCTATTTCCACTTTAGTGCTTCTATTTCCACTTTAGTGCGACAACAAAAATGGGTCAAAATGGCCTACAAGTATAGCGGAATAACTTAATGCTGTTCCGTCACCATCAAATGAGGTCGTTTCCTTCACACTTTTTATACATGATTTGTGTCGCTTTGTGCATCAGTGGAAGAGGGTCAAAATGGACCTTGAAAGTGGAATGAATATGTCTTTCTCTGCCATATTTGTAGGTCACCTTTGACCCACTTTCGTTGGCCTACAAAACGTGAAAGTATGTGCAGAAACGGTATAAATATGCACTAAACAATGCGAAAAAAGCGACCTTGAAATTCGATACTGGTGGGAGAGTGGATCAGTTTTCTTCCCACATTGAATGCCCATTTTGACCCATTACCATTGATTCACAAAACGTGGAAATAGGCTTACAAAACGGTAGAAAACACGCACAAGACGATGTGAAGGAAACGACCTCGAAATCGTTCCTGACGGAACAGCATTAACTTGTTCCGCCATATTTGTAGGATAACGTTGACCCATTTCCGGTGACGCAGAAAACGAGGAAATAGGCGCACAAAACGACACAAAAATGGAAATTTAGCTTAATTACATGGAAATTTTAAGTTTGTAAGCTTAATTATATGGAAAATGTTATACATTTTTCCTTTAAGTTGGTCTACTTTACGTTGATTTGGGACTTTTAAATTGTATTCATTTCTCCACTGAAAAATATGTATAATTCAACAAGTTGATTTGATTTTGAGTTGCTTTTGGGGTTTAACGTCCCGGTCAGCAGCGAGGCTATATGAGACATGGACTTACTGATTAACGTGGAATCCGAACCACATGAGCTCCCGCAGGGAATCGAACCCGGGTTTCCCACGCCAAAGGCGCGTACGCTAACCGCTTAGCCACGGAGGAGCTCTATGATTCAACAAGGAAATATTTATTAGTTATAATTATAATAATTATCTATATAATTGAATTCATTGTAATTTGGTCCATAACAAACACTTTACCATTTCATACTAGCTGTTATACCCGTTCTTCGCACGGATCAGATAAAATATCAATGTAAACAAACTGAACAACGGTAGAACAATTAAG
Source organism: Thermobia domestica (assembly GCF_964235325.1). Classification (NCBI taxonomy): domain Eukaryota; kingdom Metazoa; phylum Arthropoda; class Insecta; order Zygentoma; family Lepismatidae; genus Thermobia; species Thermobia domestica. The sequence goes on from NC_137464.1 coordinate 127,079,184, forward strand.
AAACATTTCTAACATTGGATATATTTTGTGTGAATATATATCCAACAACGTACATGTGCTTTCATTGGGAAGGCCGATGGGGCTGAATTTGAACGTAAACACTATCGGGGGTGTCACTATACGTCTGAGCAACCCCGATAAATATGGATTCGACACAAATTCTACTACTTTTACATGTCCCGGTGAACACCCCCTCAGACCCCCTTGGTTCGTATTGTGAAACAATCTCCTCTGCCCCCCCCCCCAACCCCCAACTAATACCACGAAAACTATGAATGTGACACTAACATCTGCCATTTTCTACTACTTTTTACATATGCCGGTAAAAATCCCTATAATCCTCTGGTTCCAATTTTGGAAAAAACAATGCGTCTGGTCCGCAGCCGATGGGGGCTGTATTTGGAAGTCAACGCCTGTGGAAGTATCACCATTCATCTCAGCGACAGCTAAAACTATGGATTTGACACTAATATCGGTCACTTTCCATTAGTTTTACATGTCTCGCAATTCCCCACCCCCGGTGACTCCCGGCCCGCATACAATGCTGGCTAAATTTGAAAATCATCGCTAATGAAAGTATCACCATTAATCTCAACCACCGCGAAAACTACGGAATTGACATCGGTCATTGTGGATTATTTTTACATGTCTCGTGATCCCCTTCATAATGCCCCCGTTTCTTATCTGATGGGGGCTAAATGTGAGAGTAAACGCGGTCTTGAGTTTCACCAATGAGCTCAGCTACCCCGAAAACTATGAATTTGACATTAATATCGGTCATTTTTGATTATTTTTTTACATGTCTCGGAATTCCCCCCTCTGGTGACCCAAGGCCCGCATACAACGGTGGATGAATTTGAAAGTCATCGCTAATGGTAGTGTCACCATTGATATCAGCAACCGCGAAAACTATGGATTTGACACTAATATCGGTCATTTTGGATTACTTGTACGTTTCGGTATTCCCCCCCCCCATTGACCCATGGCCCGTAGCAGAATACGGTGAATTTGGAAGTTAATGCGATCGGAGTTTCACCATTGATCTCAGCGACCGCGAAAACTATGAAATCGACACTGATATCGGTCATTTTCTACTACTTTTACATGTCCCGGTAAACGCCCCCCTGAGACACCCTGGTTCGAATTTTTTCGAAAAAGCTTTGCCTTGGTGTGAAACCTGGACCAAGGTATCTTTGACTAAAATTTGGTAACTCTCGGTCGACTTGTCTGGTCCCCAGGCCGGTCCCGGTAAACGTCTCCTGGAGACCCCATAGTAAGGAATTAAAAAAAAAAACTCTTCGTCTTGGTCTGGGGCCTAGACCAAGCTACCCGTGACCAAATTTTGAAAAGTTTCGGTCCACTCGTCTCGTCTACAGGCCGCACAAAGATAGACACACAGACACACGAAGAAACTATTTTATTTATATTAGAAAGGTCAGATCCGTTGTTATTGTATTAGTGCGATGCTTGAGCGATTGATCGTAGAAATTCAAACTCCGATGAGTGATAATTTTATAGGCTTGTATTATTACAAGTTTAAACTCTTTAGTCAGTAGAGAAGAGGGCGTGAATCATGGGTCAGAGTTGATGACAATGGGTTTTGGCGGGTCTGTGGGTCACAGTGGGTAAGAGTGATTTATGGTGGGTGGTGGGTCAGAGTGGGTCACGGTGGGTCGTGGGTCACGACGGGTGGTGAGTCAATTGGTCGTGGCTAAAGTTTTCATTGCCCCACGCCCTCTGAACTACAGTGTTGAAAATTAATCAGTGAAAATCAATTGCAATTGATCAATCAATTGAAAGTAATTGCTGTGGAAATCAATTGCAATTGAATCAATTGCCAATTAATTTCAATTGCAATTGAATTACAGAATTCAATTGCAATTACTTTCCACTGCAATTACTTTCAATCAATTGATCAATTGCAATTGATTCTCCTTTTTTAATGGCCAACTGCAATTAACAATTAACCATTACTTATTTCAATTGTTAATTGCAATTAACAATTAAATTTACAGATTAATTGTTAATTGTTAATTCAATTGAAATTTGCCCAACACTGGTATATACATACATACATTTTACAGTGAAATCAAAACAATGTAAAGCAATAGATGCAAATGTCACCCTTGAACTGAACGTGAAAAGATATTTCGATTGAGTAATGGTCCATAGAATAATAAATACTGCGTAAATGTCAGATGATCTAAAAAGTATTGAGCTTTTCACGCATAAATTGGCGTTAGTGTCCTAAATCTCAAGGTATATGATTAGCAACAGTTCAAGCCATTTGACAGCTGACGATTGAAGCTGGTAGACGTACAGAAAGTATTAGAATTCTTATAAGTTATAATCAGACGTAAGGTATTGTACCGTCCCACAAAACTGTGCTATAGTTTAAGACTTTATTTTGATAAAGCAGTAAATGCTTGGCAAGCATGGAAGAAATTTGTTCTGTGTATGGGCAAGCAACATCCAGTCGCATTCATTCTGGAAATTTCGATGTCCAAAATGCTGTGAGCAACCAATCACAGTAAAATGGATGATATTCTGGCACAAATCGAGCAAGACAGGCATGTAAACAGTCATGACATAACCAATGATCAAATCGCCCATCACCAAATAGTTTTATACCATTTGAAGAATGCTGGCTACAGAAAGAAGCTTGACATTTGCGGATACATGATCTGATAAAAAAAAAAACTCGATCTTGTGTCTATGTGTGTTATCTCTAGAATATTCATAAAATACATTCGCTAAGAGGTTCAAATCTCAGTGGAATAGAACAGAAGAAACAAATATTGTCGAACCGAAGGAACATGAAAATATACCATCATTAATAACATTTTAGAAATGTAAAATATCCGTATCTAACGTTAGAATCTATCTTTTCATAACGAAACGAAATTTGGTTTTTTGGTGCAAGAATACTCGAAGGCTCCTTTGTTATAGTAAATTCTTAGTTTGATTAAGTGACACTTTGTTTCTATACAAGTCTCAAATTGCGAAACAAGATATTAAATGAAAATTTCGTGGCGGTATGGTAAAGGGGTAGAGAGGAGCATAAAAAGCAGGAACTACATCTCACACAAGAAGCCTGTCATGGCAGGAATATTAATAAGAACACGTCCTGGTTCTTCAAGAAAGCACGAAGGGAACAAAGAGTGTCTATTCGACGCTACATTGCACACTGATTATTTTATAAATACATACAAGTAGCAGAATTCGTCAAATCAGATGATAAGATGATCAGAATATAAATTTATATTCCAGATACTTAAACATTTTCTTAAGTAGGTACTTAAACATTTCCTCAAGTATAAACTTGCTTGCTTAACACTGTAAATTACCTGAAAACCTACATACACGTTACGAAGTGCTTCAAATAACTCTTTGCGATACTGATATGTCTTATGGCGTTGACAACAATATATTTGGGTGCGTATATCATATCATTTACACAGAATGGTATATCACTCAAGTCAGAAATATTCTGTAGAAATTTTCAATGTCATGTAGTATTTCGAGATTAAGAGTTAGAATGCAATTTCTAAAGTGTTTTGTCTATGAAACTGGAATATTGAGCAGTAGATATTTGAATATTCAAAAGTCATAGATAAATTAAGTGTTTTTATTATTTAAGTATTAGATATTAGGTATAATTTTTTTAATATTATTCAATTAAATTATAATTTTGACAAACAGATATAGTCATGCTAATTTAGCAGAAACATACAGTAACCTTCAATTTCTTCTTTGTAGTAGTAGATCCAATCTTAGTGGCACAATAAATAGACTATAGAAATAGAAATAACATAATGGAATATCTAGAAATATAAATAAAATTGAGCATATTATTTTGGATTATGTTAAAATAATTTTCTGAAATCACTTTTACATTAAAAGTGTACTTAACACTTGTAGTTATGATATAGATAATATTTCCAGTTAATGAGTTCTTATAATATTTGTTTATTTATAATCATAATAGATTAGATATTGCTCACGTATTTGCATTCATAGTTTGTGTGTGTGTGTGTGAGAGAGAGAGAGATGAAGTTCCTTTTATAAATTGTTTGTAGCATTCCAAAAGTAAAATTTTCGATGTTAATGTTCATCATGTTACTTATATTTCAAATCGATTTTTTCGTGTTCCAAACGGATTAAGAAGTTTTAACCTAGAGTCTTGGAGCAATTTGGGAAATATTTGAATGAATATCTTTGCTAAAACCCAGAAAAATTACATTTGGAGCTAATGTGCTGATCAATCATCATCCAGTTTGATACACTCAATCGAGTCAGCCACATTCTTTCCTGGCGCCAGGAAGTTTTTTGTAGGAGATATACATTTATGATAAATGATTGTTGATATTCTCGTATAGTTACTTTCAAAAATATTTGAAATCCTCACTTACGATTCCAGAAATAACCCTTATGTTGAACATAAAATCATTCAAATGTTATTTCTAAATATTTTCAGAAAATTTATAGGAAGGCTTTAAGTTACATTTTTACTTTTGAAAGATAAGATAAAATTTTCATTAAAAATTGGCGGCTATTAACATGAAAATGTAAATTTATGTTCCTTGTCGTAAATCTTCGGTTTTAAGTCCCATGATTACACCCTTCAAACTAAAAGAGACAGACGATTAAAGAAAGTGTATGATCATGAAATAATTAGTGAAATAAGAAGTGGGAGGAAACGGGACAATCTAGACAAAAGTCAGTGATATGATAATGCCCACCACAAACGCACATATTCTGGGATCGAACTATGGACCCGTAGGACCAGAGGTGAGCGCTCTTCAATTGTACCATCGACAATAGTTGTACTGTTATATATTTTAACTATACCATCAGCTCCAAAGATTTTATACGAGTTTTTATGACAATAGAAAGCGGTTTTCTTTTTGGAGCAGTTTTGGAAATGAATACTTGATTCCGTTTGTGTATTGGTTACGCAAAGAACCAATATAAAAGATGAATTACAAAACGAATTATACTTATATAACATTCAAAAATTACACATGGGAGTTTATAAAATATTTCCAATTTATCCTTTCTTGTTTGCGTGTTATCCTCTGAGTTTATTTTCTTTATTTTCACGTTACCCAATGCTAAATTTTACATTAATTTTTGTGGTTAAACATAACTATTGATCGGAAAACAGATAAAATCTTCGATGCTGAATTGTTTTCTTATACAAGTAATTATATTGAATTTCATTTAGTTCAAAACAGTATTTTTTTCAATTATTCGAAAGTGTTGTGATTAGAATCCGAAATATAATTTTACGATCATGAAAGAGCGTTTTAACTATGAATGATCCAGCAAGAACGAATATAATCTTCATTTAAAAGATACAGAAAATTCTAACTTTTTGTAGTTGTAACGACTACAATGTCAGTTTATGTTATGTACTGTCCAGAAAATTGATGCCATTTAAAGTAAATACCTATGCATACAACTTCTAACGATTAAACTTTTTATAATGTAAAAATAAAATCTTATTTTAAAATTCAATAATCAAATAAATACTTTTAAATATATACGACATTTATTTTAATTAGATAGTGTAATTCGCACATACCTAGGTCAAAGAATGAGTGCTTTGTAACAATTTCAACGCTTTGATTTTTTTAACAGTATAATTGTACTTGCTTAAATGTACGGAAATAATTTTAAAATCAAATTAAGGAGAAAATGTTATTATTCATTTCGTATAAAAACTTGATGTTTTAATCTGTTTTCAAAGTTGTTAATAAAATAGAAGTTACTTCTCATCCTGTGAGAACAACATATTTGAATAAATGCAGACTTTTGAGTATACAGTATAGTAAGACATGCAATTTGAAGTCGAAGTTCCAATTAAGCTTTCCTTTCTCTTAATTTATGATTAGCAAGACAGAAAAGTATGTCTTTAGAGTAACTAAAAAACCTGATCATTTTTATAATGAAAACACACCAAAGAATAAGCTTGACAAAAGAAGGAAGAGAATTGTATTTATTTACCTTTATAGTTGTTTCCGAGGCTATGAAGGGAGAGAGAGAGAGAGAGAGAGGAACAAGCAAAGCTCTTGTTGATTTTGCTTCTTGATCGCTGGTGAGGGCTCCTTTCTCCAAACATTCTATCCCATCTTTTTCATGGAGTTCTCGTGAAAGCAACCCATCCTCTGTGTTTCATTCATATACATCATTTATTTGTGCAGCTGGGTTTAACTACTGACGTTCCCACACAACATGAGTGCTCGTTCTTTTCGCTGATCGATTGAACCAGCAAATTCTTCCTTTGCGTCCTTCGCAACACGAAGAAAATAGCAACGCAAATCAAGACGAAGACATATAGAATCATTGACGTTTTAAATTAATTCGTTTTAAGGCTTTTACTATAGATTTTAGAGGGCAAAATGATAAGTTAAATAAGATACCGCCAAACTCAGAACTGTTGAGAAATCATTGACACAAAATGTTCAAATTATTAGGCCAATTTTAGAATAGTAAACTAGGCCTATGTCCTCCCAAAATTTATCAAAATCAACCTACCTTTGATTATTACGTATCTTGTGAAAGGAATTCAATCTCGAATTTTCTGTAAAACTGTATCAAAATTTATTTTGTACTGTGGACACCAAAGAGTTGCCTGAGTAAAGGGACGTCACAGTCTATTCATATTTAGAATTTGTGTTACGCATTTACATGAGATCGGCTTTTATTAAAAATGTAAAACGTAATCCTTTGTGCATTACGAATTCGTGAATAAAACTGAAATTGCGTTTGTCATTTCAACTCAAATTTGGTCGTAAAAACTGTATTGTATTTAGTTATCAACGTTTTCTCATGAATTTGCCAGTCCTTTTAAGCATACTGTATAGAATTGTGAATAGGAAATTTTATATTGCTTTCGATTAATTCAGTTAGAGAGTCTTTATCCATCAACCTTCTTACCTTCAACTTAAACGAATACTCACATATATATTTTCTGTATAAAGAATAGGAAATTTGAGTATTATAAAAAATGTTCTCTATCCCCATTAGAAGTGAATTTGTCGAAACATACATTTTCTTATATTTAGAATTTAAATACCGAATTCCACGCCTCCAAATTGAAGGAATCCCCCCATTTAGCAGTTTCACAATAAAGAGTCGAAATTTGTAAGATAGAAATTGCCTCTTTTTCCTATTTAAGAGCGGAATTTACGAAAAATGCTGAAACACGTGTTCGGTTGTTTTTTTGACGAGATAAACATACAACAAGTTTTTACTTCACAATGTGAGATACTTCATCCTTAGGAAAAAGATTTGAACTCCCTTTAACCTCTCTTAGGATACATATTTTAAAAATCCTTTTTATTATTTGATTTCATGGCAAAGGAATTTCATGTCCAAATTGTGCTTCTAACTATAGTAGAATGGCCTCTATGTTGATGAGTCACTTTTACATAATAGTATAGATGTGAAAAGAAAAATTCTGAACCTTGTCAACACACCCGAAGTAAAACTACCTATATACTGTTCTGTTGTTCGATCACAATTCATTCCACCTAATAACTCAATTTCACCGAAATTGGCGTTTACCATTATCTTTCCCCGAGCCACTCATGTATAAAGAAGCTATATAAAATTGGATCCATAGCTTCAGTGAAAAATGAACCATAGGAGCACCAACCGGTTATCAAACCTGATAATGAGCACCAAAGCCTGAAATTTTATTTATACATGAAGTAGCTTCATTTGGTTACACTTAAGTTTGAACATACAGTGACAATATCTGAATCAATTAGGTATGCTTATGACTTAATATATAAAATACAGTAGATATATATGTGATTTTACAGTTAAAAACATACTCAAATAATAATTCCAATTATGTAGATATTCTATTCAGTGCATGTGTTATGTTTATGATATTTGGAGGGTAGAATGAAATGTTCTTTATCTATTTTAGTAAAACATGTAATGAATATTAGCGTTATTATTTTATAATTTAATTTGAGATACTTTTTACTTTCGAACTCAACACAATAAAATTAATTCACCGAATTCGTTTATTGATCAAGGAGTTTGAGTTTTTGAATTGTCATATTTTTTCTATATATTGCACTTTTAGAAATATAAATTAATTGTGACATTGTGTTCAATAGTCACGTTTTCACTTTCTGCATTGATAAACGTTTTCTTTAAGTTTATTGAAACTACACTAAATGATAACACGATAGATTCAAAATTTAAATATTATTTGTTAATGACTTTAAACTGCTGCCAATTTTGTAATGGAACTGGAGTGCATTGAAGTACAGTATTAAGGTAATGAACATCATCAGAGTTTTTTTTCTTTTTTTGGTAGAAAGAAGAAATTTCAGGTGGACTCGCTAAGTTTTCCCTGAAACATTTTTCTCTTTTATATATTTGATTCTGTTTAAATTATTTGGGTTGTCTTTAGTTTTACATGCTAATTGGGATTTTGTGAGCCCGAATTATTCAAGTATTGTTATTATTAGACCATTTCAATGCTGTCCATTTAACCATTTATTTTCATTACTTCTATACCTCTTTTTGGCCTGCAGATTGCAGTTTGCGTCGCTTTGTCATCCGCGCAAGACACCACAGACTTTCTTCTTTCCTTGGCTTCAGGAACAAATGGATGTCAGATGTTGCAAGATCTAAGTTAATAATCTATTACCACGTTATTGCATGACATTCGGTTGAAACCACGGCTAGTTGCAGAAACTATCTCGTCGTTGAAAACGGGTTAAAGGCAACTCTCTTTACCACAACTGAAGCAAAATTGTTGAAAGATACTTTTCGCTTTTTCACAAGGATGATAAATTGCATGGAGGCGTCCACTACGGTTCCTTTGAAAACATAAGAATTTTAGTGCAAAACTTCAAACCCGAGCAGAAGGTCGACACTCGAATTCATATCTCTAAACTTGTGAAAACCATTATGAGGTATAGAAATGGGAATTTTAATTCGTGTTTTCTATATCCTTTTATAACATCAATATTTATGCCACAATAAAATGGTGAAAATGGTAAATCTTTATTATTATTATTATTATTATTATTATTATTATTATTATTATTATTATTATTATTATTATTATTATTATTATTATCTTTGTTAGTAATTGAATTGTTCTTGTAGGATTTTTACACGATTGGTGACTGATGATAAATAGATTTTGATCTATTACAATGAAATAACATAAATAAGTTGTTATAAAAGAGAATAACATGATCGTTATAATGAAGTAAGAATAATATGGCTGGCCCACCGTGAAATTTGCTAGGCTTTCGTGGTGAATCTTTGCATTATCTCTTATGTTTATACATATTCACAACATTTCTGTCACTAACATACTGTGTGCATTTGACATACCAAGCAAACCTTTGAAATGAATTTTGCATAGCAACTGCTTCTTGTTTTTAAAGTTATAAAAATTGATGCAAATCCATGATGTAAAGAATAAGGTTTCTGTTTTCCTGCACAATATTATTTGATTGTTAACCTTTCAAAAACAATATGCTGCTTTCATCTTCATAGCTAGACAAGAGTGAAACTTGTCCAAGTCGAATAAACTTTGCAGTTTCAACCACATTATAGAGTTTACTATAAGTTTGCTTAAAGGATTATTAAATACAGACCAATTTTATTTATCACTGTTGTAATCTAAATTTTGCTAAAGAAATCACTATATTATTAGAAAATTAAATTATATAAAAAAATGAATTAATACCATAGTGCTGAATAGAAAATGTTCTCTTCTAAATTATAAAATCATAAACTACTAAGTATTACAGTATTAATACAGTTGTGCTACAGTATTATTACTATAGTAATATTAAGATTGCAGACATAATGATTTACATAACGATACAGAGCACGATAATTGAAGGAAACATGAATGATGCCAGATAAACTTTTATCATACGTGCCTTAAAATGCGTTTTTTCATAAGTTTTCTCAACTGCTTTTGTGTCAATCATATACTACTCCATTCTTTAGAGAAAGGTTTCTCAATCTGGGGGGCGCAAAGATAGACGGAAGAGATAAATATAATTAGAATATAATACAGGAAAATATTTTTAATTATTATTTTGAACTTTGTTCTGATATATTTGTTTTTGTACATACTATTAAGAACAAAAAAAAAAAACGATCCACTGAACATTTCAACAGCTGCAAAGTTGTTCAATTTAAATTCAATTTAAATGAAAGAGGCACGATATGAAATTAATGAAAACTGCATATTAAATTCCAGAAAAATACAAAAGCAACAAAACCTGCATATTGAAATACAATTAAAATTGAAAGCTAATGAAATACCTGAGCATGATGTGATTTCACTAGTGCAGCAATGCTCGGTTCAATCTTCGTGACAAACATTATCAAGTCATTTGAAATACTCAGTAACGTTTTTAACAAGTTCTTAAAAATCAACATTACAGATCGCTTTATTTTTTTATCATTTGACCCAAAATTATGAGAGTTCTGAAGTTTTAAAATTCTCAAATGGCCTCCATTTTGAAACAGTATGATGGATCGGATTCGATGTTTGTAATATGAATGAACTGATCAAATTTGGTTTTAATCCATTCGCTTTTAAAAAACTTACTGTATCCACTATATGCAAGAAGTGGATTCTACTATTATAGAAATAGATGGATATCGTGAGATCGCAATACGTATCCCTTTCAACACGGTGAAACACAATTGTGCGGGTTGATTAAAATCGATGTAGAAGTGTCCTCTATTACTCTTGTGCTTTGAAACGGCGTGCAGTGATTGTGTAAGTTTATTTCAACGATTTGCAGTTGTTTTGGTTTGTGATAGGTCACTTTTGGCACGTACAAGAAGAAAGAAAAGTAGTGTTCTCAACGAAGCCATGACTGTCGCCGTGTTGAAAGTTGTATACTAAAAATCCTATACAAGCTTATTACAAACCAGAAATTATAAAGGGGTCGCTGGTAAGAGGATGTGATAGAATTGGGTCGTGATAGGAATTAGGTTGAGATCCACTGCTTTAGAGAAATCCAACTTTCACATGCTATATACTAAACGAAAAATTTCTACAATATAAGTAAAGTAATTGGAAAAAATAATTGTCCAAAGGTCAGGCACATACCAATCGGTAGATCTTACTGAGTAGAATAAGATTATATGCGTCAATCCAAATGGAAAATAATAAAAGCGAAAAAAAGCAGATAATAATAATAATAAAGCTTTCAAAAGCATGAAATGATTCATTACTATTATCTAAATATAAAAAATTTGAAGTATGTGCCAGGCCAAACAAATTAATATCAAAGAAGTTTCTGTGGTAACTTTATGAGGCATTAATTTGTTTGACTTAGCATAGCCTAATTTTTTTTTTATAGGCTACGTAGATAATAGTAGTAAATTATTTTCTGCCGTGTTTCATTATTATTATTTTCTGCTATTTAGCACTTTTATTATTTTCAACGTTTTAGCGCTTTCGTTGAAGTCGATTAATGTTTTTAAAATTTATTTTTTGATTTTAGTGCGTTTTTGAAATTAGTTATTTTCTTTTAAGTTTGTTTAATCTTTCCACTTTTTCGTTGCTCTAGTAGTTTAGTTGGATACCTGAACTAACAGTAAGATACTAACTTCCTATAAAATGGGTGAACCTAAAAAACATGAGTGACCGTTATATATATATATATATAGTTCTATACGTTACGGAACTATACATGAATCTACACAGAATATATACACTATCATCTGATGAGACATTTCGTGGTCTAACTCCAAAGAATATAATCAGATCCTGAAAACTTTGTTGGAACCTGTGAAACTGAAACTGAAAAAGAATAATTAAAATCGGTACATCTATGTTGAAGGTATGCGTGAACATGCATATAATGAAGTCGGTTAATTACAATATTAATATTGTCAGCCATGAAGAGTTACCTCGACCACAAGGAAAGAATACTCTTTCATACTAAAAGAGAATAATCAAAATTGGTACCTTTATGTCGAAAATCATAAACTTATGGTACGAACACTGTCAGCCACTGAAGAGTTTCATAGTCTACCTCAGAAGCCTGTCGTTAGATCCTTATGAAGTTTTACTCTTTCAAATAACAAAATAATTATCAAAATCGATGAACCTTTCTTCAAGTTATGAGTAATCATGCACAAAAAAAACTGATGATGAACACTGTCAGCCGTTGAGGAATTTCGTGGTCTAGCTTAAATCGTTATGAATTTTACATGTATTACATAATAAATAAATTATCACTTAATAATGTACAAATTTTTTATTAACATAAAACAAAATGAACTATTAAAATAATATTTTTCAGTGTAAATATTTGGTACACGAAAGGTGAGAGAATAGTTAAAGCATCCAAAAATAAAAATAACATAAGGGCAAGGTTGTGTAAACTGAAAAATAAACTTTCTTACAACAAGCTATAACATAATATCTAGCTGACTTCGATATGTGCTTTTGTAATTTAATTTATTGTTTGCAAAAACAGTTAAAAACAAAATATCTGGTGATGTTTTGGTGGACAAATACACAAATTTTTCAAAACTAAACAAAAGAAATAATTAAACTTTATTTTTTATACATAACAATAATATTTATCGAAAAACTATTATTTAACTGGTCTAAAATTCAAAATTCAAATCATTCATTCGGTTTCCACCATTTCGGATTCACTTCATTCCCTTCAGAGCTTCAACATGAAGTCTCTGCGTAGCTGTCGTCAGGACATTAAATATAAACTCAAAAAAAGTATAACTAATGTATAGTATAGTATAACAACTCAAAATTATCTATTAGCAATTTACATGCTTTTGTAGTTATTGTATGCTTTTTTCTTTTAATACCGTAATATATTTGTGCATTTAACTTATATGTAATTATTTCTTTTATTCTAAATATTAATTAATTACATTATACATTCTTCTTATTATTTTTATACAATCTCTTCTATTCTACTATCTGTAACATCTAAATAAAATGTCATAAATCATTTGGGTAATGGTCTCCATGTAACAGGCAATACACTATAACTATAATCCCACTATACTACCCATTCTATTATTGTGGTATACTAATACACTTTAATACTATAAAATCAATTTTATATTTATTATTTTTCATATATGTTACATGGGACCACACACACACACACACACACACACACACACATATATATATATATATATATATATATATATATATATATATATATATATTTCTTTTTTTTAAAGCTGTTTAAAAAGAAAACTTAAGTAATATAGAAAAAATATTATATCCATCTATGATTGATTGTTTTTTATTGTATAAGAAAATTATTTGTATCGTATTCTTAAAAAAAATAGTAATTCTGTACTTATGTAAATAAAATTGTGATGTTCCACCATCTCTTCATATGTACCAAGAAGTAGACATCAACTAATTTCTTTCTCCTTCACTTCTGAAAAAGTAAGCTCTTGGGTCGCCATCTTAATAGAAACTACAACCAAATAACGCTTCTGATTTGCTTTCGAAGAACAGGAGCTAAAGGGAAGCGGCTGACCATCGACAGGCACTTATTGTCTAACACTGCATATCTATATGCTATGGAATTCATCTAAAGAGATCTTCAATTAATAACGATGTTCAAAAATCTCCCATCAGTAGTAATACTTTAATATCCACAAATATACAGGAGATTTATGGATCAAAGTTCACCTTGCATTAACAGTAGATATCTATATGTAGTACACAGCACGTATAACATCAATAGCACGATAGTCCCCTAACTATTCCTCTTAAATTCTGCATAAGGTTCTGCATAACATCACAACGTAGAGAATGACGAGAGTGACAACATTAATCTATCAACTCGAAGAATACTTTTCATATCATACATTAATCTTCTTAATTCATAATTCGTCGTTTCATATGATCCAATATTTTATAACAATAATACATAATTACATTGTTGATTCATTCATATCGATTAAAATCTCATCTTACTTCATCATCTTCTCAACTTACTTATTTTCTTGCATTTCTCCCTTCAATTCATCACATTGGAATAGTAGTTGAATAAAAGTATATAAATATATTATGGAGGAACAGCTTAAACTACATTAAGACGTGTGCTATGATAAATGTTTGACTAAAGTTTTACTCTTAAGGCATTACCAGCTCCTAATGTACAAAATTTAGATTATTTTAAAAACTGCTGCATAATATATCCCATAACATTTGAGTATATAAGCTACTTTCAGATGTAAATTCAATTATTCATGGCAATATAAAAGTAAAGAATGATTCGTAGGACAGAAATAATTTAAAACTTCATAATGTAACGACACGAACACTTTACAAACCAAGAATCACTAAGGAAAAATGTATATTCAATATTCAATACAACTTTCTTTCCTTCTACCCCCAATTTTCTACCCTACGACGTGACATTTCAAGGAAATGTCATGACTTATTGCTTTCGTAGGTTCTACCATATATAATATTTTAATATAACAATTTTGCAAAATACTAAAGAACATAGAAAATAACTAATTAATAAATTAATATTACGAACAAAGAAAAGCAAATTAAGAAACAAAATGTAACGGTACTTTTGGGTCAGTTACAAATTGTCTTTATCTGAAGAGTATAAGAGCAAAATACTCTGTTAATGACCATAAAGAGGATCACGCGAAACTTACCTTTATGAATGAATGGGTTTGCGTTTTAAATAAGGATTGGGAATAAATATTTTCGACTAGATGCTTATACAATTCGTGACTCTATAACTGTTTTGAAGTTTGTATGTTAGAGTTACACGAAACGTACTTTCATGAATAAGTGGGATATGGAAAACTGCTGCCCGTGAAGATGTCAACGGATTAACTGCACAACCGAACTCGGCCGAAATGATCGCTCTGTATATTGCTAAGAAACACAATTCAAATGTTTACTTTCATTTAAGTTATTATGTAGAGTAACCGACGGCAATATTAACATTACAATTTTATAAGGCTCAGTCTGCGAAAATCATTTTAACAAGGAAGAGATTATAGAAAGCGAGATCTGAGGGAGATGAATAGCAACAATTGATTTTATTTGTTTCCACAAAGTAGGATTCACTGGTAAGATTTTGAATCATCTAACATAAGATGATCTTCGGGTTTGCTACGGGAGTAAACAAAAACTGAAGTGGCAGCAACGCCAGTTTAACATTTAGCTTTAGTTTATTGAACGATTTTGTAGAACACCACATAGAAACGAATCAAAAATATTTTCTAGCATTCACAATTAATAAAAATACTTTGCCAAAATCACAACTTCATTATTTTTAATTTTATTTACTTATTTTTCACTTTTACAAATAATTTCTTCACTTCTAGTGCTCCTCATAGTTAAAAATTCTATTGTTATAATTCACCAGTATTTTAAGATCTCCACTCGTTCTTCTCTGTTTGCACTTACTGCATTAAAATCCAATTCTAAACAAACCTTTCATATAAAAATTAAAGAATATTTCAAGTTGCTATTTCCTAATGGTTTAGATTTATCTTTACTGAAACAAAGAGTAAAAGTCGCTTGATTACTAATTTCATTAGTAGATCGGAAGTTAAACCCAAGGGAAACGATTCGGAAAGTTAATGCCTTTGATCAGAATCCTCAACCCCAATTCTGCTTAGCGAAGCTTTGCGGGCTCAGCAGTTCGTGACTTTATGCATGGCTTTCGGCAGGCATTCCTCATGAGGGTTGTAGCTTCTAGAAGGCCCTGCCACACAAATGCAGGAACTGGAACGAAACTAAAAATGATATAAGATACGAAGAAAGATTTGCAGAATAATTCCTCTTTTTTTTTTTTTTTTTAGTTTTTCTATAGAAAATACTCTTTAGGTCTCTTAACGTCATTGCTGTCAAGTTTTGGAAGTCTTTGTTATACTGTACATCTAGTATTTTATTAAATGTTTTCACTTTTATCAAGAATAATACAAAATGTATAATGTCGATATGTAAGTAGAACTGTGTAGAATTATATTGGAATCCTTATTGATAACCTGATATACATATAATTATGAAAAAATATTTTCCACTAATAACGCTTAACCGAAACATCGAAGATCACTATCACTGTTTGGAAATATATGTCTAAAAAGGCAGCTATTTTCATATTTTGATAAATACAGAGTCCGACAGAAAAATCTGACTGTTTGAAATTGTGACCATACTGATTATTTCTCATATAAAATTTTATTTCCGAATTAAAGTATGTCTCAGAGTGTTTTGTTTAATATAATTAGTTATGAAAAATCCCGAATTAGGGATGGTACCGAGACCGAGACGGACTTTTATATACCGAGACGAGACCGAGACCGAGACGAACTTTTAAATACCGAGACGAGACCGAGACAAACCTCTATAAGTCGAGACGAGACTTAGGTCAGTCTCGAAAGTCTCGGTCTCGTCTCGAATATTGATATTGATAAATACTAAAATTGCCTTCACTCAAAATTTATTTCGTTGCTGTGTTAGATAATATGAGAACGGTTGACTGATGTACAGTGGCGTATTTAGGGGCTGGTTGTCGGGCTCAAACCCCTCCCGAAATAAATTTGTGATAATTCTTTGCATTGCACGTACAACGCAAATGTTTCTTACTCGTTCCTCAATCCTCTCCCGAAACAAAATTCACTGCTGGTGCAAATAGAATTCTCGCGGTGTCACCCAGGTCCGCCCTGCATGGGTTCCCGGGGCCCAGCTTTAATTTTAAATGGAAGCAAGGGGTGAGTGGTACCTCGTTCGATAGATCTTGAAAAACTAAAAAGCGTTGTGGCAAAAGATCTTTCATATCGGGCATTGTATTCAAAATGGCCGCCAAGATATGTTGCCTCTATCAGATACAGTAAAACGTGCAGTACCACTAATATGAAAACGGTTGAACATAAATGAACCGAACAAAAACTCAAATAAAAAATATCATGTGGCACATCGATTGATATTGTCACGGAGACTCCCAGGGCCACCCTTCATGAGGGCCCAGGGCGCAACTTCAAAATTGTAAATGGAAACATGGGGTGAATGATACTTCGTTCGACATATCTATAAAAACTAAAGAGTGCTGTTGCAAAAGATTGTTCATATGAGTCACCGTTTTCAAAATGAGCACCAAGACATGATTCCTGCATCAGGTAAAACGTTCAGTATCACTAATATGGAAACACCAGAACAAATATTCGAATAGGAAACCACAGAGGGTATTTATCATTCTATAACTCGGGAACGTTGCAACAGTCGAAAAGATGGTTAGAGTGAAAGTGCCATAATGGAAAGAAAGAAATCTAACTCCTAGAAAATTATCGCTCCAACCTCACTCCGTAAGTGAGTGAAGCGCGAAGGATCGGTGAAATTGCAAATGAGAGCCTTAGTTTTTGCAAATTGTATCTACGAAACAAAGTTATTTGAGATGTGTTTTTATAAGAGATAAATGTCTCTGTAATGGGATAAAGTATGTAAAATTCTTGTTAAATGGTATCTTCCATTTTGATTGCAGGCAATGGTTTGATGCAAAAATGAATCAGCTGAAATGCGAAACAAATTTGTAGAACAATGCAATTTTAGAACAATGTTTACAAACGTTGGTTTTGTTCAACAGTCGTCTGCATGATATTGGTTCGCTTCTTTTCCTTCTATGTCTTCTTGCATGTGATAGAATATGTGTTTCACTGAGATGTCCACAGTTACATTCCGAATAACTTTCAACGGTAATTTCAGTTGTGATCCTTAGTAACGAAACGGTACATACTGATGCAGATATGTCCCAAAAATCTTGCACGCAATGCGTTAAATTATCAGAGGCGAAGGGGCGGGTAAAATGTTGTTAAACTTGAATTTCACCTTATTTTTATTCACTTTATTTTTATTCATTATAGTACCAGTCATTTGTACACACAAGTGTATCAGACAAACCATATCTATTTCAAATAAAAAGTGAGGTTCTCATTTGAGATTTTAGCATTCATTCCCGCTTCACCTATCGGAAAGATCATTTTCTATCATTTCCTCTTTTGCACCATGTCAATTATACTTTAATAATCTTTTTTTCCGTTGCATTATATTCGAGCCGTGGAATGATATATACCCTCTGTGCTTTCCTATACGAGTTTTATTCTGTTCATTTATCTCCAACTATTTTCATATTAGGGGTCTAGTGGTACTGGACGTTTTATCTGATACAGGCACTATGTCTTGGCGGCCATTTTGAAAACGGTGACCGATGTGAAAATCTTTTGCCACAACACTTTTTACTTTTTAAAGATCTATGGAACGATCTATGGGTAAAAATACTCGCCCCATGTTTCCATTTAAAATTTTAAAGTTTGGCCCTGGTACCCCATGAAAGGCGGCCCCGCGAGGCGCCACGACAACACCATTCGGTGTGCCCCATGGCATTTCCTATTTGTGTTTTTGTTTTGGTTCATTATGTTCAACCGTTTTCAAGATATCTCCGTGGAAAGATTAAAATTGACCATCCTGTCGTATGTATATTTATTTATTTATTTATTTATAGCCGCGAACACAGCATATGATCAAGGGAGGGGCTAAACCATAGTTTGCCGCTTTATCCAGTGTAAAGAAATTGGCATTGAAGCCCATTTTATCCAGTGCATACCTGAGCCTTAAGGGGGGCTATAGTCCCTATAGCCCTCCCCTAGGATCTGCGATATATATATATATATATTAAAAATGCTGAAATTTTGTACCAAGTTGGGAAATTCTTCTTGATACTCTGCAATATCACTAGATAAACAAAGTTACAAGAAACGGAAAATTTAAATGTTTCTAAAGACTTTACTTCGAAAACGCGCTGACATATCACGTTTCATCATGCAGATGCTTCCAAAAGACTTAAATGCTTATAACGCCATCAGAGATACCAAACACATTGGTAGTGATTGTTGTACTGCTTAAAATGACGCATTAACAGTTTTTGGTGGTTTTAATTACAAGAAGTCGCAGTTACATTATTTTAAGCAGTGTTGCCCACTTTAAATAGATAGCTAAATATTATTCTAAATATGTGCAAATAACGTAGATAAACTGCAAAATATTTTAAAATTACTCGTAATTTGTTTTATGGTGCAAGAATGCTTTCAAGAGACGATGTTTTTCATAGTCTTTGGGCTACTTATAATGTTAATATTTAAATCTTCGTTCCAGCAATACATGTAAATGCAAATTGTAACTGAAATTAAATGTAACTGATACATTTTCAGTAACACTAGTTGTTCCCCCTAAGCCTTAGGCCTGTTTTACACTTTAGATTAAGACCGTGTTTAATTAAAAGTTCTAATTGCATCCTAATTACATTTCACTTGCTTTAGTTTGGCCACCGACCACCTCAAACTCGATCCATACCATATAGCTTATGCAATTATTCAAGAACTTACAGTTAGTAATACACAGTGTTCACTTTTGTTTTGTTTTGTTTTAGTTTAACGTCCCACACTTATGCTAGGGCAGCTAAAGGAGACGTGCAGCTAATGATTATAGTGGAATCCGAACCACTTCGGTCGTTTAACTTTATCCCTACCAGAAATCGAACTCGAGACCACGCGAATCGAAATCAAGATTTCTAGCCGCTAGACCAAATGGGGGTCCTCACATTGTGTTGATTTAAATCATTCAGTCAGTGTTGTCAGATCCGATGATTAAAAAGTAGCGTGTCTGTACTCCGAAAGTGGCGAATTCGAACTATTTGTAGCCCAAATATATAGAAATGAATACTGATGGTGCTAATGAAATAATTTAATATGAGCTGGCCGGAAAGTGTGCTGGACGTATTGCAAGAATTATGATCGACGGACGAAAACAATTCTAGACTGGATACCACGAGACAAAACCAGCCTAGGAAACCTCCGCATACAAGAAGGTGTGACGAAATCAAGAGCCACTGAGGAGTAACCTGGAAAAGAGTTGCCCAAGTTAGATAGTTGTGGAGAAGAATTGGAAAGACCTTCATCCAGCAATGGATTGATAATGGTTGATTATGATGATGGTGATGATTTTATTATATCTGGACCTCGGAGGTAAACTAAACCAAGTCATAATTTCGTAATTTTACAGAAGCGAAAAACCGGTTCCTCAACTAAGACTAAATATATAACTTTTACTAGGTAAGGTAGGGTAAAAATGGATCCAAAATTTAATGAAAATCATAGAGCGAAAAAAGTATTTTTGACTATTCAATCCATCATGTTACAGCAAAACTACGAAGAGTAAAACAGAAGAAAACTAGAAAGTTAAGAATCACTTGTTTTGGCGAGTGAGAAAAAATAGATACAGATAACTCGAATTACCTATGTACTTATATAATATGTATGTCCATGTTTCGCTACTAATTTTCAATCAATATAAAATTTCAACGTAATAAACGCAAGACTAGTTTTCTCGAATAAAGATTGCATGCACCGTTGAGAGCTCAAGAATAAGATTAATCTATGTTACGGCACTGGATATGTGCTTACGTAATGCATTACGATCTTATGAACTTTTATAAGAACAAAATGCTCTTAAAATGAGACGCGAACTATGCGAAACATCGGACTTTGAATCTAACTTGTTTTGTGATCCAACTCGAGACCTCACATAGTAAAGATGAGTGTAGTAGTACCAACCACAAGGTTCAGGACGTTCGTGTTATAAAGTGTCAATTAAACACGGAGATGTGAAACGGTAATAAAGCATTTCATCAATTTCAAACAAAATACGTATATTGTAGTAATACTTTACCCTATTTGTTAAGATAATGAACGTAATATTCTGTTTTTAAAATTACAGTCAAAGCAGAATGTATTGAATAATGAGAAATTGTGAAGTTTCAATTTCGGTACGATTAAATACTGCTATGCTATGTGTTGCGTTATGTGCTAGGAGGTATTGAACAATTCTGATTAAAAGGAAGGAAATAAACTACTGTATAGTACTGGAGTTAAATTAATAGAGTTTAATTGTATAGGCAGGTCTGAGGCTATATGAGACAAAGTCTATTGCTGAAAGTGAAATATGGGTTCTATTAGGGTTTTAGGGTGATATACCCACTGATCATTGAACCTGGAATACGCGCATGGAAAGCATTAGCACTAGCAAATTAGCTATGAAGAGGTACACCATACCATAATTCTAAGTCAAAATGAAAGGAAAATATAACCGGAAACGACAGACTGTACGAGAATTGTACTTTCACTATTTTAATTTCACACTATTTATTTCGAGACTTTCGAGACGAGACCGAGATTTGGTGCTCGAGACCGAGACCGAGATCGAGACAAGCATCTGTTGACCGAGACGAGACCGAGACCGAGACGGTGATTTTTTACTCGAGACGAGACCGAGACCGAGACCGTTATTTATCAACCGAGACTTACAAAGTCTCGTCTCGTCTCGTCTCGATACCATCCCTATCCCGAATCTACCTTTTACAAGTTACACTTTTCATATACAATGCATTCACGACTGGTGTAACTGAAAGTGTATTTCTCTCCCCCTTCCTCTCTCTCTTTTTTTTAGACGAACTCTGCCCGGACGTGATTGTTGAGAGTGACCGTGATATGGTTACAAAATTTTGACCGCGACGTAGTGACATGGCTCGCTATGACCTTTCAGTCGTTATGGAGCGTTGATCAGCAGAACATCAAGCATCCGTCTGGAAGTCGTTTAGAAAAGAAAACAATGAATCAGTGATTGTTCCTCCCCATGCATTTCGCCGGCCATTCAACATTGTTCAGAATCACAGTGCACCAAACTACAATACCGTAGTGTTGTGGTATATGGAGTTCCGGAAAACACTTCAGCTGTGAAGAAGAAATCTTGGGGAAATCCGGTACCGTTCAAACTCCAGAGAATATTGAACGTGTGTGTCGCTTTACTCTGCAAAGTCCACCGCAATCAGCGGTAAAACACGAACGAAACTAAAAATGAAAATTTTAGAATCCCTGACTGCACCGTAAGCAGACTATTTCATATAGACCTTTAATTTCCACTCATACAAACTTGTTATAGTGCAACAATTGAGTATCATGGATAAGAGAATTCGCAGTCTTCCTTACAGAGACATTTTGGATATTCTTAATGGGGAGATCTTCCGAAAAATGTAATTAGGAAAAAGTAGGAGCGACCTGTTTCACAATTAAATGTTGAAAGCAAAAACACTTGAGTTATAGACCCTAGTTCAATTCAGAAATGAAATATCTTCTATGAAATTACACGACACGACAAATGTACTCAATTGTGCATATAAGTAAACATGTACATATCTCTCCAGTCACAGATTGATTTAAGTTAAAAGTAGGTAAGCAATAAAATCTTCAGACCTTTATATGTAAATAAGATTAATTTGAAACTTCAACGATTACAAACAGTATTTTAAAAATTTTCTTACTATATCAATTACGCAAACGGGCCCCTAGGCCTGCCATCGGTATCGTGAACAACTGAATAGTGCTGAATCTCTTTCATTTCCATGTAGATATTACAAATTCAGTGGTTTCTTCTTTCACACACCATCGCGCGCGCTCACACACACACACAGGATAATTTGGGTTTGTAATTTCGTGCTATGTATGCTGTTCTCATAATTAAATTGAAAAAAAAAAAGTGTGTACAGCACATAGGTGTATGTAGGGAGCAAAGGAGTTGAAACTCATTTCAAGTTTTTACGTCATCTAATGCATCATGTTCAGTCCGTAAGAACAACAAAATTTCTGGACGTCAAGAATATCTCACAGTGACTATAATATCTATGAAGTGCTTACATTGTACAGTTTGTTGTTAACAATTGAGAAAGATATGTATTATATAAAGTGAGGATATTGAATATTTTGACACTATTTTTCCATGACAGTTGTCAGACCATGTAAATTCTCATTAAATAACTGTGCCATGTAGCAGGCACGTAGGCAAGGGGGTGGGTCCTGGGGGTCCGTTCCCCCTTCGAAACCGCAAATGAAAAAATTAAGGAACGATGAAACAAAAGGAAACGAGAAAAAGAAAAATCAGCATTAAAAATATAAAACTACAGCAAACGTTTGATTACTCTTTTTTTATGAGGAGCTTTGTGTGGAGGAAACATAGGTGTTCAAGTTTAAAATGAACATTATTGAAACGGAGCATTCTGAGTTCCATCTAGCTCCATGCCAATCCAACGGACTAAAAATACAATCGATAAACCGGTTCGATCAGATAGACTCTCACGTAGAACTTAAGAAATACCCACCATCACCAATAATATAAGCAACATAGATTCCAGTTACACGTGTTAAAGAAATTTTCAATTTCGCAGCAACACTAATCCATTTTATAGAATGTCTTTACTGCTAAAGAGATCTCATTGCTATCCTTGACGGCATTAAAGGAAAATAAGAAAAAGAAGACAAGACGAACCGAGTTTGAATGACCTCGAAAGACTATATCTTTTTCGATATTTTGAAAATATTCTTTTACTGGAGATTTCTTTATAGTGTATTAAAATACTTACCAACATATCCTCATTTGTTGTCCTAATAAACGAACTAATATATGTTGCTGATAAAATAGTTTAGAACGATCCAGCCCCTGCTGTGATAACCACAGTGTTTCGTCACGGATCCCTCCTATTACGAAATGGGCTATGTGCGTGCATGTAGGGATGGAGAAAACTTAAATATTAACGACTGATTATGAATAATTCTAAAATGGTGAAAAAGAAATATACAGAGAGATTCACTCATACTGAAGTTAGCTTCCCATTGAATTTATAGTATGCAAAGAGAATGGAACTCTAAATTTGCCTGAAATGGTTAAAATTATGTCATGCTAATTTATAACAAACTTACGCTGCGCCTAGTTTCACTTAAGACAGTTACCCGCTTTATAGTGGAACTGCATGTGAGATTCCATAGGAGCCCAGTCATATTAGCTCGCAGTACACAAGTGTTGAGCGTAACACAAACTAAATGCAATTTACAAAATTAAGGTTTAATTCGTTCCACAAACCAAGAACTGTACTTTGGACACAAGCTCATAATGAATTTTCAAGATGCTAGAAACGGGGAAAAAGAGGAAGAAAATCATAGAGATATTTTAACTATTTATGCAAATATTATTTAATTTTACACTTGCATTATTATCACCTGCTTTACCAACTAAACATATGGATAGGAAATGAAATAGAATAGAATACAAATAAATTTATTTCAAATTATTTAAACCCCAGAGCAAGAACAGTATTGCTCCACACAGCTAATTTCCAGTAATTCGTTCTTCACTACCATTGGAGAAATATTCCTCGTTTTTCCAGTACTGAGTGATTTCATTATTTACAGTGACAAATATGTGTTGATCACATCCACTGGATCGACTACATAGGAATTGCGTGGTTCCCGTGTCCAGTCCTCTGAAATTCCTGTTCTCGCTCTGCCCTTCACGAAGGCATTGATCGAAGAGTTAATTAGTGACAACACGAGAGCATCAACCATTGAAACCAATGAACGGACCACGGAACAAAGTGCACTAATTTGCGCATTGCCTCTTTGAGTCAGTTTGAAAAAAAAAAAAAAAAAAAAAAAAAAGTTAACAACTACGGTAATTTCGGCTTTGTATAATGATGGACTGAATCAAAACATAAAATACTGGAGAAACATTGATTTG
Organism: Thermobia domestica; assembly: GCF_964235325.1. Lineage (NCBI taxonomy): Eukaryota > Metazoa > Arthropoda > Insecta > Zygentoma > Lepismatidae > Thermobia > Thermobia domestica. The sequence goes on from NC_137464.1 coordinate 127,103,848, forward strand.
GGGCCTTATTCCGTAACAGTTTGTGTTACCGCAATGCAAAATCTATGTTTTAGTTTGCAATAATAGCCATAATAGTTATAATTGATTTTTGCGTGTTTTACGTTGCCCTACACCCTGCAATTTTTGCGAAGGCTGGTATGGAATATGGTCTTCGATGATCTGAGTGAGAATTCTTAAAATATTTTCTGGTCGTTACCATCATAGTAGAACAAAAGTGGTTAGTGTTAATGTCACAATGAGATAATATATTGATTAGTTACAAACATGAATTCGGTTCAACAGTTCCTCTAAATTTATATATTTAATGATCAACATTTTTTGTACGTTCGATTCTTGAATATCGATTCCTAAACAAATCACAACTTTTATAATGTTTCATAAATTTTTTGTAGCATTTCGATGGCAAAGAACAATATTATACCTTAATACAAATTCACCCCAACAACATACAACCCCAACAAATTCTATTCACCGTACGTTTTACACATCTGTAGTTTTTGTTGTCAAAAATTGGCTAACTTCAGTAATACATTTTGATTATAAACACATAGGACTATGCTATCAAATTGAGTTTACTCTGCCGCTTTGATGACGCTACTTGTGAAATTAGGCTCGCTAGAATTATCAACCCTAAACTTAATGGAATACAGATTCTCAAGTTTTTCACAAATATCAATTGTTTCAAAGATAAAAGACTGAATATATACCTGAAAGACTGAAGACGGTATATATATAATATAGGGCGTTCCAGAGCGACCCAGACACAACCTTTTCATCGAGAACGGTACATGGAAATAAAAAATTGCATCACAAATGTGAGTCCAAAGAATCCGTAGAAATTATTTACAAAATCCCGAAAGCCCCCCTTCGTGGTGTAATGGGGGGCACATGCCCCGTTCTTGCGAGTTTCAATTGGGAACGATATGTTTCGAATCTACATTCGAAAAGGTGAGGAAAGATAAGATTGCCCTAGGAAACATTTGTCCGTACTACCTACCGTTTTCCGTTTTTTTTTTTTTTTTTTTTTTTTTTTTTTTTTTTTTTAATGAAGGTGTGCGAAATAGAGTATACGGAGTTTACTAAGATAATGTAAGCATCGCCACAGTTTCGGGAAGTGCAAGACACACGCTTTCCAATGATATGCCACATGGTGACTGAGGGTCTTAAAAAATAGGAAACTGCGTGACCCAAAAAAGGGGGCCCAAAGTAAGGTCAGAACTCGAAAATTTCAAATGGAAAGGGGGTCGAGTAATACCTCGTTGCAAAGATCTCTGCAAATATTGAAAGAATTCGAACACGATTTTGGAATCCACTAACCACTTTCAACATGACGACCATAAAAATATCGAAACCCTGAATTTCTGGTTTGTCATGAAGAAATAATGTAACTTGGACCGCCCTTCACACTTTTTCCAGACTTAAGACTGGCAAGGATTTCCACTCACAATAAGGAATTCGTTGGCGTGTTTATCGACTGCTTCGCCAACTGAAAGGTCCTTCATTGTACAGAAAACGATTGCCACAACGTTGCTTGACAAAAGATAGTACATTAGTCTTAAATGAAATAAAAAAAACGAAACACAATGAGAAACGAATGATGAACGAAAACGAAAACAATAGGTAAAGCACTGACTTCGATGCACATTTACCAACTGAAAGTAGATGTTCGAAATGCCTGCCCTGTGCTTCAGTGCATATCGGCACACTGTAACTGAAATGATTCTGTGCCGCAATAATTTTCTTCTCACTAATCTGTCTGCATGCAGCAACTATGCGCTCCATCATGTTGTCCCTTGTTGTGAGGCGGTGTTAATAAACGATTTCTTTAAGTCGTCCCCATAATCTAAACATGTTATGTCTGGTGACCTAAGAAGCCAGGGCACAGGTCCACCCCTACCTACCCAGCGACCACGAAACATTCCATTCACCTGATTACTCACTGTCAGTTCAAAATGTGCTGGGCAACCATCTTGTTGTAGCCACATGTGTGTCCTGATGTGTAAAGGGACGTCTTCGCGAAGAATGGACAATTGTTCTTGCAGAAATGTACGGTAAAAAGCACTCGTAAGACTCGCTTTAAAAAAAAGAGGTCCAATTATTATTCCGCCGATGATTCCACACTACACATTCACAGACCATCTCCGTTGATGATCAACCTCTTGCATCCACTGTGGGTTTACGGCGGCCAAATAATGCATATTGTGACGATTTACCTGACCATCACTTTTAAATGCAGCCTCATCAAACCACAATACTATTTCGTCAAAGAATCGATCATTTGCATGCACTTGAGCTTGAGACCACATGCAAAAGTCGAGCCTGCTTTGAAAATCTGTGCCATGTAGCTCTTGATGCAAGGAAATATGGTATGGATGAAATGTGTTAGCCTTCAAAATTCTTGATACCGTAGTTGTGCTAACACCAGAATCGCGAGCAACTTGCCTGATACTCGTATGAGGAATAACATGGAAGGCTGCAAGTACATCAGCAGACCTATTATCTCGAACAGGCCAAGCTATGCGTTCATTCCTGTGATTGCTAGAAGGCTGAACATTTCCACTTCTGCGTAGACGTTCGGCAAGGTTGCGAAACACATGTCTTGAATGACGTTCCCCTTTAGGATACCTAGCAGCATACACACGAGCAGCATACCAACTATTTCGTTGGTACTCACCCAACACCATGTGCATATCAAATGTTTCTTCGTTTGTGAAAGGCATTTCAACTTACATGCCACGATTTGCCAATGCGATGTAATTGACAGAAATGCACACGACCACGAGGAATGTACGTTAACAAATCCAGACTTCACACAATCCCTTTGACGACGCAACGTCTTGCAACAGACAACGGTGAATGAGACCAAGATTGGCGTGGCGTATTCATGTTATCAGTGGAAGCACACTAGAACTGGCAGAAGAGCTAGGCACACCTCCACCTGTGCAACATAACTTGCGTTGAACCGGGCAGCGTGAAAAGCTTACGGGCAGTCAAATGGAACTTGCTTCTTTGTGGTACTATTACGTGCTCATCTTTTTTGTCAAGTGGGCAACTTCACTAGTACGTTGTATTTCTTCATGACGAACCAGAAATTCAGTGTTTTGATATTGTAATATGACTGAAGCGATTTGGTAAAGGGCCATGTTGAAAGTGGTCAGTGTATTCCAAAATCGTGTTCGAATGCTATTAACATTTGCAGAGACCTTTGCAACGAGGTATTACTCGACCCCTCTTTCCATTTGAAATTTTCGAGTTCTGACCTTACTTTGGACCCCCTTTTTGGGTCACGCAGTTTCTTTTTTTTCTAGACCCTGAGTCCCCATGTGGCATATCATTGGAAAGCGTGTGTCTTGCACTTCCCGAAACTGTGACGGTACTTACATTATCTTAATTAGTAAACTCTGTATACTCTATTTCGCGCACCTTCATTTTTTTTTGAAAAAAAAACATGGATGTACGTATGATCATAAATTACAAACCAAAGGATTTGGAGAGAGGATAGCTTTATTATTACTATGATCAATGATAAGTCTTAAGTTAACCAATATTGGCATACATGTATTGCTTGCGGTTGGTGTGTCGCGTGACCAAAGCAGTTCAAGCAGTCGATGATCCTTCATAGGAAGAATCGCGTAGATAGTGGGTCACGCACTTCAGTGTTATGCATGGCCGTGTTCTACATCTGATTTGATAGCTACAATGATGAAACTTCAACAAATCATAAGTCGGAAACTTCAGTTTTATGAGTTAAAACTGCACTATAATAGCGTGGAGATACACGAAACATTTTTTGTGCTAAAGGGAAGGGGAAACTGACTACAGAAAAAAAAAAGGAGTTGGTTCAATAAATTTCACTGAGGTTGTAAGAATCCTGCTGATCACTCAAGATCAGGTAGACCAGAAGTTACGGATTCTGAGGTCGTATACTAAGCCAAAGAGGAAAAACCCAAGTCTTATACTCGGAAATTATCAGGCGACCTCGATATCTCGCAATCAAGTGTGGTTTGCATCTTCACAACCTCAAAGCATCCTGAGCTGCCGCATTAATTCTCACAAATTAACCCCAGATCAGCTCTTAGGCGAGTTGACGTGTACAACAAATATGTAAAATCTTGTTATCCGCGTTGTCTGAAAAAAATAATGTGACGCGAAAAGTTGGTATTTTACCAAAATCCTAATGTGCATAAGTAAAGCCAGATACTGGTACCTGTTTCCAAACACAGGTGTTTCAGTGGTGCTGTGCATTTGGTGGAATTGTGAGTGATAACTGACTAATCGAAGCGTTTATCTTCATCTTTATTATGAGCAGTAGAAGGGAATGTGTCATTGTGTGCCAAAGTTACACTGCGTTTGTGAACAGAAGGCAAGCTTTTCTACCGCATGACAATACGAAACTTCATATCTCTCGAACGACCAGAAATGAACTTCAGGAACTGGAAGAACTTGAACTCATGCTATAAATAGCATATTGCCTAACTTCACAACATCGGGTTAATATTTGTTCTGATCCATGGATCACTTTCTGCCCTTGCGATGCTTCAACAACTAAGAGGAGGTTGAAGCTTCAGTGCAGTTATTTTTCACTTCGAAGAAGAACTTGAGAACTAGCCAAAAGCTGGTGTCAGACAATGCATGTCGATGTCATCTGATTTGAGTGCTAGGTAGCTCTTTTTAGGAGAGGAGGAGGGGAAGATACTTAAAAATAAATAAAAATGAAAGTGACTTCGTTTGTCATTTAATAACTCTTGAACCACAGTACTGTTCTCGATCAAATTTTCACTATAGATGAAGTTCGGTCCTAACGTGGTTTTTGTCATTTCGCTTTGATGGTTGAACGTAAGAGAGGGGGAGGGATATATATAAATTATCGAAAATGACCAATATTAGTGTCGAATCCATAGTTTTCGCAGTCGTTCAGATGAACAGTGCAGTTTGAATTCAAATTCAGCTCTTTATGTCGGAAATGAAACTTATTCTCCCCGTGCGAAGAAGGGGTATTCTATACATATAAATTACAAATCCAGAGCTCGTTCGTGCTATACGGTTAGCGATGCGTCTTCGACGCGGGAGACATAGGTCTGACTTTCATATGGTTTGGATTCAACTTTTGGCTGTAAGTCCAGTGGCAGTTATCGGCATCTTGCGGTCGTAAGCAATTTATCTGGATTCCCCTTGCCCGCATTAGTCATCTGAGTAGTTGTGTTCACTCACCCAGCAACTGTAATGAACGTTGGCGCAGCAGTCTAATATATGACTTTACGCAACTCTTTTTGACTAAGTGTTGAGTGTGAAGTAATATTGAATAGTAATATCAGAGTAATAATGAAATGCATCGAAACAAACAAAACGTAAAACGTCACAATAATACTTTAGAAAAAAGAATTGTTGCAAATGTTCAATTTTTCCCCTTTGCGGCCCCTCTTAGTTCTGCTGTCCTAGACAGTTTACTTTGCTTATCTAGACGGAACTCCGACGCGGTGTAGGTCCACGTTTCATATAGCCTCCCTGCTGAAAGGAACGCTAAACTGTAAACAAACTAACGAACTTAGAAATCCTGTTCATCAATCACAATTTTTGTCTTGTGCGGAAAATATGATACACAGAAGCTAAGGTCGCGAATAAAGGAACAAATTTTCTGAAAGTTCGTGCGTATGATGAGTCAGTGGCGTGCGTAAAGGGAGTTTCCCGGATCTTTATATACAGTATGGCGCTAAATTCGTTATACAAAAGCAGAGGAGGGATGATACCTGTGAGTAAAGCAAACAAAAAAGTCCCAATAAACATAGGGCGAAAACCGCGTTGTTTACGTGTGATACGCTGCCGAAAGCGTGGGAAAACAAACTTTAGAGTTAAATATTGCACAAACTACTAAGCGCAGACGTGATGCGGCATGATATCATCAAAGGATCCTAACGTGCTCTATCCAAATTGGCAGTTTTCAGATTTATGCAATGGCGGCGCAAGGGATTCCCAAAGGACGTTAGTGATTCCCGGACATTTTATAACGTAAATTGAGTGAACAAGAGCATGTAAAGGAGGTCTCACTGTCTGGAAATAATACTACGTGGCAGGTCAGTACTCATACAGGCAGATTAAAAGATGGCAGATGAGGTAATTATCATTGTGCGTGGTTGTGTACCTCCTCAAAAAAGTACTAGTAAAGACGTTGTACAAAAATTCATTGGAAAAGTCACGTAGCTACAATGTAAAAATAGTGCAACACAAGTCGATAGGTAACAGAAGATTGCTGATCTACTCAGATTAATGATATCGCAACGGTTCGAGAACATGTCAAATTTTAGTACTACAGGAAATGAACAAGAACTACTATTAAAAGACAAATAGAGAGCGCGTAATAATAATATTAATAAATACACATAACTGTTTGAGCACATTTATTTCGATCAGTATATCACATACATACGACTACAATACGTTCTTTTGTTTCTAAACTGACGGACGTGAAACAAAACATTCGTTCCACTTGCGATATTGTTGTAACAGAAGCTGGTCCCAATTCGTGAATTAGTCCCAGAAGCGACAGTCCTATTAGCGACAGGAACTGTTATCTGTCCTATTAGCGACCGATTCATTTACATTGAGATGATGGAAGATGATATGATTCCATCTCGTAAAATATGTTTGCCTCTGGCGTTATTAGCTCCCGAACAACCTTGGTATGAAATATGTACGTGCCAGTGATACTGTTCGTCAAATATATTTTTTCTCTACTGTGAGTGCAAATAAAACTTATTTTAATTTTGAGTTAGATTTGACATAAAACATATCAAATAACTTAACGAGACAGCAAGGATATTTCCATGAAAAGTATATTCCTATGTAATTATTGAAAATCCAGTTGTAATATCCCCTTTCTTCAAAACCTCTGTTTTCTGTATTTAATTTGATTCAAATCTAATCACACACTAAGCACAGTAATATATTTTATTTTGAAAAACTTAAACGTGATAACAGTTTCGCCAACTATCTACTTTTTAGATTTCCTAAGACTCTATGAATAAAATGAAAAAGAAATGGCAATGATAAAAGACAGCTTTTGAGATCCCTTACATCTGTTGGCTATTCTCAATCAATCCCACCAATTACAATGCAGTTTACTCTAAACAATCCAAAAGGTAAACAAACTCTTTAAACTACCTTCCCCCCTATTGTAAGCTACTAAAACGTAAACTAATTGCTTAATTTGCCTTCCTCCCTTGTTTTAACTTATACATAAGAGCTTGTCGTGTAGCAATCTGAAATAATCCCTTATAACTAGACGAACTGTTAAGTCCTGCGAGAGATTTGTAACTTGTGTAATAATTTCTTCGAATACACCGTGTTTTAGATTTCGCTGATATCCTCAAGTGGTAAACACCTTTTCTCCATGGGCGCCCGATGGGAAGGTAGGGGTCGCCTCCCTGGCTCACAAAAACGTATACGTAATATAGCAAACCACATATATTAAATACCAGATATACCAGACGTAATACAGCAACCATGGAGATGCCCCTCCGTAGAAAATTTTCTTCGGGCGCCCCTACCTCTTTCTGATTTCTTTCTTATGGCTTAAACATATTCAATCTAAACTTATGCTCCGTATCATTTTAACATTAAATTTTTAATTATATTAGAATCATAGACAAAGGCAGAGCTACTCTAAATGTATTTAGTTAGTTTTCCCCTTGATAGAGTCAATGTATTCATAGAAATTAATTCAAAAATATAATATTAGGAAAAACGTATAAAAGATTGTTAATGTAATGAGAGCATTCTCACGTATTAAATTCAGGTAGAGCGAAATTTTTCATAGTATATTTTGTTAGGTTCTAAATCACATTAGCATGAAACAAGTTGAAGAAGGGAGAACCTTATCTTCTTCCATTATCTTAGAATGAACGAATCGGTGACTCATAGAGCAGTTAACAGATCGAATCGGTCGCTCATAGGACAGTTAACAGTTCCTGTCGCTAATAGGAATGTCGCAAGTGGGAAGACACCCAATTCGTATAACGGGACTGCATACCGAAGAGAATTACAGGAAGTATGGTACAGGGGACAGTCTTTGTTGAAATGAGAAGAGGATGGTTGTCAGAACTGTAACTGCGAAAGGTTCAAAGTTTCGAACATCCACTTCAATGCGGAGATTGCAGCGGCGGAGAAGAGACCGGTGGACGCGTTGAATCACTCCTGGCGTTTCCCTAATGCTCCAGACAGCAGCAACAATTCGAGCAACCAGATCCTCCCCTGATTGTAAAAACGTCGTATGAACTAATTGTTTCATGTGGCCCCAGAGAAAGAAATCTAAGAGGTTAATGTTTGGTGTCGAGGTGGCCGATCATCAGGTCCTCTGCCGATCCATTTGTTCCGAATGGATGCGTTGAGAAAATTTCGCACCTGCACAGCGAAATATTCTGGAGTACCGTCGTGTATAAACCACATGTCTCGACGAACAACCAGTGGCACAATCTCTAATAGTTCAGGCAGAACCTCTTCCAAAAATATGCGCTACTTCCACCCGGTCAAGCATTGTGGTAGTAGGTACGGACCGATGAAATAATTATCAACGGTTCCTGCCCACACATTCACAGAACATAGTCTCAGATGGGCATGAGTTGATATTCCGTGTGGGTTTGACTCACGAGGAAACGGTCCCAAGTGTAAACAACCGATTTGGCTGCGATTCGGATATGTGTTACGGGAGACCAAAGTCGGAGACACGTATTTTTTTTGGGACCATACGCAGAAATTTCCGAAATATGGCCCCAAAGTAGCCCTACACGCTATAACTAGGAAGCGAATGACGTTACTTGTACACAACCGGTTTGGCTGAGGTCCGGATATGTGTTACGGAAGACCAAAGTAGGAGACACGTATTTTGGCGTTTGGGCTCATACGCAGAAATTTCCGAAATTGGGGCCCCAAAGTGGCCCTACATGCTATAACTAGGAAGCAAATGACGTTACTTGTACACAACCGATTTGGCTGGGGTCCAAATATGTGTTACGGGAGACTAAAGTCGGAGACACGTATTTTGGCGTTTGGGCCCATACGCAGAAATTTCCGAAATACGGGCCCCCAAAGTGGCCCTACATACTATAACTAGGAAGCGAATGACGTTACTGGTACAGAATGGTGGCTTGGGTTGGAATGTGTTGTAATATATCCAAAAGTATGAGACTTGTGTTTGTTGTTAGGTCCCACAAAAAGGAATGTCGAATATACAGGGTCCCATATTGCTAGATTTTCAATAAGGCCATGAAGTTGGCGTATGTGGTACCCATGCAATTCTGAACAGATGTTCAGCTGGAACGAGCCGTCGAGGGGGGATCTGCTAACCACGAGGGTGTCAGCGGAGCGAAAGAATGCTTGAGTTTTTCGCTTGTATTTCTATGGCTAGAATGTGTGGAAACCGGGCGGAATACTTTTGGGCAAGAGAGTGAATATTAATATTTAGTCAATACGTTGTGTGTTGTCAGGAAACCGGGCAGAGTGGCGAAAGTAAAGTTTTCAGGCCTGTCAGGTTTGGTCGGAAGAAAAACTTCATCCCTTTGACTTGGGCTTATAATAGCCATATCCGGACCCCAGCCAAATCGGTTGTGTACAAGTAGCGACATTTGCTTCCTAGTTATAGCATGTAGGGCCACTTTGGGGCCCCGTATTTCGGAAATTTCTGCGCATGGGCACAAACGACAAAATGCGTGTCTCCTACTTTGGTTTCCCGTAACACATATCCGGACCCCAGCCAAATTGGTTGTGTACAAGTAACTTCATTCGCTTCCTAGTTATAGCATGTAGGGCCACTTTGGGGCCCCGTATATCGGAAATTTCTGCGTATGGGCCCAAACGTCAAAATACGTGTCTCCTACTTTGGTCTCCCGTAACACATCCGGACCCCAGCCAAATCGGTTGTTTACACTTGGGACCGTTTTCTCGTCAGACCACAAATGTTGATTGTGAGTATTGAACACTCCATCACAAGAAAACCTAGCTTCATCTGTGAAAAGAACATAAGGCATATTAGCATGCATTTCGCGTAGCCACTGGACAAATTACCGCCACGTGGATAATCAGCGTTGTGTAATGCATGCACCTTTTGGATGTAGAAGGGGTACATATGATTTTCTTGAAACACGTTCCATACCCGACGATGATGGGCATTAACTTCAGTAGCTACTATCCGTGTGCTGGTGGAAGGGTCTCTCTGAACTCGAGCAAGAACGTCCTTCTCAAAAACCACAGTCCGTACGGTTCTGTTTCGCTCAGAATTGGACTTGTACGCTTCCAGCAATCCTGTAGTCTTCGATCTACACTGAAGAAAGTTGTGTAGTGTGAAATTCTACGATTAGGAAACTGTTGTCTGTACAACCGTTGTGCCAGACGGCCATTACCATCCGCTTTCCCGTATACTAGATTTATGTCTGCTAATTTCTCCGTGTGTACTGCCCCACCTCCCCTATAATCACAGGCGTTGGGCATGCACAACCGTATGCACACCTGAAAGGAGAATTCAATTAACTGTCCATAGTGTCGATCCCGTTCTTCCGCAAGTGACGAACAAACCAGCTCATTCACTCATGTGCAATGACTCAAGTGCACACACAATGCAACAAAGAAAAGGGGATAGCTAAAGAACTAAACAAAAATCAAGTTGCGGAAGTTCCGCTGTATCTTCCAAAGATACTGGAGAGTTGAGTTGATTTTGAGTTTAACGTCCCTTTCAGAAGCAAGGCTATATGGAACGGGACCTACTGATTAACGTCGAAAACGAACATGACCTCCCGCCGGGAATCGAACCCGGGTCTTCCACGCCAAAGGCTCGTACGCGAACCGCTTAGCCACGAAAGAGCTCAGAAAGATACTTGAGAAAACGACAGACGACTATGTACGTTACGAAACACAAAGAAACCAAGCGACAGTAGCAGTAGTAACAGATCAACATTAAAAGCGACATGATGTCATTAATATGATCAGATCTGCAATCAGAATTTCTTTTACCGATCTGTTACCTATCGGCTTGTGTTGTATGTATTTTTACATTGTATCGACATGACGTTTCCAATGAATTCTTGTACAACGTCTTTACTAGTACTTTTTTGAGGAGGTATACAACCACGCACAGTTATAATTACCTCATCCGTCATCTTTTAATCTGCCTGTATGAGTACTAACCTGCCACGTAGTATTATTTCCAGACAGTGAGACGTCCTTCACATGCTCTTGTCCACTCAATTTACGTTATAAGATGTCCGGGAATCACTAACATCCTTTGGGGAGTCCCTTGCGCCGCCATTGCATAAATCTGAAAACTGCAAATTTGGATAGTGCAGGTTAGTATCGTTTAATGATATCATGCCGCATCACGTCTACGCTTAGTAGTTTGTGCAATATTTAACTCTAAAGTTTGTTTTCCCACGCTTTCGGCAGCGTATCACACGTAAACGACGCGGTTTTCGCCCTATGTTTATTGGAACTTGATATATATATATATATATATATATATATATATATATATATATATATATATATATATATATATATATATATATATAAATTCCGGCAAGAACATAAATTGTGGAACTTGAATCCCCCTTTAAGGAAGTTTGTGTACATCACTGTGCTGGAAAAAAAATAACAGCTGTTACTTAGGGAGACAAGCTGACGCCGCGGCACATAATCTCTGATTTAATTCAATCACAAACAAGATAAAGTGCACTTATGTGTGAAGTACGCAGTATGTGTATGTGAAGGCTGTCTAAATTGCAACAGCGATCATTTTCTTGTGCATTTTTTTGATAGGCGTTGAATTAACCGTAATCCGGATATATATAAATTATACTGGTGTGTTGTATGTGTTTCATTAGAAAAAGAATCCTGTAGTAGAACCCTGAAAGTGTAATACTGTTTTCAAAGTTGTAGCTGTAGATGCGCATACCAAAATAATGGAGATATAACGCAAGTATCTTCAAATATACAGTACAAATATACAAGGCAATCAGTAAGAAATTTTAGTAACTTCATATACGCACTACTACAAAAAATCCACGTCTCATTGCTAATACAATTATTACAGTATTGTCAACTCGATAGGAACATCTTTGTTTTCAAATAGCACTACGTCAAGTTATTGCATATTAGGAATCTTTGTATGATAGTAAGGAAGCGAACTTTAATAAAAAAATACAGTGAGACACATTGCTGCAACCCTGGTCTAGGGATTGCAATAGTTAATGAAAAAGTTTAATGGGCTCTGGAGTTGGCATAAAGAAAACTACCTTGGAAAGGAAACCCTACAGGATTCGAAGAAAACGGAATTTGCAGTTGTAGACAAACCCGAAATACTTACTGTTAGTTTTGAAATCCACTAAAATAAACCTAAATGAAGATGAAAACAGAATAACATAATTTTTCTGTTATAAGAAATAAGGTAATGGGAAGATCAATATCATTTTGCTTGAGAATGACGTTGTATGTTGTTTTCTAAAATATATTTTTATGTCTCAAATAACGAATAGGAACACGCAAAAAAATAATTGGAATAAAAAATCTCACAACTCATGCAAGATAGCTCAGTGTGCTGTCTTCACCAAAACGCGTAATGCCAAACAAACAATATTACTGGCGTCCACGTCATGTCTGGTCAGTTTCTTTGATGATTATTTTCTTTAATTCACTACGATATTCTTGATTCGATTTTAGCCTGTTAAAAAAACTTATTGATTGCTTACATACATTTAGGTTTATCTTCAAATTTTATCATTGTCTCGATTCATGATCTTTCAAATCATAATTACGCCATAATTTCATTGTTGATAGCCACTAGCAATCACAACTTTGGAAGAAGATTACTCCTTCAGGAATCCACTAAGTAAACTTCTATTTTTTTTTTAATCTGATTTTTTTGGCTGGTGGCAAATAATACTAATTATGACCCTGGGTTACTTCTAATTCACTCAAGCTTCTTAATGCTCTTTTGAAAGGAACTGGTCATCTTACGGGATATGATTAAAAAATATGGTGGTGAATAATTTTATTAGAAACAAAGTAATAAGCTTACATGGAATCTATATATTAATAGCAGTGTCTGTGAACAAAAATCTTCAGATCCAAATTGAAAGTGACTATGTTTGTGACTCTTAATCTCTTGAATCAAACGACCAATCTCCATCAAATTTTCAACATAGATAACGTTCGTGCCTGGAATGGATTTTATTTACCATTTCAGTTTGACGGAACAACGTAGGGGATGGGGCGATATACAAAAATCAATAAATATAAAAACAAAAGTGACCATGTTCGTGAGTTAATAACTCTTTAACCACCCGACCGATCTCGATCAAACTTTCCACATAGATAAGGTTCGGACCTGGGATGTTTTCGTTACTTTGACGGTGCAATGTAGGGAAGGGGAAGGGGGAACATATGTAAAAAAAAAAAAAAAATAAATAAAATAAAAGTGACTGTTTTTGAGACTTCATCACGCTTAAACCAACGAACCGACCTTAATCAAATTATAAACATAGATGACGTTCGAACCTGGGGTGGTTTTTATCATATCCCTTTGACGGTAGAACTTAGGGAAGGAGGAGGGGAGAGGAGAGAGATTTAGAAATAAATAAAACTTAATAACTCTTGAACCATCTGACCAATCTTGATCAAATTTTCAACATAGATGACATTCGAGCCTGGAAAGTTTTTTTTTTTTTTTTTTTTTTTTAGTATTTTCACTTTGACGTAGAACCTAAGGGAGGGGAAGGGGAGATCAATATATAAAAATAAATAGAACTTAACTCTTGAACCACCCAACCAATCTCGATCAAATTTTCAACATACATGACATTCGAGCCTGGGATAATTTTTATCATAGCATGTCCCGCAACATGGGGAGGGGTTATATATATATATATATATATATATATATATATATATATATATATATATATATATATATATATATATATATATATATAAATCAATATATAAAAATAAATAGAACTTAACTCTTGAACCACCCAACCGATCTCGATCAAATTTTCAACATACATGACATTCGAGCCTGGGATAATTTTTATCATAGCATGTCCCGCAACATGGGGAGGGGTTATATATATATATATATATATATATATATATATATATATATATATATATATATATATATATATATATATATATATATATATATATATATATATATATATATATATATATCACCGAAAATGACCAATATCAAAGAGCGCTTTAGTAATAGTTAAAACGGAACACATTACTATTTTTCCTTAATTTAACGCAGCGAAATCGGGGTACGTCTTAGATTCGAAGACGTCTTAAATTCGAGTAATTATCGAGAAATTCTTAATTAAAGATACTATTAACGTGTTATTAAAACTACTTTGCTAGCCATAAATATTTTAAATTTTGTATCATATTCAATCATTCACACAACAATAGTGTCCTGCGCTTGCGCAGGACGTGCGGGTCTGTTAGTTTTATTTAACCTTCTTCAAGGTACTGTCCTTGGCTAGCAATGCGCTTATCCCAACGTTATATCCATTATTTAAAGCATTTCTGAAAGGCTTCTTTTGGAAGGGCGTTCAGCTGCCCTGTCGTTGCCGTCACAAAGTCAGGAATATTTTTTCAGTCAAAAACTCGCAGATCAAAAGCAAGGTGTGACACGGCGCGTTTTCGTCGTGAAAAAGAAAACCATTTGCCTATTTAACCGACGGTTATGCTCTCCACGGACCCATACGAGATGTTTAGTTCTTCGGAAAGCTCTCAAATAGTCATTCGCTTGTTTGAACAAGTCATTTTTCCATTTTTTGCACGTTTTTATCTGTTTTTGACGTCGAAGGCCGTCTCGATGGCTGATCGTTTTCAACCGACTCCTTGTCGCTTTTGGATCGCTCATCATACCACTTGTAAATAGTCTTCAGTACCACCGATTCATCGCCATATACTGATTTTAACATTTCGTGAGCTTCTTTGACACATTTTTGCAGCTTAGAACAAAACTAAATGATGGTGTGAGACAGACACTTTTAACACGTCCTCACTCTTTTGCCTCTGGAAGCCAACTAGTATGTCACAACTCGTTCAAACTCTACATTGACTATATCAAAAGTTTAAGCCTCCAGGCTTACTATTGAAATGGATACAACTTCAATAGATGGTAGTATGCAATTACATTCACCGTACTTTTTGATCACGCCTTGTATCTTTGTTCCCCTGACTTGGTGTCCGTACTATCTACTCGTATGTTAAATAAATGGGAATATGATCTGTTCTAGCATAATTCAGACTAGAGGTATTGTAACTACTGAAATAAAGTTAGACTATTCTTTATTTTTCATTATAATTGTACCTCCACGATTTGTGTGCAAGAAAGAAGAATAAAATGAATTTTTTTTAGCTTAACGTGCCACGACATAATGTTATCCACAATAAACTCACATGATCAAAGACGGAACAAGGTACTATTCGAACTAGAAATGAAAAAAATGAAATCTTTGAGTTTTATGTCCCACGTTTTTCATGCCGGCTAGGCTAGAGACGGTGATGATGGGTAATGAGTGAAATGGTGGAATGAAGAAGGTGGGAGATCCCCGAGGAAACCCACGCATACGGTGTTTGTTCACCACAAAGTTCACTTGGCCGAGCAGGGTTTGAACCCGGGACCACATGCATCAGAAGTGAACACTCTACCACTGAGCCAACACGGCCCCGCATTCGAACTAGAAGTGAGCTCTCTGTCACCGTGCACTCTGTAATGAAAGAATGACAGCAGCGCGTAACTATTTGTGCGGGTAAATATATGATAGAGAAGAGCAGACATTACTTGATTCTTCAAACTAAACAAAGATCAGTATAAATTGAATGTATGTAAATCATGTAGAACGCTCCATAGAACAAAATTGTTACAGTGCCCACTACAATTGCGATTAATATTTTTTGTAAAGTATTTGAAACGTGTCAGTGAAAGGAAATCGTATTAAAGGGTCAATTAGGCCTATTTGCTTCCCTATTCATGTTCCGCATCACAACGCAGGCTCTGGCGTTATTGTTCTACTTAGGCATTCATCGCTTTGCGCGGACACCTCATTCGACATTGTTCCAGCAGATGTTACTTTCCGCCGTTTCCAATTGTTCGAAACCGAACCGCAGCTCACAGAGAAACAAGCTCTCGGCTCCGGTGATAGAATTAAATCAAATTAAACTCATCATGAACGTTACGAGAGCCACGGAATCTCGTTCTTAATTCAGAAACTACCCTAGGAAAAAGTCAGAATACAGTAATTCATTTTAAAACAACCGTACATGCTTTACATATTCAGGAAACACACATTATTTTTAAATACTTTTATTTTGTATTTTATGCATGTGCTGGGTAGATTGTAAAAATTTACTTTTAAAGTGATATTGCCTTATTTTTTATTAGAATCTTGCTAAGCTCATGTCTAAACTACGTAAATAATTGGAAGTGGTTACTGATTACGCTTAGTCCAGACTGTTGAGTTACGAGTTCATTTATTCTTCAGAATATTCCTTTATTTAATAACTATGGATTAATCCATTAGTAGAAGGATTTTATTAATTTTGTTGTATGACAAATATAAATTCATCAAGCCTTCGACATCAAACCAAATCTTCACAGCTATCAACCATTGTGTCTAATCTTCATTCTCTCTTTTAACATATATTGTATTTGATATTAATCCTGCTCTTTCAACGTAATGTAAAAACTGACCATTGCTTCAACCCCTAAATTCTTGCAACACTTGAGTCAAGAGTCAACTTAACATTGTACCGATAAAGTACCGGTAGTAATAAGCTTAATCTTAAATTTTAATTCTAAAAATTGATTAAATTCAATAAGGAACATCACATAATTAATTAATTTAAAAAACTGTTTGAAATTCGGAATTCATTTTTAAAGTATCAAAATTAGCCTTAGGAGATCCAACAATCTGGATTTCTCTAATATAATACATAAAGTCCTATTAAAATCAATATCAGGAATTTCTTTCTTTTCTAATGGAAAGATGGAATACATTACCCAATGTTAGAATATTATTGTAACATGCTAGCAAGTTCCTTATTAATATTTAATTGTATGTAAATAGGTTTAGTAGATTGGTAAAATTCGTTTCAAATAAATCTCTTGTTTAGCTGGTGTTGCCAAAAAAAAAAAAAATGAAATGAAATCTTTGAGTTTTACGTCCCACGGTTATGCCGGTTAGGTTAAAGGAGATGGTGATGATGAGAGATTAGTGAAATGAAGAAAGTGGGAGGAAACGGGAGAACCCCGAGAAAACCCACGAGCACGGTGTTTGTCCAGTTCACTTGGCGGGGGCTGGGATCGAACCCGGGACCCCAAGTACCAGAGGTGAACGCTCTACCACTGAGCCACCGCGCCCGCAAATAGAAGTAAAACATGCAAATAAGACGGAATAAATCAGATAAGAGTAAACACAATATAAAAACAAAAAACAAAAAAAAATGCTAATAGTGAAAACTAAAAGATCATGAAACAGTTGACTTAAGATTGTAGTATGATAACACCGTGACTTGTCGAATTCTTCATCAAATAGATTAGCGGTTAATATTGATCCCTTGATGACTGAGTTACAATGTCGTAATTGATAAATCTTGTTCATACTCCATTGTCACCTTGCACATTCAGCATTTCTATTTTCAAACGTTCAAACATATCTCTAAGTTTCACAGAAATTGTAGCAGTAACTTGAAATATCAACAAAAATGTTCAGTATTTCATTTGTAATTAATATTAGATCTATATCTTATATATATTAACCAAAAATACTTTTGTATCTTCTAAGAATCTGTGACATGAGATATAAAGCCCGTACGATATCGAGATTTAACAACGAAAATCTGCGCTACCATTGAACACAAAGCATTATGCTTTGTAAAATAGGCCACATAAAAATAAATGAATGTTTTAATTCAAACAAAATTTCCAGCCAAAAATATGGCTTCTTGACATTATAACAATCTGGACACCTTATATCAAAGATTGTCATGGCCAAGTAAATGACTCTGTTGAAGCCATAATACATGTAGTAGTCCTAATCTTAATTTTATCTTTTCACTCCAGTTCTTTACTTTTCACAATTTAATATATCTCTTTGAAAACAGAGAAAAGAACTAATCACCTTTCCCTATAAGTACAATATTTGTTTTAGTTTAACATCATACGGTTATGCTCCCATGCTAAGGGATATACCCTTCTCTATATTGGCTTAACGATCTACTAGCTACGTTAGAAATGCTTTCGGGCAAAATACTCAGACGCGACAAGACATCCAAAATGGAGGAGAGGCGTCTGTTTGCCTCACTGAAAAACTTTCTTACTGATTCTGGATTGGAGCCAAGAATTTGCAGAGAAAATTCTCAAATGCTGGCAACTAATAAATATGATTGGAACACGTATATTGGAAATCGATGTTTGTTTAATTTCGTGTCATTTTTCTGGTAATGTTGTGTTAAGGACACGGATATATTGTTGTTTCCCAACATCAGAACCCTAAGCTTCATAAAGCTCTGTTATTTTCTGAAACCAGGAGCGTTGACAAAGACGGATCATAAGCACTGGCGCAAACCCGAAGGGGATCTTGGAACTGGAGGGACTGTCCCCCCCAAAATCCGATTTGGAATGTGTTGTTTGGGGAAAAACGTGATGATTTGTGTCCGATTACCACAAAGGAAAGTGAGATGAAATTTAGGTCCCCCCAGAATAAGCATCAAATCTGCCCGCCTCCCAATGTTGAAGACAACTTTGCTTCCCTGGTCCTCCACAGCATTGTTTTTCAATTTCTTCATAAAAAATTTGAACATCGCTTTAAAAAAAAGGTTATGGGAACGGTCTTACCCGTCCCCCCAATGTTGAATGCAGATTTGCGCCATTGGTCATAACACAAAGTGCGTCCTCCTCTTTTTTTTTCTTTTTGAGTTCAATTAAAAGTAGTTGGAACATTTTATCCATCTAGCAACTAAAGATTTTATTTTAAAATGTATAATATATATAGGAAACAAGACATGTTTTAACCAAGGTCGTACCCAGGCAGAGTGTGCGTGATATTCATGATCAAGATGTTCACATTCAGGATCTGTGCAAATTTAAGATATTATTTATTGAAGGGGATATATGTGGCCCTGATTCAGTTATGTATGTTTAGGAAGAAAGAAGGATATTTTTGTTGAAACGATGTAAATAGAATAACGTCTGGTTTCGGAATGTGTTATAAAACTGTGTGTAGAACATGTTTAATGAGTCTTTTGTTTTCTATATGTCTGGTTTCGACATTGTAAGCGATTACAAACACAAAGTGCTCTCCAGGACATTATACCAAAATCAATCTCTTCCAATGTGTTTTAAAAGTTAAATATATATTAAGTACCTTTATAACCGCCACCAGGTTATAGAAGTATTTTTTTGTGGACGCCCTGTATATTTCGTGAAGACAGTGATTATTATTTTCGATTTGTACTTTATTCTGCAACGCATATAAGTTCTTTCTTTGGTGGGAATTGCTTCTTTCCCACATAATTGGACAAAGAAGTCTTTCATCGTTTTTTCATATATATATTTAAAACGTTGCTTTTGCTGAGAACATTTCAGTTAGTGACTAACCATTTCAGTGTTTCTCCCTGACTCATTATATGCACAGTACATATTCTATAGTTAATGGGAACTGAATTAAGTGTTTTCTTTAATCGCTTATGGAAACATTATAATAGATTGGAGAAATACGGGCTGACCAGATGTTTCAGTAACCAAAGTGGCACCAACTGTGTTGTTTCGTAGCCCGTTATCTGTACTTTCTCACGCCAGTGTTATCGCCGTGTCTAGTGCATTATGGGCAGTTAACTAAAATTGACAGAAATTGTTTTCTATATTCTGTTTGTATGTGCATACAGGTGAATTAACTGAGTAATTTTTGAAATGAACTGCCAACACTTTTCTGTTGACCATTGCAATCCGTAGCTTGAGCTTGAAGGCTCAGGGAGTTTGACTCCAGGTCTGGAAGATGCAACCACGCATCTCGCGTTGAACTTCAAACATAAGTTGTGTTAAGGGGCACAAGCTATTTAGCCGGTGAAGGACGATTACTTACGGCTAGCCCCAATCAGTGAAATCCCAGGTCCGCAGACCTTGTGCGTTTCAAACGTTATATACGCGCCCTCCAATATCAGAATTCAACTGCGAAGACCTTCTTTTCGTTTATTTACTCAAGATTTACTTTTACGCTGCAGGACTGTTCAGCGTAACAACTGGGTTCATCGTGGGACGATCCAGACAACTTTTCCCCAGTGCGAATCCCCCAAGTGTGTTCATGGTGTGAGCAAAGTATTTATAGTGATACCTGAATTATAATCATATATACATAGAAAGGGCTATATTTCCCGAATAGGGCAAAACGTAATTTCAACGGCAAAATTTATTAGTGTCCAGTGTTGTATTCATTTCTCTTCGTTATTTTTTTTTCAAAATAGTGTTCTAATAAATAAGTATAGTGTCAATTAATCCAGTGTGTTTTCGTTGTTTGTATGAGTGATATTTGTGTGCGTTATGGTCTGGATGACCGTCTGATCGTCCGTGAGGTTTTCGAGACGAGACACCCGAACCTCTCGGCGCCTAATGCTCATCTCATTATTGAGACCGACGAGCTTTGTGGGAAACAGTTTGTAACCTTTCTTGGAGAGGTCTTCGTCGTCCTGTCCAGGTAAGTTAAAGTATCAGGAGTATACTTATTGGTAATACCACGAGCCGAGGACAGCGATCAGATCAGAACTACAGGCGGTTACAAATAAATAGCTGCCCGAACATGGACCACGAACCACGCCGGTTATAAATAAATGCCGCCCGAACATGGACCACGAACTCCAGCTGGTTACAAATAAATGGACGCCCGAACAGCGACTTGAACTCCAGCCGGTTACAAATAAATGGCGCCCGAACAGGGACCCGAATCGAGACCGTTGGTGCTCGAATATACATATAAGATTAATATTTTAATATATCATTTCTCTTTCAGCTTAGTACCAGTAATCTGAAAAAAAAGTTTCTCTTTCAGGTGATTTTAATAATGTTTTGTGATAGCATATTTTATTCTAATTGTATGTTTTAAGCTTTATCTTGTTCAAGGTGGCATATAACGAAGCAGATTTGTTTACTAAGATAGCTTCAGTTTTTCAAAAGCATTTAGATAGGTTAGAACGAAAGCTAGATAAAAATAATGAAAAAATTGAGAGATACATAAAGGAAAGTAAAGTTGATTTTAAAGAGAGCTGTGTTGAGTTTAAAGAGAATTGTGTTCGCTTGAAAGAGAATCTCGTTGAGTCAAAGAGTGGATTAGGTCAGAAGGTAGACGCTTTACGGGATGTGTTTCGTGAAAATAGTCAGCAAATAAATACAGAAAACAAAACACCGGAATGTGAACCCCAGTTACAGTCAGATGTTCCTACTGGATACGAAACACCGGAATTTGAGCCTCAGTTAGTGACTGATATTCCTAGTGTAAATAAAACATTGGAATTGGAACCTGAGCTAGACACTAACATCCCTAATGAAAAGGAAACGCAGGAATCTGAACTCCAACCAGAGACAGGTAGTCTAAACCAACCTCGTAACAAATCTGGCAACGATTTTATCTATTCAGAATCTAGTGACGTCGCTTGTAGTAGAAGTAGTGAAATCCACGAACATATGATTGTACACGACAGAGGTCGTAAGCGCACAAGAATAACTACCACAAACCACAGAGAGAAAAGGCGTAAACGAGATTACAATTATAGCAATAAGCAAAGATACGCAAACCGGAGCGTAAACAATACGAAATTTAAAGGGAATCAGAACCAAGACCGCACTCGAAAAGGCAGAAACAGAAGGAGTCGTAAATCACGGCCACGTAACTCGAGTTATCACATACTAGACAGGAACCGCAATTTGTGTGACATTAAACATAGATTTGTACATAGAGGTAACCATCGTAGAAATAGACGAACAAACCGTAATTATCAAAGCAGAAACAGTAATCATAGGAAAAGAAAAAAAAAAAAGAGGGGCAACCAAGACTCTGTGTGTTGACACAAATTTTTCTTTCAGAAAAGCGACGCATTTCTAAGCGATAAACATGTATTCATTTTCTTTCTTTTTGCTTTTAGTTTTTGATAGAACACCTGGATACGAAAGGAAGAATTACGCATTTCTTTTAAACTCATTTTTGCTTCCAGCCTTTAACTGTTCGGCAAAGAGTAGATAACATGTTTTCTTTCTTTTTCTTGTTTTGATAAGGCAGTCGCTAGACTGTAGAACCACTTGTGTTTATGGTTACGAATAACGGGTGATACACAGCTGATTAATTCTTTTCCTCTTTTGGTCTTTGCTCAACGTAGCACTTCACACCTCAGTCAGCTGTGTATGAGTGTTGCAAACCTTATCACTGACTTACTATTAGTTTAATGTCATTAATTTTTTCTTGTTTTCATTTCAGATGTTTGAATTTAGATCTTTTAGTAAATAATTAACGTATCCCATACGTAGAGGGACCGTATTTATCCAAAAACGGTTTGATATCTTGGCGAGATATCCGTACCTTAGCTAGTGGGAAGATGTTTTGGCGTTATAATATATATATTTTTATTGTGTTCTAAAATTTTAATAAAAAAAAAAAAAACTTTTAGGATCCCTTCCCACTTTCGAAATTCTTAAATATGTTATTACATGTTATTTAGAATTAATGTTTGATTTTCTTTTAGGAAAAAAAAATGTATCGAGATGCCCAGG
This sequence comes from Thermobia domestica, assembly GCF_964235325.1. Classification (NCBI taxonomy): domain Eukaryota; kingdom Metazoa; phylum Arthropoda; class Insecta; order Zygentoma; family Lepismatidae; genus Thermobia; species Thermobia domestica. Next base: position 127,126,655 of record NC_137464.1, read on the forward strand.
ATAAGAAAATTTTTAGTTGTTAGTTACGTATATATTTCTGTATTTGTAAATGAAACTTAGTACGTAATCTCATGCGTAGAATATGAAACTTTACATTTATAATCAATGTTAAATTTCTTTTCAGTGTTAATCTTAGATTTTCGTTTTCATTTTGAAGTGTTTACTGTAATTTTATTGAACCTCATTTACGTCATTTACCCGATTTTGACTTATTTGAATTTCCAGGATGTGACATGATATATTTTGTTCGAAGAGAAAAGTTTAGAACGGAAAGTAGGCTAAGCCTTAAACAAGTGATAACAGACATTTCCTTATTGGTAATAGAATGTGCAGGAATGTCGTGTGAATAGTATATTCTTCGAACGAAAGCAGTAATCTTTTTATTTTAGAAAGAACTATATGAACAGATATTCTGATGGTGAACGGTCGTTTTTCCCCTCATATTAATATATATGCGGAAATATGTTTAACTTCTATATTTTCTTGTAATTTCTAATTAACATTTTTTTTTTTTCGTCTTCTCTAGACCACTGAACGACCGTAGGGAAACTTCTTCGGGTAGGATATTTTATGGGGATAAATATTTTTTTTCAGGGAGGCAATTTTTCCTGGAATTGCAGATCTGTTGCAAAAATGGATGTGGCTAATCCATTGGATATTCCATAGCTAACTGTATTTTCGCCATCAATCGCAAAATATAGTTTTCATTTCCCTTCTTCTTTTATAGTAACCCGTAACTAACCATGTGTATCCTTAGGTTAAATATTTTGAGTATATTTTATTGTCTAGTAATATTCTAGTGAATATTTTAATGTTTATGAATCGTAACTATATTGTGTACTTGTATGCTAATGAGTTGTAATGTTTATTTTTCATGTTAATTTTGAGAAAATTGTATTTTAGTTCCAGTATGTCCTAGAAACTATTCGAATTCGATATAGATCCCGAAAATTAAACTTATTTTCTTTCTTTCCAACAGCATGAAGCCATAACGTTTTATGAAAATTAATTTGTCAATTATTTTGTATGCTCGATGACTGAATTTTAATATGTTAATAAGACCATTTTGAATATTTGTAGCGAAGATGCCTAAGGAAGCTTGTTACAGCCGTTTTGTAGGGAATTTTATCTTGATGTTTTCAGACCGACCAGAAATTTGTAATGTCGTTGACTATACTCTTGTTTGTATCTCATGTTTTTCTTTTCACAGGTCTCATGTATTTTGTCTTTCAGAGACATATTTTACGATGCTACGAGAGCATTTGTATTTTGTGTGTTTACACATTTTTTCTAGGTGGAAGACGTATGTTATGTTCCAGGGAACATACGCGTATTTTACTGAATATAAATGTTTATATTTCAGTTATGTATAGAAACATTTTGTAAGTGCCTATGGTCGCAGGCCTTTCCACGTTTCTAGTTTTTTTGCCTCGCAGGTGTCGATGGCATATTGTGTGTGTAAGTACGTGTAGTATTACACATTTTTCCCACCTATGGTTTTGGTCAATTCATGGCATAATGACCATTTATTTTCAGGAATGTTTGGACTAGTGAGTCAACTTCCTTGATTCAGACCTTTGAAAAACTTGGATCAACACTGTATAGTTTTCAACGCTTTATTAATAAGTTCTCTTGCAGATAATACCCATATGTTCTGGTAACCCTACAATGTTTACGTTTTTGGAAGTGTACAACAACCATTATTCTAGGCCTAAGCTAATAATAAACATGTTTCAGAATAAAATCATTTGTTGTATTGAGCATTATCGAACTAAAGTCACGACGAGCAGATGGCATTTGATCTTATGGCGTGCCAAATTTTCTTCATACATGTCAACGAAATCACGATCTTTTCTTTGATATGCAGAATCATGCTTATTTCTTGGAATTACTATGAACGTCAATTTTGACACTTAAGTTTATTTCTTTTTATTTTTGAAAAACGATTTTTCGTTCTTTTCTGCCAAACAACACGAGGCACAGTTAAAAAAAAAAAAAAAAAGGACATACAGGTGAAAATCTTATTTTGTTTACATATTGTCAATTTATCATGTGTTTACATTTTCATTCATTTTACTTTTTCAATAATTTCAAATATATTATAGTGATATCGAAACCTTAACAATAATTTTAATATTTTAGTACCTTTAACATGTTTTGCTATTTGCTTATTCATTCATATTATTATATTTTAAATACAAATATCAGTATATTTAAAAAAGAAGACATTTAAAAAGTTTTTATTGAGATATTTGATAATTCTTCAAGTCGATGTTTTCATGAATAGTTATCGTGTGTGTATATTTATCTCATATTATACAAAATAAAGTGATCGAAACGGAACACTTAAACATTTTACGAAAAGAATTTATTAGTGTTAAAAAAAAAAAAAAAAAAAAAAGCATTTAAATAGCCCTATAACGTATTTACTTCATATTATATCAAATATAGTGATCGAAACGGAACACTTAAACATTTTATGAAAAGTATTTATGTGTTTAAAAAAAAAAAAAGTAAGAATTTTAATAGCCCTATAAACGCTTTCTGCGAACTTAAAAAAAAAAAAAAAAAAAAAAAAGTTATCATACAGGTGTTGTAACCGTACTTCGTTTCTCACACCAGTGTTAAAAAAAAAAAAAAAAAAAAATCTCCCCTTCTCCCCTTATCAACTCATCGTTGGAGAATCATGGAGGATACTCACACAGGAAGACAGCATGGTTTCAACATGTGAGGAAACGGAAGATAAGGAAACCCAATTGCACCAATTGTTCAAGAGGATCTTATTACTTCATGGAACATTTGGATTGGACATTGCTCATGCAGGAATCTCATCATGTTGTAGTGAGTGGACAAGTTATTTAACTATTTTAATAGCCCTTTTTCAGGTGAAAAACTATTCAACGTTCATACACGTAAGTCTCACACCATATGACAGTGTTGCCAACTAACTTATTTTAAATTTTCAGGTGAAAAACCTAATTTTATTCATACTTCGTCAGACGGCCAAGGGTTCTCAACCTGTCCACGTGTGCACTCGACAGGTCGTTCCACTTTCGGACACCAATCTATAACCGCCACCAGGTTATAGAAGTATTTTTTTGTGGACGCCCTGTATATTTCGTGAAGACAGTGATTATTATTTTCGATTTGTACTTTATTCTGCAACGCATATAAGTTCTTTCTTTGGTGGGAATTGCTTCTTTCCCACATAATTGGACAAAGAAGTCTTTCATCGTTTTTTCATATATATATTTAAAACGTTGCTTTTGCTGAGAACATTTCAGTTAGTGACTAACCATTTCAGTGTTTCTCCCTGACTCATTATATGCACAGTACATATTCTATAGTTAATGGGAACTGAATTAAGTGTTTTCTTTAATCGCTTATGGAAACATTATAATAGATTGGAGAAATACGGGCTGACCAGATGTTTCAGTAACCAAAGTGGCACCAACTGTGTTGTTTCGTAGCCCGTTATCTGTACTTTCTCACGCCAGTGTTATCGCCGTGTCTAGTGCATTATGGGCAGTTAACTAAAATTGACAGAAATTGTTTTCTATATTCTGTTTGTATGTGCATACAGGTGAATTAACTGAGTAATTTTTGAAATGAACTGCCAACACTTTTCTGTTGACCATTGCAATCCGTAGCTTGAGCTTGAAGGCTCAGGGAGTTTGACTCCAGGTCTGGAAGATGCAACCACGCATCTCGCGTTGAACTTCAAACATAAGTTGTGTTAAGGGGCACAAGCTATTTAGCCGGTGAAGGACGATTACTTACGGCTAGCCCCAATCAGTGAAATCCCAGGTCCGCAGACCTTGTGCGTTTCAAACGTTATATACGCGCCCTCCAATATCAGAATTCAACTGCGAAGACCTTCTTTTCGTTTATTTACTCAAGATTTACTTTTACGCTGCAGGACTGTTCAGCGTAACAACTGGGTTCATCGTGGGACGATCCAGACAACTTTTCCCCAGTGCGAATCCCCCAAGTGTGTTCATGGTGTGAGCAAAGTATTTATAGTGATACCTGAATTATAATCATATATACATAGAAAGGGCTATATTTCCCGAATAGGGCAAAACGTAATTTCAACGGCAAAATTTATTAGTGTCCAGTGTTGTATTCATTTCTCTTCGTTATTTTTTTTTCAAAATAGTGTTCTAATAAATAAGTATAGTGTCAATTAATCCAGTGTGTTTTCGTTGTTTGTATGAGTGATATTTGTGTGCGTTATGGTCTGGATGACCGTCTGATCGTCCGTGAGGTTTTCGAGACGAGACACCCGAACCTCTCGGCGCCTAATGCTCATCTCATTATTGAGACCGACGAGCTTTGTGGGAAACAGTTTGTAACCTTTCTTGGAGAGGTCTTCGTCGTCCTGTCCAGGTAAGTTAAAGTATCAGGAGTATACTTATTGGTAATACCACGAGCCGAGGACAGCGATCAGATCAGAACTACAGGCGGTTACAAATAAATAGCTGCCCGAACATGGACCACGAACCACGCCGGTTATAAATAAATGCCGCCCGAACATGGACCACGAACTCCAGCTGGTTACAAATAAATGGACGCCCGAACAGCGACTTGAACTCCAGCCGGTTACACCTTAATGTATAAATTCTTAATATTAGTGAGATGGAAAGCATGGATAACTATTTATACACGGTTTCTCAAAAGATCCCTGACATAGAGTAACTCTATCAGAGTTACAAAAAAATATAAGAGGGGGGAACTGTCTCAGAATTTAATGTTTTCAATCTAAACTCAAGGATTTTTTTTTTAAATCGGACGAGCAGTTTAGGCTGTACAATCCTTATGCGCCCAATGTTAAATGAAAATGCAACGTTGCCATTCACCTAAACCCACAACATAAGTGAATCAAATTACTGTCTTTTGCGCAAACGTGTCGATGGCCATTCCCCTTTCAAACATGCCCCCATTCGCTGTAAATCCAGTTAAATGGCAACGTCGCATTTCAATTTAACACTGGGCGCATAAAGAGTGTACAGTTCAAACGGCTCATCCGATTTAAAAAAAAAATGTTTCACCTTAGATTGAAAACATTATATTTGGAGACGGTTTCCCCTCTTACATTTTGTTATAACTCTGTTAATAACAGAGTTACCCTATGTCACGGAACTTTTGAGACAACCTGTACACTCATTTATTTTTCGAGTTCTCTCATTTTATATCCATATCAGTTATACAATCATAGATTCTTCTAGACTTCTTGAATTTTATGATAAATTTCTATCTTCACTGTTTTCCCCATTGCTTCCGTATTATGTAATGTATAGTGACAGGCAAAGTATGAAGAAAAATAAAATATGAAAATTAAAAGTCCAAGATATAAAAAAAAATATGAAATTTTAATGACATAATTTTAAAGATGAAGTATATATGTACTTACGTTTACGTTTATATGTCACATGTTCATTGATTTTTTTGAAACATATTACACGTAAGTTTACGTCATTTATTTCAGTAAAAGCTTTAGTTTTCCATGAAATGAAAACTGCAATACCTGGCTAATCAGAAACTACAATGGCAAAAGTGTATAGTCCTCGTCTGCAACCACACATTTTAGTCATCGCTCAGCCAACGACTAGATTCCATGGAAAAAGAAGTCTAGAGTCTATGATGTGAAAAATGCATGTTGTCCCCTCCCCCCCATTAGCAGAGAAAATTTTCCCTCCCAAGAAATGCTTGGAATGTCGGAAAAGATGGTAGTGAGAGGGAGAATACAGCGATGAGAGAAGGTTTCATGGTGCAATTCATGGAAAGAGTGTAACGTCGTTTGAGTTACATTTATGCGTGCACTGTCATAGAACATACTGTGTCTTTTGACAATTTCTGGATGCTTGCAGACAATGTTGGTGTGCATTTCATGCAGCACTGTAACGATCCACAGTGATGTTTTCGCTTTGACGTAGAAAGACATGATGCATCAACCCGAAGATAAATCATCCTATGATCAACATCATCTAGGAGTTTGGAAATTGTCCTGGACTTTGATCAACCACTGTCCTGGCCCTTTACAATAGTCATAGCAGATACATTTTTCATCAAAAGTGACAATCCAATCTAGGAAACTCATTCGGTTATTCCTTACACTCAGAAAACTACACACATCCACACGATAATTCTTTTTGGCCGGTGTCAACTCATGCAGCACTCACAAGTCCATTTTTTCATTTTACCGATTGCATGGAGCTGCCGAACGACAATGGCATGGTGTATACCTAACTCATCTGTAGTGGCACGAACATTTCTCTGAGAGTCCGCTTCCACGATGTTCCTGAGAAGCTCATCCAAAAATGACACTAGTCGGTCCTCATGGATGTAATTTTGCAACGCTGTGTCGCTGAAACGAAATTTGACAAACAGCGAATGGTAAGTTCGTTCGCATTCCTGGCCCAAGCGAATTTCTGTGCAGAATGTTCATCCCCTAGATTCGACAGTCTCAAGCTATAAAGAAAAATCGCTCGCAATTCTGTGTTCTCCTGGTGCACTTACATACGACTCTGTTCAATAATCCAATGTTCTCTGATTGTCTAGGTATCCCAGCCTGTTTGATGAACATCTACAGAGTTTGTGACGTTGGAAGCGTGACTTTAATCCATCTCTAGGTTGTATTGCTGAGGTAAGTTTCCCACCATATGTTAAAAGGAACATTTCAATTCTTCCAAACCAAATAGAAGAAAACGTGTATTGTGCGACCCTCGAATAAGCCGATATTTTCACATTTCATAAATGGATATTTTTACATTTTTAAAAATTATAACACATTATGAATTTTAGCTTCACTAAGGACTAAAAATGCTACAAATGAATAATTTAATACGATAGAATATGTGTACTAGACATGACACTGTATATAATATTTACAACGTTCAATTCATATACATTCTGCACATGTCAATACTCTATACATTCGATCATTGGGGCAAATCCTGGGGATAAAAGAAACATGTCTCCTACAATCTTGGAACTGGGAGGACTGTTCCCCCAATAATCCGATTTGAAATGTGTTATTTTGGAGAGAAATTTGATGATTTGTGTCCGATTGCCATAAAGGAAAGTAAGATGAAATTGATGTCCCCTCCAGGATAAGCCTAAAATATGCCCGCTTTCCAATGTTGAAGACAATTCTGCTCCCCTGGTCCTCCACATTGTTTTTCAACTTAGTTTAAATATCGCTATATACAGGGTGTTAATAAACTATAGATCTACCGACAAACTTTAAGAGGTGATTCCTCACATCAAAATAAGAGAAAAAGTTCATATGGACCTATGGCGAAAAGTGCATAGTTTCAGAGCTAGGGCTGTCCAAAATTGCAAAAAAGCCAAATTTTAAGAGGCCCTATTTGGAATTCGGGAGACTGTGGATGGTGGTCCTTATCAGCATACAGGAAGTCACGCATACGCAGTCCAAAAATGCATCTTTCATTAATGTTCAATGTATGTACAGAGTATTTCCTGCAGAGTGAAATTCCCAGACATACCATCAACCGAATTTTGAGATATGTTCTGACTTTATGATGGTACAGTCGGAAGGGTTAAGGATCGTCACCAGCACGGTTTCTCGTAGTCGGGAAAACGCATGGTGCGATGTTTACTTTCACGCTTAAGTGAAGAAATCGTGAAATATACCATGACGAAAAACATATCACTCACTACACATTATTCCGAACACAAAGGAACATGGAACTGCCTGTTCCTAACACTTCCGCCTTCCCTCCGAAATATTTTCTGTCTTGTATGGAAAAAATTGAAGAACTTTTTATGTCGGAAAATTTTCATCATTTTGAAGCAAAAAGTAAAACAACTTTTTGTGAATCGGAAAGTTGTATTTGCTCTGTAGAAAGAAGCGAAAGGAATTTTCATGAATCGGAAAATTTTCATCACGATGTAGAAAAAAAAAAACTTTTCATAATCCGGACAATTTTGGATATTATGTATAGTGATGTTTGGTGGAAAATTTTCCACTATATTTAACTTCACATTCAGCTATAAAATTAAATTCGTGTAGAGGAAGGTTAGACAGCAAAAAGTTATCATTTTCCAATTAGCTTTCGGAAACCGGAACATTTTCTAATATTTCAAGTTGGGAAGTAAAAATATACAGTGTTTCTCTCTCTCTCTCTCTCTCTCTCTCTCTCTCTCTCTCTCTCTGTGTGTGTGTGTGTGTGTGTGTGTGTGTGTGTGTGTGTAAGTAAGTAAGTAAGTAAGTAAGTAAGTTGCAGGGAACATACATCAAGTTCGTAAAGAAATATGTTTTTTTTATTTTGTAAATTAAAATGAAATTATTTGTTGATTTTAGAACGCAGCGCTAATAGTGCAGCTTTTTAAGTTTCTTTTATTATTTTATTGGAAGAACAACTACACAAATCAGCTTCCTTATTAGTTATATTTCACTCTCTTCTGAATGAATATATGAATAAATAAATATTTATTTCCAGAAAATGATCAGTATTTGCTTTCATGAGTTACTTAAACTCGAATTTTGGGTAGTCAAAATTTACAGTAGGCACTTTATATAATATCTACTGATTATAAATGTTGCAGTATGTAAATCTAGAAGAGTAGTAAAGCTATGAGAAAACTTCATCTTACGCGTATTAAACTAAGGAAATATAATTTTGTGATATCAAACGTGGATTCTGAGGAAAGAACGCATTGAAGTTTTTGAAACATTCTTGAAATGAAGAATCGTTAGATTTTCACTTCATGAAACTTTTAAGACAATATTTATTACCAATAAATTTTACTGCTAAACAACGATGTAGGAATAAGTAGAGTGTGTTTTTATGAATCGAAAAATATTCATGACTTAAAAGAATGAAATTTTAAATAATAGAATCCGGTTCCCGAAAGCTAATTAGAAAATTATAATTTGTTGTTGACTACCTTTCCTCTACAGAAATTCAATTTTGTTGCTCTATGTGCAGTTAAATATAGTGGAAAATTTTCCACCAAACATCACTATACATAATATCCAAACTTGTCCGGATTATGAAAAGTTTTTCCACTTCTTTCTACATCGTGATGAAAATTTTCCGATCTATGAAAATTCCTTTCACTTGTTTCTACAGAGCAATAAAACTTTCCGATTGACAAAAGTTTGTTTTACTTTTTGCTTCAAAATGATGAAAATTTTCCGACTCATAAAAAGTTCAATTTTTCTATATAAGGCAGAAAATATTTCGATTCATGAAAAATTGTTTAACTTGTTCCTACACAGCATTGAAAATTGTGAAAGCCATGAAAATTTTCAGATTCTTTAAACGATCTTTCACTTTTTACATTTCTATACATGAATTTAACTAATTTTATGATTGCTGAGGAATTATTACTTGATTACTGATATTTTTTAGAACGGAAAATTTTCCGGAAAAATATAGCGGAAATTTTTCCACTTCACATCACTAGTTGTCGCGTTCAGTAAGCTTCCAGCGAGAAACCTACTTCATAAGAACGTAATAGGAAAAAAGTATTTAAGGTCTCATAACATTTCACAACATCTTAACAATAGTAATAATGCATGCACGTATCTCAATGTAATCGAAAAGAAAAAAAACGTTGAAGTAACACATCCAAAAACTCATCTCTCAATCTACTTATCTAATTCACATTCGTCACTCTTGACTCATCATAGCTGCTGCTATCTTCCTGGACACATTAACAATGACTCCATTTCTACCTCAAGATCTATCAGTATACACACTTACCAGCTTACGAACTTGTTAAAGGGGAAAAAAGAAATGTAGCCTTGGTAATCACATGTTCAGCCAGGTTGTTCTGTGATCAACAGGGCCCGGATCTTGTTGACCTAAAGATTTTTAAAAAGTGACCTATAAAATGACACTAAAATTCCTGTAAAATAACCCTAAAAATCACAAAAATTGACCTTAAAACTTACGTTTTCTCAAACTTTTATTTCATTAAACTGACATTTTTTAATATCCAATGGATTTTTAATTAACATTTCTCACTCATATTCAAAAAGTTTTGTTTCAGTTAGTTGCAGTCCATTGATCATTTATTTCTATTGATCAGTCCATTGTACGGCATTGTAAGTATTGAAAGCGTCAATTCACTCCCGAGTTGATACTAGGAAGCACTCTTAAACAATAAAAGTTAGTCCGCCTTATGCAGAGTCGTTTTGACGTAAGATTAGCGTCATACTAAAGATCTGACTACTGCTGGAAACTTATGTTAGTCGAACTCTTTAGTATGGCCCTAATCAAGCGTCAAAACGACTCTGCATAAGGCCCAGCAAGTTTAGACTATATGAAAATAATAGATAAAAACCTGTTTAAAACCCTTGTACGCCTTCTAATGCATTTTTAGTAATTCACGTGATCACAATCTTTGTAGCCAATAATCCAAAACTATCTGTTTGGCCACCTACCAACCCCCACCTTTCGTTAACCAGCTACAGTTTAGTTTTCATTAGCTTGTTAAAAATGCAGTTTTTCCACTCCAGTAGTCAGGAAGTAAGAAAAGAGATTATTCAACTTCGTTTTCTCCACATCCGTAAACCGTGTTCATTTAAAGATTTTCTTATATAGAAAAAAAAAAAAAGACCATAAGTGACCTAAAAGTTACCTTAAAATATTAAAAAAATGACCTGAAATTCCAAAATAGCAAAAAGTGACCAAAAGTTGACCCTAAAAAACTATATTTTTAGAACCTAGAGTTGATGGATAACGTTTTTATTTGAACTTGCCTTGTCCTATGCGTAACAGAAAAAAGTTGACTTGTCAACAAGATCCGGGCCCTGGTGATCAATTCCCCTGCTGAATGTAATAGAGAAACATGGGTCCTTTGTTTTATTTCAACGAAAGAAAACTATGCAATGTGTAGGTGACGAGGGCTGTTTTTGCGTCTGATCACGTCGCACTGATTACGTTTTCAATACTTCCCTTCAGTTCATAGGCGTCAAAAACTCACACACTCACATCATATGTGCTTATTGGAGTGAGACGGAAGAACGTGTATTTATATTTATCCTAAGTATTTCTCATGCTTTTTTATTAAAAAAACTATGAATATTCCTTCTACGAGCGGCGGCATTACAGAAGGAAGTGGCAAAATTTTGAGCGATAATGAAATTGCAGAACTGATAAATGACCCCTACACAGATGGTTATGAGTTAGATAATAATAACATTGATTATTCTATGCTCAGTGGCGGATTATACGGGAGTGAACAAGATAGTAACTCTGTTTCAGGTGAACCTGATGTTGCGCCCTGAAAGAAGAAAAAGAATCACGTCGTTCCTATTTGAAGGCAGATCCTGATGTAGTTTGGAGCGATAAAACTCAAGTAAATGCAAAACCCCTGTTTAATGGTGTCCCGGGAATTAATCAAAATCCTGGGCTATCTACAGAGTATTCCCCATATAAAGTGTTTCAGCTAGTTTACCGATGAAGTTTTATAGTAAAAAAAGTTGAGTTGATTTTGAGTTTAACGTCCCGTTCAGCAGAGGCGATATGAAACGTGGACCTACTGATTAACGTGGAATCCAAACTACATGAGCTCTCGCCCGGAATAGTACAAAAAGAAATGAATCAATACGCAAAACAGCAGATTGAGAAAAAGAAAAATCACTGAAACACAAATCTTTGTTTTCTAAGTAAAAGCTTGTTACTTCAGTTGAAAACAAGAAATATTTTACATTGATTATTCACATGTGCTTTGTACCTAGCTTTACGCGATTTTTACAAACCAACTACGTAAGAGCTATTAGTATGTCTATCAAATGATGGAAGAAGATGTTTTTTTCTGCCGTTTACTTATCACTGTCAGTGCTCACATACTGTGCAGGAAGAAAGCAGGAAAACAAATCGCACTTCGAACTTTTTATGTAAACGTAGCAGAAAAACTGCTGCACTCAGCAGGCACTGAACTACAGGGACTATCCCAGTCTTCACCTGTGGAAGACTGGTAGCAAGGGGCCATTACCCATACAAAGTTCCCCTAATATCCGCAAATCCTAATAGAGTATGCAAAGTGCGTAGCATCCGCACGGTGAAAGAAGTTTTTAATAAAATATTAGCGTTTATTGTCTGATACATGAAGTTGAACTTTGTGTGGGGGAAGTGCTTCGAAATGTACAACACTAAAGAGAAATACTGGGACTCCTAGATCTGAAAACAGATTTTCTGCGAAGTGTAAACTCAATATTACATATCAACTAAGATTATATCATATCATAAAATTCGTGAGTGTATTTGTTTCGGTGCAAATGTATTTTGTACTGCGTGCAGTAAGTGAAAAAACTGACAAAAAGCAACAAATTTTCGAGGATCATTACATGAAAATGTAAACAAGGTAAACAGTTCGTTTCTCTCATTTTAAACAATACGTATGTTTACTGTATACCCTGTTAATTTCTCAGAAATTAGTTTAAAATCTTTGGAGATACGAAATTTTAAAAATACCTCTGTAAAGTGCTGGACGGTGTGAGTAATAGGGGTGTTCGGAATTCGATTTCGTATTCCGGAGTTCGGAATTCATCTAATTCCGGAATGTTCCGGAATTCCGGAATGTTTCGAAATTCCGGAACGTTTCGGAATTCCGGAATGTTTCGAAATTCCGGAATGTTCCGAAATTCCGGAACGTTTCGAAATTCCGGAATGTTCCGAAATTCCGGAACGTTTCGAAATTCCGGAATGTTTCGCAAATTCCATAACATTCCAAAAGTTTGGAATTGTGGAATGCTCAAAAGTATGAATTTCGGAACTGTTTTCAAGACTGAAATTTTGAAGCTCACTGTTGATTCTGGAATCGTAATATTAATATTAGTTCGAAGTTTGAATATAAAAATTCGAAACAGTTCTGAGGCAATGGTTCTCAAACATTGTTACAAGGCTTTAATCCCACAAATTTACTCGCAAATACTTTCTCGTTTTCACTTTGGTATCTATGGAATATAGTAGCAACATGTCTTAAACAGTTATGCATTCTGGTATTTACAATTATTGGAATAAAGTACAGCATTTTATCTTTATCTTTTACATTTTTTTTCAATCATTGCCATTTTGTATTTTGAAGTACCAACAAGGAAACAATTTACATGTTTGGCATTTTAATTCCAAAATATTTGTTTTACTATTAAGCAAACAATACAAGAGCACACGAAACATTTGTAGTCATGTCATTTGGAATTATATTAATGAACTTTTAATCTAAAGTACAAGGAGTACACATGAGTAATACATAATTGTGAAAATTTTGTCAACTGAAACCCTGAAATGGTATAACTGATGCTACCTGAGACGTCATCAAATAATGCAACAAAAATGTAAATGTAAATTACTATTGAAAGAAAAAGCAAAATTTCTGTGCTACAAAATAATACTGTTAGAGAACAATGATGTGAATAAAATATTATAAGAGCATGTATTAAATGTCAATTTTCATATAAATGCCCAGATGATTTTTGTAAAAATTAGGGTAAAGTATACTTTAGACGATATTAGACAAGGCAATTAAGTATGCAAAATTAGGAGACATGCATTCAAATTATTTCCTGTATTAAAAATTAGAATTCAACTTTCCATGGTAGATTGCATATGTTCTATCTTCGAACAAGGTGAAACACGTGCAATTTACTATGGAAAGTTGAATTCTAATTTTTATTACACGAAATAATTTGAACGCATGACTCTTAGCATGCAAGATTGCATAGAAAATTGCATCGCATAAAATGGGTTTTAGGGACTTTTAGCTTAACAAACTTCTTTTATCTCATTGGTCTTTTTTATCTGATTTATTTGAGAAATCAGGAGAAAGAAAGTTTTCAACTTTTCTACTCAAGGAAAGTAAGACATCAATTTTTGTAAAGATCAATTTACGCGAAGTACGAATAGTTTTTGATACAAATTAATTATTTCGTAAGAGCTAAATATGAACATTAGGCTAATACTTTTAATGTGAATATTAACATATACGAAATGATTTCTTACATTTTTAACTTCTACCATCGCTACTCACAATTTCGGGTATACTAATTTAACATTTACCTTTCTTGTTGTTAGTTAGTCATTGGTGCAGACCCTTTCATCTGCATGCATAACTAGCCTTCATATTGCTGCTTTGTATGAAAATGTACATATTCTGTTGGCTTGTATCAATGTAATTGTTTAAAGAAAGTAACATGCTTTTACATCAGAATTTCACAACATTGATAATATATTGGTGATTAATACAATTTCTCAACAAACCAATTTTAAATGTTTTTCACTCACACAATTCATTTATCACCTTGCATAAAATTTTGATTAGTAGAGTTAGAACTAATCTTCATATGTAGGTTCCAATGCTTAGTATTTAACTGATAGACACCTTTATTTAGTTAGTTATTCAAATAAGTGTCGCAGGACAAGAAAAGAGTAGCGCGTACATGTGAATAATTATAAGATATTATGTAAAGTTTGCACCTCTATTCGATTTACTCTCGTTGTATATTTTGACAAGTTATGCAAATAATGCTTGATAAAGCTTTCATTTAAAAAAAAACAGCAGTAGCATCATGATTATAGAAGTTACAAAAAACATTAAACAGTAATCCCTTGTTCTAAGAAATTTTTTTGCTGTTTACAGCATGCAGCATCATGCAACATCAATAATGCATATTTTTACATAACACGGGCAGCAGCATAATAATTGTACATTTATATATCTGAAGATAAAAGAATATTAAACACTATTTTGTAACAAATTATGTAAGATACTAAACGGTACCACAATAATATCTGCCCACCAGCTATAACATCATAGTATTAAACTGTCATTACAAATTACTAGAATTTTGTGGTGTTATGAAAAAACTTTATTGAATTTCGACTGGTTGAGTTTAAACTTGAATGACTAAATTTGAATTTAGTTTTATTTTTAGGCAACTAAGGCTAAAAATAAAGATAAAACTGTCGCGCGAGAGGCGTAGGTGTAAAGATGTAGAAAGGCAGAGTCCTGGCCGTACAGCTTTATATGTAACTTTTGAATAGTTCGTTATAGTTAGTTCTGATGAGACGATCCATGACCTCAGTGCTTTCTTTTCCCATATTATCTCTACTTTATTCATTAATAAAAGTTAAGGAGATTTTTCTCTTATTTTGATTTTTCGCCATGCCATTTTGATTTTTCTTTTTCCGTAATTAAAATATATTTTTAGTATCTATATTTGCAAGTAACAAGCTCACAAGCCAAGCTTTGATTTTGGCGCGATAAATTCGGTGCTTTGGGTACGTCATGTAAATTCGCTTTTATCCCTTGTAGGGTATTATTTCAGATTGTTTAATACAAAAGTGTCTTATTTTCAAAAGGACACTGCTTCATAGCGTATGCTATGCTATGGCATACTGAAATGCCACGAAAACTATACTCTAGTGTTCACGTGATGTTACATATGCACATCAAGCTTTAGTCAACGAAATGATCTATTTATTCACAAAACGGAAACACCTGACTTAGCAAAATAATATTCTGTGCACTATTGCAGATTATCACAAATTAAAATGCCAAGCCATCAACCAACTATCAAGAAAAAAATCTAGCAACAAAGCACGGACGTCGGTGGGTTGGGAATCATGTTCCTCTTTAGATTATTGACAAATAATTTCTACTTCCCTCCCAGTAAGCAGGGGTGTGGGGCCACCGGAAATACTGGTCAAAATTTTTTTTCAAATATTTCAGACTATCGTATCCCTTTAATTAATGAAAATCGTATTTTCTTTTAAATGATTCTCTGCCCCTCCTTCAGGTACTTATACTTAACAATGGCCATACAATCAAAAGATATGCAGTTCAATTTCTTGTTAGGGTTACCTCGTATAAATGGAAAAGGTACAGTCGGTATTCATTTAAAAAAGAATACACAAAGTGGTTTATAAAAAAGGTGTTTCTTGGTAGATAAACCAAACTAAAGGGAAGAACTAGCTCGAATTTCTGTTTTCCGATTTCTGCAACAAACAAAATCACGGAATTTACACCGAATCACTTATGATTGAGACTTTATGGATAACCAGACAAAGTTCCAAATCTTATGCGCAATCGTTCACAGTGAACGGATCTAGAGAATGAAACAAACCAGTTGCCGTGGACCAAAACTCCTTCCTTCAGCACAGCGGAATCAATATCCAGTTTCAAAGCTAAGCTTTGCGCACACCTCTCAGTTCGGGGTAACAGCAAAAATTATTTTTTCAATAATAAGTTCCGGAATGTTTCGAAATTCCGGAATGTTTCAAAATTCCGGAATGTTCCGAAATTCCGGAATGTTCCGAAATTCCGGAACGTTTCGAAATTCCGGAATGTTCCGAAATTCCGGAACGTTTCGAAATTCCGGAACGTTTCGAAATTCCGGAACGTTTCGAAATTTCGAAATTCCGGAACGTTTCGAAATTCCGGAATTCCGGAACGTCTTGAAACTGTGTTCCGATTCCGGAATTGGAATTTCCGTTCCGAAAAATTCCGGAATTCCGGAATTAGGAACAGCCCTAGTGAGTAACAAGTTTAAATACCCGTCGGGCTGAGAGTATATAAGCGCCAGGAAAATGTGGTACTCCGAATAACCTGCGATAGCGAGACAGAGCGGAGAAAATCAGAATGTCATATTTGTTATTGCTTATCTCTTAAAACAAATCGAAACAGTTTGGTTGAAAAAGGTACTTTAAGATCTTTCTAAGTTTTTTCAGATTGATAATACACCGCAACAATTCAGAGATAATGATGTCTCACTTTTTACTGAATAACAAGAAAATTACTACGTGTTGAGTAATGAAATTTTCGGAACTTACAGGTAATAGATGCACCTACATATCGTGCACAGGGAATTATTTCATGTGATCTCCTTTCCGAGATATAGTCTTATAAACATTAGTCTACCAAAAAAGCACGATAAAATACGCACTTTTTCATTAATTCCTATTTGTTTCTCACTACACAGTACAAATAAAATTTTTGTCTTAAGTATTGAAAAGACAACCTTCCAGCAATTCTAACAAGGTACGACAATGCGAAATAATTTTTGAGTGAACGTCAGGGCAGCACCGTGAAGTCAGGGGCCTATCTTTGTGAAATGGATAGTAGATACAAACTGTTGCTAGCCTTCTTTCTACCGCAAACAGTTGAACAAATACGGAGAATATTCAAGTGGTTAGCGGTTTTGGTCAGCAATCGGGAGTCCACGGTCTCGAGGTCAGCCATCCTGACTGACCTCTTTCTCCCGGACTTTTCTGTTAGAATAGGCGAAATCTGGAGCGATAACTAGAACTAAAGGACATTGCCGCCTTCTTTTCACTTCCTCAAATATCATCATTTGCGCAGTGTTCTAGTGTAAAATGGCCTCTGAGCCTACATACGTACATTAGCACAATTAAGCAATAGATTTAAATATTATTATCGTACCTCTCAGTTAGGTAGGTGAGGGTGTCACACACTGACTCACAACTTGACGACCCTCTTTGTACGGTAAATACCTGAGCACACTTTTTGTTTTGATGCTTTTCTCTGGGAGCACATTTTTAGCACTATTATTTGGTACTAGTTTGGGGGTCCTCCGTAGCGTGGGCGGGAAAGCTTCACGCTGGCCCCCAACTTGACAACCCTGTTTCTGCGTAAATAATTCAGCACATTTTTTGTTTTGATGATTTTCTGGGAGCACATTTTTAGCACTATTGTTTGGCAGTAGTTTGGGAGCCTTCCGTTTGGTGGGCGGGGTTGGCTTCACGCTAGTTCCCAACTTGACAGTCCCGTTTGCGGTAAATAATTGAGCACATTTCTTGTTTTGATGCTTTCGTGGGAGCACATTTTTTGCACTATTATTTGGCACTAGTTTGGAAGCCCTTCGTTTGGTGGGCGAAGCTAGCTTCACACTTGCCCCCAAATTGGCAACCCTGTTTCTTTGGTAAATAGTTGAGCACATTTTCTGTTTTGATGCTTTTCTGGGAGCATATTTTTAGCGTAGTCTTGAGACGCTCCGTTGGGTGGGTGGGGTAGCTTCACACTGGCCCCAAACTTGGAAACCCTGTTTCTGCGGTAAATAATTGAGCACATCTTTTGTTTTGATGCTTTTCTGGGAGAACATTTTCAGCACTATTATTTAGCACGTTTGGAGGCTCTCAGTTGGGCGGCCGGGGCTAGCTTCACGCTGGCCCTTAACTTGGCAACCCTGTTTTTGCGGTAAATAATTGAGCACTTTTTTAAATGCTTTTCTGGGAGCACATTTTTAGCACTATTATTTGACACTAGTTTGGGGGGCCCTCCGTTTGGTGGGCTGGCCCCGAAATTGGCAAACCTGTTTCTGCGGTAAATAATTAAGCACATTTCTGTTTTGATGCTTTTCTGGGAGCACATTTTTAGCACTATTATTTGGCACTAGTTTGAGGACCCTCCGTTCACGCTAGCCCCGCCCAAATTAATCTTCAAATGTCTTGGTAATTTGAAAAGCATATTTTTTTTTTTAAATTTTGTATTTTGTGAAGCATATTTTTATCACATGTTTTGGTACTATTTTTTAAAAAATGTGCACAATTGAGAAGGGCCAGCTTCACGCACGTGTAGAGAAGTCTTGAGAAAGGATACAAAACTCAACATTATATCTCTGTTACTTCATATTTTAATTAAATCTTTGCGATAATCCTCGTGTGTATATATATATAATGAAATAAGATATTCCAAAAACATGTAAAAGGTATTTTCTTTTGTATAATAACTACTTCTTTGAAATAAATCACTTCATGATAAATAAAAGCACATTAATATTTTTGAGCTTCAATGCATATGCTTTCAAGTAAACATTAATTAAATGTATATTCATTTGCAGTAGTGAATACCTGTTTGTTATATTGTAGTTTGCTATTACTTCTTGATTAAACCAAGTTTAATTATTGCTTCCTAATCCAAGTTGTCATCTGTTATGTCTAAAACAAAGGTAGATTATGTTGCGTGTTATCAATTGGTAATTGTGTCGTCCTTGGCATAACAATATTCAGTTATCTCATCTCATGGTGTGTTTCTAGTAGTAGTAATTACGCAATGAATTGATTACCGAGTCAAATTTCACATAACATACATATATACCCCTGGCAATGAGAAAATAAACTAATGGAACTTTAACAACGTAATAGTTTTTAAAAACCATGTATTACTGATATTTACCCTTAAATTCTGATCTGATTATTTTGAAAACTTTTAATCATTGTCCTTATCAATACATAATATTTTCGACAATATTTAGGGAATATGTACTTAGATATTACAGTAGTAACGTTATTTAAAAATATATTGTTAATTACTAAATACACATTTTAATAAATTCAAATACATTATCTGCAAGTTGCCACATTTAGTCTGTTAATTAATCATTAGAGCAACCAACATTATGTACCGGTGACCTGTTAGCCCCGCCCCCCATGTAACAAAATTTGATTGGATCTGAGCCAGATCGTTTGATCGCCAACAATTATCGTTTGATCGCCACGCGTAGTGACACAATACAAGTAAGTACGTAGGGGGGGCTAGCAGATTAACCTGTTAGCCCCCATCAAACCAAATTTGATCGGAATTGGGTAAGATCGTTTCATTGTCGTTTGATCGCATTTGATCGCCAACAATTATCGTTTGATCGCCACGCGTAGCAACGTAATACAAGTAAATACGTAGGAGGTGGGCCAACACGTTAACCTGTTAGCCCCCCATCGAACCGAATTTGATCGGAATTGGGTAAGATCGTTTCATTGTCGTTTCATCGCCAAAAATTATCGTTTTTATTTACGCGTATTTATGCACTTCAAATAAGGGCCAGATTGTGAACCTGTTAACCCTTCTAAAGCAAACTTTATTGGGAGTTTAGTCAGATCGTTCATCTTCGTTTGATGGTGTTTGGTTGCCAAATATGCAGTTTGGTCGGAGTTGGCCCAGATGGTTTATTTGCTACAAATTATCGTTTGGTCGCTAAGAGTACTTACGTACTATACATAATTTTGTAGTGGATCTAACAATTCAAGCTGTTAGCTCTTCCCCGTGGAAGCAATATTGATCGGTATTGGGCTAAATCATTTGATTATTGTTTGGTTACCTATATGAGCTTTCTCTATCGCAGTGGCGTCATACACATATTTTTGTAATGAATCTTGCCTGTTTTCCTCCTATACTTTGAACAAAAATTAAATGATCGAAAGTGGCCGGTCGTTTGACAACACACAATTAGTGTTTGATCGTCATACGCATAGGTTATATAGTAAACTTAATTTTTACTATTGCTAAGTTTTATCTGAGCAGCAGTCTTCGCATCAATGTTATATATATCTTAACTGGGTAAAGTCGTTTCATCTGATCATGCAGGGTTATGCAGGGTAAGACTTAAATTTGTGGGTGGGATTGACACTTTTATATGAACGTTTATAGTTATATTGGTACACACATATACTGCACAAGTAAGTAAATTTGAGCAGCGAGAAATATATTAAAGGGTTGAGTATGTGAAACTTCCGTTCGTTATTATTACAGACTAGCAGAATACACTATTATCGGTCATTTTCAATAATTTTTATATATCTCCTCCAAGTTGTGGGACTGAATTTTGATTTAAATGGCATCGGAAGTGTCATTGTTCATTTTAGCGACCCCGAAAATTGTGGATCCGACACTAATGTGTCATTTTCCTCTCTCCCCTTCCCTCAAGTTGCACCTTCAAATATATATATAAACATCCCGAACCTCATCTATGTTGAAAGTTTTATGGAGGTTGGTCTGATGATTCAATAGTTCTGTATTAAGTTAGAAACATAGTCACTTTCATTTTGATTGTAATAGATAATTTGTCGCAATAGAAAACATGTATTTGTTTACATACAGGATTTTGTACATAAAGTTTATATAAGTGTCTATATTAAAATATTAAATAATAGTAATTATATGTTTTTGTGCATGAGTATTAGTGAAATTTACCTACTGCTCTTTCTCTTAGGAAGTAATTTGGTTAAAATTAACAAAACTTCACCAGACCAAAGAGCATATTGAGAACTCAGTTTAATCAAGAGACCTATTTGTTGCAAAAGAACACTTCATATTGGTATGCTTGTATGTAACTGTAATTAATGCATGTAACTGTATGTAACTGTAACTGTAACTTCTGTAATTAATGCACATCCATGAATAAAGGACATAACAGAAATAAGTGTAGACTATTAATATTCAATTAGCTGAACCTGCGCTCTCTACACAGCGCATCATTCCCATATGAGCATGAATCTCCTTGTCATTCCTCATATCTGTACATGTCCCTGCAGAACGCTTTCATAAAAATCGGCAAGGGGTATCATAAAGGGGAAATTTTTTCGACTATTTTTTTTTTTTTTAATATCTCGCACCGTTTGCAAGATTTGAGCCGACTTCTGCTTGGAATTTCTAATTCATCTAATTCATATATGACCACTGTTTTCTTCCTTTTTGCATGCATTATGTGATAAGTAAATAAATTACACACACAATTAATTATGTCAGTTATATACGGAGTTGATTTAAAAAAAGAAAGCTCTCCAAACAATGAAGATTCATCTTAGACTTTAGAAATGGTTATGCTTCGTTCTCTTATCATTTGGCCATTATCATGAAACAAATACCTGAGAGATATACAACACCTATATACAACTATGTGATGTTGGAATATATAACTCGTTGAATATGAAGCTTTTAAAAAAAATTCAGTACTTCCAGTGTACCCCTAAAAATTTAATAAAGAACTAATGGCCATGTTGTTTTTTTTTTTTTAATATTCATTAGAACTGAACAATTTACACAAAATTTGGAATCGACCAATAAAAACGGCACGTTTCTAGTACTTGTGGGTTCAATATCTCATTGTCGAAAGGACTAGAGACAAACATATAAACTTTTCTGTAGAGACAATCATATACGCGTAAATCTCTTATTTTAATACAGATAATAATTGGAATAGTTTTATTTTCGAGTGCTATATTTTAATATCCACAATATTGAAATTTTTGAACTTATATTTTTCACGTATTTGAAAGAAAGGATAGCTATCATTACTAGTAAAATTAACCTAATACAAACATTTTTTATTTTTTTCAATGTTTCCATTTTTTTCGGGAAGAAATCGAAAAAAACGGTTTTTTACCAATAGATACAAAATTTCCGGAAATTTTACAACATTAGTTCAGACACACTTGTGCTTAGCCCAGCATTAAACTCTGATGTTAATTCCGACGCAGTTCGTTGCCTGTCCTGTTTTACCAATCTGATCAGCCTACAACGTCCGACTTATGTAATGAGGTGGGGAGCGCCCAACACCTCGACGTTTGGACGTCGTTTCCCCTTGGTTTCGCCACTTGTTGAAGACACTCACCACAGCACTCCTCGAACACCTGACAAGTCCTGCGGTTTCCGAAATTCTTGTGCCAAGTGTTTCTGAATGAGTACTTTCTTCAAAATAATATTAAAAATTATAGAAAGATTTTCGAGACATTCGAGTCGAGTCGAGATTTTTACGAGCTGTCTCGACTCGACTCGTGTCTCGACTTGAAAATTCGAGTCTAGAAATACGTTTGTCTCGAACTTTACAAAGTGTCTTGACTCGAATTCGAGTCGAGTCGAGTCGAGATTCGAGACATGTCTCGACTCGTGCGCAACCCTACTTATACACAGCCTGGGCAAAAGATAGACTAGACACAGCCTGGGCTAAAGAGAGACTGACATACAACAGTCTGGGCAAAAGAGAGACTAACTTATATATAGTCTGGCCAAAGAACCTTCTGGTGCACTTTGCAGATGTTCTTCTGGCACTTTGAACAAATCATTTTAGTTTTGCGTTCTTCTGACCTTGGACAAAAGCGGCAACGCTGCAACTTTTTTGAAGAGCTTGCTTCAACTGTTGGTTCTACGTATTCTTCTTTGTCTCCACGAACCTTTTTTACAACTTCTTGAAGATCTTTAGGCAAGTATGAGATTTCTCTTCTTTGCAGATGTTCTTCTATAAGACCTAAGCCTATCTGTTTCAAAAACTCTCTTTTTTCTAATGGCGTAGCAGCCTCTGGTAAGTGGTGGAGATTATTTGTTTTCATGATTACATGGCTGTTTACTCCTGCTATATGCAGGATTGCATCAAAGTTACCATGGATCAGCGTCTGGTTCTTATAGAAGTGGAATAATTCGCACACATCTGATCAAGAGTATCTACGTCCCCTTTGAGCGATTGTCATCCAGTATAATATCTGATTTGTGCCTCTCGCTGTTCACCTTCTGATCCTGATGCATACTTGAAAGTAACACCACAGCCTTCCCTTTTCTTGGAACAAAAGAGCACAGGGTCAGAGTTTCTGTGTGGCCAAAAACTGACGAGTTCACAGGACGTTTCTTTTGTGGTCTGAATTCATTTAGAATTTGTGTTTTGTTAAGTTTCCAAGTGCCAATCATTGTTAGGCGTCTCTCTTGTAGTTTGCTGCCAAATTCGACAGAAGAAAATCAATTGTCTACAGTAACGTTTCTGTTCGTGCCTTCAATTAGTGGAGTTAGTCGCAAAACCGTTTCTGTTGGAATGCTGACATCTGCATGGCTTCTTTCTTCTTTTTCTGTATATACAAATGCATTACACAAGCAAGAAGTTTTCGAATCACACAGGGCTACAATCTTAATTTCATAGTTCGAAGGTTTTTTGGGCATGTACATTTTAAATGAACAGCGACCTCTGAATGGAACTAACATTTCGTCCACGGTAACATAATCACTAGGGATAAAATACTTGATGCGGTTTTGGATAAATATGTCCCAAATGTCACGGATAGCTGCAAGTTTGTCGTTCTTTCCGTTGTGGCCTTGTAGCACAGTCGAACCTCAGAGCTGATAATATAAACAAAAACCTAGTGAGGGTCATTATCGCACAAAATACATCCCTGCCTGTCCCATCTGGGGCAAATAGACTACACACATCTTTATGCCCCGATTTTATCACCCCAGAAAGATACAATAGTCCAATAGATGCACGCAATTCTACAATGTAAAAATCCTTCGTGTTGTAGTTTGCTCGCATCTCTATGATTTTGTTGTTTGTATTTTGTAAAATGCACTTAATTATGTCATCTGGAATCACTAGTTCCCAGTTAGTGACTGGATTGCCAGATGGGACTGTTTTAGCACTCCCTTTCACTCCTGGCATATGAATCACAATATTTGTTGAACGCGTTCTCCTCTGCACTGCTACTTCTTTCTTCCATTTGAAACATTTTTCTTACCATAGAAAAACTGATTTGAAGAATCACTTACACTTTCATCAGCCGAAGACTCGGAACAGCTCTGTTCTGATGTCGAAGAATGCGAACTTTTCAAATGGTAGTCACTATCAGCGTCACTTTCTGTAACTGATTCTAATTCTTGGAAAGCAACATCAATATCTTCGTCTCTTAGAGGTTTCAGGCGCTTTACATATTTTGATGAATTCGACATGACTCTGGATTCAAAATGACAACAAAGCGTCGCCTTTGAGATACAAATGAAGTATGTAAATGACGGGATATTACAGTATCTTAAAACAAAAAAAGTAGTTACACAAACATGATCGTGGGGTAACAAAACACCTCACATCCTGTATTGTTTTTACAGCAAAAGAGAGAAACGCGATTTCACACCACCATGGCCTCCATTACACTGAGACAAGAAACTACCGCAGGCAAAAATGACATCTACCGACAATTAAAAATATGACCAGGCGTTGAAGTTCTGTTGGGGTAATAAAATACCCCAGGATCATAGTAAAGGGTTAAATATTCTAAATATCTTGATCTATTTATTAATATTCATATTTAAAGAACTTCCTACTTAATGCACTGTAAAGAGATAAGCTTTATTCGAGTCAGTTTTTTATCTCTTGTGTGCGCCTTAGAGGTGCATATACAAGGGAAAGTAAAAGATTCCACCAAAAAGTACAGAAAGTCCTTAAGTTCAAAGAGGTAAACATAACAATATCGTGTGGAGTTCTTGTGTACTATTCATTTTTGACGGAAGGTTTTCTTCTTCTTTTCCTTTTTTTTCTTTTCTCCACACCAAAGGCTTACACCAAAAAGTTTACAGAAGTAGAAATACGTATGCTTTTCAGTGTTGCATTGTTACGTTCTCAATGATTTTGCATTGTAAATATTGGTTTTAAAAATATTAATACAGTACGTAATACTTGCAGTTAAACAGAATTTTCCAAGAATTGTGCAATATTTTTTAAATTATGCTTTATTTTCTAAGATTATGCTTTTAAAATTAGTTTCTTCTGGACCCTTAAGCAACCACAACCATGTTCAAGTTACCAACCATATGTCTAAATTGCTATTATGCTTTTTATGTTTTTGGGTTACCCTATTAATCATCATCATCATCATCATAGGTATTTTGCCATTAGTGGCATGTCACTTCCTGCAACTGTTAATTAAAAGATAACTTAATTGACTATTTCTGATACCACACATATCTTCATGCTTATCATATAGACCGTTTCTGAAATAATAGAAGCCGTGAGATTTTAATTATTATTATTTGTGTAATTTACCACAAACCACATGAAAATCAATTGAGTTAGAAATTTTGTAAACAAATGAAACCCGTCAGTTTTAAAGAAAATTATCCTTATTTCTTTTTTATTCGTACAATTTTTCACTATTTTTGTCCATGATTCTATTTTTTTACATATTTTTTCGGTGTTACGAAATTTACTTGAACTTCCATCATATTTGTGTCTGATACTAAAAATGAACATACTTTATTAACAAAAATTATAATTGAAGCGTTCCGAACAGTAAGAGCGAACTCAAGAAAGCCTTTTACCTTAAAGTGTACTCTGAATGGTCAAGATAATCAATCGTCCATTTATTTTGAAACTGTTCCCTCTAAGGTAGAGGTCGCGAGAGGGTTTCGAGGGTCGCGGAGATAAGCGAAAGAAAAATATATAATTAGAATCTAATACCGGAAAATATATTAAAATATTATTTTATATTTTGTGCTGATAGGCATATTTTATTTTATTTTATTTTTATTTTATTTATTTATTTATTTATTTGCCTACATAATGTTCAGCACAACAAATGTAGGTCTACTAAACATTTTCGACAGGTACAGAGTTGTTTAAAAATAAATTTAAATAAAAGAGGTACGATATGAAACTAATGAGTAGTACATATTGAAATACCGGAAAAATATAAATGTAACAAAACCCGTATATTGAAATACAAGTAAAATTGAAAGCTAATGAGATACCTGAGCATGGCGTGATTTCACTAGTGCGGCAATGTCTGGTGCAATCTTCGTGACGCACATCATTAAGTCAATTAAAATACTTAAAAACTTTTTAAGAACTGTCCAAGATTTTAAACCAAAATTAGAAATCAGTTTATATTTTTTTATCATATGACACAAAATTAAGGGAGTCGTGAAGTTTTAGAAGTTTCAAACGGCCTCCATTTTGAAACAGTATGACGGATCGGATTCGATATTTGTAATATGAATGAATTGACCAAATGTGGTTTTAATCATTCGCTTTTAGGGAATTTACTGTATCCACTATATACAAGAAATGGATTCTAATATTATAGAAACAGATGGATATCGTGAGATCCGCAATAGGTATATTAAAAATCCCACACAAGGTGAAACCAGAAATTATAAGGGAGTCGCTGGCAAGAGGTGATAAAATGGAGATCGTGATAGGAATTAGGTTGAGAACCGTTGCTCTAAGGGAAAGAGGAACTATACATATAGGCACGAAAACTGGCTGCCACAGAACAGTTTGGGATTATTATTTACTTGAACACCTCAAATATAATTTCCGAGCGTTGAGATTGCACGTAACTTTTGTTGAGTTCGCACACAGATTGCCTCAGTTTTGTGTAAAGCTTAAAGTTTCAGATTTTAAAATATTTACTTTAATTTTTTCCAGTGGCGAAACGTGCCGTAAAAAACTGGGTAGACAGATAAACACACACACACACACACACACACATATATATATATATATATATATATATATATATATATATATATATATATATATATATATATATATATATATATAAGAGGATATGGGAAAGTAATGGCCCCATGCCCCCATTCCTAGAAAATGTGGTACCATTCGGGAATCTATACTTCCAAAAAGAAAACATATTATACACCAAATTTAACTAATTATGAAATTCAGAGTAAACATATATTATAAAGGATATTGAAAACTCAAACATGAACACAGTACTTTATTCATGAATTATCAGAGATCATCTTATTTGATGTAGTGATTAGTGTACATCAACATCCTTTATAAATACGAAATATCAGAACTGAAAATGGAAGTACAAAAGAAATACCTTAGACCACAGTCTTGTAAATTAGTATCCAGAATAGCTCTTTCTTTGAATTCAGGTATCCTACAAAGCTTTCACACAAGTTCTTTATTGTAAGCGTCCTTAATTCAGAAAGTCTTTTGTATGTCATGCTGTTGGTTAAGTACGTTTTCACTCTTTTCAGGACTCATTGAATGTTCACAAGAAACTGAAGTTGATGGAATGCTCAATACCATATTTAGCAGTTTTGAAGTTCATTACTGAGAATACCTATATTTCTAGAATTCAGGGAGAGAAATGGGTTTGTTACTATCGGAATATAAGTTGATAAGTCCATTCTTAAGCTGATCTGAACAAGAACTATTAGGAAAGGTGGACATCAAGTCATTCAGTTTGTCCTGTGGAAAAAACTGTTGATACATACTAAATTTTCCATAATTTATTAGTCCTACAATGACCAGACTTTTATATTTGCCAAATCTATTTTTCATCTGCACAATTATTGAGGGAAGAATTTTAAATAAAACTCTCTTTTGATTTTGAGATAAGACATGTTCCTGGGCAAAGAACAGAAACTTCATTTTCAATTTGCTGTACAGTATTATCACATCTTGAGGATTCCAAAATCCCCACTTTTGTTAAAATTTCGTTTACGCACAAATTTATATAAGAACACTAAAATAAAGATCTTTCTATGCAAACAAAGCAAGAATAAAAATTGTGGAATTTTAAAAGTATTGTTTAACCCAATCGCAAATTGAATTGATTCGAGATACCAGTTATCAGCTGCTATAATGTGCTCAATTGCATTGCAATGCTCACTGTAGTGCATTTTGATTGTTTGTACTGTTCGTGAATGATAGTTCCACTGTGCAGGTGATGGATGAGGTAGTTGGAAGCCGTAACAGTTCATTTTTTTAAATCTTCAATGTAATTTACATAATGAAGATTTGTTTTCGCCGCATGAAGAAAAATTAAGTTGATTAGCATAACTAAAATATTTAATGGGTAAGATTTTTGAATAATTACTCCCCCCTCCGCGTATGACTGAACATTACACTCCAGGTATCATATGTTTGACAGATAAGTCGACGTGTTCCAATCTCTTAATACAGTACTAATTAGAGAAGCTAAGGCATTAAAGTTGTTTCAGGCGCACATCCAGAAATGCTTGCTGGGAGGTGTTCAAGTATTTTCAGGAGGATCCAATACTTCTATATAATATTGAACTGGTCTTATTCTGCATCAGTAGAGACAATAAGTAATTCTTAATTACTGTAATCTATAATTTTAGAAAAAATATAGAACTAGATCATTTTTATAAGAAAAGAAAAAGGCTTTTCTTATAAAATCTTTAGGCTACACCAATCATTTCTTTGTTACACAAGAATAGTTTTGTTAAGAAAATCTATAGAAGTTAGTCGAATTACAAAATTTTGGCGATCTGGACCCGGTGGACCCCCTCGTGGATGCGCCTTTGGCTGTTTCAATTGCAGAAACATCATACAGTCCTAAAAATCTTTCTTCAACTTGTTATTTAGACAACAGCGAGAAATTATGCTCATTCGAGACTTAATTGACACTTTGCAGTTTACATCTTGTTGCATCAAACCAAATGTGATATCTTTATTTTTTTGTTTTAACTTCGAATTTTACTCAAACGAGGACTTCGAGAAATTATTATGCAGCAAATAAGCTGCAGAAATAAAATCGGGTTTATCAAATCCGATCCCATGTCCAGACGTGTAAAAACCACCACCACATAAAATAATTTATAAACACATACACACGCGCACAGAAAGAAAAGCTAGCCATTATAATCTCGCTTGAACTTCGCATTATTCACTCTCTCGAAAAACATAGAAGGGATAGAATTGCTAGCTAATATATCTCAACTTTTGGTTAGGGATGTCTTTTTTTATTTATTTATTTTGGCGTCGGAGACACACAGGGACAAAATAAACATATATACTAATATTCTTCAATGGCTTAAAATAAAAACAAATAAGAAGGAATAGCGATCTGTTTCTGTCACTACTAATCCAGCTTAAAATAAACAAGATAGCTAACCCTGTAAACAACTCAAAATTAATTTATTTGCGACCCTCCGTCCATGTAGGCAAAAATGTTCCAAATTAGTTGTAGAACACACCCTCCAATTAATACATCGAATTTCCAGTTATTCTGTATACGAACAGTGAAACCTTTTATGAATCAGAAACCAGAAAAGAACTTCTTTCAAATATTACGCTGAAAATCATCTCCATTATGTCATATTAAATTTCAAATTTACACGTATTCAACTTCAAAAGTCTTATCGACAAAGAGCATTGAAATCAATATTCTTCGTGGTGTAATTTACGATAATCACGAAAAAACAAACAAATAAAAAAAACAGTGTGAACCAGTTTGCTTCCCTGGTGACTACAAATTCGAATATCTCGAGTTCCGAAATTCAAATCGTCAAAATTCCTTCAAATTCATGTATCTCGTGGTATAATTTACTAGAATCATGAAAAAACAGTGTGAACAGTTTGCTTCCCTGGTGACTACAAATTCGAATATCTCGAGTTTCGAAATTCGAATCGTCAAAATTCCTTCAAATTCATGTTTCTCGTGGTCTAATTTACTAGATTCATGAAAAACCAGTGTGAACCAGTTTGCTTCCCTGGTGAATTCAAATTCGAATATCTCGAGTTCCGAAATTCGATTCGTCAAAATTCCTTCAAATTCATGTTTCTCGTGGTCTAATTTACTAGATTCATGAAAAAACAGTGTGAACCAATTTGCTTCTCTGGTGGCTTTAAATTCGAATATCTCGAGTTTCGAAATTCGAATCGTCAAAATTCCTTCAAATTCATGTTTCCCGTGGTCTAATTTACTAGATTCATGAAAAACCAGTGTGAACCAGTTTGCTTCCCTGGAGCCTAAATGTAGACATAAAGGCTAACGTCTTTTCACAGCCACTACTACACAACGAGTCTTTGGACTTTAATTTCTCACGTGACTGTGACTCCTACGCTTTTATAGGTTGATGTAAGTTAAATGGATGCAGCAGAGTTATAATTTTCAAGGTTTCGCGAGACGCTCTGCGATCTGTCTTTCATTTCATCCCAGTAAACCAAACAAAACAAAACAAAAAATAAATTACAGGAAATAAAGTTCAGAATCTTTAAATTACCAAATTTTAAGTTAGTAATTTAGGCTTAATACATACAAAATTCTAAAGGGTAGACGCTGTCTTCCCTGTCTCCACCCAAGCCTTTTACCGTGTGCGTCAGTTTTCTCGGGGTTCTCCCGTTTCCTCCCACTTTCTTCATTCCACCATTTCATTCATTACTCATCATCACCGTCTCCTTTAGCCTAATCGGCATAACTGTGGGACGTAAATCTCAAATATTTCGTTTCATTTCATTTTTTCCACCCAAGCCTCGCCATTGCTTTTTTTCTACTCTCAAATCCGTTACGATAACTGAAAACGATTGATGTAGTTGTAATTTTCGCTCCGACTCTCAGTTTGTAAAACTCAAGAATTCTGTGTTTGGAATTTATGGTTAAAAATGAATATTTATCCTTCTGTAGCAGAAAGAATCAATAGCTTAATGCATTGGAAAGGTCAAATTTGCCAAATAGCTAATTAACTTTTGTTCTTTTTCCTGCAGTTGGCAGCAGCACGGAAGAGGACAAAGGAACTGACTCTGCGAAACTGGCGGTGAAGAAACCACGGCCTAAAGCTTCCTCACCTAACCGCCAGGGTCCTCAGCAGTGTCAGGTAAAAAGTCAGAACAATAAATGTGTGTTTTTAGTATTATATATATATATAGTACTAGTATATAGTACTATATATATATAATATATATATATATATATATATATATATATATATATATATATATATATATATATATATATATATATATATATATATATATATATATATAATGTATGTGTGTGTGTCTATGAATGTAAAATTAAAATTTGGCCTTTGCTTTGTGATTTAAATACCATATATCGGAAACCATGTAAGCCCTATAAATATGTTCCTCACAGTTTAAAATTTATAATAGTTTTTTTCCTGAATAATTAATCCCACGTTTATAATTAGGCCAAATGGCATAATTTGATATTTTTAACTGAATTCGAATTCTTCCAGAGAAAGAATAAATGTATAGGATAACTGCAGAAAAAATGCTTATGACTTGACTCACTGCTAAACATAGTCAACCTCATATTGTACACTACCACGTGGGTTGCATCCAATATAAATGTGTTCTAGCTTATATCCATATAGCCCTATTTAAGTGTTAGTTATCATTTGTGCTAAATATGTCATTTTTATATATATAATTCTCTTATTTCTGAGAAATAATCTACAAATGTAACAAATTTTGTAGTAATTTCATGTTTCTAGCTCCAGGTAGAATCTTTCTCAAATTATGTTTGTGATCCGATACGGAGATTTGATAAATAACACTGGTATGCAAAAATTTTGCTTCTCTAACAATATATTTTTACTTCTCATGGTGAGTGGATATGGAAAGGAACGTTAACTTTTTCATCTTACTCCCATTTTTATTTATTTATTTATTTATTTATTTATTTATTTATTTATTTATTTTTAGAAAATAATCAATTTTCAAAGTACTACTACTGAACTGTACATTACAATATAACTTTCTCTTAATTAGATATATTTAAAATATTTCAATTTGACAATTACATTGGTATTACAAAAGAAAAAAATGTAAGGCAAAGATATAACATTTCATATTTTCCGTTCATGCAATGTATATTCTTGCGGCGAATGTGATGCCTTCCTTTCTGTAAGTCTCGTTGTATGCAATGCACATGACTTTGAAATGCAATGGTAATTTTATCATCTTGACAGCACTGTAAGATAGACATCATTGTTGACATTAAATTGTACTGAATCAAGTTGGAGCTGTTCTGCAGCATTTACATGCAATGTGAACATGACTCAGTGGATACAAAGGAAACAAAAATGTTTGTGGTCTGGTATGCTAATGTATTGTATATAGCCTGGTGATTGTTACTTCTCTTTGTGTAAAGTAAGTGACATAAACAGGAAAAAAATGTCATCTGTAATATATATCAATGCAAATTCAGCGATTTTGCCAGTGCACCCATAGTGATGATATACCAATTTCTACTCGTCCTGACACATTGGAAACTGAGCCCCCGGTTTCAAATGAACGTTATGAAGATGCCTGTTGTACAGTGCCATCACAGTCACCTAAAATGTTCGCCCAGAATAAACTAAATGATCTAGTGCAGGTCCTTGATCTACCTAAAATTGAGGCCTAACGTTTTAAAGAAAAACTTACTTGTTCCCAACACTACTTTCACTTGGTACAGACATAGGGAAAGAATATTATTGTCTTACTTTTTAACAGTGGACACCGTTTATTGTTGCTATGTAAGTGGTTTAGTCGCTACTATTGGTGTTTAATATGCTTCTTCACTGGAGATTATTTATAGAAGTCTAATGGCTATCTTTTGCACAACTGAAATGACATTCTTTCAATATCCGATGCCTACATGCTTGTTTAAAAGAAACTTGCAACAATTCGATAGTGTTCTTGGAAAAATCAAGTACAGAGAACATAAGTGGAATGTTCGTGAATAATTCAAAATTGAGTATAGTGCTTGGTATGCAATCCAGGTTCACCAAATAACCATGTTTTCTTTTCAAGTGTATTAGGTTGAACGGGAACTGTGACCGAGGAAAATATTGATAGGGGTCGTGAGCAATCACGGAAGAGCGAATGTGCGTTACAGGCCACTGTTCTTAAATGTTTTGTGTCCGAGTATGGCTCATCGAAAAGTCACGGGAATACAGAATAACTGACAATAAAATGTCGGAATCTGGTGCGGTCAAAGAAAATACGTATGAATCTATTGTAGTGTTCTCCACGACAATGAAGTAGGATTTTCTCGTCTCGTTTTATAGATGTTGTAGGAAGCTTTTCTCGTTTCTAATACTAGTCTCTCAGGTTTCTTTGTAGTCTCGTCGCGATTCACTTGAACTATTTCTCGTCTCAATGAGGTTGCATACCAAAGATGTGTACAACAGCTCCGGTTTATAGTAGTGAACGTTTTCTATTTGAAAGAAAATAAACGTACGGAGTGCCAGGAAATTACCACTAGATGGAGTACATGTTAGAACTAATGATAGAGAGAATGTACTATTTCTCGTCTCAACGGGGTTGCATGCCAAAGATATGTACAACAGCTCCGGTTTATAGCAGTGAACGTTTTCTGTTTGAAACAAAATAAACGTACGGAGTGCCAGGAAATTACCACTAAATGGGGTACATGTTAGAACTATTGATAGAGAGAATGTAATTACAGCCTCTCTACTACAGTAGCGCAGTTCATAGGAGAAACTTCCGTGTCGTATCCGCTATCATTTGCCTGTGAGGTGTTTTGTTTCGTGCAGTTGCGAAGGCTTGTTGGCGGTCGTCTGGATAGTGCTGACAGACTCGTGCAGTACAGTTACACCATTTATCGTTTGTGTGGCAGTAAGTACTTTAACAGTTCAATGGAGTTTACGGCTGACGAGCTCTTAGATATGTTGTCTACCTATGGAATAGCTAATGGAAACGGTTACAAAGCGATTAGATGTATCTTGAAAGATTCCTGCAAAAAAGAACTTTAAAGTATTCCAGATTTTGCACCTGTTCCAGCGGTTGTGAGAAGCAGGATTTTTGTGACCACAACTCCACGACCTAAGGGACGATGAACCACCAAGACTCCCACCTTCGAAGAAGCGGTGCTTGATCGTGTGGGGCCTTCGACAAGCACATGGCACATGAAATGGATGTGGCGTACAATACTGTGTGAAAAGTACTACATGAACAGTAGTTATATTCCTACCATTCACAAGTACAAAATCTGAGTCATGCTGACTTTGACTCTCATGTCGTATTTTGTGAATGGCTAGTGCGGTACTGTGTGGCCAATCATCAGTTTTTGCCTCTGTAGTGTTCATCCGCAACAACTGTCAAGAGTGATCAACAGACATTTACAGTATACATGTGGGCAAGGATCTTTGACGACCAGTTAATAGGTCCTTATCTTTTTCCTCCCCACTTGATTGCACCGTATACGCAGTGTTTCTGCAAATTTCCCTCTTGGTATTCGTTAGCATATATGGTTCCAACATGACTGGGCGCCAGCCCACTTTGCTGCTGTTTCTCGTCATTATCTCGATTTAGCTTCCCCAAATAAATGAATCGGACAAGGATGTCCTGTTTCCTGACCAGCTTGTTAACCTGATCTCATTTTATCTGATTTCTTATAAGGTTACCTCAAAAGCCTACTACTGTATAAGGGAAAGAGGAAATCCTTATACGGAACTCTCAATGCCAGTGACATAATCAGAACGACTCCAGGGATATTTGAGGGTGTGCGACAAAGCTTACTACGACTGTTATGCTTACATAGACAGCGGAGGACGTCATTTTGAATGTTTACTGTGAAGCTGTAAGTACATTAGTTATTATCTGAATGCACTAACTGTTTTACAGTTAGTATTGTAGAGTTATTCGTCGTTGTCTTTAGCGGATGCGTAGCTACGCTCTGGCAGTTTTCTCAGTTTTTTTTTTCGCCTTCCCAGTTTACGATACCTACACTTTTACGCAGCTAGGTTCCTTTGTGGACCAGTTTTCTTTCCCTTCTCACGCAAGTCTTCCTACACAGAAGCAGCTTTCCAGAATTATGTTTCTTCTTTTGCGAGACTAATGTCTTGATATCCTGCACTTATCTGCTTGCTACTGCTCTTATAACCGTTAATACAGTATAATTGTTTTACTTTCACGTGTACGGTTCGTAGTTCCTAATACCAGATTGCATTTTTCGTGATTGCCCACCATCCCTATCAATGATTCTCACGGTCACAGCTTCCATCCAATCCATAGCTCATGCTTTTGCAGACTTATGTTTTCTCCACATTTGATTCAGGTATTGGACATTTTTCTATCCGAAACCACTTTATTGCGTATAATTGACGATCTCTCGTTGCATTATTTGTTTCAAATGGACGAGATATTCTAGTTTCCTTTTGATTCTACCCTTGCGCCACACCTCCTTCCAATCTATTCCTGCAATAGTGAGATCTCAGGTATAAATAATGCGTATTGAGTGATCGGACGGTAATCTGATATTTCTTTCTCGAGTTATGATTATTTTTGTCCATTTGCGACAAACCTCAGTGGCTTTCATCTCCGAAACTATGCACTTCCGGACACTTGTTCCTATTCTTGAATTGTTTGTTTAGTCATCGTCTATTATCACTTTGAGTTTGTTTCCAGATCAAGGAAACATCCTAATTTGGGCCTATAAAAAAATAGTTAGGCATAATAGTTTCCTTTAGTTGTCTACATGCAGCAAAATCATTGTAGAGCAGAAGGCCCATAGTTTATGTAAGAAATAGTTTTCAATTTAGTCTTTCAAAGTTTGATTCCAATGGGATTTTTTCCTTTTACATCCCACCCATTCAAATAATCACATTCAGTCTTCAATTGAATTAATCACACAGCCCATTCTCTCTACAGTCTTCACAAACAAAATCAATTCATATTCGTCACAACCAGCACATGCTTCGTGAGCCCATCGATGGCAACCAGAACATCTATTCGCTCAAGAAGCCTGTAATTAGCGTTCCTAGCACTGCAAGTATATAATTGGTGGACTGCTGTTTCAATATTAAAATATTAAGCCTAATTTATTACACAATTTAGCAATATTTTGATCAATTGAAAGCGTCGAACAAAGTGACAACACGCACAGTGAGATGATCACTTTACCCGCCTCTGCTTCTGACCACTTTGCCCCAGTGCACGCCATACTGTGCATTTCTTTTTTTTTTTCGCTCTGAACAACGAAACTAAAACACTGCTAAATAATAGAAAATTTATTAAGAAGCATTACAGTTGATAATAAAAATATTATATATTAAGTTCTATATAGTTGGGAGAAAATCATTGTTAACTAATACTTGCCCTTAGATCAACAATAGAAGAAAACACCTTTTTCTTCATACAAGCAGAACAACAATTGCGTCTGGTTTCTTTGTCGTCTAGAACTACAATGGTAACTAGCGGAACTGATTGGGTCTACTTGCGATAAGTGTCAGATATACACAGGCGAGAAAAGTGCCGATGACCACTTTACTCGCCCTGGCCATTTTATACTCCCTTCCCCTATTTGTGTCCTTGTATACTAAATAACGCACAAATTTGGATCGTATTGACCCCAGATCGTGTACATATTTTTGTACACAAGGGTTCCAAATTATCGATACGTGTTGTAGTTTGGGACGTATATGTGCATTATACAGAAATTTACGCACATTGACGTTCTTAAACTCACTTCCCAGTCTCATTACAAACCCGAGATTTCTGTAAGCTTCATTCACAATCCGATTTAGATTAATATCGAAAGAGATATTTGATTTTATTGACACACCAAAATCAGTTATACGTTCAAGTTTTTGCAGTGGTATGCTATTTATATGATATTCAAATTCAAAGTATAAGATATTATACTTCTTCTTGTATAAGATACTATACTGAACTACTCAATATTTATCGGTAGTTCGTTTATATTGCACCAATTTGGAAATGCATTAATTGTATTTTGCAAACTGATACAGTCCCTCTCTCAACGTGTGACACGATGAAATTTTAAACCATCTGCATACAACAGCTTTTGTGACTTTATTACATCAGGTGTATCAATATATAACAAAAACAGCAAAGATCCTAAGTTTGAACCCTGCAAAACACCCGATTGAACTACAAATTCAAAAATCAGTAGATTTCTGTAGCGTACGCTATGATTGCGTTCATGGAGATATAACGATAGAAATTGACATAGGGTATGTGAAAAATCAAAAATTAGAACCTTACTAAGAAGAATATAATGATTTATAGCATCAAACGCTTGATTGAAGTCTGGATAAAGTGTGTCTGCTTGATTTTTATTTTCAATTTGTGTTGCTAGTGAGTGAGTGAACTCAGCAAGATTAGTTCCTGTTGGCAAGGACGCCGATTTCTCTGTAAATTTGGGAGGGGGGGGGCATTGAGATGCAGAAGGTAGGCCTATATATATATATATATATATATATATATATATATATATATATATATATATATATATATATATATATATATATATATATATAATATGGGGATTTTAAGACAAATTGCATTCAAATTATGCTAAATATTGTATATTCATAAATACAATAGGGGGCGCACATCAGCTTTGGGGTGGCCCTCAGGATTGGCGCCCTTGACTGTTGGTTTTCTGGGTAGAAAACCATGCTGACTTTATGGAATAATTGGATAAATGTGAATATCCGATTACAACAGTTACAACTTGAATGCAATTTAAGAATTGTAACTCTCATCCTTTTTCTGCACTTTTTTCTTTCCTTGTAGGGGAAATATCTAAGAACGCTTAAATAAATCTTTAGTTACATTAAATGAAAAATCTAAATACTAAATTTTATATTCTTAACCTTAAAAGATTTCGAGATATTGTCATCCTGTTGCAACAGTTGTAATCCCACTCCTTTTTTTCTTCCCTTCTTGCGGAAATATGTTAAAAAGTGAAAAGATCTTTATATTTGAAATGGCAAGTTTGCACACCAAATTTCACTTCTCTACCCTTCAGAGATTCGCAGATAGGGACATTTTACTATAATAATTGCCACCTCCTTCCTCGTCGAATTTCCAAGAATCCATTCTTAATGATATCTTACGTCACAAATCCTAATTATTGTAAAAATTTCATGTTTCTAGCTTCAGCGGTTTGGACGTTAATCTGTCAGTCAGCATTGCTACTTTTATATAGAAAGAGTGGGTTATATGAGTCTGAATCTACACCTTAACGTGAGATCCAAACCACATGAACTCCCACTGGGAATTGCTGTGATGGAGGCTTGCTTCATATATTATTTCCAACAATGGTAGATATAATATTTATCACTACACTATCATTTCAACTGACCCTTATGAGGAGCCTGCAAACCAGTTTTCTAACGAATAGGTATACGCCTTTGTAGGTTTAAGTGCGAGATAAGGCTATCTCTAGTTTTGCAGAAAGAAAATGCTTTTCTCTATATTAATGAATGTTTTCCCTTTGTGTGCTACTATGTATTGTCAAATTGCCAAACTTCGGTTACTTTGCTCTTCTGTTTCAAAATGCACTTCCAAATGAAAGTGCTAGCTGTGTAGACATCTGGTGTCAATAACATTCACCATCTCAAGTTATTTCTTTACAATACTTCTTGGTGGTTTCCTTCATCACTTCTCACTTGATGACGAGTTGGCTGCCATCTGTTGGCAACTATCCTTACTTTCTTACGATCCAATGGAGCATAACCCTAAATACAGATGGCAACACAAATACAGAGAGGAAAATTGGCAACAGTAAGTTTCAGCATTTGCATATATACTAATAGTAAGAAGGCTACTTATTAATTCTACTTAAATATATTATAGTGAAACTCTTACTGAATATATAGCCCTAATTCGTGCATGGGGCCTAATCTAGCGGATCTTTCATTTTTTAATTATTCAGGAATTAACAAGAAGGAACGTCCAGTTTAACATTTAAACTTCTTTTTTAAACAGAAGTATATTCCAATGCTAACCTTATCTTCTTAAATGTACGTTATAGTAGGCTAATATGGTTAGATAGTATAATCGGCGTAGTTTAAGATACCCGGTGTGGATCTAAAACATTAAGGGTACACGTTTGCACAAGCACATTACAATATATGGAAACCATTTTAGTGAACATAAAATTATACTCAAATAACTTGGATTAAAGTCATTCGACTTTTAGAATTAGAAAAAAAAGTCGTTTTTATTATTAAAAAAAATGGGGAAATGAGAATAAAGTTGACGGTACAGGAACATTAGTGTTGTATCTACGTACCGTCATGCGCAAAAAATAAAATTGCGCGTATACTGTAACCTACGATTTTTCGCAATTATTCCATTTTACTTACGTTTATGGGTAAAATTCAGTTATTAGTAAGTGGAGATAATAGAAAAAAATCCATCTAAGAAGATATTTCAAAAAAAGATGATAAAATAATAAAAATGCAAGCAAAAAACAAAATTATGCTTGGTTTTGTGTATACTGACAATACTGGCCTCGATACGGCCCTGATTCGATGCCTTATATTTATTTCTTACAAAACATGATTATTAGATGCGTAATATGTAAAATTATATCATAATTTGAACTTTAATCCGGCGCATCCATAAATTCCGGCGTTCTGTCTGCCTGTTTTATGTAGGATAAGCGAAACTCTACTTTATTTCCAAAGATAGCATATACACACGGGCTAAAGGTCTGCACGGGCCGGAATTTTTAGCCCGAACCCTGCCCGGACCCTTGAATCTATAAGCATTAGCGGATTAAGGGCAGAGCCAATGGAGCCCAGGCTCCGGGACCCCAAGCTCAGGGGGCCCCTTAAAATCCCTTTTTTAATACTAAAATATAGCAATCAACTTATTATATTATAGGCTTCAGACTTATACTAAATTTCTTTCCGCTCGTTACGCTCGCGTTATCGCTAGATTTAAGTCTTTCCATCAGCAGCATTTAACTGTATATAATGAATATAATTATTTAACTGTTAATAATGAATGTAACTAAACTAATTATTGTAAACTTGGAGCACATTAAAATATTACAACATAGTTCTCGGTGGTTCGATAAGTCTATGAGGTTGTGGAAGGCAGCAAAGAAAATTTATGCGCTGGAACTATTCGTAACATAGGGACCCTTAAAATAGTCGGCTCCAGGTCCCCAAAAGCCTTAATCCACCCCTGTCTATAAGCAATATTTCACGAAAAGCTGGTATATTTTAACATGTGTTCGTCATCAAGTTTTCATAAAGTAGTTCCTTTCTCCTTTAAATAATTTCAGAGGCCGCGGTGTTTCAGTCGTAGAGCGTTCACCTCTGGTGCATGGAGTCCTTGGTTCAATCCCTGCTCGCGCCAAGTGAACGTTGTGCTGGACAAACACTATGTGCGTGGGTTTTCTCGCGGTTTTCTCTCACTTTCTTCATTCGACCATTTCATTCATTTCTCATCATCACTGTCTCCTTTAGCCTAGCCGGCATAAACGTGGGACTATTTCAATCAAAAAACAGTTGCAGGAAGTATGTAATTTCGAATAAAACAAACTACTATATAAAATTCTGAGTATATTATTTTTTTAATGAAATTCTCGCAAACCTTATTTCTAGATCGAAGGGTAAAAAAATTAAATTTTCTCTCTTATTATTATAGATCCGTTTCAATTGAAGCAGTTGAAATAGTTGGGGAAAGTTAAAAAGCCATACCTTATGTATATTCCAGTGTGCCACAATCGCTATAACGCGGTACGCTGGTGTGTCCAGCAAGATGAACAGTGTGACGCAAACTTTTTCCTATTATTTGCAAGAATATTTGTCGAGTTTCTATTATTATTATTATTATTATTATTATTATTATTATTATTATTATTATTATTATTATTATTATTATTATTATTATTATTATTATTATTATTATTATTATACATTTTCTAACACATTGATTGTCATATGTATGGAGTTCCATACACACGGCACTCCCATGCAGCGCCGCGTGATGATTTTCCATACACAAACAATATAGATATTCCAAGTTTTTTGTGTTCGTTCTGTAGGTATGTATGTAATTAGATACATATGACGTAGAAATCAAAATTTAATGTCCACGCCAGGTATAAACAAAACCACACACAAAGAAATTTATGAACAAAGACATTGAGTTTGATTTCAGCAACGAAGCTATATGAGACGTCGACTTACTGATTAACGTGGACTCCGAACCACCTTTGCTCTCACCGGGTCTCCCACGCCAAAGGCGCGTACGGTAACCGCTTAGCCACGAAGGAGTTCATGAACAAAGACATTTATGGGCTAAAACAAAGGCGAAAACAAAGATGTGTGATGTGATTTTGAGTTTATCGTCTCTTTCAGCAGCGAGGCAATATGAGACGTGGACCTACTGATCATCGTGGATTCCGAACCACATGAGCTCCCGCCGGGCGGGAACAAAGAATTACTAGCGGATTGCTGTCAGTGTTGCACAAATGATAACAGTCAACAGTTTTAAATTTAAACAAATATAGTTTTAATTAAGCACGAATTTAACTTACAGTGTACAGTGGGGAAGGCTCAGTAGTTCGCAAGGATCGTTACAATATAAAACTCCGTCAAATACACAGCAAACCTGTCAGCAAGCCCCTATCAATATTAAAAAGTAATTGTGTTCTAATGTTCATTTCAACGTTAACCTATGTAGGCCTACGGACTTCAATACTCGCCCTCAAACGAAGGTGCAGACTATCCATGATTTGCAGTATTAAACTCTCTCTCACATCCTCTGTATTCTCCTAACGTGTTTCCCAGCGATTACAATATTTTTAGTATCTCAATCACTTCTTAGTAGGTTAGCTTTGTCTAGAGGCCACTGATTAACCTGGCATTGTACTTTTACTTTTTAACCTTTGGAATTGACAGTCATCGTTTGGACATTTCAGTCGCACCTACCTAATATTAACAACGTTTCTTCGATAATTTCATAACATTGTATTATTTCTTTGTATTATTGATTAGCTTGGTTAGGCTTACTTCAACACTTTTTTCTTTGCACCGACGTGTCACATCTCTTGGACGAAAATACACTAGCTCTCACTTTAAATCAAATCCAGAACCAATGCACTTGAACCATTTGACCACAACAAGGCACGTTTAAAAAGAAGTTTCGATTTTGTTCGGAAAATTGTGATTATGTGTAACATTTAAAAATATATTTAAGAAAAGGATACGGAGCAAACGCACTGTACTTTCTCGCTCGAATTTCTTACACTGACTCATGTTAGGCTGCAGCTATTATTGAAACATTTATTTGGGAAATTGCGAATAAAATAATGTATTTGGAAAAGTTTGCTAGAAGAAACTTTAGGCCCAAAAGTAAAGTATCCATTTTCATTATTTCCGTTAGAAATAACTTAAGCCATATATTAGAATTATTAAGGATATAATTGTATGTGAACTATAAGCAAAAGCGTCTGAGTAATTTCTGAGAAAATCATTAAAAAAGTCAGCCCAAAAATAAATTATCCCTTGTGGATCTCTTCAGGACAAACGAACTATGTTATATTGTTAATGTTTTCATAAAACATTTATTTATGAAATATAAACACAATCGCCTGAGTCGTTCTTGAGAAAATCGCAGGTTAAACTTACTTTCAAAAGTAATATACAGTGAAACCTGTCTATGTTGGCCACCATCGGTTCCATCGAAAAGTGGCCAACTTAGACAGGTTGCCAACTTACAGAAAATAAGTGTGATTTGTGTATTTTTAGAATAGGATTTCTAGTATTACTTGATTGTAAAATTTTAATAAGCAGTGCCACGACAGCTACTTACAAATAATGTATATAGAGTAAACATAAAAATATACAGTTCTAGAAAATATTACTATAGTATTCAAGAGCGCCGATTTCTCTGTAAATTTGGGGGGGGGGCATTTAGATGCAGAAGGTATATATATGAAGATTTTAAGACAAATTGCACTCGAATTATACCAAATATTGTATACTCATAAATAAAATAGGGGCCACATGAGCTTTGGGGTGTCCGGGCCCCCTCGGTCCCCCCAGGATCGGCGCTTTTGATAGTATGTTTAATATATATGCATACCTTTCTCTTCCTGAAAACTAGTCTGGTACATTGGATTATTCGGATTGAAAACACAATAACACAAACAACCATGAAATAGAAGTGTATGTACGCAGTTTATTGAAACTGACATTATAGCACACTGAGTTATTCAGATTGAAAACAAGAAAAGCTAAGTTATAAATTGAGAAATTCATATGCAATTTATATGACTTCTTTTCAGTTGTTACTGAATGGTGGTTCATTCTAGACATATTTGCTTTATTCTTTTTGGCAGATATGCACATTCTAATATTGTAGTTAACTACCTCTTGTTAATGAGCTAGAAGTGTTTACCTCGGAGCAAAAGATGTTTTGAGAAAATCTTGAGGGAATTCATATCTCAAAACCTCCGCTACCTTTTGACATGCAGTCAGGTGCCAATAAATGACAATTGAGCTTTAACCTTGAGAATTTTCCGGAATTACTAAAGCTTCCCACTGATGAAAGGAGCCGATATAGCTAATGGTTTTACCAAAACAGACAGGGTAAACAAATACATACAACCATTTCCTGAATTCCTGTACGTGCTTTTTCTTATTCACATCTTCCTTCACCACCCTTTTATGAGGGTAGTATTCTGGCCATTGACCTCCAAGAACAAATCGTGCGAATCTATGCTTCTTTGTATCCAGTCACAAATACAGAACATCTGCCTCTCATATGGGAATTCAAAAGAGTTAAGAAAAATAACTAAACTGTATTTTCGTGGCCAAGATACGCAGGTAAATTTATCATTATCATCATAGGGTAAACATTGCTTCAGTGTGGCCAACTTCCAAGATAGACAGGTTGCCAACTTATAGAGTAGCAAGTAACGAATGTGTTATGGGAATATGCAGGTTCAAGACGAACTAGGCCAAGATAAGCAAGTGGCCAACTTAGAGAGGTGGCCAAGTTGACAGGTTTCACTGTACCACTCACTGGCGTCTCTGGCGGGGGGACGAGGATTCTGCATTATAGTTAGAATTAATTAAAGAAGATGCATATCACTCAGGTTTCTTGATGTTCACACTCGAATAAGCATAAAAGGTCGTTCACAGTACAGAACTACTATTACCTGCTTTCAACAAGGCAAAGTTTCGGAGTGTACTAAACTTTTCATTCTTTATAGGTAAAAGTAATGTAGTAAGAAAAACAGTATACAATTAATCAAATATTAGACAAAAGCTTTTCATTGAAGTGTATTGCGTAAAGATTTATACATCTTAGTAAATGATCTTTTGTTGTATTTACAATCACTTTACCTATTTATAGTTTTATACTGTGGATAATTAGTGAAGTAGTAAATGAGTGTTCTCCATGGCATGAGACTTGGTGAAATTTCTCTTCACGTGGCTAGTACTAGTTGATAAAGTGTTTGTATTTCACATCTTCATTCATGTTGAAAATTTTTAATGTAAGTTCAATATTATCTGTCCTCTTTAAAAAGTTACTTTTCGCAAATTGTGTGCCTTTTTCGCTTTTTGTCTAAAAAAACTACAATTATTAAATAAGTATATTATTGTGTGATTTTCTTTAAACGAAACAATCTCAAAACGA
Organism: Thermobia domestica; assembly: GCF_964235325.1. NCBI lineage: Eukaryota > Metazoa > Arthropoda > Insecta > Zygentoma > Lepismatidae > Thermobia > Thermobia domestica. The sequence goes on from NC_137464.1 coordinate 127,171,341, forward strand.
ATGCAAACAATACAAACTCATGAACTTTGTCTCATTGTACTTTGTGCGTGTTAAATTTCAGCTAATCCATAAGATCGGAGGAATATCAATTGATGTGTGCAAGTGAATATTATGAATGGGGTAGTTTTGTTTACCTTAGATCTTACATAATATCCCTGATTCGCTTCACTCTTTTGTTTCCAGTTATGTAGTTTCCAATTTAACATAAATTTTGTAAGTTACAGGGGAAAGAAATTGACCACCTATCTCTGATCTAGTGGGTGAGTTAATGTTGTGTTAGCTACGCTTGGTAACTAAGCTAGTACTTTCCTGTGGACAGAGTATTCTGGAAGTAGACAAATAAACAACATTTAGAAATAGATACTAATTTGTTATATCAATTTCTTCCTCGTTTAGTGTAGAAGTTACCGTCCTTTTAGCACATAGGATATATTTCGCACTATTTCATCAACAGTAAACTCTTGCCAAACTTCCGCAAATCGAAATCGAAATGAAGTTTATTGATTTTTGGGTAGAATAAACTAAAATTAATTTTTTGATGGACTGCATGCCACATTAATAAATGTTGAAAGCTTGCCGTAGTGTGTGACTTCTCTTCTTTTGTGTGGCCCAGATACGAAGAGTTGTAACCACGCGACATTTGGCTTTTCAACCAATGGATCGAAGATAGTTTGGTTCCTATTCGCCATTGAATACCACTTCTCTTAACGACCAGCGTTGCCATGGTAGCGAATGGAAAACGCGAGGTAGTTTTTCAAAAGGCAAAGATTCGAAAAGCAAGTCGAGATTTAGGAGTCTCATTACTTTATTCCGCTTCCAGAGGCAAAGTTAGTAGGTTGGATGCGTTAGCACAGACATTTAATTAGCCTCTCTTTCTACTATAAAGTAAACCACCGAAACAACTGACTCAGTGGCTTAACGTATAATGCAATGCTATTGATATATTGGTATTATTGTCGATATCACAAAACACACCCATAATTAAATGTGCTGCCGCACAAATAATACATATATGTATCTATTTGATGCCGTGCCAATTTAATCCAGTTAGAGTTGTTGTTATCATTCACCTCGCTAAGATTCATTTAATATTATCTCCCCGTATTCTCACCTCACCTAAAGATATTTTTCTAAAGGATTTGAACTAGCACTTTGTATACTATGCTAATATTTCTCACAAAAGTTAGTAATCTGTCTGTCTTACATATCTCGATTTTTCAGTCTTAAGATATTCGGCTCAATATTCTTATTTTCCATTTACCCCATTGCAGTTGAGTGTATAGTCTGTAGATATTACTAAAAACATATGACTCAAATAACCAAATTGATTTGATTTACCAAATGTTTAACGGGAGCAATTTTCTTACAATAATAATAGGTTATCTTAAAGTTTTTACTTAAATTACTAGATTTTGGGTATAGAAATAACAAGCAATTTTTATAATGTTCAAATGAAACATACATCTATTAATTAATCAAAATATGGAAGAATGTCTACATTATTTTAATCTCTGTATTAATTGCTTGAAATTATATGCTTAACTAACATACATTATAACTTATGAAATCCGGGTTCATCGCCGCAAAACGTGCTATTGGATCCTCCAGGCCAAACCAACCTAGCCTTTATTGGCACAACGTACTGTTCCATAATATCTTCCTCTATCAAGAGATCTTTTACCAATGGTATTCTTCCTATAATTTATACGCCTCACGCGTATTTCCAATACGAGTGACCTGCCCCGTCCATCTGTAACCGTCTTCATCTAACAATTCGAACAATATATCGTGAAATTCTTCGTTACGTAATTTCGTCTATCTATTTGTTTGTTCGACACTTTTGGTTCCAAACAATTTTCTTAAGTTTGAATACTCTCAGGTCGTGCCCACTTCGGCGTGGTAAAATCACCAATAGAGCCGACTTCTATTTAACTTGCAGGGGAGGGAAGCTTCAAGTTTATCAGATATCATCTAACAAGACATCAATGAGGATTTTAATACAAATACGTCGGCGTAACCAAACTCCAGGAGAGGGGCCAGTCGCCTCGCTCCCCCGTCCCAGGATCGGCACCCATGGTGATAACTAACTTTCGCATTCATACAGTAACATGAGCAGTACTTTGCCCTTTTAGGTTTTCAGTTTCATCTCCCTCGATATCAGTTGCATCGTAAAATTTTATGACGATCGTCTGAGTGGTAGCATACATCTACTTTTTAATGTCCTTACTGACTTCATTCTTATTTAGTACAAAGCATGTTATATATATCTAATATAAATAAAATAGAGTTTGTTTGTGTGCGGCCTGGAGACCAGACTAGTGAACCGGGAGTTACGAAAATTTGGTCATGGCTACGTTGGTCCAGGCCCCAGATCAAGACAAAGCAGTTTTTTTTTTAATTTCGAACCAGGGGGTCTCAGGGGGAGCGTTTACCGGGACCGACCTGGGGGACCAGACAAGTTGACCGAGAGTTACCAAATTTTGGTCAAGGATACATTGTTCCAGACCCCAGACCAAGAAGAAGCGTATTTTTTTTTTAATTCGAAGCATGAGGTCTCAGGGGGGGGGGCATTTACCGAGACATGTAAGAGTAGTAGAAAATGACCGATATTACTGTCGAATTCATAGTTTTCGTGGTCGCCGAGATCGATTATCAAATTCCAATCGCATTAACTTCCAAATTCACCCTATTCGTCTGCGGACCGAAATCACTGTGCTGGGGGGGGATACCGAGACGTATAAAAATAATCCAAAATGACCGATATTAGTGTCAAATCTATAGTTTTCGTGGTCGCTGAGATCAAGGGTGACACTTCTATTAGGGATGACTTGCAAATTCAGCTACCGGTACTGTGGTGGACAAACACCGTGCTCGTGGGTTTTCTCGGGGTTCTCCCGTTTCCTCCCAGTTTCTTCATTCCACCATTTCACTCATCTCTCATCATCACCGTCTCCTTTAGTCTAACCGGCATAAGCGTGGGACGTAAAACTTAAAGATTTCATTTCATTTCATTCTTTCAGCTACCATTGTATACATGCCGGGTGTCCGCGGGAGGGAGATACCGAAACGTAAAAAATAGCCCAAAATGACCGATATTAGTGTCAAATCCATAGTTTTCGCGGTAGCTGAAATGAATGGTGATACTCCCACAGGGGTTCACTTCCAAGTGCAGCTCCCATGCGAAGAATGGGAATCTATATTCAGCTATTCATAATAAAGTACACTTTAGAGACAAATTCAAAATCACACTTGGGTCAATCCATGCCAAGTGATCGAGGAAAAAGAAAAATGCCGCTCAACCTTTCAAAAAAATCTATTTTTTCATGAATGTTTATACTATATCAGGGTAGTTCAGAACCACAATTAATTATTTTTTAAAAACATCTCGTGGCGACGCAGCTTCTGCCACTATTTTGCGTTTTTTCGATTTCAGGCGTTTACGTTGCTTTGAATATCTCAGCATGTATTTGTCCTAACAAATTGAAAATTGCTGGGCGTGTCCAACTTGTGTAGACCTAAAACTTTGTCCTCTTACCATTTTTGGCTAAAACCACTTGAAAGGGGTGAAATCAGGGCCTACAGTAGCAACATTTTTAGACATTGAAGACATGTTTAGGAAGAGGAAGCAACTGACGTAGAGGTCTGAATTTGTGTGTGCATGTAGTCCGGGGTCATAAGTTTATACTAAAAAATTTGCAGACCTGTAGCTGCTCTCAAAGGCCTGAAAGAATAGCATAAAATTGGGGAATTATGCCAATTTTGCATATTTCACTGTCCAATATCTCCAATGGGCCTGGATAAAAAAAAAATTGAAATTTTGGGAATAGTTAGTCTTTTAGTATACCATAACACACAACAAAGCGCGTTTTGTGGTTTTGAGCAGAAGGGGGTCAAAGTGTTAAGGAATGACATCATACTCTAGGAGGTGTTTTGTTCACAAGTTCAACTGGAAATTCGTTGTTGTAAAGTAAAATAGAGTAGGATGAATGGCTAGTCCAGTAAAGACTTTCAAGCTCCTTTCTTTCCTCTAGCTGTGACTCACTGTCTTATCGCACACACCAGCACTGGTGAAGAATGCCGCTATGAGCAGAAGCCGACAAAAGTCATAATGCATGTTTGGCAAAAAGTCCGTAAGTTACTCATTGTTGTTTGCTATATCAATGATACTCAAACACGATTATGCTTGTTTTAACTGTCGACTCATGTAGGAGACTGTTGTCCTTTCGTTTGATCTACATTCCCCAGTCAGTGAACACTCATTCACTGTAAACACTGACTGGGTAATGTAAATTTAACGAAAGGACAACAGTTTCCTTCATGAGTTGACAGTTACAACAAGAATAAAGAGAATTGAATATCATTGAAATTGAAAGCAGCAAAAGAAATTAGTACTTACGGATTTTTTTTTTTTTTTGCCAAGCATGCATTTTGACTTTTCTCGCCTTCTGCTCATAGCTGCATTCTTCACCAGTGCTGCTGTGTGTGATAAGACAGTGAGTCACAACTAGAGGAAGGAAAGGAGCTTGAGAGCCTTAACTGGACTAGCCATTCATCACACTTTATTTTACTTCAGAACAACGAATTTCCAGTTGAACTTGTGAACAAAACATCTCCTAGAGTACGTCATTCCTTAATATTTTGCCCCCCTTCTGCTCAAAACACAAAACGCGCTTTGTTGTGTGTTATGGTATGCTAAAGAACTAATTTTTCCCAAAATTTCATTTTTTTTATCCAGGCCCATTGGAGATATTGGACAGTGAAATATGCAAAATTGGCATAATTCCCCAACTTTACTATATTTTTCAGGCCTTTGGGAGCGGCTACAGGTCTGCAATTTTTTTGGTATAAACTTATGACCCTGCACTACATACACACACAAATTCAGACCTCTACGTCAGTTGCTTCCTCTTCCCAAACATGTCTTCAATGTCTAAAAATGTTGCTACTGTAGGCCCTGATTTCACCCCTTTCAAGTGGTTTTAGTCAAAAATGTTAAGAGGACAAAGTTTTAGGTCTGCACAATTTGGCCACGCCCAGCAATTTTCAATTTACTAGGACAAATACATGCTGAGATATTCAAAACAATGTAAACGCCTGAAATCGAGAAAACGCAAAATGGCGGCAGAAGCTGCGTCGCTACGAGATGTTTTAAAAAATAATTAATTGTGGTTTTGAAATACCCTGATCTAGTGTAAACATTTATGAAAAATTAGATTTTTTGGAGATGGTCGAGCAGCACATGCTTGATCACTTAGAATGGACTGACTCACTTGTTAACATGTTTTTTAAAAGCGGACAACCATATTTTTTTCATGTAACTGTTTCTTAGAAAACGTATTAGGGTGGCTGTCACTGTGAAAGGTTCATCTGATGATTTTAAATGACGTCATAAGATCAAATAACGAACCCCATGATTAGTGATAGGAATTCGACACACTTTAAATTTTACCTCCTATCAATTTTTCTTATTTTAGTTTTATTATTATCATTTACATTCTATATTACTTCAGAATTAATTAATTTGCTTTTCATTAAAGTTATTGTTAGCGAACGAATGTTTTTTTTACATAGAGTAGGACTGCTTTTATATATAATTTTTCAACAGTTAAGACTGAAGATTCTCTATACAGGTTTTCTAGACTGTCTTCTTTGTTTTTATTTAAACATATTCTTATAATATTATTTTGCTGAACTTTTAAAGGTCTTATATGCGTCTCATAGGCAGATCCCCAACTTAAGATACCATACTGTAATATATTTTGTGTTAGTGCATAATATACCATACGTAAAACTTTTAATTCTAAACACCCTCTTAATTGTACAAATTTATACAGTAATTTTCTTAATGTTTTGGCTACATGTTGAATATGCGATGTCCACTTTAAATGTTTATCAATTTTCACTCCTAAATAATTTTGTTCAGTTACTTTATTTATTGTATTACAGTTACAGTCTAAAGTATTAATACAGTTATGATATTTTAAGACAAAATTTTGTGGCTGTCCGGTTATTGTTGGTGAGAAAGCAATATAATTGGTTTTCGTTAAGTTTAGTACCAAGGCATTTTGTTCAAGCCATTGTTTTACTTTCTTTACTGTTATTTCCGCTTTTTTATAAGTTTCTTCCCACTTTTTCCCTGTTATTGCTATAGTGGTGTCGTCTGCAAAAGATTGAATATAGCCATCAATGCCTATATTGTACAAATCATTTATATAAATTATAAATAAAATTGGACCTAATACTGATCCTTGTGGTACTCCATAGCTAACCTGTGTTAAGTCACTCATAAAATTTCCAATTTTAACAGCTTGCAATCTATTACTTAAATAACTAATAAACCACGAGAGTACTACACCTCTTACTCCATAATGTTCTAGCTTAGTTAATAATATATTATGAGATATTGTATCGAATGCTTTGGTTAAGTCCAAAAATATTGTTATTACTTTTTCATTACGATCCATGTAATTTGTTATTATTTCCGTTAGTTTATAAATTGCATCAGATGTACTTCTCTCTTTTCTGAAACCAAACTGATTTAATGCAAGTATGTTATTAGTTTCAAGAAAGGAAACTAATCTCTTTTTAATACATTTTTCTAATATTTTAGCACAATTACTAAGTAGCGATATTGGTCTATAGTTATTGAGATCCTTTCTTGACCCTTTTTTATATACTGATTTCACGAGTGCTAGTTTAAATTGATTAGGGAAAATACCTGTTTCTAAACTCATTATATACTAGCAGCGTTCACCCCGCTTCGCTGCGGTCACCCCGGAACGCAATAAACTTTGTTACTTAGATAATTTTTACTTTTTCGCTTTCAAATTGCAGTAAATGTTAACATTATAGCGCCTGTCATTTATGTTAACCCGCCGAGTGACACGGTCATGCGGGTTGCATATAAATACGTTTATTTTTATACCTATGATGAACTAACAAAGGATTTGTACGTTATGGACACTTGAATGGTCAATTATCTCAAGACACTGGTAATTAAAAATTAAAGTGATATGATAAAAACCATCTAGGGTCCAAATCCTAATAACCCCCCAAAAATAAAAGAAATTGGTTCAGCCGTATTAGCGTGATGAGGGAACAAAGGATTTGTACGTTCTCTTTTATAATATAGATATGCAACAGTGGTTTAGTTATTTCTTCTTTTACATTTTTCAATATTTTGGCAGTTATTTCATCTTGTCCTGGAGCCGATTTTGCTTTTAGTTGGTTTATATGAAATGAGATTTCTTGTTCAGTAATAGGCATAAAAAACATACTGTTTTTAGCTTTGTTTCCTAGATTTTCATTTATTTTGGTTAAATTTACATTTTTTTACTAACCTTTCACCTATATTGCAGAAATATTTGTTGAATGTGTCAACTACTAGTTTAGGATATTGCTGAAAGTTAATGTTACCCGTAGCCGTTTGTATTACTTTAATATCTATGCTTTTGTTTTCTTTTTTGTCAATAATGTTTGATATTACATTCCATAATTTACCTGTATTGTTTTCACAATTAACAATCTGCTTTTTATAGTACTCATTTTCTACCATTTTTATCAGTTGAGTTACCTTATTTCTATATTTTTTATAGTGTTCTTTTATTTCTAGATTATCTTTATTTTTTATTACAAGTTTGCTTAATTTGTCTCTTTCTCGTATATGTAATATCAATTCATCAGTTATCCATGGCTTTAACTTACGATATTTTGGGATAGTTTTTTCAATTACTATTTGTGAAGTTTTAATACATTTTTGTAATGTCGAAATGAAAGCTAAAGTAGCTAAATTTACATCCAAACTTTGATACACATTCAACCAACTACAGTTCTGTATTTCATTTTTTAGTCTTTGGTAATCTATAATAGTAATATATAATAATATTATTTAAAGTTATAAGATTAGAAGAATAATCTGAATATAGATTTAGAATAGACTAATCCTTTTTAGATTTTTATTTTCAAATTACAAATGCAATGTTGACCTAGTTTTTTAATCTGCAGCGTTGAGATCTCTCAGTGTAACATTTGTGTTTATCACTAAAATAGATTTAAAATGTTCGATATAGATTAATTTGTTATACGTTTAGATTATAAAATTATATATTATTTACATATAAGAAAAGTATTAATATTCTATTAACTTGCCCGAGTATTAACATCATCTTGCCCCAGTATTTGGAGTAGTCATTAAAAAGAAATATTCCTCGGCAACCGCTGGGGAACATCAATATTACTTTGTTCGTTTTTACTGGAAATACCAATCTTTCTGTCGGTATAAAAAGCTGTGACTTGTGATGAATAGTACTTTCACCACGTGATAAAAAAAACAACTGTACCATCATGCCCCATCTTCCCCTACATATACAAGGGACTCAAGAGGGCATAAGCAATAAAATTTGTGCAAATGGAACAACCATGACATTACATGGGAGAATATGCTCTCCTTTCTCCCACCAAATAAGGAAAGAAAAAACTGATTTATTTTATTTTTCAGTGTGTCATGGAGAGTAAATTCTGCAAATTTTGTTTCATTCGGAGAAATTTTAAGTTATAGACTGAAGAGCTATAGATTCTACAAGTTTAAACGTCCAAGTCTTTACGTGCTTGAACCAAGATCCGAACCATGACATTACATGGGGCAGTATGGTCCCTCTGTGCTCATCAATTAGGAAAAGAAAAATAAAGATTGTTATTTTTCAGAGCTTGTGCAAAGCAAATTCTGCAAGTTTTCTAACATTTGTAAAAATATCATAACATGTTTTATGCCATTTGACCTCATCAGTAACCTCAAAAGAACGTTCTTCAGTTTTGTCAAAAACGTCCATTTACAAGGTGACAACCTACCTCTCAGTAGCACATCAAAAAAGTTTACGTAACCGCACTATATAGGTTGTCCGCTTTTAATAGAGTGCATTAGCAAGTATGCGATATCCGAATTCTCTTGTAGACTATTATTGTCTTTTTCATTAGCTAAACTAAACTAACTCTATGGCCTATGGAATCCGGAGGTTCTACGCCGCGTTCACAAAAGACAAATTGTCTTTTCCATAATTATTTTAACCGTTATTGTTAGGTAAGTGCAATTTGTATATTTTTATAAGAAATGGAAAGTAGTTCACAATATTTCAAGAAATACTGCTACTCTTACGATCTTAATACGAAAGACAGGAGAAATGCTCTCTAATTTTTTTTATAGATCTAATCTTCATTCATCGATATTGATTATGAAAAGTTAGTAATCTACGTTAATAGCAAATTGCAAAAAAAAAAAAAAAAAAAAAAAAAAAATGGAAGATATTATTTCATTAATTCGTCAGTCGTCACTCTATCAATTTTTTGCACACACAATAACTATTCCCAGAATTAAAAGAAGCTAAGTTAACAATATACTGGATATACCATGCACTAAATTTATTCAGATGAACAAATATTCTTACTTCACACAACGATGTGCGCAAAGTTACGTATACCATGGAGATATTTCGTTAATTTTATAATCAACATTCACAAACGTTCGCGTATTCAATAATCATGTGACGCGTATTACGGAATGTATATCTCTTTTATTTATCATGCATAACATACACAAATGTCCAATATTATATTATTTCTTCAAGGTGAAGTTTCTAAACTGCATTCTATGATACCGAAATTAGTAATCTTTTGCAAAAATTTCAATTTAATACAATTAAAACAATGCATACCATTGCTGGCATTGGTCACGGATCTTCCGGGTCTGAGTCTCGCTTATACCCGATCTGACCCGGCCATGCCCAGTGACTCAGACTAACCCGGCAATCCAAATATACCCAGAGACCCGAAAGCAGCTGAAATATCAACTCTACATTATTACGTCATGATTTTATAGTGGGTTAATGATTTCCACTTCTCGAGCTTGATTATTTATTTGATTTCTGGTGTGACATTTTTCAATCAAGGTACCATGTCTTCACTATTCCAAATATGACTTCATATTTATTCGTCTTTCCATACTCAAAAGTAATGCAGTTGTTCTGAACACAGACTATAAAGAAAGATTTTACATAACACTGTTTGAAGTCAGCGGTATATATTATATTCTACACAAGTTGTATAGGCTTGATCGATTAAATTTTGACGATACCACATAAGAAAAACATGTATCTTTACATTTCTGTTATTCCCATACATTTATACTCTGATATACCTTGTACTTATCTTTCAGATGTACACAAGAGAGAGAAGAAAAGAAAATTATCGTTTTAGTGATAAGAAAGAATCATGTTTCTTAGAATTAAATTGGTACTCTTATACATACTCTCCATCTATATGACAATGTTTCGTCGTTTCCGGGTCACACCGGGACTGTTCGGGTTATCGGATCATTCTGAATACTAGGTCTGTGAGTACGGGTCTGACTGGTTCTGGACCAGTTGCAATGTGCAATGGGAATGTAAAAGAATAACAAGAACATATGTGTAAACATGAAAGACAAGTAATAAGTCACCACTTATTTTAGTAGAGTTTAATTTCATTCCTGCAAACTTTAATTTCACGAACAAGTTACATTATTTCATTTAAGCTCGAAATCCTTACTTCTCTTTAATTGTTTGGCCTTATTTGTTGTTATTTATATAAATAATTATATTTTTGAATATCCAACCCGGCCATTAAAGGGTTACTATTTAGTCTCTTTGACAAGTTTTGTTGGTGTATGATTTTCTAATTATATTAAGGTGTGACATCTGTGGCAGATACATGCCAAAAATAAGACATCTTGTTGATTTATCAAGGCATATCTGGGTTCTTTCAATATAAAGATCTATTAAAGTGAGAATAGGTGAATTTTACTTCTACGTCCTGTAGAAAAAGAATGAAGTGTAGGTCTCTACTTGTAACTTGTGGTATTCAGTTAAAAGATAAGTGTAGGGAATTATATCTATCCATCTACTCTCTCTCTCTCTCTCTCTCTCTATATATATATATATATATATATATATATATATATATATATATATATATATATATATATATAACCGGTTTTTAATGAAATGAAATGAAATCTTTGAGTTTTACGTCCCACGCCGGTTAGGCTAAAGGAGACGGTGATGATGAGAAATGGCGGATGATTAGAAATGGCAGAAATGAATGAATGAAATGGTGGAATTAAGAAAGTGGGAGGAAATGGAAGACCCCCGAGAAAACCCACGCACACGGTGTTTGTCCACCACAAGGTTCACTTGGCGGGGGCTGGGATCAAACCCGGGACCCCAAGTACCAGAGGTGAACGCTCTACCACTAAGCCCCCGCGGCCCCTAACCGGTTGTTAAAGAATTAGAATAGCAGCACTGCACATGGAACATTTAAGTTTCATAATTTCACTAGCTAAAATAGGTTTATGAAAAGTATATGAATCCTTACTCTTCTGGGATATGCATTTCAATGAAAGTGTAATGATTAAAATCCGTAATGTCACTCCTTTTCCACGCACGTCCTTGCCTTCGTTGAAAGTAAAAAATAAGTCAAATAGATATGAAGAGCAACATGTTTCGCGTTATCGCCCTGATTCCTAGGCCAGATGGCATGCACGGGAAGAATAAGGTATATACAGTTTTTCAAAATAAGGAGACGAGGAGAGTAAAACTACGATCAACGTATTCATTGAAGTCTCCTGATCTTATATCCTTAGATTACTTCCTAAGGGATTATCTGGAGGATTCCATAATAACCCACGAACATTGGAACACATGCAGGTTAATATATCACAAGAAAATTGAGGGGGTGAGCGCAACAGTGGTCTAACTCAAATTTTTGAAAATGGAGAAAAATCAAATTAAACACGTGTCTTTTTTGTACAATATATATATATATTGTACAAAAAAGACACGTGTTTAATTTGATTTTTCTCCATTTTCAAAAATTTGAGTTAGACCACTGTTGCGCTCACCCCCTCAATTGCAAATATCACCCAGGATAGAATGTGGGCTACTGCAACAAACATGAAGCGACGGGTCAACTGTGCCTAAGTGACGATGGAGATCATTTCCAACATCTGCTTTAAAAGTAAGGAGTTACCATCCTACCAGCATAAAGTTCCATCTTACCTACGTCATTTGTAATAAACCGCATGAAAGTTGGACAATTTTATAGGTGTTATGACCATATGAAATCCTCCTTTCTTTTTTTTTTTTTTTTTTTTTTTTTTTGGAAAAAAAAAGTTTTCCGGTTATCACATTGCATGCATACACTGGACAATAACAACGAATAGTGCATAAAATTTTCATCCTTTTTGCGTCATTTGCAACAAATCACATTAAACTTGGACAATTTTTTTTAGATGTTATTACATTCAGTTCGTTCTAAAATAATATAATAAAAACACTCTATAGAATTAAATCTACTCATAATTTTAACCTGCGTATTATTATTATTTTAATATTGTCTTGATAGTTCAAGATGTTATTATAGGAAGTAGATATGCAGCACTATTTTCAGGTTTTGTCAGAAATCTGACACGAAACCAAGACATACCAAACTTCATAACCACAAGAAAATATGCAACAAACTTCACAGGCCAAAATATTTATATTATCGATGTATGACATCTACAAGAAAAACAATTTTCATATGATGGAATCATTCCCAACCAATTCGTGTCACCGAAATGGGTCTTCTATCCTAAAGGAAGCATGAAAGACTTGATTCATTTGAAGGAATGAAATGATGGCAGTTTTTTCGTATCATAATAAATTAATGATTCACTAAAATGAATCATTTTTGCACATCACTACCAGAGGCCGGTAAAATTTGTGGGGTGAGTTCTCAACTTTTCACTCTCTTTATGAAGTATATTTAAGTATACACTGGCAAAAATTGCCCGTTCATCGCACGGGAAAAGTAAGGAATAATAAACGTAACACCGTAAATTTGAATGTTATAGAAATTGTACCACTTTCCCGTCCAGAAATGCAATTTTTCGTAAACACTGAAACATGTGTTTGATGTAGATACGAAGATAGGAAAATTTTAGCATTATTATAGAACGGCGTTTTGGAAAACACTGAAACATATATTTTCTTACTTTTAATTAAGAGTTTATATACAGAAGTTTCTTACCTCCGACTTAAGCGAATCCCACACATTCGGCACCAGCTGAGTAATTAAAAGGAAATATCAGTACGTATAATAAAAATGGCTCACTTTTCCTCTTAGAAGAGGAATTTTCGAAAACTCTTTAAAAAATGTGTTCTTTTATTTTTAACTGAGTTTATATACCAATTTTCACATCTCCAACTTAAGCACATTCTCAAATTTGCAAATTTTGAATAAATAAACGGAAATTTGAGTATTACAGAAATCAATCCCTTTCAAGACTTAAGAGCGGAATTTTGGAAAACGTTGAAACTTTTTCCCCCCTTACTAGCATCACGCTTGAGGGCCTTGGAAGATTGTAATGTTAGTACGTATATCTACACGATAAGTCTTGAAGGAAATCCAATTTTTAATTTATTTTTTTTTATTTGTCCACGAGCTTTCACATCTAGAATGGACCGAAATAAGGAGATGCGTTGTCGCCATTATTATTCAACTTTGCCGTGGAGTACGCTATGAGGAAAATCAAATATAGTAACCAGGGCCTAGAGTTGAATGATATTCACCGGGTTATGGTATATGCTGATGATGTAAATTCAATAGGGGATAGGCACAAATAGTTTCCAACCTATTACAACCACCTTCTATCAACAGAGAAGGCCTATCACATTAGTACTAAACATCAACTTGCACTAAAGCTACGTATCAGAAAAAGAGAAAATTAAAAAACACCACTAGATGTTGTATTGAATCAATGCTTTTGTCATGGAGAGAGAGAGAGAGAAAAACACTTGTTAAGAAGAATAAAAATGTTTACATTTCGAATTTTGGGTGAGTGTAAAATAGCGTCAATTGAGGACGTTTCCCCTATCTTTTCAATGTATTGTTTATGGAATGGTAGTATTAACAATAATTCAGTTACATACTTAAAAAACATGAATTAGTATATTGGAACTTAATTATGTTTTGTATCCTGGAGAAGGAGGAGGATATTAGTATTAATAAAAGTGTTCGTTGTATGACTTTATCACCAAACTTATGGCTTGCCCTTGTGAAGTCGGGGTTTGTTGAAGGAGTAAATAAAAAAAGATTTCTATTATTTCTTCTTTACCCTCCAGGTTTCTTTAATCATACATTGCAGGACGTAACCAAAACATATTCATGCGTCGTATCATTGAAGTGTTTTGTATTTTGTATATTAAAGTGTTCAAAATTATCTAACATATTCGCATTTGTTCATGTGGTCTCAGGTTCAATTCTCGCTGGGAACATACATGAGACAATTGGAAGCTAAAACAATATGAGAATAGTATTTAAAAGTCAGGAAATTGATATTAAAACTTAAGCTATCTGTTGGGACTGTAAAGCTGTAGTTAAATTAACCCACACGTTTCGTGAAGATATATTATATTGTTATTGTTTATTTACTATAAGCTACCAGATACATACTCAGAGGCCACTTTACCTGTAGTAATCAACAGATGAAAACAACATTGGAAAAGGAATGGAAAGAGGGTCTCCAGAGCCTTAGATTAAGGTACTAACCTAGCATTTGCCCAGTATAACTGAGGAACAACCCTGGAAAATCCTGTCAGGATGGCTGTTCTCCGAATTCGAACCCGGTATTACCGAATTGCGAAGCAAGAATCCAAACAACTAGCCTAAGCTCGCTCCGTATTATTATTATTATTATTTAGCTAATAATTAACGTAATATTCTAAAATTAGTGCAAATTAAACCCTACTTTCTTTATTGCTGATGTTATAGTTAAGAGGCCTACATGAGACATCAGTCCCCCATTAAATGGGCCTTGCTCAAGAAAGAATACTAGAACTGGAATTCAAAAAGCGGGGGTGAAGAGATTAATGAGGATGAGGAAACTATGTACGATGCAAAAAACTGAGTAATTATGACTTCATTACAGATATATTCACTTACATATGTCAATTAATATTTCTCTGATACAGGGCACTCTCACTTCCTATAGTGGGAGGAAAAAGGCCCGCTTTTGTAAACGAACACACTAAGCACGTGCCTATAGATGCAATGTCCGTGCAAAGAAACATAGGTAAAACTAAAAAAAGGGGGGAAACGAGGGGAAAATTATAAAATGCCCTTCAACCTTTAAAAAAAAAGCTAAAATAACTAAACTTAGAGCTAAGAAAGACTCAAGACGAATTTTATTGAAAAGATTGTTTTTCCTTAGTGATTGGTTGTGCTGACTATGAACAAGAATTAAAAAGAAAACAAGTAGCTAGCTCTGAGTTTCGCAAACCAGTTGAAAAGAAAATATTGGATAAAATTTAATAATAAAGGCATTTATGATAATTAAAACAAACTAAACTCTTGGAACGACAGTCCTTTGGTTCCTACCAGCGGACTTACGTTCGAAGTGGGAATGTGTAGTCAACGCATCAACCCAACGCCTAATGCCAACTTTTTAGACTGGAGTCCGCTACCTCTACTTCAGATAACTCCCCAATTGCCCCCACGATGCTGGGTCAACACCGAAATTGATAAGTCCCTCTCCGGAAATTGAATCCATGATCACGGGCACCGAAGGCACGCGCTAACCACTATATGTGAAAAGGCAACAGCTTTTTATCAAATTATTTAACCTGCTGAACGATTTGCACGGATTACACTCTAACCATTACGACACCACACAGACATAGAAGTGAACGAGGACAGTTAAAAACACCTATGCCTGAAGCGGGATTCGAATCCAAGACTCACAGCAAACGATCCACAGTCTAATGCCGCACACCACTCGATTATGGCCGTCGGGTATTCTCGGCTAAGCAGTAGCATATTTAAGGTAACTGATTATTTTAAAAGTTGCTCCTAAATACTGACAATCTAAGTCTTATATATCAAAAATTTCCTGCGACAATGCTATACACTCTCCGTCTTTTATAGACGAAAAGCTAGTTACCAATATTATATAGTACAGAAATAAGTTCTAATTATCTAATACGAGGTAGCTGCTGATGGTGATATTCAAGGTTCACCGAAGCATGATCCCCAAACTCAAACTGAGATATTGATGCTACTGGAACGGCTGAAAAGTCATCGTGGGTAAGTGAATTGCCCACTTGTCAGGACGAAGGCGCTTGTGATGTGAAATGTGGGGCTGTCAGAGGCACTACTTATAATAATTGGATTTATAATTTTCTATGCTGCCGTAAACCCTCTTCAAGAGAATAACTGTTAATCTTAGCTTTGAAAATGTTACATAAGGAGTTTTATTGCTATCTTTAGGTTGCATATAAATCTCTTCATTCCGGAATTATCGGATTTATTTTAACGCTTAACTTTCACATCTCTTCTGATTTACGAATATTTAAATCACGATTATTCCCTTAAGATCAATTAGTGATTTTTAAAATCCTTTCGAACCAACTTTATATATGGTTAGTCTTGTTATATGGGAATAATTGAGACCAGAAGCAGTCTACAGGCTAAGTCCAAAAGAATCTTGGCCAACCTCCTGATAAACCACGTCTTTCAGCAAGGTGGATTGTGGCAATCCGATATCCACATGAGGAAATCTTCAAGTGAAAGCTTCCATGAGAATCAGCACCCTAATCAGTGGAATGTGCCTTGCTAATTTTCCCCCAATGTGAAAGTACTTAACTTTATTGTTAAAAATGAAAAGGCCTTTATTACAAACAAGTCACCATTACAGTTTCGTATTTGAACACAACACTCATGAAAAGTCATATTAAAGCGCGACTTACCCCTGAAAAAGAATATTTATCTGTTTTAAGTTTCTCGTGTTCCCCAAAGTATATGCGGAATTAGTTCAAGTGCCTTCCGCTGGCATTACAACGGTTACGATCTTGGTACTAGCACATGTTTCGGTTTCCAGACCTCAAATATTTACCTTTCAGCCTGATTCTATATATGAATCCGAAATTTCAAATCTAGATAAGGGGCACCAAAATTCATAGTTTATTATCGGTGCTCATATTGATTTACTAAATAATTATTAAATCTAATTGTAAGGTATACATTTGATATTTTGAGCAGACTGAGCAAGATAAATATACGTAAAAACTAGTCAATATTTGTCTTAACTGTTTATATTTTCTTAACTAACAATGAAATAAGTTTCTTGAGGAATTTTAAATATTCGAGTTTTGTATTCCGGTTTCAAATGTATACTAGTTTCAGATGTTCCAAATCCCAGGTGTGTATTTCGGTCCTGGAACTGGGCGGACCTAGATTGGACATTCAAACTCTCATCCGGATCAAAACATTTTTTTTTTTTTTTTAAAGTAAGGCAAGCATTTGATCTTTAGAGTAGAATGAAGGAGAAAAATAGACTTCTCAATATTCCTCTTAATTTTCTGTTTTCTTCTTCATTGCCAGGACTTTGTGAAATTACTTTCGGCGAATTTTAGATATTCAAGTTTATCACAATTTGGGATGTGGGTTTGGATGAGAATCAAGATCTGAGATCCGGATTTCGGATCCAGATCCGAATTTCGGGCCCAGATCCGAGATTAGAATTTCTCTTCTTCACAGAGGTTCGGTGGAATCTTATGTGATCTGCCTATTGCAGTTCTAAGTTTAAGAAGTGATATTTATCTTAGAATATTTTTAATAGGTAGCCGTACATAATCACTAGCAGACTTCTTAAATGACGTTCGTCTTGCAGGATGGTAAAATAGCACATAGACGTCATTGTTCTCCAAATGAGTTGTTCAATCTCTACCAACCACCACTGTCCATCATAGAATGATTTGTTTGTAAAGTCAAAGACACAATTTGAGACACACGACGATCTCGTAAATGTCCATTTTCGGTGGTGCATAGCACCTAATTACTTTTTGCAAAAGCCCATGACACTTATAATATTTTCTTGCTCCTTTATTTGCATACAATTTTAAATCTGGTTTCAAATGCTTCTATATGAGTAATAATTACTTGTGTAACGAGACTATTGGTAATATCTTTACTCCATTGCAGATATTTTTGCCATGGCAAGAGGTAAAAAGTGTCATTCAGTTTTTAGTCCGCAATCTGTTTTGTGGTAGCAGGTGTTTGATTATTTATTTTTTCCTATTTTTATATTGACTGTCGCTTTCATCCGAAATGTTCCTATGAGAGTGTAGAAATAGGGTCGTTTACCTGCTGTACTTATTCAATTACAATAACAGGTTTCATGTTTTCTAATGCTCTTTTTATTTCTTACTACTTTTAATACCTTATTATATTTTTGATTGGCTATCAATTTTACTTAATTTTCAAAATGAAATTCTTTTATTTGAATGTTGTAATCTTATTCTAATGTGTAAGGTATTCAGCATTAAAATAGAAGTGACAAATTAAAACAATGTGTTCTATGGTTCAAGTTCATAAAATATTTAGTTCAAAAACAAATAGTTTGGAGTAGCGTAAACATGTGCTTTCCATGTTTTTTTTTTTCTTTTTGAAAATTCATAACTTTGATTACAGGCAAAATTGAAATTTGTACTATAGATTTCGCTATAGATGCATATTCTGTTACATTTTTTTTTTTTAAAAAAAAAGCTTTTTATTTCATTCAGCACCAAAGGTATGAAACTTCAAACTTTGCGAAAATTACAAAATTATAATTTTAAAAAAATAAATAAAAATTGTAGGAAGCACGTATTAGCGTTGTTACTCTAGCTGTACTGAGTGTCATACTACGTGTAGCTAATTATAATAGAAAAATAACTTCCATATTTCATCCCTTCATTATAAACTTCAGCTTTAAAAATAAAATTTGGTAAATTTCTATATTGAACTTAGGGAATAATTTTCACCTATTAGGGTTCAATTCAGGCTTTTCATACTCATAAAGAAAATTAAAGAACAGAAAGTGCTGAAAAAATGTTTATTGCATTTTTAAAAAAAGAATAATCCAATTCTACCATATACAAGTACGCTAATGTCTGCGTAATCACTAAGTGGCACATGATGCACATTTTCTTGTCGCAAACTGTGCAATGAATACAGTTTTTGAGAATACCAAAATTTTGTTTCTCTACTTTATCATTACAAGGAATCATCACTGTAAAATATAATCCGAGACATTTCAAATCTTCTGAGTGTCATACATATTTTGTTTAGAAATAAGATTTCTTGATTTAAAAAGTTGGCTCTAACAAAACCATGTTAAATCGAGTAGTGAATAATTAAAGATGTTCAATAATTTCCTTAACTTGGGTTTTCCTACACTTTTGAAGCCTTATGCCATAACGGTGCAAATCGAAGTTTGGAAAAGGGAAATGGTAGTGCTTATTCTGCGACTATTTTTATTGTATTTTGTAGTGATCATTTTCATCATTTTCAAATCAAAATGTATGTGCAGATATTCAGTGACGTGTACCGTGAGATCTAAGAAAATTCATTTTCTTGATATTTAACGCTAGTTAAAATTTTATCTTTTATCTGCACTGTTTAATATTGTGCATTCGTACTGGAAGGTCTTTCCTATCTAATATTACATCTAAAAGCGTATATGGTGTTAGATTAAGACACCTACTATCGTATCACTCAAATATGCAATCTTGTTTTTTAAAAAAATTGGCCATTCATCTCTCATTTAAAGGTTATATTTTTGCATCTGTTCATAGAGAACTCTAGTTCTTTGGGTTGAATAAAGTCAGTTGACCAAAGAAGAGGCGTGTTTGTTTAATTTATTTCTTCTAAGGACATGAATATAGATGTTTTCATTTCAAGGAAGGTTTTTATTTTCAAGTACATTGCCTATTTCTATTTTCCTAATTTGTCTTAATTATGTTTTTGTTGCGAAACATTAAGTAAATACTTAATTTGTTGCTAATTAGTTGTCCTCACTTCAAGCGATTGTACTCAGTTTTTGCTGAAATGTTCTACGTAAAGGACGGAAAAAAGGACAGTTAACTCTAATTGTGGAGGTCGTTTTATGCTTATAATAATTTTTATGTGAAATTTTTCTAATGGTACGTACTTCTAAGGAATTTTGATTTAGCTGATTCGTCGTTTGTGAGAGTTTAAAACACACGACTTGGACAAATCGTCTTTTCTTCGTATTTTTACTGTTCATTCGTTTTAATGAATTTAGACTAATTTATTCTTAATTAATGAATTTTGATTTAGGCCATGATGGATAGATGAGATCAAGCAGGAATTGAATCAATTCTTATTTTACCAATAACTCAAGTTAAAACTGTGAAGTTTAAAATCCCGCCGTACTAGTACATTTTGCAGATGTGTACCTTTCGCTAGTAGCACATTTGTACTGTTCTCTCCGTAGGTGTGTGGAAAAGTGTTCGGGAACGCATCTGCCCTTGCCAAGCACAAGCTCACCCACAGCGACGAACGGAAATACGTGTGCACAATGTGTGGGAAAGCGTTTAAAAGGCAAGATCACCTGTAAGTATATGTAAAATTATCTTTTAATCTACTAATTTCTGTGTTATGTACTGTAATAGACATGAGTGTATGTTGATGTATTGTCTTGCTTGCTTATTCATAGCCTGACCAAGTTCAGATATGCGTTAATATCGGCGTATCTTAAAGAGTTTGGACATCTGAATATTATTAAAATTTTGTCAATGATATGGTATTTTAGTGCTTTTAATATTCATAATTACAGTTGCAAGCCATAGTTTTAAAATTAAAATATATTAGAATGATTCTACCTTTGTAACATAGGCATTGTGTGTGTCTCGTTTAAGTGTTGATTTGTATGAATTATTAATTGACATGGATTTCTTTGCTTATGTGGAAAACTATGTTAAATTTGTACTCTACTTAATTCAGCATGATAAAACAAGTGACTATTGGCATTTCAAATAAATAATTATGTGTAAAAATGCTGAAAGTACAAGCACTTGATCCCGGTTTTGGAACATAATCATAAAAGTTGTTTTGTTTTTTTTTAACTTCTCTTTCTTTTTAAAAACGTGTTTATATATAAATCGATCTTTAACTTATTTTTCATCGTCAAACTTATAATTTTCCAGAGACTTATCTAATCAATTAAATGTCTTTTTTGTTGTTGTTAAGATTGCAGTTTAAAGAAAAAATCGGTATAAACGCCTCTAAGTAAAGCAGAATATAAATTGACTAAAGTATTCTTAACTTTTATTAAAGCCCAGTGTAATATATATACTTACAACAATTTGTCTTCTTTTTTTAAAAAAAGTGAATGTATTGACAACATATGTAGTGATATTTTCAAAGAGAGAGATTGTTTGGCTTTTTGCATAATAATTTTCTGACATTGTTGCAAGTGACTTTGCAATTGACACACATCAAATTGAAATAATACACAGCTTACTTTTGGAGTGGATGTTTGGTGAGATATTTTATCCTGTCGACTACACTTATTCATATGACTGTAAATATCAATTTTATTTATTTATTTATTTTTATTTTCATATCAAGAAAATTTATTAGACTCAAACGCGGAAAACAAAAAACTGCGATACTTTTCAAATAGTTTTGCGCAAAAAATTCTTTGGAAAGAAAAATCGGCAATGCCACTTTACTGTTCCCTGTAATTATTGACCATAGAAACTTGCTGAATTTCGACAACAGTTAGTCCCTCAACCACTATAATTACTATTAGGTTTCAAAATATATCACATTGTCGAGAGAATGCTAAAGCTCTTCAAAGGTTATGTATAATTCTATTAGTTCAAAGTGTAGTTCTGACCTCTTTTTCCTATAACCAAGAGTAAATAATGGAAAGTTAATATATGATAACAAGGCGAGTTATTTTCCATCTGCTTGATGATAAACAAATTTCTATATAATAAAATCTTACTAGAAGATACATGACTGGTGAGACGATTAAGGTAAATATGTTCTCACTGCCTTGAAAGGAGATCACTTTTAAGCCTCATTCTATGGGTCTTATTCTTCGTTCTTTGTTTACAATATTGAAATAATTGAAAAGCAAGCAAATGCCAAAGTGATATAGTACTTGAAAATACTATGAAGCAAGGTGATTTGATATTATTTTTCGCCCGTTTATGATAAACCAACCATCAATTATTATGCTTTCGACGTCCTGTTTCATATATTGTCGTGTTCCTTTACTTATTATTTTCCAAAATGCATTTAAGATATGCATTTGAGTCTATCCACCATTTTATTTTGAATATATCCTTTGTGTTATTTGTGAATTAACTGCATGCTACCAAACATTCATCAATCATTTTTCTCTCGCCCTCTTTCTTCCATCATACTCTACCTTTCGTCACGTCTTTCAGAGAGTAAATTCATTTCAATGTAATTCTAATATGTGATGATTAGAAGCACATGGTGATTCCATGACAGATCATTCCCACAAAGAAATACACGAACAAGTTCCTAGGAGAGCAAAAGAATGCAGATATCTCCCAATCAGTACCGTCTTCTCTGGGTGTGCAAGTCGTGTGTTAACGCCCAACAAAAATGAAGAAAAGAGTATTTTAATTTAATTAAACAGATCGTCAGAACTTGGGATTTTTTATTTTCAACGAGATAGAATCAACTGTTGAAGTGCAAAAGAACAGAGAAGTGCTGTGCGGTCTCCGTCATGTTTTGAGGAGGCAACTCTGCGAGAAAGTCGTCGGCAACGCTTTGGCTGAATTTTCACTGCTTTTGAATTGTGCATACGCTTCGTGTTCCTCACCTCGTGCTTGTGTAATCCAAGGCGTTGGTTAGGAAACCAACGTCTTGAGTTTTCTGCTTCCCTCAAGCGTTGCCAAGTCTGTAGATTTATTTGTGGATGTACAGATATTTTATAGCAATACGGAAAACATTTTTGGAGGGAGAGGGGGACTACTATCTACGCACTTTTTTATTGCTAAACATATCATTCGATTCAAAAGTTAATGGTGCAATCGACTTCTTCCTAAAATACATGTAAGGAGTACGGTGAAAAGAAATCATTTTTTTCTCGATCCAAGTTGTGTTGAAGTGTCAGTTAATGCAAAAAAAAAAAAAAAAAAAAAAAGCCTGGACGTTAAGCTACAGAATGGTTTTCCATTCTGCCTTTTTATTTCCCCAATTTTCATTTACTTTGCCCTTAGTATGTCATCCTCAAGACTTACGGTTCCGGGCCCCTATTACTGTTTCTAAAGCAGTAATCCAGAGGTTTCTACGCAAAGAAAGATGATTTGAGCTGGAATTCACGTAATTGTAAGTAAATAATTGCTTGTTTTTGATTTTCAGTTTCACATTTTGAGAATATATTTACTTATACTATAATTATTATAATTAAATGTATTCCTTACGTAATAACATCCTCCTTGATTGCTCTTTATAATTTCCAGACTAAATTGTTAGAAGTAAATTGCTATTTATAGGTTGGCGTAAATAGGACATTATGCAGTGACGATCATGGTTCCTTACTTTCGAAAATTGCGAGAACTTACAGGTACAGACTATATTCAGGAAATCGATGGGTGGGTAAAGTATAGTCACTATTAAATACTCGTATGCTGAATGCGAATGCAACTAAAATAGTTATGCGTAAATTGAGGTAAATTTATCACAATGTTTTTGAACAGTGTAAAAATGTGGGTGGGCCCATCTTTGCTCCTGGGAAGAGGGGGTTCCCCCTCTAGTATCGCCTATGGTTGAGAGGGTTAATATATTTTTCCTTTCTTGCCAACGCCCTAATATCCACGTCAGGAGACGCTACTGCTCCAAATATCTAAAAATAATTGAAGCATAATCTTCACATGTCATTGCTACGTGTATGTATATATCTCTTTTACATTGGTAACATGGTTTACAAGAACGGAAGAACCATGGTGCGTCATTTAAAAAAATGTTTGAAGCTGTCTTAGAAATCAATAAGTTAAAATTACTCTGATGGTGAGCCTAATAGTCACCACAATGTAGTAAACAATATTACATTATACTGAAACATTTTTTTTTTCAGAAGTTTTATACACTGGTAAGAAAATTTTATTTTTTACATTAATCAAATTGTTTATTTTATCCATACAACTCAGTGGCTATGGAGGGATATCAGTAATAAAGAACGAGGTAGAAGTAATAACCTCTCAAAGTATTAAACTCTCACCCAGTGTGGAAATTGAAGCATTTCGAGGTGAGGGAGAAGTTGGTGTGTGCCTAGAATATATTTGTACTAGAGGAGTATTCTTGCAGACAAGGTGTTAATTTCTCAACGTATTCCAAAATAAACTTTTATTCGCAGGAAAATGCACCTGTAACAGTGGAGTATTTAGGGAGCTATCGGGCTTATCTCTCCTTTCCCCCAAAATAAATTTGTTAGTTTTTTGCCAAGAGGATGTTTCCTTTTTCTTCTATGGATAGAATAAAAGGCTATATTTACTGCTAATTTTTTTTGTGTATATAAGATTTACCAGTCTGCAATTCTCGTCATTAAAACTGCAATCAGTGTATTTCAACTTCAATTTGTCTCAACATTTTCTTTCAGGTAAACACATACACAGATAAAACCGAATATTTCCATATTTTCTAAAATGAAATCAGTTAGGTTGAAATGAGTTTACAAATATTCAACGTATATTTGCATGGAGCGTCGTTTCAGATTTGCCTGGGGGGCGGGAGACATCTGAATTCCCACCGACATACAAGTTTCACGTTTTTCCTAGTAGACAATTGATTGAAATATATTTAATTCTCAAACTCAGGTGGGCATTTGCTCCCTGCTTCCCCAAGTTATGCATAGCCCTCAGAAACAAAATCCTAAATACGCCACTGCTCTGTGCAATATGGAAAAGGTTATGATTTTTCAGTTCACAGTATTTCTCTCACAAAAGACTTGAAAAATCAGTTTTTCTCATGTACACAGCGTATAAAAGTACATGGGTACCCTCTGTGAGAGCATATCCGTAAAATATGCACATAATTGTAATTTTGTAATTCAATCGTTGAGTTCGAAAACCGGTCATCTCCATCGAAGCTAATTTGAGAGGAGTGAATAACAAAACTAAATTAGTCAATATATATCTGACATATAGGGTTGTTTCCATTTTTCGAAAGCAGAAAAATGTCAGTTCTCCGGTCCGAAAATGAAAACAGCCCTATATGTCAGATGCAATATCTAACAACATTCCTAATAATGTCAAAAAGGAATAATAATGAGAAGAAGGCTGAAAGATAAACAGGCTTTGTTAGGACGACAAAAAGTATAACATAGGTAGATAGAGAATATAAAAATATGAAGAAAATAGTTAAATAAAGAGCATAGTGATTTCAGAATCTGGCCATTATAAACATAGAAAGCGTGACAATAGTAAATGCTAAGTTGCCCTATTTTGAGATGAAAGCTGAAAACAGAAACACGAACGGTAACAAAAACTGTAATATGAGAGATAAGATTTAATATGTTAAATACAGATATAATACAGATATGTTATATACAGACATAAATGAACTCAGGAAGCAATAGGAATCAAAATCTATTGTAATACAAGGTGGAAACGAAAACTATGATGTATTTTCAATTGATGGAAAATGAATTTTAATCAATTGTTAAATGTCCACGTAAAAAGAACAGTGCAGTCAAATTACAGAACCCGTAAATAAAAACTCATATTTTAACAATACTTAAAACAGCTATTAGAAAGTTTAAAAAATTATCAAACTTCCGAAGTAAATTTTGTTCCAGCCAAGCTACTTGAGGTAGATGGCATCTATATAATCAAAAATAAGACTGCTTAATATGATGGTAAAAGGAAATCCTTAAGAAGTCTACGATAGTTTAAAAAAAAAAAAAGAGGGGACAAAACTATCGATAATAACTGTTGAATTTTCTACTCGCAAACTGCTACAGGTTCTTTCCTAATATTCGTGTAGCACAGCTATCACTATACTAATATAAAGGAAATAATCGAACATCTCAATATGGTTTTAGGGGCAACTAGTAATTGTTGAATCACATATTCTATTATACACCACACAGATATTATAGAAAAAATAGGAATTATGGTACAGTTCACTAACTCTTCATAGATTTTAAGGATGTGTATGATATTAATGCAAAGAAAGACTGTACAATATCTTGAAAGAAATAATGTTTTCAAGAAGATTGGAAGGTATGTGAACACATGTATTAATAAAAGCACGGTTAGTAGTTGAGTATGAATGAAAAACGATCCACCAAACATTTTCTGAATTCATAATCTGTATAAAACTGACACTTTTATTCGTTACTTTTTAATCCAACTTTGTCACATTGTTTAGGAAGCTAAATTTATAGGTTTGGGTACAAAACCTCGCGGCGACAACCTTGCGGACCAAAACCTCGCGTGGCCAAAACCTCGACGCCCAAAACCTCGCGGCCCAAAATCTCGCCGGGTCAAAACCTCGCCTGGCCAAAACCGCGCCAACCAAAATCTCGCGGCCAAACCTTCGCGTGTCCAAAACCTCGCGGGTCAAAGCTCACCGGGCCAAAATCTTGCTTTGCCAAAACCTCCCGTCTCTAAATCTCGTCATACCCTAAATCTCGCCTGGCCGAAACCTCGCGGACCTGATTTCGTGACACAGAATCTCGCCTGGTCTAAACCTACGCGGGACGTAATCTCGCCTGGAAAGAAATGTCGTCAGTATAAAACGTCGTCACGACGATTTCTTCGATGTAGAATGCTCTATATATTGCAATATGTATATATTTTGTAATAACACATAATAGCATTAAAATAAGGAGAAGTAAAATTCTAACGCGTGCTTTGAAAATCTATCCTATATAAAAATGAAAATGACTATGCTTGTGACATACGTACTTCTTGACCCACCCGACCGATCTCGATAAAATTTTCAACACAGATGAGATTCGAGCCTTGGATGTATTTTATAAGTTCATTTTGACGGTACAACGAAGGATAAGGGTAGGTACTTAATAATAAATAAAACTTAACTCTTGAACCACGAGACCAATCTTGATCTAATTTGTCACACACATCAGGTTAGAGCCTGGGATGGTTTTTATCATTTCACTTTGACGGAAAGGGAAGGGTATATAGAAATACATAAAAAATGAAAGTGGCTGCATTTGTGACTTAATAACTCTTGCACCACTCGACTGGTCTCGATCAAATTTTCAACATGTATGGTTTTTGAGCCTGGGATGGTTTTTATTTAACTTTGACGGTGACCTTAGGAAATTCTAACAAAATCGAATAATATTTATGAAAGCATGAAATAATATCTGAGTTTTTACGTCCCTCAATTATGCCCTGTAGGTTAAAGGAGACGTAGATGATCAGAATGAAGGAAATGATGGAATGAAGAAAGTGGGAGGAAACGGGAATACCCCGAGAAAGCCCACGCTCAGATATTTTGTATCTTCTTCTTCTTCTGCTATTATTATTATTATTATTATTATTATTATTATTATTATTATTATTATTGATAATATGGAATTGCATATTAAGAAACTCATTGGGTAAATTTTAAGGAAAGGTATCATTCTGCAAAGTTTTGGCCAAGCGAGATTTTGGTTCGCGAGATTTTTGAACGGCGAGGTTTCGACCAGTCGAGATTTTGATCTACGAAGTTTTAGGCGGCGAGGTTTTCGCCACGCGGTGTTTTGGTCCGGCGAGATTTCGGCCCGTGAGATTTTGGGCGGCGAGGATTTGGCCTTATAGGTTTTGACTAGGGGTGTTCGGAATTCGATTTCGTATTCCGGAATTCGGAATTCATCTAATTCCGGAATGTTCCGAAATTCCGGAACGTTTCGAAATTCCGGAATGTTCCGAAAGTTTGGAATTGTGGAATGCTCAAAAGTATGAATTTCAGAACTGTTTTCAAGACTGAAATTTTGAAGCTCACTGTTGATTCTGGAATCGTAATATTAATATTAGTTCGAAGTTTGAATATAAAAGTTCGAAACAGTCCTGAGGCAATGGTTCTCAAACATTGTTACAAGGCTTTTCAGATGAGTTCCTCTCCTGGGTATCACTAAAGCATTCACGTGCCTGTGGCTAGGCGTTGATAGGGGTATAACTTACGCTAGGTGTGGTCCAATCCAATGACGGTCTGCCAATTCCATACTCATGTGGTGAACACACACGCTTGTAAGCGTCTACAATTCGGGAAAGTACCAATTCACATAGACCTACCAAACATTAAAAACAAGCTCACAAGCCAAGCTTTGATTTTGGCGCGATAAATTCGGTGCTTTGGGTACGTCATGTAAATTCGCTTTTATCCCTTGTAGGGTATTATTTAAGATTGTTTAATACAAAAGCGTCTTATTTCCAAAAGGACACTGCTTCATAGCGTATGCTATGCTATGGCATACTGAAATGCCACGAAAACTATACTCTAGTGTTCACGTGATGTTACATATGCACATCAAGCTTTAGTCAACGAAATGATCTATTTGTTCACAAAACGGAATCACCTGACTTAGCAAAATAATATTCTGTGCACTATTGCAGATTATCACAAATTAAAATGCCAAGCCATCAACCAACTATCAAGAAAAAAAAATCTAGCAACAAAGCACGGACGTCGGTGGGTTGGGAATCATGTTCCTCTTTAGATTATTGACAAATAATTTCTACTTCCCTCCCAGTAAGCAGGGGAGTGGGGCCACCGGAAATACTGGTCAAAATTTTTTCAAATATTTCAGACTATCCTATCCCTTTAATTACTGAAAATCGTATTTTCTTTTAAATGATTCTCTGCCCCTCCTTCAGGTACTTATACTTACATGGCCATACATATGCAGTTCAATTTCTTGTTAGGGTTGCCTCGTATAAATGGAAAAGGTACAGTCGGTATTCATTTAGAAAAGAATATACAAAGTGGTTTATAAAAAAGGTGTTTCTTGGAAGATAAACCAAACTAAAGGGAAGAACTAGCTCGAATTTCTATGTTCCGATTTCTGCAACAAAATCACGAAATTTACACTGAATCACTTATGATTGAGACTTTATGGATAACCTGACAAAGTTCCAAATCTTATGCGCAATCGTTCACAGTGAACGGATCTAGAGAATGAAACAAACCAGTTGCCGTGGACCAAAACTCCTTCCTTCAGCACAGCGGAACCAATATCTAGTTTCAAAGCTAAGCTTAGCGCACACCTCTCAGTTCGGGGTAACAGCAAAAATTATTTTTTCAATAAGAAGTTCCGGAATGTTTTGAAATTTCGGAATGTTCCGAAATTCCGGAATGTTTCGAAATTCCGGAATGTTCCGAAATTCCGGAACGTCTTGAAACTGTATTCCGATTCCGGAATTGGAATTTCCGTTCCGAAAAATTCCGGAATGACCCGGCGAGGTTTTGGCCACGCGAGATTTTGGGCGGCGAGGTTTCGGTCGCGAGATTTTGTCCCTATCCCAAATTTACAACAGGATTAACACTGAATGATCATGACCAATTTCTATAATGTGGATGAAGTAAATTGTTAGGGAATAATGTAGGATCACTGAAAGAAAATATCTTTCTGACAACGTGAAAAGAAGTCGATCTAGACGTGAATATAGGTGAAACAACGTTCATAGATATCTTGAAACTATATTTGTAGAACCAGCGAAAATAATAAGAAGAAAGAAGTGAACAAACTTCACTGTTTGGATACTAGTGCCAAGGAAGAACGAAGTTAACGAAGCGGGAACGAAAGTAGATCAGTGGCAGATATGCACGGAGTGGAAGTTGGATGCTAACTCGAAAATATGAGTACAAACTAGGATTTCGGAAACAAACTATTGCTTATATATAGTGAAAAATGAGACGAACAACGTGTGAATGAAAGAAGTTACATAACGCGGAATTTTACAGTGTGTACTCGTCACTGAATGATGGCATTGCAATCCTAAAGATGGGTAAAACATTTTGCACGGAAAGTGCCCACTGGGTGTATAGAGTGCTACTGTAGTTGGGAAGTTTTGCGGAAAAGATTTCCAAAAAGATCGAGAGGATGGAAGAACAGTAGCATGCAGAATCTTAGGAAGATGGGGAATTATAATTTTAGCTGGATTGACTCATACTGGATAAAATTCAATAGCGATCTTTCTTTTTCTTATGATTAACCTCGTGTTTCTTAAAATATAGATTTAATTAAGGGTGTAAAGGCTATAAGTAGTCCACTGAAATGAAACTTAGATTAAAAAGAACTTCTCATGCCTTAATTTAAACCTCACGTCTTTTAAAATGATCTGGGCTCAATTGTAATCTCTTGAATAGTACATTTTCAGTGTCCATGTTCACAGGTTAAATCCTACTGAAAATATATATAGAATATAACCAGTTACTAGTGTGGGTCTGCTTTAGCAATGGATTTCATCCTTCCATAACTATGATGTTGCATACTTCTTGTGGGCAACGGAAATCTCGTTCCGTACAGGTTTACATCAACACAGCGCAAAATATGCACAATCGTTAATTGGTATAGCATTGTATGTTCCAGATTTTGCGTGCTTTGCGGTTCGCGAAATTTTGCGAAGACTGGTACGGAATGAGCCCGGAGTCGACTTCTCAATATGCAAAAAGGTTTTGCGTATCATCTCTTTTAGTTATTTCACGAACTTTGTCTAGCATTTTGCCAAATGTAACTATTGATCAACTACTAACTTTTGACTAACCTTCGTCCTGTACCACTTTGGCAATTAATTAGGATGATTATACAAATATTGTAAAAGTACCAGCAAACATCAATTTTTTACATGGAATTTAAGAACCTCATTTTATAATTAAAAACAATTATACACTGAAATAACAAAACTCTAAGCCTAGATAATGTTACTTAACCGAGCACGAATCCAATAAATTTATAAATTCCCTCTCTCATTTTATCAAATAAATCTAGTAACTATCTTTGTTAAATAAATAAAATTCCTTCTAAAAATACAAATACTATTTTAATGGCATCGTTTGCCATGACTGGTTATTACTCAATATCTTTCTCTATGAGTGCTTGTACATTCCATTATGTATTTATTAAATGTCAGTTGTCACTTTCTTGTTAAAATAGTATTGGATAAATTTCAACTTGAACAGATGCACGTGTTATGTGTATGTTTGTTTTCTTTGAGAGTGTTCTTCTAAATAAATCTATCCGATATTCAACTTCGTTACTTTCAAAGGTTTCACTAAATAACATGTTCTTAATAAATGGACGTCTGTTGTTATAAATATTTATATTTTTACCGCTGGTCCAGTCATTCTGTCAAGTGTTTGTGCTTGAAATATGCTGACCAGTTTACACATAAGATTCTAATACTAATACAAATTCTTCAACTGTGAATTCATGAAAAATCGTATTAATAATAAAAATTGAAAATTGGCTCTTCTGTAACCGAGACACTCAATACATGCCATTTATTCTATAAACACTTAAAAATCATAAAGAGGATCAACATATATATATATTTTACTAATAAGAAGCATAACATGCAAAAACAATATAAAGTTTCATTCTAAAAAAAAGAAAAAGAATAACCGGAATCCCTTAATTCAGTAACTAGTGTTAGCGCACAATAAAGAAAATATATTATTATGAATGTTATTTTGGTAAAGAAAAATTGTCCATTTAGTGGCTGAATTCCGACTCAAAATTTATTAATTTATTAAATCAATTAATAATTGATTTATTTATATATTCACTTTAACAACATTTTTAATAACAAGTCCAAATAATCTGAAAATGAAAACACTTTTTTGATAGGTCCAGAGGAAAGTAATGAAAATGTATCAGCATAGAAGTGAGCCCTGGAATGTATAATCTCACCAACAATACATTCATCATAGGAAATGGATCCTCTAAAAACATCAAAACTAATTAAATTAATAATTAACATTAATGAAACCACCTCCTCTGTCTTTATTTGTATGTTCTAATGATCTGTACTTCCTAACTACATCATAAATTTTACTGAGGTGAGTAATATAGGTTTTTGTTTTCTTTTAACCGAAATACAGTCATACAATATATATACAAATCAGACTGAATTTTGTATAATTATCGTAAGTGACTTTGATATTTGATAAGAAAACTGCCTACCTATTTTTCTAATATAGTTCTTCATTAGCAGTCACTTGTATAAGAGGCTAGGAGCAGGCACTGCTACAATTTATCATACGCAAGATGATCATTTATCGTTAAAAAGACATTTGGAAGTAATTTTTAAAGAAAATTATAAAATATTGTTAGTTTTCAAACCATAAATAATATTGATTTCTAATATTTAAATATAAACTAGAAGAGCCTTGAAATTGTTGAAGATGAATCAGGTTTTAACTGTTCCCTTTATTGTTTTTATATGTAATTGTTGGTGTTACACATGGTAATAAAAAGTTACCTGAACTTATTATATTTTAATTATTTTGTATATTGTTGTGTGTGATAAAAAACAAACACCTTATGTAATATTTTATTATGTTCTTAAGTCTAGTTTTGCAAACGTGTTTTTTAAATACAAAAAGAAAAGTCACTAAGCAAAACTAATACAATTATTTATAAAAACAAAGAAATAAATTCATATTCAAATTTGACTACAAAGGAAATTATAACTCAAATCCTACAATATTTAGACACAGTAACCTATAAATTATCAAATCTATGTACAAGAAGATCTAGAAATATTTTTAAACAATAGATTTGTTTACACTAAATTATTATTTAAAATAAAGTTTGAAGATAAATACGAGTACATTACATTCTTTTGCTATGTATATTTAAGTAACTGTCAGCAAACTAATATGTTGAATACATTCTTAGTACTCATTGTTTCATGATAAGAAATAAGTTTAGAATTTTAAGTATGTGCATTACTAATATTAAAGTATAACCATAATTGTTTAATTACTTATTATCCTGCTTGTTTGTATACTAAATGTAGCATTTTTGAACAATACACGCTATTGAACACAAGTATAATCTGTCATTTAGTTCTAATAATTTGTCGTTCGATTGATCAAAAATCATATAAAACAATCTCTTCAAAATCGAACTCTTATGTTTAATATCATTGTCTTGGATTACTTTTCATATAAGAACTTCCTAATATTGTATTAAGACTAAGACCAGATTTATGTAGACAAAAATAATAGAGATTTCGATGAATTACTATAAAAAAGTTAATATTTAAATGATATTATATATAAATCTTCTGTAGTGGTGAATAATATAAGGACAAAATCTCGCAGCCGGTACATCGCTGCCCAAATTTTTGCTGTCCAAAATCTCGCTAGCCAAAACTTTGTCGTCCAAAACCTAGCGGATAAATCACTGTGCTAAAGTTCACAGGCTGAAATCAGAAGAGAATCCCGCCACAACTGAGTTTCCGTGGTCAAAATAATAATAATAATAAGAAGAAGAAGAAGAAGAAGAAATAAGTAACATGAGAGCAGAAATGCTGCAGACTCCAGAAGCTTAAAAAGTCGAAGAGTTCAAAATGAATGAATATAAAATCGTAAAATAAACTGAAATCAGGATAAATCTTATCAAACGAATCCAGCAGTATATTTCACGTTTTGCTTGCGGGTGGCAAGGCTCTTGAAATATGAGTAAAATTTCATATTTTTCATAAAATTATTGTACAATTTATTAATATTTAGGCCTATATATAAAAATAAGAGTACAGTATCACAGCTTTTGTGCTAAACACGTGTGAATTGAGACTGATTCCTGTCCCTTATGAAGAGCTTAGTAAAATGTTTGAGCCAGTGTGCGAATTGAAAAATTTTCCCAGGGGGGGAAGAATTTCACCCATATGCGCACCCAGTCTTCACACACACACACACACACACACACACACACACACATATATATATATATATATATATATATATATATATATATATACTAACAAGTACAAAACAGTTCAGATGTGAGATCTTTCTTAAATTTTCACTCAAGTAATTTAGGTTAGCTACGCAAAGTAAGAATTGTTCCCTTTTTCTATCTTATCTTTATGTCAATTTAAAAATACTCCAGAGGGGGAAAAAGTTATCCCTGCCAGGGATAAAATTTTTCTTCTCCAGGGTGGGAAAGATTTTTGTCAGGGGGGGAAATCCCTGGCATCCCCCCCGCCAATTCGCACCCTGGTTTGAGCGAAAGACTGTCCTTGTCTCTTATTTGAAAGCATTCGGGTAATGAAAGGATCTGTCCAGTAATAATATATTTTTGCTGGAATAAATATTCTCTAGTATGAAAGTTTCACTGTGTGTGCTTTTATATATATATATATATATATATATATATATATATATATATATATATATATATATATAATATAGTTATGTTCAGTAATACAGCGATATTTTGAACATTCTACACAGAAGAAATCGCTCTGGAGAGATTTTGGCCGGTGAGATTTCGTCCCACGAAGTTTGGACGTCGAGATTTAGATAAGTGAGATTTTGGCCCGCGAGATTTGACAGCAAGGTTTTATCCGGGTGAGACTGTGAGCCACAAGGTTCTGGTTGCGAGGTTTCAGCCCCGCTGTTTTATGCGAAAACTGAGTTCAATAATAAACCATTTTGCACACTTTCATGCAGCCAAATGATTAGTACACATTCTCTCTTGTTCGATCACCGGTGCATCAAACAATTGTCAGTGTTGATTGCATCGTGAGACATTTGCGGAGCTATTTGAATTAAAAGTTATCTAACTCTTTTGTCTAGAAAGCTAGAAATCACGGTGATTCGAATCAGTGTTCTGACCTATATCACTTAAGGTGTGTATCCGTTACTTTGAGAATAAAATGTGACTCTTGTTTCATATATTTGAATCGGGACTTTCAATCAGATATTTCATATCATAAATTTTACGGTCGAAGAATAAATAAATAATTAAAGATCTGAAATTTGCTGGTATTCTCAATATTGGATTATAACAACAACGTAGCGATTTTTTCGTAAATTTGTAGTTAACAAGAATGTACAGTACACCCACGGTATTAATTGACTTATCCACCCTAACAAACACCTGGATGAGATAGCAACATTCTACCTGCAAAATTTGGCAACGATATAGCATGTTTTAGTATTCTAACATAACTAATCCGGAATTTAGAAGGAGTTCCTACTCTTGAACGCTGAACCTTGAAAGTTTATTCCGAAGATCAGGAGTATCATGGATTTAGACCCACGTACGAAACATTTTATGGAAATTTATACGATCTTTATCTGTCATAAAATTATTTTAAATATTAGTTGCAGAATCCTAATATTTCTATCTAAACATTGATTTACACACACACACACACATTATATATATATATATATATATATATATATATATATATATATATATATATATATATATAAGGTAAACGGTGAACATTTTTCATCGAAATATGAGAATAACAAACTTCTTTGACAGTCTTCGTATATAAACCAGCAAATAGTCCCAAGTAACACCCGAACAGATAGATAAGTGGTAAAATCATAGGGGGAAACGAAATTGATAATGCCAAAGATCGGAGGTTCGAATCCGCGACAGGGAGGAGTGTTTATTCTGAGTGAAATAAGAAAATAAGTATAAAAAACAAATGTAACAACTGATAGCAACACAAAAAAATACAGCATTGAAATAGTGATACAGAGACATCGTACACATTAAGAAACACTTTGTTTCATGCAAAAATATCGTTTGTGTAAAATCATAGCTGTTAACGTTCGTCGATAGTCGAAACTAGATAATTCTACGTTAAGAAATCGAGACCCTTTAATGCATTGTT
The DNA here is from genome assembly GCF_964235325.1 of Thermobia domestica. NCBI lineage: Eukaryota > Metazoa > Arthropoda > Insecta > Zygentoma > Lepismatidae > Thermobia > Thermobia domestica. Next base: position 127,207,055 of record NC_137464.1, read on the forward strand.
ATTCCATGAATAATACAATTTCTTTATTGATGTGCAGATTGTAAACACCATAGATCGGATTTTTAACAAGTCAATCAAGCTTCTAATAAGTAAACAATGTTGATTATTTAGCAAATACGAGTATATTGTACTTATTTGGAATTAATCATATAATTTAAATCATGTGGGACGTGCTGGAAGGTATAGTGGCAAGAAAAAGAGGGAGATGAGGAAAGACTACAGTTGATGGAGGTATTAAAACAGAAAGTTCGTACGTAAACAAGAGGTTAGAATGCATGAAAGCTTCTTTGTTTGGGCAAGTGATCTGCCAAAAATGGCAGAACACTTACGATGATAATGATGATGATGATATGGTTTAAGGATCTCGAAAGATTATCGCCATAGTGAACTTTGTTTTACATAAGGTCATTATATTTGATAATGATTATAATCTATCCTATTGTGACATTTATCTATACGTAATTTTGTGCCTATTTCTCGGTAAACCAGAGTTTCTTTTTCTCGAAGATTTCTCAATTAAAACTCCACGTCCTTTCTATACGAGGAACTTAGTGATATTAGACATCCCAGTTCAGAAACTCTATTAATGAAGTGACGCGTGATCGAGATTTGTTAAATAAAAATTACAAAGTAATTGGTAACTGTAGCAATACGTGAGAAACGGGAGAACACGAGACAAGGCATAAGGGCTTTTTGTCTTATCTGGTGAAATTTATTTATTGTCTCGAATATATACTCCATCTCGTCTCGCTTCGAATTTCCGGGCGGGACGAAAATAATACAGATTAAAATATGTAACTAATACACTATATAATCTATACTTACGTGACACGTATTTCGTTTGCAGAAATATTCAAGTGTCAAAGTGGGTTGATTTATTATTTTTTTTCTTTACCATTCATCTCTGCACCGATGCTATATGAGGTGTGAGCCTATAGCTTTACCTGAAATGCGAACCAAACGAGCTATTAGCAGGAATCGAACACCGGCAATGTGTTAACCATATAGCCACGAAGCAGCTAAGTGCCACATTGAGTAAATAATACACCCAGTGTATTAAGTATAGCGCACTTAGCCCATTAGCGCAAAAACTGATGACACTAACTTACGTCATAACAAGCACAGTCACATCGAAGTTGTTTGCATACAACAATTGACGCTATCGTCTCTGTAGCAAATCTGATTCGTGAATTTGAGCCTTAGGTGCTTATCAACCCCTTCAATATTTTTCTTTTTCAAAATAGTTCAGAAATGAAAGAATAATATTAGATTTGTGTAATTTTCTAACGAATACAAAATACTACTTACTAACAGTAAGTAGTATATAACCAGTGTTTCTGAGGTAGTCTTCGTCCTTGCTTGTTTGTCCTCTAGCCAATAACATCATAACCGAATTGAAGACTTATTCTTTCAGAATGGAAAACATACCGACAGCACAAAATATTCCACTAAGTAGTATTTTCTAAGTACTAAGCAATTACGTAGAGAAATTTTAGGCATAAGGTTGATATTTTTTTAAAAATGTGGCAAAATCGGGCTATTACTTATAGGCAATGAAACATTAAAATTTCACAAAACATAAAATAAATTATTGACGTAAAAAGTTGGGAAGCTTAAAGATACAGAAAAATATTCCCTCCTCAAATACCTCTTCACCGTCCGTCTTGTCCTAATATGAGTTGCTTCTGCCATGACATGAAATTTGTTGCATGTTGATAGAATATTGCACTTTAAATTATCATGTAGCCTATTTTAATTTGTATTATTTTCGTATAAGTTTAATTCGTATAAATTTCGTGGAAATTCGAGATGAAACGAAATAGGAATATATTTGTCAGACATGGATCGTCACATGGATCGTCACAGAAATTGTAAAGGAGTGGTGTGTGAATATATATTAAGGTAAAGGTATTATTGTAGATTTAGTTGAAATTAGGTGGCGCCACTTTCTACTTCTGTTTTGATTAACTTAGTTCTGTCGACATTGAATATTTTCCTTTTATCTCTTCTTCCTTACCTTTCCTATCTTAATCCCGATAAGGATATACAGGGTGTTTCAAAACAACACCTACAACGTCTGGGAGGTAATTCCTGAGTCAGGAATCCTGACACCAAGATAAGACAAAAAGTATAGACCAACCTGAATGCACAAATGCTTCCTTTCGGTATTATAGGCTGCCGAAAACATGAAAAAAATGAACTTTAAAGTCTATAGCTCCAAAACTACGGGACCTACCGTAGTCAGGTTAAGATTTCACTTAGAAACTAATATGTGCGTATCCAAAAATACATGTTTCAGAATCTTAAGGTACTCACACAATAATTTTTAGGCTACGGGTATATAATTTGAAGTGCTCTTCAACTACCTCTATAAAAATGGTTGCGGAAGTACCACATAATTCTGAAACTTGGATATTTGGGTAGGGCACATACCAGTTCCTAAGTGGAGTATTGACTCGAGTATGGTAGGTCCCATAGTTTTGGAGCTATGGACATTTAAAGTTCATTTTTTAATTTTTTTTCAGCAGCCTATAACTCCGAAAGAAAGCATTTGTGCACCCAGGTTGGTCATTAATTTTTATCTTATCTTGGTGTCAGGAATCACCTCCCAAACGTTGTCAGTGTTGTTTTAAAACACCCTGTATAATACAATTTATATTGAACCTCGTCGAATGATCTGGTACCAGCTGGGTTTGTAATATGACGAAGGCTTTATGATTTAAATGTTTGATTATGATTGGTTGCCTTTGAACCTGTAATGGAAACCAGGAATCAACTGACGTCGGTTGTCAGTTGGACCTAAAATGGGGTGCGTAGCGTACATAAATTTAAATTTTGGTGAAGTTTATTTTTTTTAATTTTCTGTCAAATGATGTTAAATTGTATCCTAGATAACCATGAGTATATTTAGGTTATGTAAAATTATAATCAACGACGATTCATTTGGATAATAAGCAAATGTAGATTCCTCTTTGAGGAAATTGTAGTAATTCAGAAATTAAAAAAAAAAGAAGAAAGAAAGAAAAAAGAAATTAGAATTCTATTCTATGACATGTTTGAGTGGCAGATTGAGACAAGGACTTCAAGTTGTTCCTTTTCGGAACTGTAGATCGCATTTATTATATTTTTTGCACCTTTTTTCTGTTCTTTGTTTATAATAAATATTTGTTATGGTTATTTTAAATTGAGAGTTGTCTATGCTATGAATTAAAAAAGAAGTTGTAAATCCTTGGACTTAAGTAAATTTATCGTGAGAGAGTAAATTTTTTATTTTTTTGAATGTGCTTAGCGGTCTTTTCACACAGTACGGGCAAACCCCATTTTTTCTTGATTGATTCCCGGGAGGTTGGGTCTATGGTTGAAAGGCACACTTGCACTTTTTAAATTGCTTTTCCTTTCTAATTATGTATTTTTTTCTCTCATAGAGGTTATCCCCAAAAAAGATGGGAATTAAAGGAGTTTCGTTACATTATTTTTACTACACGAGGCGAGAAACCCTGAGTTTTGTCTCGTGATCTCCCACTTCTTGCGGATTGCTACAGCTACCAATTAATTTGAAATTTGAATTAAGGAAAGTCTTTAGTCATGGTTATTTATAATAGGCTAATTCCAAATTATTTCACTCGTCACTTCATTAATAGAGTTTCTGGGCTAAGATATCTAATATCGCCGCGTTACTCTTATGGAAAGGATATGTGGAGTCTTACCATTAGTTGAGAAATCTTCGAGAAAAAAAATAAGCCTTTGGTTTACCGAGAAATGGGCAAGGAATCACGTATAGATAGATGTCACGATAGGACAGATTATAATAATTGTTAATTACGTTGACTTTATGTAGAAAAACTCACTCAGGAGTTTTTGTTTCTGTGGCGGTAATCCTACGAGATCCTTAAACCATATCATGACTATAGCTAGTTTGCCACTATTAGCATACACATGCCATAACCAAGAAGTTTTCATACACCCTAATCTCTTCGTCTTTACGTATGAATTTTCTGATTTAATACCTCCATCAAGTGTAGCCTCTTTCACCACTTCTCTTTTTCCTGCCACCATATCTTCTAGCACGTCCCTCATGATTTAAATCGTATGATTAATTCAAGTAATTACAATATATTTACAAAATAACCAATACCTATTCATCCACAAAGGTATTATTTATTAGTTTGAAGCTTTATTACCTATTATAAAACTCCAATCAAAGGATTTTGCAATGCACATCAATGAAGAAATGATATTTTTCATGCAATAAGAAATATATTCAAAGGTCTAGATTTCTTAACGTAGAATTATCTACGCTTCAACTATCGACGAAAGAACTGGTAACTACTGTATCACACAAGCGACATTTTCGCTTGAAGTAAGATGTTTCTTGGTGTGTATGATGTCACTTTATCACTATTTCAATGTTGTATATTTTCCACTTGTTTCATGTGTTACTATTAGCCATTTTTAAAATTTATTTCCTGATTTTATTGAAGAAAGAAAAAATGCCCCTTGCCGCGGATTTGAACCTCCAATCTTTGGGTATATTAATTACCACTTACCTATCTGTTCGGTTTTATTAGGACTTATTTGCTGGCTTTATAGGAAGACTGTCAAAGGAATTTTCTATTCGTATATTTTGATTGAAAATTTCTCCGTTTACATCATATATATGTAGATTAATGTTTAGATAGAAATATTAAAGATTCTGCAGCTAATATTTATAATAATTTCATCACAGAAAAAGTCTATCATGAAATGTTTTCATAAAATGTTTCGTACGTAGATCTAAATTCACGCGGAGTGAACTTTTAAAGTTCAGCGTTCAGGACTATGAATTCCCCCTAAATTCCTTTATAACAATGTAAAATTAAAAGGAAGTAGCACAGCCTGAATTTGAACGCAGATCTGTAAATTTTAAATCCAATGTTTAAACCACTGTGTGCAATCTAATCTAGTGGGCAATCTAACAAGCAATCTAACTCTAGTTTGAAGTTTATACTTTTGGTAGAACTTCTACCCTAATTTCCACATCACCTTTTGAGATCGAGTATTTGTCACTTCGTAAATGAATTTATAAATATCAATAAAATAAATATCATAACACTTTAATATATTAAAGAATTAAACCAAATGATACCTCATACCTTCATACAAGCATTAGTTATGTCAGGATAACAAGGTCTGCTGCACCGTTACCAAACTTTACAAATACAATGTTGCTATCTCATCAAGGTGCCAATTAATTCCGTGAGTGTATATAACAATCTTCTTCAGGCCTCTTGGATAAAGGTTGATTAAGAATCAGGTGATATATCTTTCGTGATACTAATCATTATTTTTTTATTTTTCAGAAGCCAGAGATAAAGTGCCAGTTGTACAACTGAGCACTTCTGACATTTGTTGCTATTTGCTTTCACTCAAGCTTTCAATGCTACCAAAGTCAGAGTAAGCATTCGGAAAGCCTGCACAGAAATTCTTCCAGGTATTAAAATCGAAAGTAGTAGATTAACCACTTCCGGTTTAATAGAACGATAAACTGGATATTTAAAAAAATCATAAGACGCTAACTCCATATTTAAAAAAAACAAGGTACATGGATATGTCATACTTGTTTTGCTGATGGATGTCGAGAGATTTACGAACAGAGTCACACTATAAAAGGGTTGCCTACGCGACAAGAACTGAGATTTTTTTGTCTCAAAAAGTGTGAAAGTAATGTCTCTGAAAGTGTATCGGTTTCTGTTGGAAAAGCTTTACCTCGTGTCGTATCTGACCACGAAAATTCTGTCTCTTCTTATAGGTAATTCTACTCTGTAAGACTTCCCAAACTTATGCATAACAGCTTGGAAGTTTATAAGGGATATTTGACCTTCTTGACTTACCCAAGTGAGGAATTAACAGATTTCTATTAGAAATGTTTGAATATAATCATCTTGCAACAACAGCTGAACTGGGTAAAAATGTAGACACGAACACGCTGATATTTACATGCAGTGGGTAAAGAGTAAAAACTGTGTGAAAGGATGACGCGAACTTTGTATATAGAAAACAAGATGCAGCATGTCCTTTTTTCTTTCTTTTTTTCATCTTCTCTCACCATACCACGCATATTCAACAATAATATTAACAATAGCACTGTGACATCACCACAGAGGATAAGAAATTATATTTACTCGTACAATACGTCAATATTCAGCAACGGAAAATTGTTTGAGCCCTAAAACGTCAGCGACATCATTACCCAAATTGTCACATTTCCCTCTTTAAAGCGTGCAAATCATTTTCGAGTTTTGAGTTCTCAAATGTAATCGTCTTCGGGAACACTTCGAACGCTTGTTGTGGTTTAGCATAATTTAAACCTGTTAGGTTATGTTTTCAATTAAGCAAGCTAAGAATAACTAGTGAATACCAACGAATGTAGAAACTACTCTTGAATTATTGTCAATCTTTAATGTATCTATATATCTTCGGGTACAAAAAATTCACACTATTCCAACCACTAAGGTTCAGGGATATTTACACTGAAATAACTTTATCCAGTCGTTTCCTTTACCTAACCTTTTCCTCAAACTGCAACATTAACATGTCAGTATGCATCACCTAAATCGAACCACAACTAAACATTGAAAACCTTCCATTAAACACAGCCACTTATGCAGAACCTAACAAAAACTTCAGCCATCAACCTAATACACAATGTATAAATTACATGGTAACTTCCTTCAATTGTTCTTGCAACTTAGCATCTTGTCCGATACTTCTAGATAATGCCAAATCTCACAAAACTATAACAGAACCTCGATTGAAAGGAAGTAGCAACAAATGTCGTAAATGTTCAGTTTTGTCCACCATTTGGCATTTCATCTGGTTCTCTGAAGCAATAATAATAATAATAATAATAATAATAATAATAATAATAATAATAATAATAATAATAATAATAATAATAATAATAATAATTAGTATCGCGAAAGGAATATCCCCTGATTCTGAAACTGTAATCTCTACCCAAGATACCTGAAAAAGATTGTTTTCTGCATTGTCAGCTACTTAAATTTAGGAATAAACACGCTTTGAATATACGTATGTTCCAACTAAATATTTGAAATCATGAAAAGATATGAAAATATATGTATGTGAAATATAAGTGGAAAATGCTAATACATATATTACATAATTTTGAACTGTATGATGTAGTTTTTATCCAATTTATTTGATTTCCAAAGATTATCATTAATGATAATATTTCAAAAAAGAGTGGTACAAAACATACTATACCATGTAAATAGAAATGTGCTAGTGTTAAAAATTTAAAAGGGTATTGTATGTAGAGTTATAGGTCCAACCATCACGTTAAATTGTAAATATAATACTTAATTTAATAAACAATACAAATGAAATTTTTTAATGTTTTTTTCCTATTATAAAAAAATGTTATCACTTTAACATTTTATTCTTACTTTTGAGTTTTAATAATTACATCAAGAAGGTAATTTCTAAGCACTCTCATCTTCCTTTATTGCATGATCGTTTCATCGAATAATATTGTATGTAGGAAGGTTTCTCTACGTTTTCTACGAATCAAACATTGTTCTGTTATTCGTCCCTAGTAATAATATATACGATATAATTGTACTAGTAGTAATAACATATCAGGTGGTAGACTTTAGTTTGTTTTTTAATTTTTTGAGCGGAGAAAACAAGTTTATCCACAGCCTTCACTATTAAAACCTTTTGTTAATGCCTCTTGTACTTTATAATGAGACTCTAGTTTAGTTATTTAATTGCATTACCATAAACGTTCAGGAAAATATCTTGCTCTTTCAAGGTAAACAAATGAACATTTATTTTGCAGTTTAAGAAAACATTTAAAACTGAAATGCTATTTATCATCCTCCAATCTAAATGTAATTTTGCATTTCATTCTACAATGTGATATACATAAGCTGACCGGTCACTATCCAGGGCCACCTTTTGAAATAGTAGATTCGACTTTGTTGCCGCGTGAATTTCCTGATGACGCAGCCTCACCTCGACAGTGTATAGTTCCAAGCCCAGATAGCCAGTCAGTAGTAAGAATTTTCATGTAATGGGTGAATACCAAGATTTATATTTCACGAAGGTCAGAGAGATCGTTAGGTCCAGAAGGGTTGGTACCTTGACCATGCAAATGGATGCACTAGTCAGGAGTTCGAAAGCTGGAAAAATTATAAAGATTGGATTCAATAGGAGCGAGTGATGAATTATCGACAAGAGTGCAGAAAACAGCGTAACGCTGATTGTCGGGATGAACGTTGTATTGAGTGATTGGTATAGGCTCACAGGCTCTGCACAACACAATAGCTCACGAACAAATAAATTGTAATCAACGTGAAAATACTGTATATGACCTTCGACCCTGCATCGCACACTCGCATGTATGGGCTATTCTAGAAGACAGTCTCCGCGTCACTTCTTCCTCGCCCAAGCTCAGTAATACTAACAACCGACTGGTACATAGAGTACGAGTTGCACTATAGAAAACTGGAAGGTCTATTAGCCCGATGAGTCACATTTTTATTGTACGTGTTTGACGTAAACTACATGATGCTCTGGGACCATCGTTCACAGTATCAACAGTGTAGGCTAACTGTGGTGGTTGTAGACAAATGCATGACTGTTTTCCAATATTGCGACATTCTGGCAAACTGAGTACGCATCATCATGTTGAACTTTTCCCCTATGGAAATGGTATCTTCCAATATGACAACGCACTTAGCTATCAATAACTAACTCTATGGCCTATGAAACACGGAGGTTCAATGCCGCATTCACAAAAGCTCTCCACTGACTTCTATCCGTAGCCAATTGGAGCCAGTTTCTACTTTGTATTCCTATCTCTGCGAGATCCATCTTAATATTGTCCTCCCACCTGCGCCTAGGTGTACCTAATGGTCGTTTTCCGATTGGTCTCTTCCAGTCAAGACCTTGAAGACGTTTCTACTTTCTTCCATTCTAGCTACATGACCTGCCCATCTAAGCCTCCTAGACTTGACGACCTTAACAATGTTGGGTAAACCATATAAATTATGTAGTTCTTCGTTATGAAGTTTCCGCCATTCCCCATTCCCGTTCCTCTTGGGTCCGAATATTTGTCTCAGGACCTTGTTCTCAAATACTTTCAGTCTATGTTCTTCCCTCAGAGTAAGCGACCATGTTTCGCAACCACACAGAACAACAAGCATGATTATCGTTTTATATATTTTAAGCTTCAAATTCCTCGACAGAATTCGCGACGACAAGAGATTTTGAATCGAATAGTAACACGAATTCCCTGCTTTTAGTCGACATTTAATTTCTTCGTGAATATGATTTTCGTCTGTTAATATTGATCCTAAATATTTGAAAGAATCCACTTTATCAAAAGTATTATTTAATATTTTAACGCCTCCACAATTTGCCGTATTACGATCCCAACGCACTTCCATGTATTTAGTTTTCTCTGCATTTACTTCTAAACCCATGTCCCTACAAGTGTTTAGTAAGATCTCTGCATTTCTTTCTATTGTTCTCCTATCGTCCGCTGGACTTAGCCATCACACTGGTCCTTTGTAGGAAAGGTTTGAGAAACACAATGGAGGTTTCAGTATCTTCCATGGCTCACAAACTCCCCAGATTTTAATCCTATTGAGCACTTGTGGGACGCCATGGAACGGTACATCCAGTGTCTGAAGACCCATTCCTGTTTCCATCTTGCATTGAAAGCCGCATTATATATAGCTTGATCATTCATATAGCGAACGACTAATGACGTCTTATTACATCCTGCCACGTCAGATTCTGATGTGTGGAAGGCAAAAGGAGGACCTACGTTATTTTAGATAGGTAGTCTTTGTACAGTGATCGGTCGGTGTACATCTCATTTACAATTACAAAAATGATTAGAACCGTTTGAAAAAAAAATGGCTTAGTTGTTACTAAATATAAAAAAAAAAAAAAATTTAGTAGCCACATTTATGTGAACGAAGATTTAAGTATTGTTCATATTAGCAAACCCGTCAATCTCAGAATACTGTTATACAATAAAGCACTTAAAATTTCGACTCTCTAACACTGTAGGACATGTTTCATCAGATAACAGAGAAATTCTGTTGCACATTTTCTAACGTCAACAAATAGAAATTTGATTAAATTCGAAAAATTAACACGCAGAATTATGTACAAATTAAGCAATGACAGGCATTTCCTTTTAAAACCAGAGCGATGGTATCGTGATGAATGTATATACGTATTATCACACTCGTCTTACACATCCATTGACAAAGCTCACTTTATGAAAATAAAAATCTTCGTATCAAAATAAATTGTTTTATTTATTCCTCTGTTTTTCACATCATAAATATTCTTAAAATTAATGTTGAACTGTAGTCTTTAATTATATAGAATGTGCTTAACATGATAAGTGAGTTGCATATTACTATCATTCATTCTTATGTAACTGAACTATTAAATTGAAACTCTGAGTAAAATTGTTGAACAGCTAGCATATGCTGATCATCTTTACATGAAATCAATAATTTACTTATAAATATATAAATTCAATACGAGGAAAACTCATCAGTAATAAATGCGCTTGTCGTAATGTTTTACTTCAATGTACGGTTTACATTTTGAGTTATTTGGACCAGATTGGTTAGTTATAGGGCTCTTTACTACAATAATTTGGAATTTAAACATTTCTCCTCTCAGATGTAGAATCGTTAACATAGGAAAAAGCTCAGAGTTTGCTAATTTATGTCTTAATATATTGTATGGAATCGAAACCTACACATTCCCATGATGAAGTCACTAAAAGTCGTTGAATTTTGAATAACGAAGACGACTAAACATACTTGTAGACATATTAGGCTTGGAACACTATATTTTAGTCTTAATAAATAATTCCCTATATATATATATATAATGCCTGAGAAGTTCCTAACTATTTCTGGAAAGGAGCACTTGAATTCAAATGAAGTGTTTATAATATCAAAGAAGACATCGTAAGTCAAGAAATCACAGCAGTTCGACATGACTGGCCTTCGTATCCAAGCAGAGTTGCTATCTCTCTGCGTTGCACCTGAACACATATTGCAACAATTCTATGGCAATTATACGCACTGATGCCGAAATGCTTTCACGCAGGTACGCCAAATCCAAAGAAGTCCTAGGGTGTGAGATCATGTGAGTGGGCTGCACAGAACCGTGATGAACCTTGTCCAATCCTGCGTCCTGGGAATGTCTCGTTGAGATAATCACGCATAATGTGGGCAAAATGGATGCGGCGACGTCTCGTTGAAATATCACCGAATCCAGAATGTAGTTGGCAAACAATTGGGGTTGCAGGAATTTCTGAAACACGTCCAGGTACAATGTTGCCGTGATTGTTGCTTCAACAAAAAGAATGGACCATAAATGCGCTGTTGGATGATACCTAACTACACATTCACTTTGGGAATGCTATGTTCCAATTCCATGACGGTGTTTGGTTGTTCTTCAGCCCATGCCCTGGTGTTGTGGCGATTAGAGGCCACTGCCTCAGTTAAGTTGTAACACGTAGCTATGCGTGCCGCATAGTTCTCAGGTTCAAGGTGATGGAGCACCTGGATCTGATAAACCTTTTTCTTCAGTACAAAGCGCAAGGTTTGCCACACAATGGACTTCGCGATGTCATATTTTCGACTGAGGACAACGGGTCGACACTTTAGGATTCTGCTCGATCGCATGTCGTATTATCTCCAATGTTTCCTGTGACGTCAATGACCGCCCAGAACGTTTCTTGTCATGAACACTCCCAGTTTGCTGAAACTTGTTGACCGAACTTTCCCTAATGATTGTTCGCGTTGGGGCTTCTCTAGGTAACGTCAGCGAAACCGTTCTTGGACCTCAGCAAAGGGCAGTTTATTAAGTCTCGAGCTTACAACGTCTATTCGTTGTTGTAGGGTCAACGTCTTTCAGATTACCTGGAATAAAGACAAAAAAATAGCGTTTTCTCAGAAATGGTTAGAGATTTCTCGGGTGCCCGATATATATAGATCTATAAAATAAAAATCCAGTTACAGGTGAAACACGTATGTTTCAATCAATTTTCTGAGGTTATTTTCTTGTATGAAACCAAAGATCGTTTAAAATAATGTTTTACATAGTCAATGCAATATGTTGTTATATAACGAGCAAAAATAGAAAAATAAGCATTTCTTGTTTAAATCTTACTGACAAATTTTAACTTGGGGAATGGTCATACTTTTTTTAAGATGATTATGTTCTGACATTATCCTAAAGGAAGATGTTTCAACGCTACAATATTTTTATCTCATACAATTTTCATATCGTGATCAAATCGATTCCCTATTCGATTGAAATACTGCAAAGCCCACCCGAAGCACCTTGTATGACATGCAAGATGTTTTCTATGCAATAAAATACTTTTTCAATAATTCTCTTAAGTTTGAAAAATCTGTTATATCTAATCTATTTCTTGAATTGTCGCGATATACAAATAACAAAAAAAAAAAATGTAGATGTTGGAGGTAGAAAATTCACAAAAATGATTATATATAATTTAAATTACGCTAAATATATCAATTGTCACGTAAGGGCAAATTTTCAAGAATTCACTCCTCTAAAAATTATTGAAAGTAGCACCTACATATATGTATGCAGTAATCCCTTTCTTATAACTACAGACAGTGCCCGAATTACGTAAATTCATACTTGCATAGGAAATTTGCGATGTAAAATTTACGAACGGTACTTCTCTCTGAAGTGACAAAGAGTATTAAATTTCTAAATTTTCAAACCATCTAGTGAGTGAGGCATGCTCTAGTTAGGTAATTAACTATTGTTAAACTGCTATTACTTAGTTATATTTTTGATCACCGGCGTTGTAAGAATATAAGTTTCTGTACGTTATTTATAAAGCATGTCATGTAATCGAGTTTTTGCAGTGGAGTATTATTAAACAGTATTTTTTCTATTTTTTTCGTATTCTTTCATGCATGTTTGCGAGAAATCGTAGATTATAGTAAAATTTGACTTACGCACAAAACCCTTTCACGATCTATTTATGTAAGTCAAAGATTATCTGTATTTGTCTCATTTGCGAATTATCAACGTCAATTTTGATATCTCAACTTTTTAATTATATATTTTTGTTAGAGTGTAGTAACTTTAAAATAAATAATATTTTCTTCATGACATAAATATACTTACTCTATACACTTTTATGATTGTCTATAAAGATAATTGTTGGAGGAAAATTGATCAGATTTTTATAGTCAGTACATTAAAATTATTCAAATAATTTATGTTATATGAGTGTGAAGTTATATACATATCGTACATGCATTCATCAAAACAGTCAATTGCTATAGTTTTGGAAAGAAATACCTGTTTTTCTCTCATTTGCAATTTTGCAGATTACATTTTTAAAAAATCTGAGATAAAAGTTAAAAATTTTTTGACCTATTTTTATCTGTTACCTTTGTCGAAAGTCAACGTTTGTATTTCAATAGATTTTAAATAATTATATAGCATTTGATTATTTCTTTAATATAAAATGCATAATAGATTTATAATAGTTTTTTTATTATTATTATTTTGTGTGTGAAGCACTTTTTTCTTTAAATGTATTATGTTGTTAAACATTTAAACACTAGAAGCTGTGTTTCGTTGCAGTAATGGTCATATGCTCACTCATCGCAACAAGAAGCCTTACGAATGCAAGGCGGAGGGCTGCGGGAAATCTTACTGTGATGCCCGTTCGCTACGCAGACACACAGAAAATCATCACTCTACGCCGGCCACTACAGCTACGTCCACTGCAACAGTGAGCGCGGTGACCGTCGTTCCCGCTGGTGAGGATGCACCCATCGCTACGTGTATCCAGTACGCACCCCCGCCTCCCCCATATCCCTCGGGATCACCGCCAGCCACTACTCAGGCGCCTAGTCAGCTTCAACAATTGCTCTCTGCAGTGAGCGAGCCTACCTCCTCAACAAACAGCCAAGGAACCTCGCAACAGGTTTGTACATATTCTGTTGGATCTTCTTCAAACTTATTTTTATCTCCTCCATTTCAAAAGGAAAAAGAAAAGAAAAGGAATATAATTACTATCAAATCGTGTATATCAATTACCAGTAGCGGTGATTATATGCCAAAGTCGAGGTTCAACGATTTAGGGATAGGGAAAGATTGTGATGAAATATCTGAGAGTATAATACTCGCACATAGTTCTCGCTTTGCCCAGCTAGCAATTAGGTGAGCACTATACCTACGCAAATCAAGTTATAATTCAATTATATGTCTTGTATTATAGTTTTATTTCTGAATAAATTAATAAACATAGTTCCACATTAACAAGCTATAATTTTAATGGTCTAGACCAGTGATTCTCAAGGTGGGCTTTAACACCCCATGGGGAATGCTGCAACAAAAAGGGGCGGTAGACAGTTTATGGAACAGTTGAGATTTATTGACGTGTTACTTGTAGATCAGGGATGCAAATAACCGTTTGACCGGGACAAGTGGTTCATCGGTGCGGGAGAGTTTTTAATATCACTATTAAAATACCGGAGCTAAATGATTTCAATTGTGGGTGTGGACTAGTAGCTTGTTTCTTGGGCTAGTAATATTTTGTTGCTTATTTGCACCCCTGTGTTAGACTTTTTTCTTATTGGACGAAAGCCTTTATACACTTTACGAATTATCAGAAGTTTAGACCTTTTTACAAATAATTCAATTATATGTCTTGTATTATAGTTTTATTTCTGAATAAATTAATAAACATAGTCCCACATTAACAAGCTATAATTTTAATGGTCTAGACCAGTGATTTTCAAAGTGTCTCAAAGATTATTTTCCAATCAGCAGCTAAAGATTTAATGATTTTGACGAATAAAAAACTGTTAATACGTTTCAATAATTGTCAATATTTTTTCAGAAATCTCAGTATTTCTCTTGATCAGCCACTTAATAAAACCTTACTTTTTGTTGCATTTATATCCTGATTTTTATATTAATTTTGTAATGATGAAACATATCCAACCAATATAAAAATTCTGTTATTATAATAGCTTTTAGAAAGTCAGTCAAAGAAACATTCGTTGGTCACAACATGAGAAGGGCGTTGTGAAAGATGTTTAAAAAAAATAAAGACGCATTTTCGGACGGGAATATGGGGGGGAAAAGATAGCTAATGTAAATCAAATTACAGAAACAACATTTTGGTACACGTTATAAATGGGTTGAGTTTAAGAGTTGAAGTTTTTTTCTGGTTCTTGAACTGCTTCGTTCAGTTCTATTCAGTATCTCTGCCTCGTTTTTTATATTGTTCCACTCTCCTCATTTTCTCCAAACGCTTCCGCGTTTCTGATCACATTCTGGTAGATATAACAAGTCTAGCACAAATGATGTTCGAATATTTAGAAAAGCTGGCTGTGACACTGACCACTATCTGGTAGCAGCGCTGCCGTGTCGTGACAAAACGCTGTAACTTTGGCGAAGAAGTTTTGCGAAAATGAGCCTTAAAGTTTTCATCCGAAAATGTGATCTGTATCGTGTAGAACCAGTGTAACTAGGCAATAATGGTCAACCAATCAATTTTCACCAAATTTAATCACACAACATGCATTTACGTAACATTACATGTAACCACGTGTTTCCAAAGTCAAGATACACTATTTCTACACGATACAGATCACATTTTCGGATGAAAACTTTAAGGCTCATTTTCGCAAAACTTCTTCGCCAAAGTTACAGCGTTTTGTCACGACACGGCAGAGCGATTATAAGGGAGATTATCCTTGAAAAATGAAATCTTCATCTAAAAATGGAAATGTTTCATTTATGGAAGTTAGAGGAAGGTCAAGCGAGAGGAGTATACCAGATTGAAGTGTTCAACAGAATCTTCACTTTAGAAAGTTTGGAGTGAATGCTCTACTGTTGAGGATACTTGGATTAAAATTAGGGATAGTAATAAAATTTCAGTATAGAAAAATTGGGGTGCGTGAAAATAACGTAGGAACAAACTATGGTTCGACCAGAATGCGCTAAACTAGCAGAGAAGAGAAAACAAACTAAGTTGCGTTAGCTACAAAATCCGAACGATAGAACAATAAAAAATTTCGTTGACATCAGGAGGGAAACTTCAAAAACTTTCAGAACAAGGAAACTTATTATTATTATTATTTTTTTTTTTTTTAAGTTAAAGTTATTGAACTTGATAATAGTAAGAACAAAAATATTTGGTACATGTATAAGGGCATCAACGATTGTAGAAAGGCATCAACGCTTGCGCGTATATATTAAAGAAAGTTGACAGCATAGTTCTCACGGACCCGGATAGTATTTTGAGTAAATGGATAGTTTTTTTGAAAATTTGTTCAATACCAGCCAAAAAAATAACGTATGTGGAGAATGTGAAACACGTACAGTAGAATCTTTATTCCACAACATAACCGAACAGAAATAGAAATTGCTATAAAGAAATTACAGAAACACAAAACTCCGGGTGTAGATGAAATTCCTGCTGAGTTAATTCTAGCTTGAGGGGAAAAGCTGTGGAATGAGATACACAAATTCATTCATCTCATCTAAAATAAGGAGGAATTGCCATAGGAATAGATAGAATCAATCATTTTTCCAATTCACAAGAAGAGCTACGAACCCGGTAACTATAACAGGTTGTAATGATGATAGAGATATTTCTTTTGTTAATATCCTATAAAATCCTCCCAAACATTCTGTTAGTAATAGTATGTACCCCATGCGCAGATCGAAATCGATTATCAACCAGATATTTATCAATTCTCAAATATTCGAAAAGAAATAGGAATATAGTGCTCCATTACATCCATTATTTATTGATTTTAGAAAGGCCTAGATTCGGTTAGAAGGAAAACATTCCCACCGACTTTGGAATACAGAAAAGCTAGTTAGATTAATTAATATGAGTTTAAATGAATCCCAAAGTCCGAATAGAAAGATACTTGTCCACGAGCTTTCACGTCGAGAATGTCCTGAAACAAGGAGACGCGTTGTCGCCATTATTATTCAATTTTGTTCTAGAATGTGCTATACGGAAAATCAAAGATAGCAACCAGGATCTAGATCTGAATGACATCAGGTTATGGCCTATGATTATTATGTAAATCTGATACGAAATGATATCAGAACAATAGAAAGAAATGCAGAAGTTTAATTAAACGCCTGTAAGGAAATGGGTTTAGAAGTAAATGCAGAGAATGGACATGTTAAAATATCAAATATTATTTTCGACAAAGTGAATACTTTCAAATATCTAGAATCAACATTAACAGAAACCACATGCACGAAGAAATTAAATGTCGAATGAAAGCTGGGAATTCGTGTTATTGTTTAAACCAAAATATTTTGTCTTCACGAATTCTGTAGAAGAATTTGGAACTTAAAATGTATAAAATAATAATTATGCCTGTTGTTCTGTACGGTTGCGAAATATGGTCGCGTATTTTGAGGAAAGAACACATATTGACAGTATTTGAAAATATAATCCTATGGCGAATATTCGGACCCAAGAGGAATGGAGAATGACGTATACTTTATAACAAGTAACTGCATACGTATCTTTTCTTTTTTCCGTCTAACATTGTTAGGATCATTAAGTCTAGAAGGCTGAGGTGGGCAGGTTATGTAGCCAGAATGGAAGAAAGTAGGAACGCTTTAAAAGTTTTAACTAGAAATACAATCGGAAAAAGACCATTAGGAAGACCTAGACGCAGATGAAAGGACAATATTAACATTGATCATGCAGGAATAGGAATACTCGTACAAAATAGAAAATGAATCAAGTTGGCTGAGGACAGAAGTCAATAGAGAACTATTGTGAATGAAGTCTTGTACCTCCTGGTAGCTTTAACCCATAGAGTAGTTAATTAGCTCCGCGTTTCTGTTCTACTTTGCTAATTTTCTGCATTCTCCGCGCTTATAAAATTTGAATGCCTTTATTCATTTTTCATTGGTTTTACACGAACGTGACACCAAATATTTTGTGAACCTTTTCCATAACTCTTCACTCAGAGGTTCAGAAAAGTTTTTTTTTTCCTTTGTTACTTACTAACAAACTTCCATCATGTTGGTATTCTTGCTTCTATTTCTTTGTGACACAATTTAACTAGTACCACTGTATGTTACCGTTACAATGTAAATTACAAGATATCTACATTCCAAGAATGGATCCAAAGAATAACTTTAAAGGTGGTAGACTTATTGATTGATTACTACACTAGAGAACAATGCTTTAGATCTATTAGAATACTAGCTGAAATGCCCATTCTTCGCATGGGGAAAATTGTTTATGGAAAATATTTGAATCCCCTTAGAATATGAATTTGAATAAGAGTGTTAATACAAAAACCCATAAAATACTCTAATTTTTGCATAAACTTTAAATACTCCACTTATTCAATGCGGCATGATGAAAATCTTGCGCTAGGCACTATATTTCATAATTCATTTCAAACGGATAAACTGCTTTCCATGACGCAACCACAAACAGGCAACCTCGCTTCCAATGTGGCGGAAAATATATAGAAATTGTCCCTTACTCTCATTACAACTACTACTATGGAAAATTCTAGGCCACATGTTCGCTTATTTGTAATGAGGAATTTGTATAAGGTGTTTTATTTTCTCAGTTTAAGAGACTTGTCAGATACTCAATTTTTTTCATTAATTTTGAACTCCTACTCCCGTTAGAACACACGCTTTAATCAAAGTGATGATTAAAACCTTGCTCGAGATAGGTACTACAGCTTAAGTATGTTCCAAAATTCATATAAAAGTTTATTATCATTTTCCCATGGTGCGATTACAAACATCATACAACGTAGCTTTCAACACGGACGAAAAAATATAATAGAAAATGCTATTTTTCCTTAAAATAGCAATTTTCATAAATGTTGGGGCAAGTCTCCGCTTATTTTCAATGAGGAGTCTATATGCTGAGTTTTATATCCCCAACTTCAGGGATTCCTGTGGTATTCTATTCTGGCAAAATATTTGAATCCCCTTTAACCAGGGTTGGCTGGTTTAAACCTTGGTTTAAACCAGCTGTTTTTTTTTTTTTTTTTGTTTTTTCAAAAAACCAACTGGTTTAAACCAAAAAACAAAAATGTTCGTAAAAGTGTAAGTGTTCCTAAAATTTTGATGAACACACATTTGTGGGTTATAACGTTTCACTCCCATATGTTATTCGTATTATATTCAGACCTAAATTCCCCATTCAGTACTCAAAGAACTCAAAGAGATTATGCTACAAAAGCAACTTTTGTTCTTTTTATAACTTTATGAATGTTTCTTTTGTGATTTTTTAATAGTTTGTTATTATTGTTATGCAATTGCGATCAAAGAAAAATTCTAAATATTGTCTCGTTTTAATAATGTTTACTGTTGGTAAAATACATCGAAGTGCCGTACTTTTGAGGGGGAAGAGGGTCATACAAAACCCCACCAGAGGCATTTATTGAAATCAGAAGTGTCTTTGGTATCTATTTATGTATAAATGGGTCAGAACCAAACTGGATTCAAATAATTCCTATTTTTATTCACTTTTCTTACTGATATGCAAATTAAGTCGTCGTATTTCTTAAACTTGGACTAAAAAAAGTTGTAGTAAAATAACTTGGACTAAATTAGTTCTTCTGTATTCTGCAGAATTTTGAAATTGTCCATATGTAATTCTGTATAATGGTTTCACTTTTGCAGGTATTTATTTTTCATTTATTTATTTATTTTTTATTATTATTATTATTTTTTTTTTTTTTTTTTTTTTTTTGTCCTTGTGAAATGGCTTTTGACAATTATATTAACAAGTATGTAAAGATCAGTACAATGTATTTTTATCAGGAGTCCTTCGTGAGTGAGTCGGGAGACGTACAGGCCCGTATCCAGGGAGGGTCTAGGGGAGGCCCCCTCCCTAAATTTTTGCTGTGCCCCTAAAAGTTTTACAGTAGGCTTGCAAAAGAACTATAATATGGTGATGAACTATCATATGGTTGGATTGGGCCCCCCCTAATTTCAGCCGCCCCTCCTAAGTTTTAGGGCTGGCTACGGGCCTGGAGACGTATCGCCAGTCAATCCTGGTTTCGAGTTCAAATAGTGGAAAATTTCTCTCGAAACTGTAAACCGAGAAGCGGTTTGGATTTCGCTTTAAGCTTATGTAACCCCTTCCAGCGTAACTCGATTGTTGTATAATAACACCAAGGCGAAACAAACTTATTTCTGTCAATATGTGATATAAATACACAGAGCAAATTATTTAAACCAAAAAAAAAAAACTGGTTTAAACCAAAAAAACCGGGTTTAAACCAAAAAACCTGGTTTTTTGATTTTTTCAATAAAAACCATGGTTTTTGCCAACCCTGCCTTTAACTCTCTTTAGCATATATATATTTTTAAAATCTTCTTTTATTCATTGCTGCCGTACAAAACGGGTTTTCAGTCCAAGTCTCATGTTCATAGATATGGCCTGGGCGTCTAAGAGTAAGTAGAAGAGATGTTACATACTCATATAGAAATAATGACTACTTTGATAGTAGAGTGCTAGTTCTGCAAATGCAAAATGCGGACCTCAAAGAAAAGATTTTAGAAGACGCATTCATTCAACGTTAGGTCAGTGTCTAAAGTTGATTGACTAAAATTTTGACAATTTCAAGCGTGAAAAGAAGTCCTTTTCAAGCCATGTCTTTGTCTTGCCTTTACAGATTGCTTTCCAAAGCTGAAGTCTTAGGCAGACCTAGATGGACTATCGTCACCACACTTTCATTCCTCGTAGAATATAATTTCGTCTTTTTTTTTTTTTTTGTTTTTTTTGTTTTTATTGATGATGGATAATTTACTGAAAATGATTTTTGTAACGTATTACTTATACTCGTATATAAATAAGAATAAAGACATTGGGTTCCGGAAGCGAAAGCTTAGATTTCAGAAACAGAATGCTGACTAATAAGACTCAAAGCATGTATATAATAATTGAAAATGCATGTATATAATACAAGCCTTATTATGAATCAATTGGTACATTGTGTTCATGTTCTGTGCTAATAAAGAAAAGAAAAGTGATAATCCACCTGCGAGAATTTTAACCGTAACGGCAATAAATTCCTTGAATTAAGGCAAATGAATAATTGTAATTATAATATTACAATTCTATGTATAACCGTACCTTCCCACCGAAAAATTTAATTGTGGATACGACCTTTCTATTCACTCAATCGTATGGTCTTTTATGAAGGCTAATGTACAACACATAATAGTTGTGATTTTTTGGGAGTTGGCTTTGATTGGACAGTTGAAATAAAACTGATAGTCACGATTATATGGGTGCAGTCATTTCATTTTTAGAGCACGCGGTTTTCAGAAAAAGGGGAAATGAGAGATCAATAGACATAAAAATACATAGTCAGATAAGTCTTTGTGCTCTATCATATGGCTATAATGAAATTACGATCATTGGTAACATGTGCTCTAATATAAATTAAAAGTTTTATGAACCATTTACGAACCGAAATCGTTCAGTCAATTCAAAATACGATAAAGCCATCATAACCTGCAACAAACTACAGAAATAGAATAAAACCATGTGAGCTTTCTACAAACTACTGAATGCGCTATGGAGTGATGAAAAATAATGCAAAAAATAAATGAATTGAAAGATAATCGTTGTAAAAGATTATCTACTCTTTCTTGTTTAATTGTAGTTCTTCATCCAAATACTTCTATCAGAAAACTTTTTTTCTTGTGCTTACACACTCTTTTCACTGCGTTCGTAGTTCTCATATAAATTAAACTTTAAATGTAATTTGAAATAATTTTCGTCATAAATAATGGTTTATTCACAAAATTGTTTGACAGTATTATATCATTAACGGTATCAGAATTATAGAATAGAGGCACCTGAAGTGTACTATAACTTGAGCATAACTGGAAGTCAGTGTTAAAAATAGATACTGTGTTATCTAAGTTCCTTTTCACCTCAAAGAGGACAAACAGAAATACATTTATCAAATAAAAATAAACATTAAAAAATTTTATTGTGAAACATTGTTTTCAACAATAGAGACAGAAATATATAATTTGTCACAATCTATTACAATAAGTCTCAATAAAACTTACAATAATAAGATTATTAACCGAAATGACATAATTACACTGCATTCATATAAATTATAATTTAAATATATAATTATAAAGTCAAAGAAAAACTAATGTCCATGGATTAATATATATAAAACTATTCTTATCAGAGTATAAACACCTCATCCAGTTCCTTTCCAAGAGGTAAAGTGACAAGGACCGACGAGACGTTACCACGTTGAATAGAAACAGATATGCGCTGTATTAGATAAGCTGTGGAGCGAACTTCGCCGGAAACACAAGAAATGCGTCTTCCTACCTCCCCCTTCTTGCACCCCAAGCACCACTGCAATAGCGATTGGAGTGAAAACAAAACTTTCGAGAAGCTTGTTGTTATCTTCTTTGCTTTTCAACTTCTCTACGATTAGCAACAGCTCCAGCGTTCATTGCTGACAGAGGTTGACTTGAATGAGCGTATGTATAACCGCATGTGAAGTCCCACAAACATTTACCTCTCATCCATGGAACCAGTGTCATCCCATCCGGTCGCTTTCCATCAGAACGACAACAACCAGAAGGTTCCCGTATTGAAGGAATTCCATTGTGTTAAGGGCTCGTAGTATTACATCCTTAACGGAGGAGTGTCGGGCGAATCTACTAGCGCTCATCATGCATGAAAGGCCATGCAGGCCACGTTGCTTAACCTCATCTCCACAAGCTGGACAGCGATGAGGCTCACAAACAGCTAAACCTAAACGTAAGGCAACATCAATTTGAAAGCTTTCATTTGACAAATGAAGACCTGAAGGCGGAGAAGGTATCGCCATCAACCATGCACCCGCTTCGGGAGATGAGGCAGCAAGAAGCCTGGCTTTATCTTCCTTAACCACAGCAGATTGTAACAGATGATTATGTAACTGAGATGCCATTGGTGTATACCAAGATGACTGATAACACTTTTTGCTAATTGTATCTGCTAAGCTTGCCCACTTATTAGAGCCTTTCTGAACTGAACTATCTGGGTCCAAACAATAACCCTGTGGAAGGAGAGCTTCGATTAAACGCAGAGATCCATGATATGACACTAAGAATGTAGGAATCGCCATATCCACAGCTCATCGAATACCAAGACCTCCCAAGCCAACAGGTAAACATGCTTGCATCTAAGAGTCGTCATTTAAGGAGCAGTTCAGAATTGATTCAAGGCCAGTTTCCGGGACAGTAACATATTTTTCCAGCAAAGAACTCTCATGCCAAGATGGAAAGCATCGTTAAAAAAAAAAAAAAAAAAGGTTAAACGAGGGATTGATAAAGATGCCCGTAAAAGAAAAAAGGCTGAATGGACTGAAATTGAGGAAAGTCGAGACAAGAATAATTCTAAATTAGATACTTTATTCAATTGCACGTTCGTGAGTGCTTCCGACGTGAGAGCAGCACCTAGAAGACAAGCATTCTGAATTGTTAGAGGACGTATGCCTGATGCAGCCTCTTAAATCTTCTAAAGATTTCGTCAAATGTGGTTTCATCTGTTCCAAGACAACCCACCTCGCATTTAGAAAAGTTAATATGCAAGCCAAGAAGTGATGCCTTCTTATTTATTTCTATTAAGGATGAAAGAACCACCTCGGGTTCACCACCAATTGTTCCATCATCTAAGTACCAAATGTTTAATTCGGTATTCAGTGATTTAACTAAAGAGTGTATAGTTATAGTGAAAAGTGCTGGGCCCAGAGGATCACCTTGTTGTACACCTCTCCGGGAAGAAATAGTGTTTCCGTTGAAAAACAGGTCCTTGGTTAAGCATAACATTGATAAACTACGGATAAATAGAAGGAAAATCATTCAACACTGCAGCAAGCATAATATCCCGGCGAAGCTCATTAAATGCGTTACGAAAATCCAACTTTACAACCGCCCTAGTAGCACTGTGAGTAGAAGAGAAATAAACTCGGGTTGAGTGAACAGCTGCCTCGGCCCCATTAGAAACACAAACACCAAGCTGATGGAAAGATAAAAAGTTCTTAACTGGCTCACGTATTCTAAAACAAATTATTTTTTACGATATTCTGCGCCAAACATTCCCAACTGCTATGGGCCGAATACCACCACCCTTTTTTTCAGAGCTGTAAGTTTAGCACCGAAAGACAGCGGGCGAACTTCCATTGGTACTTTTCCAGAAATGATTAAATTAAGTAGATCACAAAAGGATTTTAGGAGCTTTTCCTTCGATTCCAGTATTTGACAAGAAAGGTCTTTAATAATTGAAGGACGATGCCCATCTAGACCTCCCGCGCTGCCTGACAGAAAGAAGTCAATTGCTTTCTGAACCTCCATAGTCGAAACTCATTGAAAAGTGTGTTGATCATCAGCAAGATCCGGCGGAATGAGATTGCCAGGGTGGGTAGGATGTTTCTCCAACAGGGTCTCCAATATAGAGGTATCCGGAACCGCAACCGTATCATCAGAAATTAAAAGACGTACTGCTCTACATTAAAAAAGACGTACGTAACATTAAAAAAAACATTAACTATACATGTATTTGTATTTTACACATTTGAAATTTCAGATTGCTGAATCAGGGCTATACATACATCATATTATTTTGATAATTTTATTACAGTAGAACAAACTTCAGAGGCGTCTATGGTATATAAGAATGAAATTAAACAATATTGTAATATTTTAAATGTATTCTTAGGGAATTTAAACAACCAAACTTTAAGTTATTTTCTTTAACTTTGTATTTGATACCTGTTTTTAACAAGATGAAGAGCAGTAATAAAATAAATTGAATTCGCGTATTGTATTCCTGTCTTTTTAAGAAAGTTAAGGACATAAATTATCACTAACTAGTCATTATATATTATTTAGTTAATTTCGGAGATTTTTGTTAAATCAAAACAAGTAAACTGTAAACGCAACTTGACTTATTTTTTCTTTGTTTGCATTCATGATTACGTTTTTATAAAGAAGTTTATATATCATTGAACACTTGTAAGTTTTTGAAGTTGTAATTAATAACTTTTTAATGATTTTGTTTGATAATTTATTTAAAGACTCATCGAAGTTTGAGGAAATGTTTTATTGTACTCTTTCGCTTAAATTTAGAAACGAAATATATATATTATAAGCATTCATTTATAATACTACTGATTGTTTATTGCACTTTATTTTACTTACGGAAGTTGTTTTTTTTTGGGGGGGGAAGTAACACATGTATTGTTCATTTTTGAATGTGATTTTGTAAATTTACATCTTTCATCTATGATATTAATGTACCAAAATATGAGAACTCATAGTGCTACGATTAACTCATTGATGATATAGTCGAAAGGAGCTACACGTCTATAGTTAATTAGTATATATTTTGCCCTTAAAATGTTAAAATTGCCGGTTTTGGTATACACTGACGCTAATAACAAAAAAAAGGTGGAAATAAACAAAAATTAAATATGTATCTTTCTTGTATCGTTCTGTACTTAACGTTAGACTTATTAACAAATCTGATAAAGGTGCGTATGTATCCTTTTGCTCTTTTTCAATATGTTTACACACTTAGGTATTAAAATGTATCAGCGATTGATTGTAAATATAAGGCTTTTCAACGTAAAAAGAGGGAAGATTTATTTTTCCAACAAGATTCTGCAACCAATTTCACAATTACTGTCACTATAGCAGATCATTATTTCCTTGTGATGCTGCTGATTTTCAGGTACTTGAGTTGGTTTGGAATGAGTTAATCTTAGTTTCAAAAGAAGCCGTTTGTTTAGTTGCATTTAGTGTTGCAAAAGAAACGAGACGAGAAATAGGTGTCTTGTTTCGTACATTATATAGAAGCCTCGTCTAGTCTTGTTGATTTTGTAGCAGTGTTGTCTCGTCTCAGTTCTCGAAGAATTCTTCTTGCCTCTTATCGCTTCTCGTAAATTCATATTCAAAATTTACGCCCTGATATTTTTCTCTTAATTTCATCTAGAAGTTATTAAAATCCTTGTACATTACGAGAGGTCCACCAACGGTGTGACATAACAATAAATCATATTGAAGTATATTTTGTAATGAGTTGCACATCTTTAAACGTTGATAAATTTTCTTAGGTTCTAATTGTGTACGCACTATTACTTCATCAATTTATAGCTTTTATAGTACAAATCACGTAACATTAAAACAGTGTCTGAGATCGATTCATGTACCCTTTTCGCGTAACACTTATCGCTTTCTATTTTGATGTAAGGCGAAACTGGAAATTTCATTTTGCATTTTCCCACTTAGCCTTACGAACTCTATGTTGGTAGGCTTGCAGATATATTCATAGACTCAGTATGATTTGTTTAATTATGCAACAAAGTAAGCACAGTAAATATAATAAGTAAATACAAGTTCAAGACATCCATACAACCCACATCTTACTCTTTACCTTCCAGGTGAATACAATAAGTAACAACATCCAGGTACTGCATCAAACAAATTTGTTCACTGCACCAAGCATATGTGCAGGAATTTATTTCGGGGGAAGGGAAGTCCAAAGCTTTTCGGAGGCTCCAAATTCAATATGAGGATATATTGTATTAAAATTTGTAAAATCACACCTAAAATTAACTAAATTTACAGAATAGTCAGGATTTCTGAGGGGTCCGGGCCCCAGGACCCACCACCCTTCGTACTTGCCTGCACTACACAATCTACATTTCAACGTATGAAGGCGACTGTTAAACTGTTTCCACTTACCAGTATTTTTCCGATGTTTTCTAGCATATTCTGCTAAAATCATGACAATCGAAGCTTCGTTTTCCGATTGTTCCTGCTTCAGTCTGTATAAATTGAAATGAAGATTCCCGGAACTTACGTTCAACTTTGAGTATCAAATCTTAAATCCATGCTCTCACCTCTGCTCTATCCTAATAAATACGTACAACCTAATTACATGAACATAAACATTAGTCTTTTCAATAATTTAGCCTACTGATCATCAAATTCCGATTCATTACATTGTTACCTCCTTTTTCAATGAACCTTGCTTCTTTCCACTTCTCCAATATCGTTCTGTCGAAACTTTTATTTTTGCTCAAGCAGGTTTGCCAATATATGAACATAATTGTAAGGCGAAACGGGAATTTCCGTTTTGCCTGAAAATAGCAAATCATTAAATACCAATTTTTGTTTCCGAAAATTAGATTCATAAGGCGAAACAAGAAAAGGCGAACAATGCATACTCGTTTGAGATCTAAGACTTGGGTCAACTAGGGTTGCCCACGAAACTCGTGAAATTTTTCGTCTCGTCTCAAATTTAAAAAGATACTACTCATTTTGACTCTTGTCTCGTCCCAAGATAAGAAATTTCTCTGTTATTTTATTGAGACAATCCAATATTCTATGGATATGTTGAATAAGAATTGAGTTTTAAATAGTGGTGGGCACAAAAACCGGTTTTCAGTTTTTAAGAAAACCGAAAGGGCTTTTGAAAATTTTCAAAAAACCGGTTTTTCACCGAAACCGGTTCGGTTTTCACCGGATCCAGTTTCGGTTTTCTTCAAAACCGATTCCGTTTCTTTCTATAATTGGTTCTATTTTTGTCCAGAATAGTGTTTCGTTCTTCTCCGGAAACCGATTTCGTCTCCACAGAAGTAGTTTTATTCTATTCAAAAAGTTTTCACCGAAACCATTTTCGGTGAAAACCGAACCGGTTTTGAAGAAAACCGAAATCGGTTTCGGTGAAAAACCGAACCGGTTTTGCAGAAAACCGAAATGTAGGTTTTTCTAGAAACCGGTTTCCGGTTTTTATAAAAACCGGTTTGCCCATTCCTAGTTCTAAAAATGTAGTACACATACTCTAATAAGTTAAATTTACAGTTGTTTATATATATATAACAATGTATTTAAAATATAGAAAAATGTAATCCATGCACTAATATAGAATCGAGCTGCGGTCTTCTGCGTGGGGGTGGATGGTACTATAAGTTGATATTGAAAAATCCGACCACTGATAATCCAGTTCTTTCAGATTTCCGGCATGGATTTCGTTTCCTCCACATTCTCATTCTATCATTTCTTATAATAGTACTTTCATTAATCTTCAGTTTCCTTTAGCTTTATGGCTGTGGGACGTAAAAATAAAAGATCTTGTGAAACGATCACCTGATTTCTAAGTATTATATGAGTTCCGTTTTTTTAATTTAACGTCCCACTATTATGTCCTTGAGACTAAGGAAGACAGATGATTAAGGAAATGAATGATGATGGAAGAATTGGTGGAATGATAATATGGAAGGAAACAGGAGTATCCCGAGGAAATCCACGGACATGATGTTGTGTACCACAAACTTACATGGACGGGGATGAAACCAAGGACCACACACACCAAAGATGTGATCTGGGATCGGACAAAGGACTCCATGCACTAGAGGTGAGCGCTCTACCACGGAGCCACTGTGGCCCGTAATGTGGCAAAAGTTTATAATCTTCATTCTTTTCGTAACTAAACAGGCGTTTTCGTTTCTCACAATATTTTCTTCCTTCGTTTAGATTATTTGTTTACTCACTACCGTCATTATTTCATGCATCTTGTACTAGACTAGATACACTGTCACTCATTTTCTAATACAGTCTTGCTATTCCGGAAATATTTCAATATGTCCCAAAGATCTGATTAAATTCGATCGCTGAGAGTTGTCAAGCCTATGTACTCGGGTAAGTCTACACTAGAGAAAGTTGGCAAAATATGGGCGGATTTTCTGAAAACCTTCTTGTTTGAAAGTGATTAATAGGAAATATTTAGGAGCTATAATAATGTATTTGAACCTTCTTCGTCCAAATGTTAAGTCAAAATATAAGCTACAACAATAATCATGGAATAGAGAAATGATGACCTCACTCCTTTTCCCATATTAGGGTAATAGGATTCCTAATATGGGGATATAACACACACAATCTTTAATCTTAAAATAACTAATTGAAAGTTTGAAAATACTATTCACACCCTTCACAATAATGTGATAATGGATACATTTGATACAGTAATTAAAACAGATAATTTAAATAAATTCACTCCTTCTGCACGAACCAAAAGTGAACATGTTATTCTAAGCTTTTAAACTAGGAATGCAATGGATATACCCGATTGCAATGAAATGAGCGGAGCGAGCTTAAACTACGTAATCATGACTTTTTCCCCATGTTAAGTCTATGGAAGCGTTTTTCGGTGATTATTCCTCGATGGTACATCGGATTTTTTATTTCGACCTATGTTGTCACTCAGCACAACATACTCTATCAGCGTGCTAAGTTTGGTTGAGATCGGCCAAACGGTCTAGGAGTAAGCGTTTTTCGGTGATTATTCCTCGATGGTACATCGGATTTTTGATTTCGACCTATGTTGTCACTCAGCACGACATACTCTATCAGCGTGCTAAGTTTGGTTGAGATCGGCCAAACGGTCTAGGAGTAAGCGTTTTTCGGTGATTATTCCTCGATGGTACATCGGATTTTTGATTTCGACCTATGTTGTCACTCAGCACGACATACTCTATCAGCGTGCTAAGTTTGGTTGAGATCGGCCAAACGGTCTAGGAGGAGTTCGCGGACAACCAAACGGCTAACCCGAGTATAAGAGCTTCGCTTCGCTCAGCTCAATAAAATAAAATAAAATAAAAAATAAAAAATGAACACGTTGCTCTACAGTTTTAAAGAAAAACTTTAGACTCAATTTAAATGTAGAGAATAAAGAGTAAAAAAGAAAATACATAAATGCAGAAAACTGAAATTAAAAATTGGTTCTAAATTTGGAAGTTCCGATGTTGAATAAGCTATAAACTTAAAACTAAAAATAAAACTCAACAAAGTGAAATTAATTAGAATCTATGAACTTTTGTAAGCATAATGCAGAAATTTGTATGGAAGTCATTTGGGAGATTGAACACTACAGGATGAACATCTCTAACAAGTGAAGACTTCTTGAGCGACGTATACTGCAAGCTCACTCTGAACATTCAACATTTTCCTTAACAATATTCAGAAAATAATTCTTTGCAATAGAAATTATTTGCTTTCTCTGTGTTACCTTCATATGGCATGTGAGACCATTGTAGAAATTCGAATTTGATAAATCGCTGGCATCTGTTATTTATTGTTCATAACCCATTCAAATAAATCAAAAGACTTTTTCATAAGTTTAGGAATAAATGCTTGCGTCTTAGTTTGGGAAGATCTCTGTGTTTCTTTTTTAATCGACAGCTGGGGATGGGGAGTAAAGAACTGCATCAGTGAGTTATTTTCTGCTTTTTCATGTGTCCTTGTAAACGGATTCGGTATTCTAAGTGCCAGTTGATACGCTAAACGCCTCACATCAGTCATAGACAAGCCGAAAAATTGTTCTTCCTTGATAATATCATGGTTCACAAGGTCTTTAATATGGAGGGAAGAACCTATAACCTCCCTCACTCAGTTACAATTAACACTTTCTTTTGATTCAAGAACTAGCTTCACATATCGTTCTAATGTTATTTGAGGCATGTTAAGAATTCGAACTGCCTTTTAAACTATCCACTTCTTTCTACAGCGGATGAGGCAGCGTTCGTATTTGGTTGATCACATTATTTCAATTTTGACATCTGAAAGACAGAAAACTATTCTCAGATCCATAATTAAATGAGTGTTCTTAGTATTAGGAGCCCCATATTAGGCGCTCTGAATCACATCATATTTGGCAACTTCCATTTGTTTCTCCTACTCTTATTTCAACGATAAATCATTATAGCAAACATAAACTACCTTACGCACTTACTCTGTGTCTATTACTTAAATACTCAAGATATTATAATAGAGGAGCATTTCTACCTTTAGACGGGTATGCAGTAATCTCTTCACATACACTGAAAATATTTGAAAACTAGGAGACACTATTTCAACTCACTATTTCAATACTATTCAGGAATTGACAATTCATCTGAATAGTATACTCCTATATTGCCAGAGTGATAAAGTGCACAAGAGCAAGACAGGAAGGGGAAAATGTATGGCTAGATGGAGAGAAAATCGAAGATGTTAAGACGTTCCCCTATGTAAGTTCCAGAATAGCGAGGCTAAACTAGCATTCAGTAGGAAAAGAGGATTGATGTGTCGTTGGACGTTCGTGAACTATTTATTAAGACCCTGGTATGGAGGATGGCGCTTTGCGGATCAGAGACGTGGACGTTGAGAAAAGCTAAAATATCCAAGCTGGAAGCATTTGAAATGATGTTGGCGCAGAATGCTGCGCATATCATGGACCGAAAGTGAAAGAAATGAAGACGTACTAAAGGAAGCTAATAAAGGACGACAGATCATGAAGATAATAGGAAAAAGAAGAAACACTATGTTTGGCCTCTTATTCTGCACTCCGATTGGATTACCGTACTGATAGAGGGAAAGGCAGAAGAAAAACCAGGAAGAGGAAGACCAAAGATAGAATATCTAGATGCAGTTACGAAAAAGAGATCTCATCAAAGTATAAAAGAGCTCTCCCAAGGGAAGAAAACATTTAAAATTTCCATGTTGCCCACCAACCTATGGTTGAGGTGAACAAAAAGAAGATATTGCCAGACCAAGACGACAAACTGTCCATTCATATATTTTTCTTGAGCCAAATTTTCTCTGATCTCACTTCCTCAAACTAAGCATTTCCCCATAAATGGCAACTTTCCTATGTGATTTGCTTTAGCGTTTGATTCGGTAGATACTTAATACCTAGGTAAACAAAATATTGCCTGTCTATTAACTAAATTGATTTAGAATTAAATATTAAATTCAGTATGTTTTGGAAACGTCACGGGAGGAAATTTACAGATCTGAAATACAATAAATCTCGTAATTACTAGTCATCAAAACATGCGTGTGGTTCTTGCTGTTAATGATGCTCTTGCTTCTTAAATGATAACATCTAGTAACCTTAAATCAACTTTTATTTACTCAATACTTATCAACGAATTATTTTAAATAATATCAATTGAATGTTGTTATTACTTTGTAATTTAAAAATTTGTGCTGAAGGTGGAAAGAGCGACGTAAGTCTAAATGTTAGTCTGATTGGTTATTTCTCTCAACAAATTAGTGGTGGAATACAGGATGACCATTTTCATGAAAGTTAGGACGGTGGGACAAGGTGCAAAATTATAGGTCGAAGTAAGGGAAAAAGAACAGGAATGTCCAAAAAAAAAAAAAAGAAAAAAAGAAAAGAAACTATTTGCACTGGAACGGTTCGACATACAAAGCTCACATATTTGAACACCTATAATTAATAAATTATGAGAAATTGGAGATACCGCTAACATATGTTATAGATAGTGGCGCATAGTTATAGACCTAATTACATATAAAATACCTGTACATGTTAATTACATGTGGATTACTGTAATTAATTTGCATATTAATGATAGTAGTTTCACTTCATTTACATCAGTAAGGTATTAATGGAGGAATTATATTTTAAATATATTAGAGAGGGGAAATTCCCCCATTCCTCCTAGGGCTTCGCGGTGGGGAAAAAATCACAACCAGGATAGCCCATTAGCACGTACGAATGACTAGAACGAAATAAAAGGTGTAATTTCTTGAAAGAGACATGCAAGTAGCAGCCAAAACAAATAAGCTGCTAGGAGTTCGCGAACAGCCCGGCAATTTGAAAATCCTTGCGGAAGCCTGGCTAATGCTATTGTTGTTTTGCAGGCAACTACAACTCAAGCTGCTAACAATGACGGCCTAACTAAACAACAGTTGGATCTGATTCAGCAAATAATGCAGCAGACCCAACAACAACAGCAGCAGCAGCAACAGAAACAGCAGCAGTCTTCGCAACAACAGAATGGTAGCAGTGCAGGGTCAACAACCAATAGTACTAACAGTGGCAGTAGTTCAAACAGCAACAACGCAAAAAACGCGGCAAATAAAGCAAAAACGTGGACAGTTCAGGTAGGTTGGCTAGAATGTTTCCCCTCTACTTGTTTGGCTCCATGCTCGCAAGGTGTAGCCCATTAAATTATTCCTTAAAAAAAAAAAAAAAAAAAAAAGTCAGCATTTTGCGTGTCAATCGATATAATATTAAAGTGTGTTCCCTTTATCATATCAATTGAAAGCGCATATAATATAGAAAACAGTAATTGACATCAAGTAAATAACAGAACAAGTGCGTTTATAATTAGCTTTGATTCTACTAAGTTAAGTAACCATATTTTTAATACTGCAATGGATCCTACACCTTAGACTGTGTATCTTCCTAACTAATATACGTTTTTGTTGACATAAAACATTCAGCATTTCTTTGCATCGTTAAATCCATCATAGTCCAAAGAAAATTTATATATGGTAATTTAATTATTACTTTGCCAAACATACATATTTAATTATTAAAATAAATTGTCGCCGGGAAATTAACTTTCATTATAAAAACTAATCTCTTCTAATAGTTTAATCTATATATATAAAAGAGAACGCACAAATCCTTTGTTCCCTCATCACGCTAATACGGCTGAACCAATTTCTTTTATTTTTGGGGGGTTATTAGGATTTGGACCCTAGATGGTTTTTATCATATCACTTTAATTTTTAATTACCAGTGTCTTGAGATAATTGACCATTCAAGTGTCCATAACGTACAAATCCTTTGTTAGTTCATCATAGGTAAAAATAAACGTATTTATATGCAACCCGCATGACCGTGTCACTCGGCGGGTTAACATAAATGACAGGCGATATAATGTTAACATTTACTGCAATCTACTATGGTTTTTATCATATCACTTGAAAGCGAAAAAGTAAAAATTATCTAAGTAACAAAGTTTATTGCGTTCCGGGGTGACCGCAGCGAAGCGGGGCGGGTTAACATAAATGACAGGCGATATAATGTTAACATTTACTGCAATCTTCTATGGTTTTTATCATATCACTTGAAAGCGAAAAAGTAAAAATTATCTAAGTAACAACGTTTATTGCGTTCCGGGGTGACCGCAGCGAAGCGGGGTGAACGCTGCTAGTACATTAATATATAGAAATGAAACTGGTCTTGTGGAATTGCATCACGGGAAAACAACTGAACCTTTTGGAATGAATTTTAGAATATAATTATCACCGATTTCGAACTGTTTAAAAAAAATACGTGGCACACAGAAAAACGTATGTTACATGCATAAATCCTGTAGTTTCTAGACTTAACGGCCATCCGTATTTAACATCTTGCAGCGAACATATAAATGAAAACATGTTTTATACAAATTCCATATAAAGTGTATTATCATAATTAATGTAACGTCATCTACAGTAACAGTACATACGTCCTACCATCTGAAGTGACCGTATGTATAGATTAATAATGAGGACACATGCTGACTTACTAGTCAGTACGCATCATAATTGGAAGAAGTATGTAACATACGCCCTGAACATATGTTTGTTTCGTTCATCCATCACCGTATGCATGCCCCTTACGTACGATTAGAAACAGAACGCATACTGTATGCGTCATATAGACTATATTTTTTATGTACACAGCAAAACAAATTATTGATAGCAAGTGTTAAAACAACACACTTCGGCTGTCACGTCAGTGTATTCTCCCCTCCCCCACTATGTCTTTTATTTATTTATTGCTTGAGGGTTAGGTATTATAAGGAATCCTTTAATCATCATTTTAATGAGGGTATCAGTTCGATTTTCGGAATAAGAATCCTAACCTTAACCAGTAGAGGGTTACGCCCTCTCTATGGCACAGGTTTGAACATAATTGTGGTTTCACTTATGTGGATGTTCGAAGTGCAATCCTCATTATGGCATCTCCTTCGAATTATAGCATGAATATCTAGTAACACACAGTGGGAATGTGTAGTACTTTATAATGCCCGCTCCAGTTGGTATCCTTGCGCAGACACGAGAAATTACACTTTATTATTTCTAGCATAATGACTCCAAACTTTTCTAACTGTAAGCTAACCCGATCCTACTCTACTCTATTCTACCGTACCCTACTCTACTCTACCCTGCCCTGTTGTATTATATCTTTTAAAGCGGTCCTACTTATCGATTCGCAGCTGGAGCCGATATTGTAAAGTATGTATTAGTTTTTATTTTTTCAATGAGAAGCCTTAACCCTTTAACGCACCATTTTTCCGATCAGACTGATTTTTTAAAAAATTGGAGTGGTTTCGATATAGGAAACACGGAACTTTAAAAAAATATTAATGCAAATAATATGGGGTCTATGGAATGTTTTATGGTGTTTGCATATAGAGTCTATGCAAAGTTGCGCGATAACATATGCAAAGTCCACTAAAACCAGATAGAACCCATGAAACGCGACAAATGTCAGCGTACTTGCACTTTTGCACTCATCATACTTCTAACACAGAAAAAAATC
Source organism: Thermobia domestica (assembly GCF_964235325.1). NCBI lineage: Eukaryota > Metazoa > Arthropoda > Insecta > Zygentoma > Lepismatidae > Thermobia > Thermobia domestica. The sequence continues at coordinate 127,242,549 of NC_137464.1, forward strand.
AGTTCAAAACCTGTCCACCTAAACGAACAAAGAAAGCTTAAAGATGACAATATGACAACTCCGCGTACAGAAGTAAGACAGAGTTCAACGCTGGCTTACTATGACATTAGCGAGAAATTCAGAACTTCATTAGTGAAAGGGTATCTTAGCTAATACGCAAAGCTACTTTTCTATGTCCGAACTAGAAACTACATGGTGCAATACAATTTCAAAGTAAACTTTGCATGTATGAAAAGCTGCGCGCTAAAGGGTTAAGTGGTATATTTATGATTTATTTAAGCAACGAACATCGTATTATATTTCCCGTACTCCATCATGAATATAGTGTTGTAAAGTATCAATTTTCTGACATTTACATGAGTAGAAGTGCTGCTATGTGTTACATGCACTAGAAACATAGTGTGAATTGTAACACGACAATAGATTAAACTATATCAATTAACTATTTGCGCTCGAACAATATGACAGAATGACTGCAATAGACAGCGCGAAAAAGTACAGTATATGATTCAGTAAGACAAGCTTAAATTGATTATTTACTTAGGTGAGGTCGCAATGATGAAGGAAAGTAGATACTGTATATAAGCAGTCAGGATAGCACATACAAATGAACATATGTAATATATCGCTGGCGTGTGTAGTATATGGAAAACTTTTAGATATCAGATATACTGCAGCAACATGATGAAACATCTGACTGACTGTGAGTGGGGAAAATTGCAGTACGTGTGTAGCATACGGATAGCGTATATTCCATACAAATTTACATAGTAAACACACGTATTTCATGTATTTCTGTAGTATACTGCTGTCCGGATAACTTATTTTTCTTAGTATGCAGTATGTGATGGACAAAAATTATGAAAAAATTTAGCGAATGTGACGGCTTACAAGTCCGTTAAATTAGGAAGATGAATCTCGGTTCGGGTATTAAAAGTAAACTAACACGTGTTTCATCGTTTGCGAAAATTCTTTTTTTAAAATGGTAAGGAGCATTTTCTATATTGAACTCGACGTTTGTGATCGCATCATGGGTAAGTGACTGAACAGTTTCAAACGAGTTTTGAAATATAGTTCTTACTTACCTTGTTCTAGGTTTATACCACATCGCTTTGATCAAAGGACATTACCTAAGGGAGTAGGAGATTCAAAATTTACCCCCTCCGCTAAGCAAATAGCGTCTTGACGAGCTCCTCAAGTTAGGAAGACAAAACTCGATATATGAACTCTCTATTACTAATAAGCGATGTTTTCGAATTTCTGGTTTTAAGGAGGAAAAAGAGGCATTTTCTATATTTTTTCGCCACATTGAAATTGATATTGTCTGTTGTTCGTGATCTCATCGCGGTAAAATTGTTGACCCATTTGAAATTAATTTTTGAACATAGTACTACCTCAAGTTTGGCTTTTATCATGTCTATTTTATTAAAAGTTAAAGGGGAAGGGAGAATTCAAACGTGTGCCAGAAATACAGTATGAGTTTTATCATTACTCTTTCATTGAAATGCGTATCTTAAAGGGGAAGAAGTTATCATATTTTCCAAAAATCTATTCTCTCCGTGCGAAAAGCGGTCATTTCAGTTAGTTATGTAAAAATACTAAAACAACTTAATAGAATGACCATTTTAATATTCTTACATAAAATTACTATCAAGATTTTAAACAAGAAGATTATGAAGCAGATAGTTATAAACTCCGACAGAAAAGGATGGGAAGACATGTAGCCTACAGCTTTGCGATTATTTATATACCGATACTTTAACCTCTTTTGCATTATTTACATTCCTTGAAAATCCTTTAAACCTATCCTTTTGCCATCATAGGCATGAATTTTCGATCATTTTGTATTTCCGAATTCTGACTAAACACTGCTTCCCTATATTTAAATGAATAATGCATGGGTCTTTATTGTGTGTAATAAAGGGTTCGAATCCCGGGAGGCAGATTTTTAGATGTTTTCAATTAGGAATTGAGTGAATTGAGTATTAAGTATTATGAGTTAGTTAAGAAGTACTTGTGATAGAGTGGCAGATTTCGCGGTCAAACAGAATTAGAATTAGAATTAGATGCGATAACAACTAGTGATGAGCACATGCAAAACTAAGACCCGGTTGGCCTTGGTCTGTCTTGCATTGGAGCTCTTGATCTTGGTCTTAGTCTTGCTTGGAACAGTCTAGCAAGTCTTGCTTTTCAGAAATCTTCTGCTTTTCATAAATAAATTTTACACTGGATCTATGAGATAATGAAAGGCATCGTTTCATTTCCTGTTTTAATGCATCAATATTAACAGAAATGTGTTTTCAAATGTAATATTGTTCATTTTCATGTGAGTATAATATGATACAGAATTACGGAAATTCTATGCTGCATTTCGGTTTAGTTTCAGAAGAATTTCACTGACATGCTTTTGTAAGTTTATTTTCGATTTATCTGCTGTCTTAGGCGCATAGCTATTTTTGGTAAGAACAGTCATGAGCTACCGTAAACGAATTAAATGATGACCTTACCTTGCAAAAATTCGTAGAATTGTGCTCTTTCTCGTCTTCTACACACCGTTCCAATTCGTTGCCATTCTCCGTGTTTCAGGTAACTTCCAAAGGAAGACCAAAGACACAGGAAGATTGTGTTTGACTAACACCTGCACTTGTTATTTTGATTAACCCCAGACAACTAGCGATAATGACACTTAGTCGTGGCTCAAAAGGGTTCTGGCAGGCAGAAGCGAGTGATCGAAAGTAAAAGTACTGTCGAGATTGTGTAGCAATATTATGCTGTGGAACGAATGTACCAAGTAGCACTGTGAAAGATGTTTGCAGGCTTGCGCGAATCTTGCAGCCTTGGTATTGGTTTTGGTCTTGCAGCCTTATGTCTTGATCTTGGACTTGCATCAAAAATTGCTATTCTTGGTCTCGGTATTGTATGTAAGACCAAGGTCAAGACTGAAAGTGTAAGATTAAGACTCTTATTCTCATCACTATCGCATCACCCAGTTAACCATGAGCCATCTCACCGGCTATAGTTCTCGGTGGCTTATGATACAAGGAAGTATACACAATTTTAATAGATCTTGAACCCCTCAACTACACCACACTCCCGTCATTAAAGTTTTAGTTCCTAAGCCTGCTAATTCTTCTATTATACTGTGATGTGTATACAAATGCAAAACAACTCAATTTTAAAACCAAGATATTTGCTTCACATCAGCAAACTTTATCATCACTTTGTCCTCTTTCGGATTGGAAAGTTTACGTATCTAACAAACGGTAACTTTCTTGTTTACAAGTAACGCCAGTCATATGGCAGTGTTTCGGGAAAGATTCATTGTATGTTCATAAGTTTTCAGTAAAACAAAGGATAAACTAAACCTAATCAAACTTTTGTGAGATCGGAAATGGTTTCAGTCGTTTTGCGTTTAGTATGTAAAACTATTTAATATGGGATCAAACAATTTAGGTTTTTACTATCTTCTTGCACTTCGCAAAATGAAACCTCCATACCATTCATTAGTCACCAAAACGTATCACATGCTCCTAGAAATCGTTTTTCTTCGTCTAAAGCTACTCATACATATTGAAACATTGAAATTTATTTCTTTCCTTCGTAAATTTTAGGAATTTTCTCAGAACACATTATTGAAAACTGTTGAGTATATGTGCCACTATTTACCCACTGTAGAAATCTTTTGCCAGATAGTTCTGCATTTTCACACTTTTTGCTAATTTTAATCACAGTTCTCATATTTCTGCTTACATTTGGAATAGTTTTCATTGCTATGTTTTATGGTAAAAATACATCCTCAATTTTCCTCCTCTTCTTTCTTTATAGAATTTTAACACTTTATGTAATAGTTTTCTAGTATCAGACTGATTTTGTGTGTGTGTGTGTACGTGTGTGTAGTAGCTTTTTCAATTTTCCTCTTGAAATCAAAATGATTACTTCAACAATCATATGCAGTATAACAAACTTAGAAATAGACTAAATCTGCTGATTTCTGCCGCTCTTTTATTCTGACATCCTGTAAAGTAATTGCAGAAAACTACTCACTTCTACCTCCTAACACCTAATTCGGTTGGGTTGTGGAAAGGACGCAGTAAAGCCTAGCTCGATCAGTTCTATAGCGACATCGAAGCATTGTATTAGTTTATTTAATTGTATTAGTTTATTTAATAGCATTTTACAAATAATATCTGACTTACTCCCTCATTTTTTATATGGTTCATTGCCTTCAACTTGCTCACTGAAATCCAAATATGTGAGAGTGAGCTTAGCGAAAAGCATTACTGTATTTGTTAGTATTGTTCACTTTTAGAAGAAACTGTAAGTAAAATATCTAGTAACGATGTAAATTGAAATTTATTGTAGGATTAGGATACTTTAACTAATCGCCGGATATTGGGTTTCTACGTAACAGGTAATACGAGCAAGAGCATTTATTATTTTTAAAATGTTGTACCCAGAAAACAAAAAAGGGCTAGAAAGTGTAATCACACTGTCTATTAAACCTTTAATAGAATTTCACACAAATTTGAAAACTTTCCCTCATTAAAAAAGAGATATATTAACAGCAGCAAAAGTTACTACTTCTGCTATTATTAATATTATAATTACGGACAATGGAATTAAATGTGCTAAAGTTAATTTGAAAATGTTAAACTCTGCTTATAACAATTGTGGAATACACTACAATACTGTAGCAGATTACACTAGTGATCTACCAGCCACAGATAAACAAGTGTGGCTGACTTGATTCTAAATTATCTGAAAATTCAATCGTACTTAACATCATCACTGACAGTAAAATCTCATCTTTCTGCAATGCAAATATAAAGTTAAGTTATTCTGTATGTATCAAACTAAAGCTACGAAATGTATATATATGTGAAAATGGAAGTGAGAATTCATTTTTGTTGTGCTTTGCATTGAATCTGTTGCATAGCTTTCACCAAGTTACGTCTTTGGTATCCTTTGTTTCTCTGAATGAGCAATCCATCCACGCTGTACTATTGGAAGCTATTGCACACTGAAGAGATTGTGAACTCATTCTTAAATTATTTCTCGTAAATGGAACGAGGTAGCAATTCTGTATTTTTCATCTTTGTTTTTTTTTTTTTTTTTTTTTTTTTCTAATTTTGCTTTTGAACGAAGAGAGAAAGTATGGTGATTTGGAGGTAAAAATCTACTTCAAGGTTTCAGCGGATGCAAGTTTCATGGCCTTTATATCCGATTTATTTATGTATTTATTTATTTATTTATTTTTAAATGTTTTCCTAGCTCTTCGTCCGTCCGTTTGTTCTAATGTACGTATACTTGTCTGGGGTTCATATCGTTCACTATATTCATAACAAAAATTAAACCTAAGGTTCTCCAAGGAAAAATTTTGACTTCTTTTACTAATTCCAAAAATAAAGGTAGTTTTCTAGATGGTGAAAATAAAAAATAAAATTCTTTTCAAAAGCAGCTCAGACGATTTTATTTGCATTTCATAAATCAACATTCCTTAAACAACCCTCTAATATGTTATAAAGTCATTTTTCTGAGAAAAGCCCAGGAGTAGTCTTCGATTTTCGGAAACGATTTTCTCGAAAATGGCTCAAGTGATTTTATTATTTCATAAATAAATAAATATTCCATTTATAGCCCTGCAATATGACAAGTTATATCTTATAAAAAGATCACACGGGATAGTTTAGTGTTTAGAACTTTGATTCGGATATTTTTTTCAAATAAGTCTTTGGCAGCGATTTTGTTGATATTTTATAAATAAGTATTTAATTAACAACTCTACAATATGGCAGAAGTCTTTTTTCAAGCAGTAGTTTGCTGTGAAGAATGAGTTCCGTTTGGATAAAGTTTCCCTTAAAGGCGCCTTCTATAATTTTGTTCACATTTCATAAATAAATGTTGCAGTAACAACTGCACCATAGCATGATTAATTTAGGAAATAGGAGCAAGACAATTTAGTATGGTGGCCCGTGCCTTTTATTTTGATTTATTGATATCTATACGTAGACATAATGAATGTAATCAGTGCTACTGGAGAGCCTCATGTCACTGGAAATAGATTTTCCCATCCCTTATTTTTTTAACAGACACACATCGATTTTAAAAATAATAAAACTTCATATCTCGTATTTACGCTAGGAGAATTTCACACTATCATGTATACTACTTGACCATCGCATCTCAGTATTTGCTTATATAAATTATCTTCTTGTTATTCGTTTCACTATTGCCCCACTAGATGTCATGGGAATCCCCATACATATATGTGATGAGAGAAGAGAAATGCATAGGGACTGTCTAAGTGACGGCGTTGCGTAATCTCTGCCAGGAATCGAGTTGTCAATTTGAATGAAAAACTTGTTTGCAACCGGTTTTACTAGAAGACAAGGAATAAGTAGCAACGAGCAATTCACGTTCAACCAACCAATTCAATGAAATACATTATAATATAACATTCTATTGAATTAACTGGGCACTGATAGTTCAGCACCAAAGGGTTGGTTTTGAATGAGGAGGAAAAAAGAACTTTAGAACATCTCGCCGCTTACATTACTATTAGAAGCATCAATTGGAGAATTGGAAGACAACGATATCAGAGTAAAAGTATAATTTAAAATTATTATTTTTTTAAAAAAAAGTTACGGTGAATTTAATAGTTTTAACACTTGATTGGAAGATACTGTATTAAATTGTATGTACTCATATAGTTTTTCGCAGCAAATTTATGATGTCAGTGTACCGAAACAAACAAACGAGCAGGAAAGAATACCATACTCATGTTCAATGTTGTGTATAAATACGGCGAAAGACTTAACCGTAACGTACCATAACGTAAAGTACCATTAACCGAATTGAACCATAATCTGGTAACTCATAGAGTGTAGCGTATAAAATGATAATCACCTATTGTTATCTATGACATTGATGTCAACATAAAATAGTATATCAAACAGATTTGACACACCGACATGCCTCGCATGATGCACTCTGCCGTGTGAAACGTTACACATCCTTCTTTTATTTGAAATTTTGGTGATACAAATAATGTGGAAAAACTCGTGAAAATTGTATTAAATAAAACAAGCAGTCAATAATCAAACAAGGAAGTACAATGGATTTCATAAAATACATAGGCGTGTCCCCTTTCAAGAAACAGCTCTATTAGAATTAACTATTTAATGGATCTGACTTTCCCCTGCGTACACCTTGGTTAAAAGTGTTGTTCTTGTATAATTTTATATTTTTATAGAAATCTTAGTTTGCTAGTATCTTTAGATATTTCAACTATTTTCTACTCCACTTTAATTTAATATTAATGGTAAAATTTGCGTTATGATACTAGTATATACATGCATGTATTATTTTCTCAATAAAATGCAACGAAAGGTTTCATTTGACTCAATTCCAGTAATACTTAGGGCTATTTAATTAAATCTCATGTGATTAATGAAACGTTTCTACTGCCTCATTTGTTGATGCTACTTAGATCAACATGTTACTGGAAAAAAATGAAATCTTTAGTTTTGTGTCTTGCGATTACGCTCTATAGTATAAAGGAGATTGATGATAATTACAAATAAATATTTATGAAAGAATTTGTAGAGAGTAAATGTGACATGATATAGGAGAATTTCGAGAAAAACGAAGTGGCTCTCATGGCTCATGGCTTGGGAACGAACCAGAGACTCTTCGCACCAGAGGATTAACGCTCTACCACTGATTCATCACACACACCCTTCCCAACATACCACTGAAATTCAAGTACTTTCTATTTACAACATCATGGGCGGAGTTATGGGGGGCATTGCCCCCCCAACTCTTTGACAAAAAATAAAAATGCCACCTATAAGATGGCCACTTACCAAGACCTCCCAGACCAACCAAAAGGTCTGCCTCCACTGCTCCCCCAGCAGACAATTCCTAGTTCCGCCTATGTATAACGTTGATTTTTCTGAAAATTTGGTACAAAAGTGTTTCAATCTTTGTTCTAAATTTCTACGCTTGAGTTCAAAATTTGACATTTGTTTCGCATTCGCTTTTTCCATGAATTTAAGATATGTGTTAAAAAAAACTAACGTCTCTTGTGGAATTTGTAGATTTATAGATGCAAATGGTATTCATAAACATGTTAATCAAGAAAATTTAAATTGTTGGATAAGAATTACACGCAGTATTAAAACATGCAATTTTTGAAGTACGCATGAACTCTTGGTAGTGATTGAATTCAGTACAACTTACGAACGAACTTTATACATTTATATAACCATCATTATTCTTGTTTATTTTTATAAATATTGCATACACAATTTATTTGTTTGATTGGTTGGTTAGCATTCCTTTCAGCAGCGAGGCTGTGTGAGATGTGGATTTACAACTTAATGTGCGATCCGATTACATGAGCTTCCACCGGGAATCAAACCCAAGTCTCCCACGCCGAAACTGCATACAGTAACCATATAGTAACGAGGGAGCTCAACATTTCATTTATATTTACGTATTAATATATTACTATTAATGTTTTTCTACGTTATATTCTATTGTTGTAGCTTGATGGGGTGGTCAAGCAGTCAGACATTAGACTGACGGTTGCAATACCTGTATGTGGCAGGTTCAAATTCTGCTTAGGACATGGATGTATTGTTCTTTTATCATTCGTTTTGTTTTCGTTTCGCATCAGCTACTTTAACCTAAAAGGCAGATGTAAATGAATGTTATTTATTAGCTTGGTGAAGCTTAGCGTCCCTCTTCAATACCAAGATTGTACGAGATATGGACCTACACACTAAGGTGGAATCCGTTTCCATAATACTTCAAATTTTAATGTTCTCCCATTGGTAATCGAATCCAGGATTTCGCGCTAGCCACTAGACCAGTGTGAAGGGCCATAAATTCTATTTTTGAAATACTGAGATTTAAGTGTGTCTGTTTCTCAGGACTCATGAACTTTCTTAACTCTTTCATGCCCAGGAGAAAAATTATGCTTCTTCGGGAGATTTAATACCTGTTCACTGATGTTTGAATTATTGTTTTCCATTGGAAGCACGGTAGCTCAGTGACAGAGTATTTTCCTCTGGTGCAAAAGAGGTTACTTGATTTATCTCAGGCCATATGAGTTTATGATGGACAACATCGTGTCCGTTAGTTGATAGCAAGAAGCATTTGTTTAAATCGATTCAATGTTCCAAACGAAGGCTCCGCTCAACCTTTAAACCTCTATTCAAACTGGAAGTATTAGAAATCTATAATTACCAGGTATTAACACTGGTCATCATCGTGAAAAAAAAATCGATGTTCCATCTCCAAATTTATTCCTTTAGTCTAACCGATAATTGTAATGATCTACTACCACAAATAGTTTTCATATTAATCTTCATATAGCAAAAACGGTGAGGGATAGCAAGAAATGGCGTCAGTTTCAGCATCCAAGAATAAATTCAATCTCTGACCTTATCTCCTTATTACAACTAGATCGGGTCTAGGACGTCGGAATCAGTATTGTGTTCACGTAGTTTGGAAATCTACAGTTTTTCACAATTTGAAACGGAACTTACTTGTTTAACTGAAATGCTTAGTATTCATCAATACCTAGCGTACTCGAGGTTATCATATATATATTAAATTATATAATGCTTTATATTTTATGTTAGTTTCATATCATCACCAAGCATGTACCCAGGAATTTATTTCGGAATGCGGTCGAAATTCAATATGAGAATATATTATATTAACATTTGTAAAATTACCAGTAAAGTTAAATTTACAGAAAAATCGGGATTTCTGGGGGGTAGTCTCGGACCTTCAAGACCAAGCTCCTGTGTATATGTTTGATTGCCGCCACAGTACGAATAGAATTAAAAAACTATGTGGAATTTCGCACATAGATAATATACATGCTTGTAATTGTGAAGTCAATTAATTCTTTTACTATGACTAATGATGATGCCAACCTATAATTTAATAGTTCAACGAGGGATTTGAACCACATAACTGCCAAAGTGATCGTATCCGGGTTTTCGCACCAAGCGCCTTGAAGCGAAAGATATCAGGCACTGTTCTGAAGGCATATGTTTAGAATCTACAACGCATAGTAGTAAAAGCATTAATGATTACTTGTATAGAACCAATAAATATAAATATTTCCGAAGTGTGTACTGTCTGTTCAAAATCCTGAGTCGCCTAAAAATACTACAATATGCAAGACAGTTCTACATGCTACAATATAATTTAATATTGCTAGAATCATTAAAATAGATTACTGATTTAATATTGCCAGCTCAATTGAACTGTTCATACGTATTATTCGATGCTCTTGAAAAGCTAGTACTTTTCCAATTTGAAATTTTACTATTAAAACGCACACTAGACTCCCTGTTAACCAATCACCATATTTAACTATTTCATAGTCCCTAAATTGTAATACATTTGTATAATGGTTTTAAAAAGTCCTACAGTATTATGATTCAATAAATTTAACTTACCAAAATCAGAAATTTCGACCACAAGCTGTACCGGTGGCATTTAGTTGAACGAAATATTTTGTATTGTATAAAGAACACTATCACACAAACCACACACTTATTTACGGTGTAGGCTATGTATATTGATGAAGAAAAACACAACTGAAAAATACGGTTGAACCTGTATTACTGAATGAATTATACTGTACTGCAGTTTTTACAAACACTTATCAACCAAAATCAAAGCAAAAAATGGTCTTCCTGAGTAGTGGCAGACAAAGTATTCTACAGGTACCGTTAGGTACTATAATTAATATAGAAAGTACTATGCTGTGTTGGCATCGGGTTGGGTTAGGTTATTAGGGTTTGTTGACCTGTTTACGTGTATTGGAAAGTTGTTATATTTCTGTTTTTAGTTGTGCTGACATGTAAAAGGTCGTGTCCTCTTTTTAGAGACTTTATACTGGGTATTTTTAAAAATAATGGAAATTTGAATTAAATCTGTTGATACGTCATTCTGAGAGAATAAAAGATTACACGTACAATATGTGTGAGAGAGAGAATAAAAGATTACACGAACAATATGTGTGAGAGAATAAAAGATTACACGAACAATATGTGAGAGAGAGAGAATAAAAGATTACACGAACAATATGTGAGAGAGAGAATAAAAGATTACACGAACAATATGTGAGAGAGAATAAAAAATATATTTATTGGTGGAAACCATTTTATTAGAAGGTGAGAACACTTATAATGTGTGATACGCACTGGAATCGAACCCGGGACCCTTACCACTATTGGTGAACAATGTATTGTACTGAAAATGAGCCTGGTACCCTTAGCACAAGAGATGAATGTTGTATTGCACGGAGATTGAATATGGGACTTTTAGCAACAGAGATGAGCGTTGCATTGTACGGGGAATGAATATGGGACCCTTAGCAACAGTGGTGAATGTTGTATTGTACTGTGAATAAACCCGGGACCCTTAACACCAGAGATGAAAGATGCATTGTACGGGGACCCTTAACACCAGAGGTGAACGTTGCATTGTACGGGGAATGAATATGGGACCCTTAGCAACAGAGATAAATGCTGTATTGTACTGAAAATGAGCGTGGTACCCTTAACACAAGAGATAAATGTTGTATTTTATGGGAATTGAATTGAATATTGGGACCTTTAGCAACAGTGGTGAATGCTGTATTGTACGGGGATTGAATATGTGACTTTTAGCACAAGAGATGAACGTTATATTGTACGGGGACCCTAAGCACCAGCGGTGAACGCTGTATTGTACGGGAGACTGAACCCGGGACCCCCCAAGCACCGGCGATGTATATTGTATTGTACTGAGAATTATTGCAATTCTCACATGTAAATTGGCGAGAAAAAAAAACATATAGGAAATACGAAGTCTGTGTATGTATGATTGAATGCTTTATTTTGTTAATATTCATCGTTTTTTATTCCTTATAGTTAACTCCATGTTTACAGCCAAGTTTGAAATACGGAGCGAGTGAATTGTTCTTCCGTCTCTTACAGAAGACTAGCTTAGAATGCCATTACTTCCGGGTCGTTGCCTTACACGCTTTCACCTTGCTCCCGATAGAACATTGAGTGGTGACACGCATGTATAGAGTGTCAATGCACTTTCTAATTTTTATTTCCGCATGTACTGGAATAACCTTAGACACTTTCTCCTTGACCATGAGAAAACTGTCTGGCAACATACTGAAAATATTTTTCCATTAACGATGGTTGTTACAGCGATAGTTATCGGCAGTGATGAAGAAGACAGATAGAAATTTCATGTTTCTTCCCCCTTTAAAAGATGTTTTGGGACAAACACGTAAATGTATTTTTGTGGCAATATCTGATTTTGGCAGAATATCTAATATCTGATGAACATGTAAGCATTTTTCCTTAATTAGATGAAAACCGTACATAGACTGTCCTGAATGTCGATACCCTGTCTGAATGAGATTTCTCCAGCGGTTGACGAACTTGAAAATAAGAAATTCAGATGTCTTACCGTAACACTGAATAAACAATGTTAGCGGACTTTATTTATTTATTTATAATTAATGAAATCGGGTTGAAAACCCGCTGAAAAAACATGATGCTTGGGGGAGGGACATAATGAAATCCTTATATATATATAGTATTGAAATAAAGTTTGTTATTATTGTTTTTACACAGTTCCATAGTGTGTGTGTGTGTTGAACTTTTTTGGGAGTGATTTTAACAGAGCGAAGTCTGATTTTTTAAGGTGAGAACTTTTTAAATGTCATGTATTATTCAATTCATTATAATTAAGTAAATAATACACGATTTGTTTCTGAGAAACATTATCGGGGGAAATAAACCTACGACCATTTTTGTAATCATGACAAGAGGATAAGCTTTGCGATATACTGAAAACGCTTGAAATGTAATTGCGATTTTCGATTACTAAAGTTATTATTATTATTATTATTATTATTATTATTATTATTATTATTATTTTTACGGATCGTATCTTATTTTTTAATCTCCTTTTTTATTTTTTACCGATTGCTTCTTTTTATTGGTTCGTGTTATTTAAAATAACACTCGTTTTTAAAATAAGAAGCTCACAGCAGCTACGCTGCGATTATTTTATTCGTTCGTGTTATTTTATTTTATTGGTTCATTTGCTTAGCAAATTCAACTTATTTATTGGTTCGATTTCTATTTTTTATTGGATCATTTGCTTTTTGTTCAATCACTTCATATTTTTACGGATCGTATGTTATACATACTCTGAACAAATTTATTTGTGAACGTTTTAAAATTGGTGTTATTTATTGGGTCGTTTGCGAAGCAAACTCAGAACACTTGTAGAGTTTTATTTGCTTAATTATAGGATGCTTAATTACAATATGTTTGATTCATTTGTTACGATTTTTAACTGTTATACCGATCACTTTAAATCAGTTATACCTAATATATATATATATGTATGTTGTACAGATGGGACTTGAACTGTTTAAGTAAGCTCATTTGCCAATAGATGGCATACTACTACACTTTGGTAATATAGCTGATAATCTTTTTAGGAACGCAAATGTTTGAACTAAGACTAGTATTTGCAGAAAGAAAGAAATGTTTTAGTTTTGGGGGGAGCGCTTTTCCCCTAACATTATTGTGTTTTAATAGTAAATATTACTGAATGTTAGTTATTTGCGTGGATGGTAGTTACATAACGCATAGAATAGCTTTAATGTCAAGAAAGAAAATTTTACGGAACCCCCTAAATACATTGGTTATTGAACACTGTCTTTTGACTTGAAAACCTGTTGTGTATCCGCGAAGCAAAATGAAATGATGTACTCCTATTTGTACCATGATCCTCAATGAAGGGGGCTTTGCCTGCCAAATAGATTGCCTAAATTTTAACAGTATTATCTTATAGCAAAAAAGAGAATTATGTATGACTATTTGTAGTATATTTTACAAGTAACGGGGGCCCTTCCCCCCCCATTAGTTATGGGTTCCTCTAGATTTTAGGAGTATTGTATTACAAGGAAGCGAATTGAAATTATGTATGGGTATTCCTATTTTTACCATGTCCCTCAACGAGGGGCTTTTGCCTGCAAGATAGATTGCCTAGATTTACCAGTATTATCTTATAGCAAAAGAGAATTACGTACGAGTATTGTAACACATAGCTATAACTGTCGGAGGCCCTTCCCCTTAGTTAGGGGTTCTTCTAGATTTAAACAGTATTGTATTACAAGGAAATTATGTAGTCCTATTTGTAGTATAACCGTATAATTGGCGGGCGACATTCCACCCATTAGTTATAGGTGCCCCATAGATTTAAACAGTATTGTATTACAAGGAAATTATGTAGTCCTATTTGTAGTATAACCGTATAATTGGCGGACGACATTCCCCCCATTAGTTATAGGTGCCCCATAGATTTAAACAGTATTGTATTACAAGGAAATTATGTAGTCCTATTGTAGTATAACCGTATAATTGGCGGGCGACATTCCCCCCATTAGTTATAGGTCCCCCCCCCCATAGATTTAAACAGTATTGTATTACAAGGAAATTATGTAGTCCTATTTGTAGTATAACTGGAGGGTCCCAGTCACAGGATTATTTAGAAATTTTTGAGTCCCCACGGTTATGCCGGTTTTTTTTTTTTTTTATTGGTTCGATTTCTATGAAATCTCTGAACACTTACAGTGTGATTATTTATTTTCTCGTTTGTTTCTACAAACTTGAACTAAATATGGGAGCTAAAATAAACTCTTAAAAGTATATAGGAAGTGGGAGGAAACCCACGCACACTGTGTTTGTCCACCACAAACTCACTTGACCAACCAGAGGTGAACGCTTTACCACCGAGCCACCGCGGCACCCAGGCTTACTTAGATTTTTAACAGTATTATATTATAGCAAAAGGAAAATCACCTAGCTATAACTGGCGGGACCCATTAGTTATAGGCGATCCTAGATTTTAACAGTATTATAGCAAAAAGAGAATTATGTGTTTTACCATATACATTGACATGTGTTAAAGTTTTCCATTAGTTAATTCCTACAATTGCGGTTTTTTTTTTTTTCTGAATAGGTAATAACATATTGATGATAATTATGTTCAACTGAAGGGTCCCCCTTAGGGATTTGTAATATAATGAACGTATGGTGGTTTACTGATAAAAGAATCAACTATGCCCTCACAAATTATGTTTTATTAACAGAACACAACTGCGAGAAGGGTACTTATTTAATGCTATTAGTAGTATTTAATGGCTAAAAAGAAATATATATCATACTTTACCTTTAAAATATAAATATATATTCAGGACTAATAACAAATACGTCAACACGGAACACGGCTTAAACTAAACTAAAGTTAATTTAAAATTTTTCCGACAGATGTCACTGTTAGTGGTGGGAGGGGGAAAACACTTGATAGAACATGATATAACATGTGTTTGATGTGTACGATTATCATTTTTTCTTACGTCGGCGTGCGTTAAAGATCACAGAGAAAGCTTTCCTGATTATTTAACCTATTTTAATAGTATTAAATAAAGTATACAGGATTACCAGTATATTTATTGAGACCTGTTTTATTACAGATATTGAAGCTGTGCTAAGCGTTGTGGTGCTAGCAATTAATTAAAAAAAGTACCGACTATCCCAGCTGAGATTTCTTCTTTTCTTTTTTGTGGATTGTGAACGGAGAACTAAGCCTTGAAACGTATGTATTTCTTATGGTTATTTTGATTTTTTTTTTTTAAAAGAAAGAAATTATATAGTTTTTAATTGTACTTGATTGTATTTAACCAATATTAATGAACAAAGTGAGACTCTCTCTCTCTCTCTCTCTCTCTCTGTGTGTGTGTGTGTGTGTGTGTGTGTGTGTGTGTGTGTGTGTGTGTGTGTGTGTGTGTGTGTGTGTGTGTGTGTGTGTGTGTGTGTATGGATATTTTTAATAGAATAGTTTATAATTCAATATAGGTGAATATATTTACTGATTTTTTCATAAAGTAACTTGATTGATTTCTATTTACATATTACTAATTAACTAAAGGTGATTAATTTTTTCTTTTATATGATATTATTATGTGAGCGTTGCTTAAAAGATGTATTTATTTGATCTTTTTTATTAAAGTGGTGTTGATTACTCAAAATAGTTTTTTCTTTGTTTTATTTTTTAGATGGATTTCTTCTGCCCAACTGAAGAATTTAACATGATTGATGAGATCTACCTGCAAGAGGTTTTGCGCGGTCTCAACGAGTGCCCTAGGGTTTTTAGTACGTGGAAAGCCATCATGGAATTAAGCAGACTTGGCCATAGGGGAACCGTTAGATGCGAAGCCTTATTGCGGACCCTTCGTGTCTTTGAAGGTAATGATATACTACTTCTCCAGCACTGTGTAAGCAGTGCTGACGTACTGGATTTGTTTGTGTACGGTTTTTTCCGTAGTAAAGAATCATATGAATTGGCTCTAGATAAAGTTATGTATTTATTAGCTTGTGGGGAAGGTCAGGTAGATAGGATAAATGATACAGAGTTATCTGAGTTTTTTGATTTTGGCTCGCGATTTGTTTTGGAACCATGCTTAATCCCATCTGAAAATAATAATAATGCCATAGTCATGACCCCTCAAGAAACTCATAACTTGAGTCCTAATAATTTATATTTGTTATCAAATGAAGATTTAGCTTTCCTAAATGATAAAGCAGATGGGATTGGCAATTTAAATTCCGTTGAATTACCAATTGAAGAAGAAATGAGGAGATTGGTTGAAAATGCGGACAATGCTGTGGTTATACCCACGCAACAGGTCCAGGGAGAAAATCCTGTATACAATACAACTCAATATTGTGTACAGGATAATCATGACTATGGGAACCAATTGATTTTTTCTCCACAGCCTGGACCGTCATCTGCTAGTGTCCCACCAATGGTTGGACATGGCAACATAAATAAGAATAGTGCAAGTAGTACTACTGGTAGTCATAATAGTGGTAGTACAAGTGGTAGTAGTAGTGATAATAATAATGGCGGGGATAATCAAAGAAATAGTAATTTCGAAGTTGTAAGACAAAGCAGACAAAGGTTTCGTAAGTTTCATCTTACGGGCCATGAAATTGTCGTCAGACCTGTGGGTGATGAAAGGAATATTAATAACCCAGAGGCCTATATCGAGAGTTTAATCGATTTTGCATTGGAACATATGATCTCCAATGCACGCCCCATGGACTACATTGGTTTATACGTTGAAAGTAGTAATAGTACTAATAACAAACCAGTGTATGTCCCGTTTAGAAGAAAGGACAATTTCACTGCTAGAACAGTCCTCACTTCAATCGAACGAGTACTAAATTCGAATGAAGTGTTCCTTTTAGGGGAAGAAGTATTGTTTCGATTCCATATAGCAGAGAATTTGCACGGACAAGGAAGACCTAATGCAATGAGTGCTGTCCGAAAATATTGCAAATACCAAGATTACTTGGAAAAGCGATTAATTCGCATTGAAAATAAGAATATGTACTGCCTCCCCATGGCCATAATATATGGAATAACAAAACATACCGCAAGTAGTAAAGTTTTGTATAATTTAAAAACAAGAGATTATAATAAGTGGCTTTTTAAAGCAGAAGTTCTCTGCGAAATGGCAGGAGTTAACGTTCAAAGTAAGCAAGGTTGTGACATCTCTGATCTGGACCTCTTTCAATCATATTTGAAAGGGGAATATCAAATCGTTGTTTATGAGGAGGTTGAAAAGAATAATCGGGAATATATAGTACTTTACCCAGGAGAACACGCAGAAAATAAGATTTTTATTCTATATCAAAGAGGTAACACTATTGGTCATTTCGAACCCATTCGTAATATTACAAGTTTTCTTAGCAAACGGAAGTATTGTTATTATTGTTTGGAAGGTTATGATGAAAGATATCATGCACACAAGTGTAAAACTCGTTGTACTTTTTGCGAACATACTCACGAACGGGACGATACTGCAAACAGAATTAAATGTAATGCATGCAATAGAGAGTTTGCTGCGGGTATTTGTTTTGACAGCCATCTGACATGTAATAAAGCGGCTAAATCCGTATGTGATAATGTAAAGCTCTGCATCGATTGTGGTATCATCTTTGATAAGAGGGGGCGAAAATCTGAACACATGTGTGGTGAACATTTTTGTTCAACATGCCGCGCGTATGTTGATACAAATCATACATGTTTTGTTCAGAGACAGCAACCTGTTCATACGAAAAGGTTTATGTACATTATTTATGATGTAGAGACGATGTTAAAGGCGCCGAATGAGCGCGGTGAAAGGGAACATGAGGTTGTACTGGTGTGTTGTCATCATGTATGTCACGTCTGTATAAGGAAAGGCATCGATGAGCCTTGTAAAACGTGCGGTGACAATATTGGAAATCGTTCGTTTTCTTTTAAGACAATGACGGATTTTATTAACCACGTGTTAGTAGAACGTCCTGTCTTTCAGAAAATCCTGGTAATCGCGCATAACGCATCCAAATACGATGGTCTCTTCTGTCTTAGAACTCTAATAGAAGACCAGCATATTGTACCTAGTGTTCTTATTCAGGGTCAAAAGATTTTTAATATTAATATAGGTAACCGTATCTTTTTTCGCGACTTTTTCCTCTATATTGGTACTAAATTAGCCAGATTACCGAAAACGTTAGGCCTTAGTCAAAATTTAAAGAAGGGAGATTTCCCATATTTGTTTAATACTGAAGAAAATCAAAATTATGTCGGTCCCTACCCTCCGCTTAAGTACTATGACCCTGAGGGACGAAGCACAGAAGAAAGAAAACAATTGGAAGCCTGGCACCAAGAACGTGCGGAAAGTGGCGAGGAGTTTAACCTGCAGAAGGATATGTTGGCTTATTGTGAAAATGATGTTAGAATTCTAACAGAAGCGGTCATCAAATTTAGCGATATTATTGAAGAGAAAACGGAGGGTTTGCAATGTTTCATAACATCATCAACCATTGCAAGTCTTGCAATGCGTACATATCGTACCTTGCACTTACCGGAAAATACTATTCCTATCATTCCCGCGTTGGGATTTCATCATAAGACCAAGTATAGTACAAAAGCTATGCAATGGCTTATGTATATGGAAGACCAATTAGGGATAGAAATCCAGCATGCTAGGAGAGGCGGGGAAAAGTATATTGGTAGGTACAAGGTCGATGGATGGCACGAAGGACTCAACGCTGCCTTCGAGTATTACGGATGTTTTTTCCATGCCTGTCGCCATTGCTTCCCCTTTAACCGTGACGCGGTTTTGCACGATGCACAAGACTCGTACAATACGATGGAAAAACGCTATGAGCAAACCATGCGCCGCCGTAAGTACCTGAAAAGTATAGGTGTAAACCTATATGAAATATGGGAATGTTCTTGGGATAATAAGATAAAGACGGACAAGGAAGTGCAAAAGTTTGTTCAAGAACGTTGTACTAATCTACCTGATTTTCTTATTCCTAAGAACTGTTACAACGGTGGTCGCACGGAGGTCTTTCGTTCTTACGTCAATTGTACGAGTGATGAGCGTATATCTTATGCCGATGTAACTAGCCTTTACCCATGGGTAATGGCACGTAAACCTATGCCGGTTAAATCACCTAAGATTCACACGGGACCGGACTTTCCAGATGTGGAAAGTATTCACGGTGTAGTCAAATGCACAATTGTCCCTGCAAAGGACCTCTATTTTCCGATCTTACCATACGTTGCGGGAGGTCGATTACTTTTCGGTCTTTGCCGCACATGTATGGAAGAAGAAAACACTAATGAATGTACTCATAGTGATGCTGAGTGTGCTCTCACAGGAACATTTTGCACTCCAGAGTTACACCTTGCTCTTAAAAAAGGTTACAAAATAATCGATATACATGAGATATGGGAATTTGAACTCTTAGATCCTGAAGAGGGGAATTCAGGTGGACTGTTCGGGAGCTATGTGAATTCCTTCCTTCAGATGAAGCAGGAAGCCTCTGGTTTTCCTGCTTACTGTACCACTGAAGAAGACAAACATAAATATATCGAAGAATATTATGCCCATGAAGGCATACGATTAAATTATGATAATATTAGGACGAACCCTGGATTGAGGCAATGTGCGAAACTATACCTCAATTCATTGTATGGAAAGTGGGGGCAACGCACAGATATGACACAGAGTATAATTGTTAGTGATGAGGTCACATTTCTTAGGTATTTAACTACGGCAAGGTATGAAATTCAAAGTGTGGTACCAATTGATGATGACCATCTCATTGTCACATACAGAGACATTGAAAACGAAAACGTTCCGTTAGCGTTTTCTAATGTGATACTAGCCGCATTTATTACTTCGTGGGCTAGACTTAGACTTTACGAACTACTGACGACTGTAGGACCTGACAGAGCAATTTACTGTGACACTGACAGTATCATGTATCTACAGAAAAAAGATGAGGAACCCTTGTTACCGCTCGGAAACTATTTGGGTGATCTTACAAATGAAATTCCTGAAGGTTGGGAGTTTACAACCTTTATAGGTCTTGGCTGTAAAAACTACGCCATGCGGCTAACAAATGCCCAAGGGGATGTTCGCGATATATTCAAAATTAGGGGGATAACACTAAACGATAGAACCTCTCAAAAAATTAACTTTGAGAGTTTCTATAAATTAGTGTCTGGACAATTAGAGTCCACAGTAATAGAGAACCCAAACAGTATCGTTCGTAGACCGGGGTTCCGTATCTTTAGCTGTAGAGAAACAAAGACACACCGTGAGGTCAACAAAAAACGAAAACGTATTGACGAACCTGACGTAACTGACGATGAACCAGTACAAAAACGTGCAAGTGTACCTTACGGTTATAGACCCACGAATGAATGAATGTGAGTTGTATGAATGTCTCTTTTTTTTTTTTAAACCGCCTCGTATGCACAGCATAACCGTTCTTAAAATCGCTTGTAAAAATATTTATTTTAATTTATTCATAATTTATTTTAATTTATTCATAATTTTTTTTTCATTTCAAGCTTTAATTTTATATCCCAGTGATTTTTTTTTCATTTCAAGCTTTAATTTTATATCCCAGTGATTTTTTATCCGTTTCATTAGTATGTATACTCCGAACAATCAACGATTGTGAAAATATTAAAATTCACATGTTCGAAAATATGTTAATGTATGAGTGTGTGAGTGTGTGTATATAAAGCAGAGTCTCTATTGTATGCATTCATTTGATTACAAGATGTTAAAGTTTCAACATCCCTCTACTATTTTAATTGCTGGTCCTTCAAGGGCTGGTAAAACTTGTTTTGTAAATCGTTTACTTAATGAATGTGATCAAATGTTTAGTATAAAATTTAATGATATTGTTTGGTGTTATGGTGCAGTAATACCAAAATTAGATGCAAATGCAAAAATACGTTTTGTAGAGGGGATACCTGACATGAATAATTTTGAAATTAAAGAAAATTCATTATTAATACTTGATGATTTAATGTCGGAAACTAATGGCGATGTTGCTAATTTATTTACAAAGTATGCACATCATAAAAAGTTAACTGTAATATTTATTATTCAAAATTTATTTCCAAAAGGAAAACATGCACGTGATATTAGTTTAAATGCACATTATATTATAGTATTTAAAAATCCACGTGATAAATTACAAATACAATATTTAGCAAGGCAAATTATGCCTCGGTATAGTAAAGAAGTCGTGAGTGTGTTCGAAGAAGTAACACGGGAGCCTCACACTTATTTATTATTTGACTTGACACAAAAAACAAACGATGCATTGCGAATACGTACAAATATTTTTCCGAATGAAATCATGCATGTGTACGCTAACGTAAAAGACATGCATACAGAAATTTTTGTTTAGTCGGCATCAAGATGTTGAAGGTGAAACAACACTACAGCACGCTCCGTGCTCTGTGCAAATGCAAAAATGCAAAACGAAAACAAATTTTACAAAATGCTTCAGGGGATTTAATAAGAACAATATCTCAAGTAGCTAAAAACACAATAAAAGGAAACATTCCTTTAAATTCTCGTCAGAAGCAACGTTTACGTAGACATAAAAAGATCTTACGTGCTCTATCTCAGCAGCGTACTGCATTAAATAAAAAGAAGAAGTTGTTACTACAAAAAGGTGGTGCGCTTTTACCGTTAATCTTGGGACCACTTCTTGCAGCAGTAGGAAGTAGTATTTTCAGTCGTTAAATATGTCAGAATTACGTAAAATGATTTTAGTTCCTGAAAATGCTGTACATGAAATTCAATCAAATCTTAAATCCATAGATTCACATCAGTCACGTTTAGATGAAGAAATGAATAATATCTTAAAACGCCATGATCTTAGTGTACAACAAAAGTGGAAATTATATCAACAAGCTTTGCATCGTTATTTACAGTATACATCTTCTTCTTCACATAAACCTATTACTTTACCTATCATTCAAGAAGAAGAAGAAGAAAAATTATCATCAAGTTCCAAACAAGATAGCAATACTTCTATTTTACCATTTGTATCAGACATTTTACAATCAGTACCGAAAACACTTCGTAGGAAAACAGATCTATTATTAAAACAGTTGACAAGTTCTGATAAAATTCAGTGGGATAAGTCTGGCATTGTACGTATTCAAGGAAAAACAATACCAGGTTCAAATATTATAGATTTAGTAAATGATGTTGTTCGTACAAGAAAATATTCAAGAAATCCTTTAGGTATTCATGAATTTAAAAATTTATTAGAAGATCTTAATGTTCCTAAAGAATTTATTGGTACACCTATTAGCACACCAGCATCAAAAGTAAATAGTAGTAGTAGTAGTAGTAGTAGTAGTAGACAACGTATTCGTAAAGTAAGAAAATCTACTAGTCCTGCAATAGTTGCTAATTTATTTAAACAGTGGAAAGAATATAGTATGTAAAAATGACAAAATTATCAAAAATATATTATGATTATTCAAATCCTGATTCTTTATCAAGTATACAAACATTACAACGCAAAACAAAGTTATCTAAAAAGAAAATTAAAAATTGGTTAGCTTCTCAAGATGCTTATACATTACATGCACCAGCTCGTAAAGTTTTTGAACGTAAAAAGTATTATGTTAGTGCACCAAATGAAACATTACAAATGGATTTAGCAGATATGCAAAATATTGCAAAGTATAATAATAATTATAAATATATATTATGTTGTATTGATATTTTTTCACGTTATGCATATTGTGTTCCGTTAAAAACAAAGAAAGGTCCTGAAATGGTAAAAGCAATAACAAAAATTTTTAAAAATTTCAAGTTACCCGTGTTTAACGTACAAACAGATTTAGGCGGTGAATTTTATAATCGTCATGTAAAACAATTGTTTAAAAAATATGAAATTAATCATTATAGTGTTCATTCCGAAATTAAATGCGCATTAGCAGAACGTTTTATACGTACATTAAAAGAAAGATTGTATCGTTATTTTACTGCAAAGAATACTTATCGTTATATTAATGTATTAGATCAAATTGTAAAAAATTATAATCATTCATACCATTCAAGTATTAAAATGGCACCTGCACAAGTAAATGATTCCAATGTGAATCAAGTGTGGGAAACATTATACGGAAATAAAAATAATAATAAAAAGAATATAACATGTAAATTTAATGAGGGTGATTATGTACGTGTTAGTAAGTATAAACATGTATTAGAAAAAGGATATTTACCTAAATGGTCACAAGAAATATTTATTGTTGACAAATGTATTAAGTCAGATCCTGTCACTTACAAATTAAAAGATTGGAACGGTGAAGAAATTAAAGGAATATTTTATGCACAAGAATTACAAAAAGTAATTATAAATTCAAAGAAAACATATCTCATTGAAAAAGTATTAAAACGTAAAAAAGGGTGGATGTATGTAAAATGGTTAGGATATCCATCAAGTATGAATTCGTGGATTAGATCAGATTCTATTCAGTCTGCAAAATGAATTCAAACTTTACACACGACTTTTACGTTACTCTTCCTTCAAATGCAAGTAGCAATCTTTTTGAGAATAATACTACATCATCATTTCGAGTTAAATTGGCACAGCCTATTGATTTAAGTGATGGGGAATGGGGTGTTGCATTAACACAAATTAATATTCCGTGGAGTTTTTACAATGTTGGTGAAAATGAAGAAATTATAATTACTAGTGTTATCGATGATAAAGTTGAACGCTACCATGTTCCAATAACACCGGGATATTATTCATCAATTGAATCAATTCTACAATTAATTCCTGAAAATGTTCGTATGTTACACTATTTACAAAATAAAAATCAAGTTGTTATTAAACATTCTTTAAAATTAGAAGATCAATGTATGATTGGTGTTACACCAGGTTTACAACAGATTTTTGGATTTATTAATAAAAATACGCTTGATGTTAAAAATGTTATATACACAAAAGTTAAAAATGTTGATTTAATATTAGCACGTGGAAAATTTCCATGTGATTTAGATTATAATATTCCCAATACAATTAATGTTTGCATTGATATTGTAAAACAACAACAAAATATAGGTCCATTAGTTCGAAAACTTAGTGTATATAATGTACAACACGGTCATGTAAAATCTTTTGTATTTCAGACACCACATTATGTTAAAGTTGAAAAGAAATATTTTGATACAATAGAAGTAAACTTAAAAGATGAACACGGGTTAAAATTACCATTTCGTTTTGGAACTTCAAACCTAACACTTCACTTTAAACGAAAATGATTTCTGAAAGTATTGATGATAGTTTTTACATTACATTAGTTTCAAATGCTAGTGCTGATGTATATCCTACAAATAGTCCAACACATTTTATTAATCAATTAAAAAATAATATTCGTTTATCAGAATCCGATTGGTATGTAGGATTAAGTGAAGTACATATTCCATTAACATGTTATAATGTTACCGCGGGTGAAAACGTTGTATGGTACAAATTTAAAAATGCAGAACCTATGAAAAGTAAAATTCTTGTTGGATATTATCCATCCATTCATCATTTACTAGAAGAATTAAACGCAATATCGAATTTTATAAAATTTAGTTTTTCAAATGTTGTACATGTTGAATGTGATGAACATGTAGAATCAGTTACATTGTCGCCTACATTAGCTTTACAATTAGGTTTTTCTGAAAAATCAGATCTTGTAAAAGAATCTCACGGATTTAAACAACCATACATAGATATCGGATATCCACATCAAATTTTTATTTATACAGATATTATACAATATCAATTTTTAGGTGATACAAAAGCACCATTATTACGTATAGCAACAATCTCTGATATTAAATATGGAAAAGTTCAAACAATTACATTTGAAGATATTCATTATATGCCACTTGCAAAATTTTGTTTTAACACTATTGAAATACTATTAAAAGATCATGCAGGGCGAAATTTGCCATTTCGTTCTGGGACACTGACCGTAACACTACATTTTAAACGCTCTCCGTCATCTTCTAAATAATAATAATAATAATAATAATAAAATGAGAGCAAGACGTGTTACTTATCATCGTGGGCGCGGAATACCATATTTTTCAGGACCTGTATATCAAAGGGGACATGGTATAGGTAGTTTCTTTAAAGGATTATTTCGTTTTGCTTTACCATTTCTTAAACAAGGTGCAAAAACTGTAGGACGTCAAGCATTACAAACCGGTATGCAAGTTGCGGGTGATGTATTAGAAAATCGACCATTTAAAGAATCGGTTCGTGCACGTGTAAAAGAAGCTGGTAATAGTTTAAAGACAAAAGCAATTAATAAAGTTGGACAGTTGCTAACTGGTAACGGCAAGAGACGGTCACGCAAGAGGAAAGCTCCTGCAATTGTAAAGTTTGGACCACCAACAAAACGTAAACATATACAGGACATCTTTTCATAATGGCGTTCCTAAATTCAAATAGTTTTGAATGTTGTACCAATGAATTTGATTTCTTTTCTATACCAATGACACAAACAGCTATTGAAGCAACTACAAATGCTGAATATCGTCCTATTTCTACATTAACCTCAGAAGGACCTATTGAATTTGTTATTCCGGGAGAAACAGGTGAATTTATTCATCCTGCATATCTATATCTTTATGTACGTTGTAAAATTACTAAAGCTGATGGTACAACTTTAGCTAACGATGATGTTGTCGCACCCGTAAATAATTTCTTACATTCTTTATTTAGTCAAATTGATATTTCGTTAAATGATAAATTAATTAGTTCTTCATCAGGATCTTATCCTTATCGTGCATACATTGAAACATTATTAAATTATTCTCATGATGCTTCTCAAACACATTTAGCATGTGCCATGTGGCATAAAGATACTGCAAAAAATTTTAATAAATTAGATAATACAAATGCTGGTTTTCAAAAACGTGCTAATAAGGTGAAAAATAGTAAATCTTTTGAAATGTATGGTCGTCTTCATACGGATATTGTAAGTTTAGATCGTATGCTTCCTAACAAAGTAAGTTTGCGTGTAAAACTACATCGTAGTAAAGATAATTTTTGCTTAATGTCTGCTGAAAATACAAGTTATAAAGTTGCACTTGAGGAAATTATTCTTCATGTACGACGTATTGATGTAGCTGCAGATTTAGCTATGCAATTAAATACACGAATGGGTTCGGAAACAGCCAAGTTACCTCTGACGAGAGTGGAAACAAGATCTTATACTATACCTGCACAAGTAAAGTCTTACAGCCTTGATAATCTTTTCCTGGGTAATGTTCCTAAAGGCCTGATTATTGGTTTCATCTCCAACACAGCCTTCAATGGGAAATCACATCTTAATCCCTTTGAATTTCGAAACTTTAACGTTAACAAACTGCAATTACAAGTCGGTTCAAAATCATTTCCTCCCAACCCCCTCACACCTGATTTTAATAATAATTTATACCTTCTAAGTTACTATACTTTGATTTCAGGTACTGGTATATATTATCAAAATTATTCACATACTGTTACTCTTGATGAGTATCCAAACGGATATGCTCTGTATGCATTTATTCTATCTCCAACAGGAACTTTAGACGATAACACGTGGGATGTAGTACGCGATTCCCCTGTAAATTTAAAAGTATCATTTTCAGAAACTTTAACTGAACCTGTTACATGCATTGTGTACGCACAATTCGATTCTTTAGCACAAATAGACAAAGACAGAAATATTTATACTGATAACACCTTCTAATTTATTTAGTTGAGTACAATGCGGGTTGTTGTTCACTTCTCGGCGTATCATGATAACGAAGATGAGTTTATTATAAAAGAGCTAGCCATTGTAAATCCTGACGTTCCCTTTTTTCAAAATTGGGTTTTTAAACCACCATTTCCTTTAAATAACTTATCTGAGCCAATCATAAGCACAAACAAATATCTAGGTGAGAATGTGTATGGCATTACCTGGCACGAAGGGGATGTAGAATATTCACATCTTAAGGAAATTCTTCAAACATATTGTTCAAATACTACAACCATATACACATACGGAATAAATAGAAAGTGTTTTCTTCAAGAAATTCTTCAAAGAGAAGTTACAAATTTGGAAGAAATAAACTGTCCAAAGTATACTGCATTAAGTTTTCACGTTCATCGGTGTGCACATAATAAGCATCGTTTCGGACAATATAGATGTACTGTTCATGAAGCATTACTGTATAGTGAATATGTGAAAGTGTATGATTATGTGTTACATGTGAATAACAGTGATAATTACATACCTACTACAATTAAAAATAATCTTTATCATGTATAGTGATGAATTATTAAAAGTGTTACTAACTGATAAAGTGACTGGTGCAAGTGTTACTGGAATTTACCCTATTGACAAACTTCCTGTAACGGTAAAACCTCCTGCAGCACTTGTGATTAATCTTGATACATCTGATTCTGCTGGTTCCCACTGGGTTGCAGTGTACATCAATAAGAAAAAACATGGATACTACTTTGATAGTCTTGCTACGGACATTCCCAAGGAAATAAAAAACTTTTTGTCGAAAAATACTAAAATGTACTTTACAAATATTCAACAATATCAACATGATAATTCTGTGTTATGTGGTTATTTTGTCTTATATTTTCTGCATCATATTATTCGCACTCAATCATTTGAAAAGTGTTTAAAATTGTTTAACAAGAAAATTTTGAAAAAGAATGATGCTATTGTTTATAAACATGTAAACAAATTTTTAAAAAGAAAACACAAATAATTTTTTTTTTATTTTTTTTATTATTTTTTTTTAATTTACATTTTTAATTTACAATAAATTTTTAAACTTACACCCATGCATTTTATTTACAATTCCTCATTACAATCTTGATAATGCATTAGTTAATGCTGTTGATCTTTCATATTTCCACCAATAATTCAACTGTTGTGCATTACGATATGCACATCCTGATTTCTTTACAATACTTGTGTGAAAAGAACAATATTCATTAAATGTATTTCCACATAATTCATTTAATGAAGGACAATGTTTTGTTTCTAAATCAATGACATTATCTAATGCAAATATTCTTTTAATCCAAAGAGATTTCTCTAAACCTTTACAATAAAAGGTTGAATTCTTTACACATAATTGATATACAAGGTTTCGTATGCATGATACAGTATATCCAGTTTTGCTATTCCATTTCAATCCATGCAAATTTAATGTTAGCCAGTCAATTTGTTTTTGACATCCTAGTGATAATAAATTATATTCAACTGGTGATTTTACCAAGCAATGGAAATTTACTGTATCATTGCATGCAGTTAAACAAAACTCACGAATAATAAATTCGTTATCAGACATTTTAAAACCTTGAATATCGATAATATATTGATTTACACATGGTGAAATTTCATTTGTATGAAAAATAAAAAACGGAATTATCTGTCCAACAAATTCTGTATTTTGTAAAAGATCACAAGTTTTATGCATAAAGCATCGAAATGAGATTTCACTATGTTCTTGTTCAAACACTTCAAAGAGTTCACTAAGAGTTTTGTCAAGAGATAAATACTTCACTGCAAATGATCCAGTATTATGAAAATGTCTACATTCATGAGGAAGATGTAACTTGCATTCCACACATTCCATTGGATTATTGTTGTGTAAGTATACTTTTATAGTTTTTAATACACAGTTCACATTAATGTTTTCACCATTACATAACACACATGAGACACTAGCACTATTCGAATACATTTTTTCAATCTGAAATATTCGCTTTCCGTTTGTCTTTTCTTATGAAGATCTCTAGTAATTCCGGTAAATAGTCTGTATCACTTAATAATTCCACATAGGCGTCATAAAATTTTTCTCTTGTTAATAGTCCGATAATATGCGTGTTTGCGTACAAATAAAACACATCATCTTCAACACTAGGACTTGCTATAATACTCCAAGCACGGATTTCCAATAATTCTGGACGCGTCGTCATACAATCATGATCAAAATCATGATTAGATCCTGTCGTACATCCCTCACATATTAGTGTTTCATTAAAATTCCATTTTTCAATAGCCTTCTTTATACATTCGCGATCCACTTTTTCACTATTACAACAACAATCTAAAGCCCAAAATCGTGATGTTCTTGATAATACAATTGGAGATGATGGCGGTGTTGATGAAACTGTTAGCGCTGGTGAATCTAATGCATCAAAATCAAATTCTTCATCTGACGATGATTCGTATATTTCTGTTTCAGCATCAGATATTGCTTCAATATTGCTATTGCAAAGATCCTTCTTCTCATACGACTGCATGATGTATCTTTATATATTTTGTCTCTTATAACCTGTATTTAAAGTATTTTCATAACCGCAAGGTAATCACGTGTTCGGCATTCCCAACATTAAAGTTATTTTTATTAGTTTGTCCCCAATTTGTGATGTTTATCTCCCACGTTTGCAATCTTCCTTTTGTTCACCTACCGCGGCGCCAAAGTTATTTCTATCAGTCTTACCCAACCGGGTTTCCAAAAGCGCGCGAAAAGTTCAGTTCATGTCTTAAGTTCATCAGCAACAGACGTACGGAATCCACGCTCTGTATATGTACCATCATAGTGTATCATACCGTACACGAAGTTTTACCAAGCTCACAACATAGTTGCTTTTAGGAGTATGCTATGCATACGAACCAACAAATTAAAAAAGTCACGTATGAATAAATATTTCCCTCCCATCATACAGTATTCAGCTCCAATAATAAGGGTCCCGGGTTCAATCCCAGTGCGTATCACACATTATAAGTGTTCTTACCTTCTAATAAAATGGTTTCCTCCCACTTTATGAGATTTCATAGAAATCGAACCGTTAAATATATTATTCTATCACATATTGTTCAACATGTTATACATGTGAACGAATAAAATATTCTCTCAAAATGACGTATCAACAGATTTAATTCAAATTTCCATTATTTTTAAAAATACCCAGTATAAAGTCTCTAAAAAGAGGACACGACCTTTTACATGTCAGCACAACTAAAAACAGAAATATAACAACTTTCCAATACACGTAAACAGGTCAACAAACCCTAATAACCTAACCCAACCCGATGCCAACACAGCATAGTACTTTCTATATTAATTATAGTACCTAACGGTACCTGTAGAATACTTTGTCTGCCACTACTTTCCTGTAGTATATTGTTATGGAGCACCACGCGCAACTGATAACCAAAATTACTTATTTCTTGGAAGATGGTCAGTCTGGGTGACGGATGGTTAATTACAAGGTGATTAAGAGAGAGTCCTCTGTACTTCCTTTTCTTTAAGTACTTCTGGCTTAGTCGATCTAATTGTTATTTTTATTTTCTTGTGACGAAATAACTATGCACCAAATTTACATGAAAATAATTAATAGAATAACACGTATCTAAAATTTGACAGGTGGAAGAATTTCCAAAAACAGGCTGTTGTGTGTTTGTTGAAAGAATTTTCTCATTTCCTGCCCCATAAACCTGCCTCTTATCTTTAGTCTGGTGAAAGACATTAGTCTAAACATAGATCTATATTTGAAATATCACTTTTTTTCTGCCACTTCAAACTATGAATAATTTAACTACCTTATGACGTTTTTCTGTTATCTGGATTTAAAATGTACTACTTTTGTATTTTTATGCAACGTGTGGTTACTTCAAGTTACCTGATCTCAAAATGTTTGATCTCGGCAAACGATCATATTCATATACAATGACAGTGCGATAAATGGATATCCCTTTCAGTAAAAGAGTGAATAATTGCCGGTACTAAATAGCGACCGAACATCTTTCTTCACTCAAACATCTCCAATTTGACTTACATTTTGGTTATTCTCTTTGAGTTATTTAGAGAAAATTAAAAATGAAATGAAATCTTTCAGTTTTAGGTCCCACGATTATGTCGGCTAGGCAAAAGGAGAGTTGAGTTGAGTTGATTTTAGTTTAGCGTCCCTTTCAGCAGCGAGGCTATATGAGACGTGGACCTACTGATTAACGTGGAATCCGAACCACATGAGCTCCCGCCGGGAATCGAACCCGGATCTCCCACGCCAAAGGCGCGTACGCTAACCGCTTAGCCACGAGGGAGCTCTAGGCAAAAGGAGACTGTAATGATGAGATAAGAATGCAATGTTGGAATGAATAAAGTGGGAGGAAGCGGGAGGACCCCGGAGAAACCCATACGCATGATGTTTGTCCTCCACAACGCCCACTTGGCGCGAGCTGGGATCGAACTAGGAACCCCATGTACCAGAGGTGAATGCTCTACCACTGAGCCACCGTGCTTCATTGTTATTTAAAATAATATTCTACGTCTGTGACAGAACGCATTGATTAAAACTACATTAGAAAGTTGTTGCTTAATATCACCAATGTTTATAACTACTTATTAACATTACTGTTTTTGAAATCTTTTGAGGACGTGGTTTGTCTCTTTGGAACTTGCGTATCAAATGTTTCAACATTCTTTTTTTAACGCTTTCAAACTTCGAAAGTTCCAATACTCTTTTGACATCCATTTTCTTGCATGAAGTATTAAACTATATGCCATTATGGAATCTCTGAACTACCTGAAAAGAAAAAAAGATTAAACAAATATAGTTAAAAATTCAGTATAACATAAATACGAAGCGCATCCAGAAAGTAAGTTTCCCACGCGTCCCATAGCTAGGAAACGGTATGTTGCGCGAAGCGACTACGTGTACGTGAGAGAGGAAGGCCCTAGCATGGCACATGCACTAGCGGAACTTCCCTAGTGCTCTCAGTAGCGTCGTGGTAGTGGTTGAAGATGGACGTTCCTATTCCAGCTCCCGCCGCGTGTGAAGTGCGAGCAGTGATAAAAGTTTTTGAATGCACAGGACATAGCACCAATCGAAATCCATCGTTATATGTGCCAGGTCCATGGGCCTAACGGCGTGAGCAAGCAGTTCCTGCAGATTTTCCGCTCCTTATTGCACACCACTGTCACGGAGTGCCTGTTGATCAAGAAGTTTTGTGTTGAAGCAACTGACCCTAGAGCACAAAGCAATCCTCACAGGGTCAGCATTGACATTTTTGCAACGATACAGCTGACGATGGATTTCAATCGGTGCTATGCCCTGTGCATTCAAAAACTTTATCCCTGCTCGCACTTCACACGCGGCGGGAGCTGGAATATTAACGTCCATCTTCAACCACTGCCACAATGCTACTGAGAGCACTAGGGAAGTTCCACTAGTGCATGTGCCATGCTAGGACCTTACTCTCTCACATACACGTAGTCGCTTCGCGCAACATACCGTTTCCTAGCTATGGGACGCGTGGGAAACTTACTTTCTGGATGCGCCTTGTACTATAGTTATAAAATGAACACTGTTATTATAGTGTAACTAACGCAAACCTTATTCCACCTACTGTCCATCTATTTTTGATTCACTCTATATTTGGTTTTTCAATTCTAAGACTCCATGACTATCATCATCACAAGTTTTCTACTATTAGTGGAACACCACTTGTCTCAAATTCAGAAACTCAAATGTACAGTCTTGTTCAAAAAATCTGACTGTCCACCTATCTGAAAAGCCCTGCGATTTTACCTGCATTTAGAATTAAATTGAACAAATGTGAATTTCCTTTAGATAATTGAGATCTCCATTTAGAATCGAAGTATTAAAATTTCTTAGATATACTTGCAGTTGCCAGAGTATAGCCATCTAAAGTAAGGTAGGTGGCCAAGATTTGTTGGACAAGACTGTACAGTGCTAGAACCCTCAGATAATCTTTTGCCCTTAATGTAGATTTTTTTTATTTGCTTTAATGCTGTCTTATCAATTGTAGCCTTTTCCCCATTCTTCTTTTGCCTTACATCAGACAGATACAAATTCGAACAGGGGTGGACCAATCCATATGCGACTTAATGGTATCGAGGGCCATAAGGAAATGTATAACGTTTCCACAAGAATTGGATGATCCGGACAATTTCGTTAATATCATAGTTTTGTTCTTTAGAAACCAGATACTGACCACATGAGTTTTTCTTCAGATAACTTTAATTATTTTATTATTTTGTCTTCACGAAGCTGACCTTGCAAATCATCAAAACTCGAATGTTTTGAAATATAATACCTTTTAATATTATACTCCTTCATTGCTGCTGAACTTCCTTGACAAATAAGACAAAGTGACGTACACGTATGTTTCTTATTAACGGAAAAGTAATCGCGAGTTTATTTTTTATACATAGGGTGTTTCTAAACAATACCGACAATGTTTGGGAGGTGATACCTGACACCAAGATAAGACAAAAAGTATAAACCAACCTGGGTGCACAAATGCTTCCTTTCAGAGTTATAGGCTGCAGAAAACATGAGAAACTGAAGTTTAATGGTCCATAGATCTAAAACTATGCGATTTACTGCAGTCGGGTCAAGATTTCACTTAGGAACTAATATGTGCGCTACCCAAATATCTATGTTTCAGAATCCCAAGGTACTAACGCAACAATTTTCACAGAGCCAGTTTGGCTACAGGCATATAATTTGAAGTACTCACCAACTACCTCTGTAAGAATTGTTACGGAAGTACCGTAGGATTCTGGAACATGGATATTTGGACAGGGTACATACTAGTTCCTAAGTAAAGTCTTGGCCCGACTACGGTAGGTCTCATAGTGTTGGAGCTATGAACCTTCAAAGTTATTTATTTTTTTTCATGTTTTCGGCAGCCTGTAACTGCAAAAGGTCCCAGCTTGGTGCCCCGGCATTTGTGCACCCAGGTTGGTTTATACTTTTCATCTTATCTTGGAGTCAGGAATCACCTCCCAAACGTTGCGGTGTTGTTTTGAAACGCCCTGTATATAAAGCGATCTTCAGTGCCTACTTTCCCTGTTTTCTGTCGATTACATTATAACTGAGGAGCTAATAAGATTATACTATACCACACAATACACTTCACGATATTACACAAGGAAGTAACAGACAACAGTAAGCAGAGACGCTTATACACATTAGGAAGAGGAACTAGAGAACTAAAATCACCTTGAGCTCCGAACTGGGCTCGTGAGTTTTAGTAATGACAAGGCTTTTACGACAAATTCAAGGGCGAGAGGGTATGGGTAAAGAGAAATATTTTATTCTATTGTTGTTTTCTAAGTAGTATGAAGTCGCGAGATATAAATTTCACACAGCGATTGAGGATTGGAAGATTTGTGAATTCAGTTTAACAAGTTACATAAGAAATACATTTTCAATAACGGGTTACATGGGTCGGATGAAAGAGTTCAGCGGGCCGGGACCGCCCGGGAACCGGCTGCCTTACACTACCTTCTGTCATATCCCTCATAATAGCTATATTTTTCTCAAATTATACTTTAATCATTTTTTTCCTCTCTCTCTCTCTTTTCGTTTAGTCCAATACTGCTTTTTCTCTATCATTACTAACACTCCCTTATTTGTTTCCCGTTCGATCCGGATATTTTTCCCCATCTTTTTTCACACAAATATTTCAAATTCATATGGCCACTTTCCATCGTTTGTTTGTAGTGTTTTGTTTTCGTTCCGTATAATGCTTTGTATGAATCGTTTTCGTAAATCCTTATCTAGTGCTCACAAAAATATTTCCTTCGCCAAGACCTCTTTCATCTTTTTCGCCCTTGCTTTTATTTCCGGTATACATTTTTGAATTCATTAATATTACTACCTAGATACTGGAAACTAGTAGGATGTTCTGTTTTTCTTTCATTTTTATACTGACCACACTCCCCATTCACAATTGCTTTCACCTTTTAAATTTTTAGTTTCATCTAGTCAATTGAAAATGCATTTATATTTTCCCTGTAGTATGGCTGCATTTTTAAATTTAAAATGATGTCCAGTTAACAATACAGAGGGGAAAAAAGACTAGATACCACCTTATTTGTATGACTTCACACGTGCATTGGATATCATTTGGCATAAAAGACTGATCTTTAAATTTACATACATGAATTTACTAACTACTATAGAGGTTGATTCATTGCCGAATTTGAATGTATCACTTACCTAGTAAATGCTGTGTTTCCACTACCGGTTGTGTTCGATCTGTAGACCACCTCTACTGTTGCCCAGTATCGGAGTTTCCATGGCAGGAGACTGCGTTGCAGCTGGACATAGCTATTATATTCCACTCCTCTTTACAGGCTTTCCACAGGGCGGAGACGGACTCGATGATGGGATAGGTGTCATTCCTCCCATTTCCTTCATTTAGCCATTTCGTTCATTATCAACATCACCGTCTTCCATAGTTTCGGAGCATAATCGTGAGGCGTTAAACTAAAATAGGAGCTAATAAAACTCCAACTGACCAAAGTAGGATATATATTTTTAGAGTGTATATAGATGTGTTACAGTTTCGGCTATGTACCATAGCCTTCCTCAGACACATTATAGGCTATGTTATATAGCCAAAACTGCAACACACACACACACACACACACACACATATATATTGCAAGAGTCACTTTATGCCTCTTGCTTGTATATATTTAAAATTTTAATATCGTATATATTATTAGTATTATTATATGTTTAATTATGTTAATATAAGACGGGGATCCCAGGCCTGGGTAGCATTTAATTCATATATTCTGATTAGTCTGTAAGAATTATTATCAATATTATTATTGTATATATGTTTGTATATTCCAT
Source organism: Thermobia domestica (assembly GCF_964235325.1). Classification (NCBI taxonomy): domain Eukaryota; kingdom Metazoa; phylum Arthropoda; class Insecta; order Zygentoma; family Lepismatidae; genus Thermobia; species Thermobia domestica. Next base: position 127,278,734 of record NC_137464.1, read on the forward strand.
GTTTCTTTCTTTTTTTTTTTTTTTTTTTTTTTTTTTTTTTTTTTTTTTTTTTAGAGATTCTTAAAATTATTGACAAAAATCTTTCTTTCCTATTGCTAGTTTTAGAAACCAGTTTATTTCTGGATTTAGCCAGCCAGCTTTTCGAGAGGGGGGAGACCGCTTTCTCTTGGAGTATCAATGGATTGTTTGTACGGGAGGTCAAAGCGTCCCTTTTCGGTAGTTCCCTATAAATACGAGGATGAGCTGTCCTCCTCATCTTCATTTTTGGCTAGACTTTACGTTGGACGCCTCGAAGATCACTTTTTCAGCTTTATGCTGGCTTTTTTTGCCTTAGTGATGGCATTATAGGTTATGATAGGTTCCTTAGAAGTTTAGCACTTTTTGAGACTCAGATGAGTGATTCTGAGACAGGAAGTTTTTCAGCTCTTCAAATGAGAGGCTGTATTCCTGGGTAAGATAGGTTTAGTAGGGTAGTCCCTGGTTAGGAATTTCTTTCTTTTCTGAATTATAAGGATTTAGTTAGAAGTTATTAAGTTATTATATGTGGTTTTAATCCTACTCCTATTTTGGAAATTGGATTTTTTATTAGTTTTTTCTGAGGCTTTGTAAGCTCTCAGTTAATTTTGGTTTCTACTTGAGGGCCAGCAGCAGGGCAAATTAGTATTTACGGATCCTATGGTTTTGGGTTCGATTCCCCTTATGAAGGCAGGTGTCGTGATCGGCCTGCTGGATAGAGTTTATAGGTCTTACTCTTAAACGATAGAGATTATGGGCCTATATCGTTTTGTTAAACATTCAACAATTTACCTTGTTCCGAAGAGAGGGACATAATTATTTCCTACTTGAGGAAATATTGCCTTACCTTTAACCTTACCCACTCCTTGTAATCTGATTAGATTAGAATCCTTTATTTAGTAGTACTGCCTCTGACAGGTTTTACTACGAGTAGGTGTTAGGCCAGGTTTCTGAACGAGTGCCGAAGGAACCTTTGAAAATTAAGGGCTCACTGGAAGGCGTGTAAGTGAATGCAAAGAAGGTGAGTCCACAGGCCCAAAGTTTTAGAGAAATTCTAGTTGAATTAAGGTTTCATTTAACGTTCTTAAAGAGATAGCAGAGTAGGAGCTATATCTCGAATACGGGCTATAGTTTGTAATATAGTTTCCGAGAGCCAACTTGTGGACTCGATAACTTTTTTTGAAAATTAGATTGATTCAAAATTAAGCCCAAAGATTTTTCTTTTATAAATAAAGCATAGAGAGGAAAGAATATAAGGCTTTTATTAACAGGATATGTTCCCGTATGTAATTTTCATTAGATCAAATTTTATACCCCTAGACACAGCCAGAAACTGATATCCTCTGGGTTAATAGGATATTAGCATTTGTATAATATCTTCATTATACACCTTTTAAATATATGCAAGGGATTTGGAGCAGTTGCTCTTGATTTTGAATTGATTAATTGAGATTGTTTGTAAGGCGGGTTGCCTAACATAATTGCCATCTCCCGAGCGAGGTACGGTCAGTAATTATTATTATTTTAATACCCTGTTATATTTTTATATTTTTATTTTTTTTCTTGCAATATATATATAGGGTTGAGAAAAAGTCCCGGAACGGTCCAATATCTCGCGAAGTATAAAGAACACGCGTTAAATAGTTTTGAAAAAGCTATCCAATGATACCAAACACAACCCCCTATCCCCATCCCCTTCAGGGATACGGGGTTAACTTTAAAATTTTAAATGGAAACCCCAATTTTTTATTGCATATTTGAATTCTCTAAAAAAAGTGACTGTGATTCGATTTCCAGAGGGTGCGCGGTGGCTCAATGGTAGAGCGTTCACCCCCGGTGCTTGAGGTCCCTGGTTCGATCCCAGCTTGCGCCGTGTGGACTTTGTGGTAGACAAACACCGTGCTATGGGTTTTCTCGGGGTTCTCCCGTTTCCTCCCACTTTCTTCATTCCACCATTTCACTCATCTCTCATCATCACCGTCCCCTTTAGCCTAACCGGCATAAACGTGGGACGTAAAACTTAAAGATTTCATTTCATTTCATTTTTCGATTTCCAGAGGAATAATATTCGGATCCGATGCCAAACTGTACATGCAGCTTTGGGTGCTACGAAAAATACATAAAGCTCGAACATTTGGAAATATTTAACGCTTCTGCAAACCTTTTGGAACCTTTTAAACATAGATATCGTTTTCCATCTTATATTAAAAACATTATTCTAATAGAGTTGATAAAAGTACATTTCTTGTAAATATATATTCGCGTACTTACAATAACAGATTTATTGATAAATAATTGAAATGTAATGCTCTTTCAAGAAGATATGGGTAAATGCTTAAGGTACTGTTTGGGATTTTTAAAATTATTATTTAAACCTTATTTGTTATTTCGATTTATTTCGGGTAGCTAACCAAGACTGCACAATGTACTATTACGTAATATATTTTTTAAATGAGATTACAATTTAAAGCACAAAAGTTATAATATCAAATAAGTGCAACAAACTAAATATAGATCAAACAGTGTCTCAAAATAATAGAAAACCGATTCGTATTACAATTATATTAAGCTGTATATATTGATTCACAACGTGAATGTAGTGAACTTATATTTATGTCATTGTCATGTATATGTTTCGTGGGGTCGATATAGTACATCATTTCCTGCTGCTATGTTTCGTAAAACCTTGTTAAGTAAATCGTTTTCTACGTCATTCTCTTCCTTTTATTACTGTTTGCTTTCATTGCGAAACTCAACTGCTTACTCCACTTGTTTTGTGGAGGTTTGTGAAAGACGAACACTCGATTCACCCTCAATAAAGGCAAGAGATAGAAATAGTGCACCTTTTTATAGTATTTACCTAGCACGCTATCAGAATTATATGTATTATCAGCATGTAATATGTGTGTTATTCTTCGAATGCTGTAAAACAGAATAAGAGAAGGTAAGAAGATATTGTTGTTTGGGCGATAGTTTATATGGATAACTAGTGTTTATATCTCCTAGTGATACTTTTTATACAGTTACACTTATAGTGAAATGTAGATATGATACATTATACGTGGGTCTATAATGCTCTTTACTAAGAATTTCATGTTCGATATCAATTATGTGAGCGCCTTATATTATTCGTGTTTTTCTTTTCGTGGTTTGGTTCTTGGTGGATAAAATGTATAATTAATTGATAAATACATACATAATAAACATTATACCCCATGTCTAGTGTGAGTTGTCTAGTTGTATTATGAACATTTATGAATCTACAAATATTGTATAACTGATTTAATGTTTCCATGTGTATATGTTAGGAAATCGATTTAGTTGACGGAAATTGTCTATTAAATAGGAATTAGCTTTGAGTTAGAAGAACACAAGGAAATATCGAAATGTTTGCTTAAAAATAAATATATATGAGATTCGGGTTAATGTTACGAATTAGAAGCTGTCGCAAGAGTATAATCAGCGATATAATTGCATTTTATTGATAATTACAATAATTGTGAAATAACACGTTACTTATAGTCCGGGTGCCAAGACCGAAAACCTTTTTTTTTTTGGGGGGGGGTATGGCAAAGATTTTATGATTGAATTTGATAGTTTAGTATGTATGGATTTCGAAACTGCTTGATGCCACTTTGTTACCCTTGGGCAAACTTAAATATTCAAGATGGCGTCCAATATGGCGGATCAAATATTCATATTGTAAATGTAAAGGAATTTCTCTAAATAAGGTGTCATTTTCTGTTTTTCGGGTCGAGAAATTCCAATATGAAGTCCACTTCTTAAACGTGACAACAGAAATCTAAATATTCAAGATGGCGTTAAGTATGGCGGATTAAATATGTATATTGTAAATGTAAAGCGACTTCTGTAAACAAGATGCCCTTTTCTATGTTTTCTGGATCCATGATTCAAAACTGAAGTCCACTTCTTAAACGAAACTACAGAAATATAAATATTCAAGATGGCGTCCAATATGGCGGATCAAATATGCAAATTGTAAATGTAAAGCGATTTCTGTAAACAAGATGTCATTTTCTATGTTTCTCAGGTCGAGGAATTTAGAAGTGAAGTCCATTTCTTAAACGCAGCTACAGAAATCTAAATATTTAAGATGGCGTCCAATATGGCGGATCAAATATGCACATTGTAAATGTAAAGCGATTTCTGTAAACAAGGTGTACTTTCCTGTGTTTTCTGGGTCGAGGAGTTCAAAAAAATGAAGTCCATTTATTAAATGAAGCTACAGAAATCTAAATATTCAAGATGGCGTCCAATATGGCATATTGTAAAATGCGCATATTGTAAATGTAAAGCGATTTCTTTAAACAAGGTGTCATTTTCTATGTTTTTAGAGTCGAGAATTAAAAATGAAATCTATTCAATGTTAAAATGTAACTTCATTTTCCAAATATTTCTTAAGTACCGTAAGACGGGCTTACTTGGCACATCAGGGATTACTTTGCACAAAATATGGATAGTTTCACAGCCCTCTGTCGGCAAAACCATGAACAATAAAGAGGAAGTTTCAACTGCCACCGTAAGATAGAACATCTAACTGTCTTTTGGCTATAATGTTGGCGGTTAACATCAGTTCTAATTACCGGGAGGGTTCGTTGTTGTAGAGATATGAAAAGCAGTTACTGTAAAGGCCGCCAAAATTTGAAAGATATCACTTACAAGAATTTCCGTCAATGTCAAGTCAGTTTCGTAGAATACTATTGTGTATAATGGCACTTTGATGCAATAGTTGAAATTGAAATATGAAACGTTTTAAAGTCATAAAAAGAGTAAAACTGGGAGAAGGCGGTTTCAGCCTCTACTCGGGGTTACTTTGCACCGGTCCAAAATACCCCTTAGATAGGAAATTATTACTACTGGAACCTCCTGCATTCTAAATGTAGGTAAATTTCCTATTTAGGTAGATGCCGGAATGAATTTCTTGTTGGCAAATAAGTTATGAACAGTGGCGGATCCAGAAAAGTAGTTTTAGAGAGTCTTTACTCACAAAGGCTTCGTTTTTTTTATTTTTTTTATTTTTTTTTTTTTTTTAAGAAATCACTAGACTTCTGGAAGGCTTGCAGCTTCTACGCATAAGAATGACTAACATTAGATTTTTTCAATAAGAAATCATGCAATTTGGGAACTTCAGCCTGAAAACACCAAACCCCGTAGATCTTCTACTGATTACGGTTGGGAGATATTCTTGGTCATAAGGAATAACAAGACAAATCCGTTCACTGGGATTTTTTTTTTCTGTTCCTGAGCTAGCATTTTTGTGGGACATATACTAAACTATTAGACTGTGGTTCCTGTGCCGGTACCAGAAAATACTTTTTTTTTTTTTTTTTTTTTTTTACAAATATCGATAATTCTAACTAAGTACTGATACCAGTACCATCATTCTAATATCAATATTTGTAGACAGCATGCAGCTTTGTGTAGAAAGTAAAATGTGTAAATACTGAAGGGAAAATATTGCACAGAAACGTTATGTTCGTATGTTGAATATAGGGTGAACATACTTTTTTGTATGTCGTGCAAAGTAACCCCACTTTGCACCAAAGTTTATATTTCAATAACTATGGTCATACTGAATGTTTACTAATGAACTTGCACTAATATTTTCCATATATGTTTAAAATACAGTGCTCTAAATCATTACGTTTGTAAGTTACATGCGATTTTCTTTAAATTGCTTAAATCTTGTGCAAAGTAACTCCGTCTTACGGTATTTCTTTTTAATGAATAATTTTAGAGTAGTCATGTAACAGTAAAGAAAAGCTGTAATTTGTAACTTGAATATTATTCTATTCTTCTATCTCATCAGCTATATTTTTAACATGTCCTGAACAATAACTAATTAATCATATGTCATTAGACTACTCAATATAAAATATGAAGATATGAACTCACATATCATTATTGTTCTTTATTAATACAATTTCTTCATTTCTAGCACCTGAAAACAGAAGATGACATCTTATTTATGGATATTACTTTATATTTAAATATGTATATTTGATCCCCCCTGTTGGACGCCATCTTGAATATTTAAATTTCTGTAGCTTTGCTTGAGAGACGGACTTCATTTTTGAGTTCCTCGACCCGAAAAACATAGAAAACAACACCTTATTTACAGAAATTGCTTTACATTTACAATATGCATATTTGATCCGCCATATTGAACGCCATCTTGAATATTTAAGTTTGCCCAAAGGTGACAAAGTGGCATCAAGCGGTTTCGAAATCCACACATACTAAACTATCACATTCAATCATAAAACCTTTGCCATACCACAAACAAAGGTTACCCGTATTTTTTTTCCGTTTGGCACACGGACTATTAATGTTGGAGCAATACAGAATGATGGGCCTTTGTGCCGCAGAGTAGGTATATTTTAAGCCTTAGGTTAGCTTAGGGTAGGCTAATTTAGTTCATGTTACTTTAGTTTAGGTTTGGATTAATTTAGTTTATTTTCGGTTAGGTTCAATATTCCTGGACTTATTCTGCGACACTTAACCTGAATTATGTATTAGTAGTAGTGGATAAATAGAAACAGTTATTATAGTAGGTACTGTGAAATAAGAAAGGAAATAGTAGCAATATGTCCATGTCATTAATTAAGTTGATGCCAAGTAATTATTAGCTGAAACTTTCAGCTAGTCAAGTCGACAATACATTCAAGTCATTTATGCTCAATTAAGCGTCATAGAGCTATTTATATTTTGGAAGCAACGTACGTTAATATATACTGGATTAGGGCTAATACTATATCCTCTGTTTCGAATAAAGATTGTTGAGTTGGCATTCTGGGAACTACTAAATAACCTTGAGTTTCTTATCAACGAATGGAGAAATGCAGAAAGCAAAGAATCTTCTTTAAGCATTTGAATTACAAGTCAAAGAAAGATACCGGTACTACGGTACATACTCCACGTTTTCGTTTAATATGTGCAAATTAGTAATATTTTTATGGAAATAAGTACAAATAACTACTCTGTATAAAAAATCAATTTTTCATTTAATTTCATTAATAAATAGAGTGATTGTAGCTAAGTTATTTGAGTAATATACGAGAAAATGAATAAGAATAAGATGAAGAATGACATGCCTTTGTAATTTGCTCCACCCTGTATTAGTCATTCTTAATTACTTTAGAAACTCTTTGCATCTCATATCGTTAGTGTTTGAAGGGAAAATCTTCCTCACTACACGACACAATTTAAAGCGTTGTTGTCCCGCGTAACGTAGTCTCTAAAACTCACGCCTTCTGTGCGAACGATCCCGGATTCGATTCCTGTTGGGGACACTCGTATGAAAAAGTGGCAAAGTGTTTTCAGGCCAGCTATCCTGAGTGAAGTTTTATTGGATTTTCCTCATTGGCACCAGGCAAATACCGTAATGGTACCTCACATAATGGTCCCAGGTCGGTTTATTTCTTTCCCGTTCCTTTCTTCCTCCCCGATTCCCGGGCAAAGTGATTGCCGAGAGATACTATCCCTCATACGTGACAAGCTAATATAGCAATAAGTGTCGAAAGCCCAGAAATCTAACTCTTAACCTAACCTGACAAGTTAAAATTTTGTATAAAGTAATAACGTTTCCATGCCTTCTGAGCTGGAAAGCTGATTGACAATGAAAAACACAATGGAGAAAGCATCGGTAGAGTAATAAAATGAGAGACGATGAAAACTCGCGAGAGGGTTCATTCAATATACGATATTCTTCTCATTCGTCGCCTGCCGTGGCTTTTGCCCAGAATAATTTTATACTTGTGGCTATTCCTTGAAAGTTACGAGGCCGAGTTTAAAGTCGGAGAACTCTTTGAATCTAACAAAAGCAAAACAGAAGAGATGAACAAACTCGAAAAAGTTTTCGAAATTGCTTTTCCTTCTCAATTGAAACAAAACGACACACCATAATCGACAAAATTATATATATAAAGATGTATATAATATCGGTGTAACGTGGGTTCCTGTCACCACGGCATGGCGCGTCCTTAGGTTGTGGATCGAGTAGAAGGCCTCTAGATATAGAGGTTAGCTGCGAATATACTGAATAAACAGTCACGGACAGACGACTAGGAGTGGTCCTCCAGCTTGGGAGTTTGAGTAAGACTAACAACCTCATCCTGAAAAAAAAAAAAAAAAAAAAAAAACTTTGTTCAGAAACACTCACAAAAGCCTCGGACAAGAACTGATAACTTGGCACGACCTCAGCAAAAGAAAATATACATGAGATTTGGAACATGGAATATTAGAAGTCTTCATAGGGCAGGCGCGTTAAAATCCGTAACGAGTGAGTTAGAGAAATACAGGATGAACCTAGTAGGAGTTCAGGAAGTTAGGTGGGAAGGAAATGGATCTGTGAATTCCGGAAATTTTACGTTCTTTTACGGGGAAGGAAATAAAAATCATCAATTAGGAACAGGGTTTTCGTTCACAAACGAATATTACCAGCAATTAAGCGGGTCGAATTTGTTACTGACAGACTTTCTTTTATTACTCTTAAGGATTGGTGGTGTGATATTATTGTTTTAAATGTACATTCTCCAACAGAAGATAAGGATGGCGAGATAAAAGTTTTTATGAAGAAGTGGAACAAATATTTGACCAACTCCCGCAATACCATATGAAAATTCTATTAGGGGATTTCAATGCGAACGAGAGAATATTTTCAAACCGATTATGGGGAACGAAATTCTGCATAAGGAAAGTAATGACAACGGTGTTAGACTCTTGAACTTTGCAACATCCATAAACCTAATCTTGAAGAATACAAAATTCCCACATCGCGACGTTCATACACTTGGACCTCACCAGACGGAAAAACACATAATAAAATTGATTACGTTTTAGTAGATAGAACAAGGCAATCTAGCATAATTGATATCCGGTCGTTTAGAGGGGCTGATTGTGACACTGATCACTAACTGGTAGCAGCGATAATAAAGAGAGATTATCGTTGAATAAAGGAAATATTCAATGTCCGAAGACAGAGATATTTAATTTAAAGAAATTAGAAAAGAGCCAGGTTAGAGAGAAATACCAGATTGAAGGTTCGAATAGATTCTAGGTTTGAAAAGATTTGGAATGCACTAGTGTGGAGGATACTTGGATTAAAATTAGAGATAGCATTAAAATTTCAGCAAAAGAAAAATTGGGACACGCGGAAATACGTAGGAACAAACCATGGTTCGACCAGGAATGCATTAAACTAGCAAGAAAGAAAAAACATGCAAAATTACGTTGACTACAAAATCCGAATGAAATAACTACACAAAATTTCGCAGACATCAGGAGGGAAACTTCCAAAACTTTTAGAACAAAGAAACGGGATTTTTTGAAAGCTAAAATTAAGGAACTTGAAGATAATAAAAACAATAAAAACAATAGGGAAATGTACTGTTTAAGGGGATTAACGAATTTAAGAAAGGCTATCAACCTCGTGTTTATATATTAAAGAAAGCTGACTAGACAGTTCTCACTCATACGGATAGCATCTTAAATAGATGGAAAGATTTCTTTGACGATTTGCTTAACACGCAGCCAAAAACTAATGTGAGTGGAGAAAAGGAGATATACACCGCAGAACCGTATATTCCAGAACCAACCGAATAGAAGTAGAAACCGCTATAAAGAAATTAAAGAAACACAAATCTCCGGGTGTAGACGAAATTCCGTTAATTTTAGCTGGAGGCGAAAAATTGTGGAACAAGATACACAAACTCATTCTCCTTATCTTGAACAAGAAAGAATTGCAACAAGAGTGGAAAGAGTCAACCATTGTCCCAATTCACAAGAAAGGCGACAAAACTGACTGTAATAATTATCGAGGCATTTCTCTTCTGTCAACATCCTATAAAATCCTTTCAAATATTCTATTAGCAAGATTGACCCCATACGCAAATGAAATTATTAGAGATTATCAGTGCGGATTTAGACGAAATCATTCAACTATCGACCAAATAATTACCATTCGACAAATACTCGAAAAGAAGTGGGAAACAATACCCCGGTAGATCAACTATTTATTAATTTTAGAAAGGCCTACGACTCGGTCAGGAGAGAAACATTGTACAACATACTTACAGAACTTGGAATACCGGGAAAGCTAATTAGATTAATTAAGATATGTTTAAGTGAATCCCAAAGTAAAGTCCAGGTAGGAACATTTTTGTCCACGAGCTTTCACGTCGAAAATGGCCTGAAACAATGAGATGCGTTGTCGCCATTTTTATTTAACTTCGTTCTGGAATACGCTATAAGGAAAATCAAAGATAGCAACCAGGGCCTAGAGTTGAACGATATTCACCAGGTTATGGCATATGCTGATGATGTAAATTTAATAGGGGATGATAGGAGAACAATGGAAAGAAATGCAGAGATCTTATTAAACGCTTGCAGAGACATGGGTTTAGAAGTAAATGCAGAGAAAACTAAATACATGGAAGTGCGTCGGGACCGGAATACAGCAAATTATGGATGCGTTAAAATATTAAATAATACTTTTGATAAAGTGGATAGTTTCAAATATCTAGGATCAATATTAACAGAGGAAAATCATATTCACGGAGAAATTAAATGTCGACTAAAAGCAGGGGATTCGTGTTACTATTCGGTTCAAAATCTCTTGTCGTCGCGAATTCTGTCGAGGAATTTGAAGCTTAAAATATATAAAACGATAATCATGCCTGTTATTGTGTGTGGTTGCGAAACATGGTCGCTTACTCTGAGGGAAGAACATAGACTGAAAGTATTTGAGAACAAGATCCTGAGACGAACATTCGGGCCCAAGAGGAACGGGAGTGTGGAATGGCGGAAACTTCATAACGAGGAACTACATAATTTATATGGTTTACCCAACATTGTTAGGGTCGTCAAGTCTAGGAGGCTTAGGTGGGCAGGTCATGTACCTAGAATGGAAGAAAGGAAAAACGCTTTCAAGTCTTGACTGGAAGAGCAATCGAAGAACGACCATTAGGAAGACCTAGGCGTAGATGGGAGGACAATATTAAAATGTATCTAACAAGAGATAGGAATACAAAGTAGAAACTGGATCCAATTGGTTAAGGATAGAAGTCAGTGGAGAGCTTTTGTGAACGCGGCATTGAACCTCGCCATAGGCCATAATATATATATATATATATATATATATATATATATATATATATATATATATATAGGAAGGAAGGAAATGCATAAATTAATTTATATAATGAATTTAAAATACAAACTCTGTTGGCAATAATTTATAAGATGTCTGACCTTCTCAGCTTTTCTCTATAGTCGTATTAATGCTAATTAAATGATAATGTTCTTTTCAAATATCTTACTAGTAACCAGAGTTCTGTGCCTCTATAACCATGAACAATGAAATCTTGGTCATTGTCATAAACCATGAAAATTTTTTAATTTAAAATTAGCAGCAGATGAAAGCATTATTATTGTCATGTAAGTGTTTCGGTACTTAATATTTAATAGCATTTATGTTTCAAATAAGAAGATAGAAAATAGAACTTCCTTCTTTAAATGCTATAAGTAACCCGTACCTGTGAAAATGCACTTGGCATGGAAATCGTAGACATGTTTTCTTTGCACTTTCAGTACAGTCGTAGCAGATAATCGGGGTATAAATCATTAATACTGGTTTACAAAACTATATAAATTTTTGAATAATTTTATATCTTTTATATTTTGGTAACAATGAGTAAACGAACAAAATGGGATTAAAAGTCGTTTGGGTGACGACGCCTCTCCCATGTCAGTTGACCACAACATTTCCGAAGCTTCATACTTGAAGCTAGTCTCTGTGATGGTCACAATACGCATGCATTATTATCAACAGAACCTGCCCACAACCTGTTCGAATGAATGGGGCGAACCCCCAGGATGAGGATGCCCTCACTTCGAGACGAAGGGTTACCAGAGAATGGCAATGATAAATCATCTTTAAAGAAAAGTATATCCATGTGACGGTCTCACATAACGCTAAAGAATCGGAGGAAGAACACGTGCACACTATCCATCTACAGTACAAACTTCAACAGCGTCTCCCTTGAAGACTACACGAATCTCCCCTATTGTTATGATTATGCTGTTCATCCCATGTGCTTGAAAAATATCCACTAAGTTCGGATTTGAAAGGTGTACACATTAGCAAAACGCAGCACATATTCTTTACTCGAGTAATACATAATCTGAGTAAAATCAAGAAATGTGAACTTGAAGTGCACAACACTTGACAGTGTATCTAATTAACTGCAATATCATAATTGGAATGGATCGGATAATACGTTTTGCTGTATTTGTCTTACGTTAGTGTATGCACGTGTATTTTATGCAGTAGAAATGCTTCATTTGAATAATTAAAATATTCACTTGTAAAATGTAGTTGTGTCTCTGGAGGCAAAATGAAACACTAAATTTTCCGTTTCACCAGGAAAGTGAAAAAAGGTCTGCGCGGATATAAAATACTGCATCTGCGTCCGCAACATATCTTTCCAGTTGTTTAATTGGACCGGAACGCTATTCCAGAAAGTATTTCTCTTAGATATTATGGAGTACTGGCTCCTGAGCTGTGTGCATTATATATATATATATATATATATATATATATATATATATATATATATATATATATATATATATATATATATATATATATATATATATATATATATAGGGTCATTTAGGGACATTTCGATACGCTAAGAAACAACTCGACACTACTCTGCAAGTTACGATAATTTTATTCTGCAAAAGTGATAATACTTGACAATAATACTTGCCCTAGCTATAAACACATTTTTTTTCCTTTACTGCAGTACTTGCAAATGCTAGAACGTATAAACGGAATTGTGCGGATCAGATTTTGGAAATCTTGCGGGAGAACTCGACACCTACTATGGGAGGTGTCGACACTATATCTATATTATAAAAGAGAACGTACAAATCCTTTGTTCCCTCATCACGCTAATACGGCTGAACCAATTTCTTTTATTTTTGGGGGGTTATTAGGATTTGGACCCTAGATGGTTTTTATCATATCACTTTAATTTTTAATTACCAGTGTCTTGAGATAATTGACCATTCAAGTGTCCATACGTACAAATCCTTTGTTAGTTCATCATAGGTATAAAAATAAACGTATTTATATGCAACCCGCATGACCGTGTCACTCGGCGGGTTAACATAAATGACAGGCGCTATAATGTTAACATTTACTGCAATTTGAAAGCGAAAAAGTAAAAATTATCTAAGTAACAAAGTTTATTGCGTTCCGGGGTGACCGCAGCGAAGCGGGGCGGGTTAACATAAATGACAGGCGATATAATGTTAACATTTACTGGAATCTTCTATGGTTTTTATCATATCACTTGAAAGCGAAAAAGTAAAAATTATCTAAGTAACAACGTTTATTGCGTTCCGGGGTGACCGCAGCGAAGCGGGATGAACGCTGCTAGTATACAATAAAGTTTTTCACATCTTTGGAAAAAGTGTCCTTTACAACATACAGAAAACGCAATAGAATACTAGATGTAAGGTTTCTACTATCTACATACACTTATTTGTAAACTTTGCTGCAATTCATTACAACTAAGTTGAAATACAATAACACTAAAACAATGTAGACTCGTTAATAACAAACTTTGTTTTCAACCTATTTTGCAACATATTGCTTTCAATATTTCACTACGCATAATAATCAATAATCGAAAATCACAATTTAACACAATCATTTTCGGAATCCATATGTGAAGAATTCAACAGAGGCTGATTTCTTCCAACTGAAACTGACTTTCTCATAGTCTTCTTTCACAACATTTTGCCAGGGTTCCTACGAACAAAATTGCCGTAAGTAGAGATGTGCACGAGACAAGATTTGTGGATGTCTCGTCTCGAAAATATGCTGTAAAAGTGATGTCTCGACTCGAAAAATGTATATTTCTCTATTGGAAGAGCCGTGTCTCGACTCGAATTTTGTCAGGGAAATCCTGTCTCAACTCGTCTCGTGCGCATCCCTAGCCGTAAGATAAGTTGAAATTGTTTTTCAAACTGCAGAAGAAAAATACATTAAGAATTGACAATTTTGAGTACTGTGTAGTGGGAGCATTAGAAGCTTTCTTTAATATATCAGGATCTTTGACACATATAGTGTGCTAATCTAAAACCAAAGGTACTTTACCATTACGCTTATACCGGATTAAATGACCCAGAAGCTGAGAAAGCGTGTTCGTTATGTAACCTATGATGTATACTAGAGATGCAAAAAAGCCGGCTTTTTTGAATCGATGGTTTTTTTCACATAAAAAGCCGGCTTTTTTTGAAAAAAAAAAACGAGAATTTTGGAAATTTTGGCTTTTTTCATTTTCATGATTTTTCTATCCAAATAGCTTTCTTATAGTATATTCTATAGTTAGATAAGATTTCCACGACCTGAATGCCATATTTACCTCTGTAATTCACCATCAAGATGGATGGAGCACATATTTTACGAATTAAAGCTAACATGAAGAATGTAGTATTTGAGGGCAATTTTACAGGTTATTTAACTTTATTTTAACTTTTGAGTTATCGACATTTTTTTCCTTCTCTAGATCATTTTAGTTTGTCATCCGTGTTTCATTTCTAAGAGCTTAGTACTCCAGCTTCTAGCACGAAAGTTAAACTTACGTTTTTCTATATATCTGTCAAAGCATACGTTTTTCAATATGTCCGTCAAACCGTATTTGCACATTTCTGTTATACTGTAGTTGTGCAATGATTTAGCAATAATTTTCCAGATACAACCTTGAATACCAATTTATACAAATAATCAATAGCGGATTTAGAAAAGTACTTTGGGAGGGGTTTCTCTGATTTTTTCGTTTTCTAAAAAGTCCTAATTTTATTTGGGAGGTGCTTGAAGTTTATGAGTACAGGCATAACTAATATTTCGTTTCGTTTATATGTTTAGCAATAATCTTCCGGATACAACCTTGAAGATCATTTTATACTGAGAATCAGTGGCGAATTTAAAAAAGTGTTTTGGGAGGGGTTTTCTTACTACTAATGTTTAGTTTTTCTAAACATTCGTAATTTTTATTTGACGGGAGCTTAAAGTTTATGAGTAAAGGCATAACTAATAAATATTTCGTTCGTTTTAGACATTCCACAACTTTGGAGAACAGGCTTCAGTCCGAAAGACCGATCCTCTAACCTTCGCAAAACCGTCACTGCTGGTAATTAGTAATAATAACGATTTAAAAACAATAAGAAAGGAAGTCGGCCAACTCCTACACTCCTAGTCGGCCAGTACACGCACTATTTCTACATTCTCAGATGGAATGAAGGAAGGCTTTGTCAGAATGGTCGAATGTTGGGTTGAATCCCGGACTTCCCGATAGAAGCGCAAAAGCCAACCACTCAGTCACGTTTGTTGAGCAGTTGTATTTAGCTTAACTTAAATATATTCCGTAGTCTTTTTTTTTTTTTTTTTTTTTCCGTAATGATATGTTGAATCCCTCTTGTTAAAAATTCAGAAAACTTGAGGACTGGGTAAACTGTGATGGTGGTCAAGGGCGCCCATGTTGTGGTTTTCAAGGAGGGGAAGTATAAGCGACGTTTCAAAAATAGTTTCAAATTTTGCTGTAACTAATGTAAAAATCCTATTGGATTTTCAATATTCTGAAGTACATTTTCCTCTAGGGGGGGCAAGCGCCCCCTTAACCCCCCTGATGGGCGCCCTTGATGGTGGTTATAAAAAAACTTGACTGTAGAATTTCAAGAATATACAGAACCATGTGCAGCCTTTAATTGTATCATACAAATCTAAGTATTTCTCTTATGTTTTATTTTAATTTTATTTTGTTTCAAAAAGAGGGTATGGAATATTTTGAAGTAAAAATACTACATACAATTTTGCTAGTTATTTGTGTATTTTTTGAAAGAAGTTTTTACTCTTAGGGTTGGCTCGTTTACACCAGCTGTTTTTTTTTTTTTAAATAACTGGTTTAAACTAAAAAAATTAAAAGAACAAAAATGCGAATCGTGTGAACTTCATAGTGACGTTTCACATGTCAAACCATCTGCATTAGTCTTATTTCCTTTTCACCTTTTAATCAAGGTGTCCCATGTTCAATTGTCGGTCGAACCACAACCCTTCTTTCATGTGTAAACCAAGTACTCTTTCGGATGTCACTTTAAGCGAAAGTCTTCTCCTTGATAACCTCGGTATTACGTAAGGATGTTAAGCCTAAACATACAAAACGAAACCAAATTATATATTTCTGCATGCCTGTTGTTTTATAAAGAAGCGAAGGTTGCTTAAATATATTGATTAAAATTGGTAAAATTTATCGATTGCCTACTTAGCTTCCAACATTAGCTTGGATTGGACTTTCAATGATACCTACATACTAAATTTGTAATTTAATACCTCAGTTTTAGAAAAATAAACACACTGCTGAACAAGACTGCACTTATTTAATATAAAAACACATTTACACGTGACGTTTCGATCTTCTATCCAAGATCCTCATCAGACGTACACTCACGTCTGATGAGAATCTTGGATAGAAGATCGAAACGTCACGTGTAAATGTGTTTTTATATTAAATAAGTGCAGTCTTGTTCAGCAGTGTGTTTATTTTTCTGATTTTATTCTCAAGACGTTAACTATGATTGTGTGTTACTCAGTTTTAGCGTACTGATTATAATACGTTGACCTTTAAATTTTACATGCAAATTAAATTTTACAGGATTTTCCCGTTATTGTTTTACATTTAAAAGAATGACGGGATTTTCCCGATGGCTAGGGCGGGAGTTTCTCAATTTAAGAAATTTACTGACCGGACTTCTTTAAGCTTATGGGACCTCTTCCAGCATAACCCCGTTGTTGAATAATAACACCAAGGCGAAACAAACTTATTTCTGTGAATATGTAATACAAATACATAAAGCAAAATATCTAAATCAAAAAACCTGGTTTAAACCCCAAAAAAGCCTGGTTTAAACTGCCCCCCCAAAACGGGTTTTTGGCATTTTCAAAAACAACCATGGTTCTTGCCAACTCTGCTTACTTTTGTATATAGGAGGTTAAAATGTGTTTATTATATACATTGGTTAATCCTTTGGAATTCATAATGTAAAAATGTTGAAGTAAAATTGTTTAAAATATCTTTTCGAAATTCATGGTTTACTTTCGAGGTTTTATATTATTATCGGCATCAACCACTAATTAAATGACTTTCTGTGTTATAGAGAAGCGAAACAAAGTCTGCTTTATCGATTTAAAGCAGAATTTTGAAAAAAGCCCAAAATTTCCCAAGCAAAAAAGCAAAGCAGAAAAAACCGAGTTTTTTTTTCAAAAAAGCCGTTTTTTTTCCGAGCCCTTGCATCTCTAATGTATACACTAAGATGAACCAGACGGTAGTCCTTTTGTCTGATGACTTTCCTTATAACAAAGGAACTATTTGTCAAAATCTCCCAACAATCACTGTCGATTTATCCCCTAAATGCATTAATCAACAAAAGCTGGCACGAATTGTCACTGTAACAAGCAGTATGTGTCAGTCTGACACACATGCAGACAGAGAGTATACTCTATCATATATACCAATCATTTGCCTTCTTTCATCAACATATATTACCGCTATACCTTACTTTTGACTTACTGGAACTTATAACACGGATATATTTTCTTAAATAAAGTTTTATGTACGTATTTTTAGAGGCTTCTGCTTCCTTTATAACAGGCAAAATTAGCTTCTCTGCATATGCAACTTGTCACTGAGAACCGACACTAACCTTCCACGTATTGAATGTTTTTTCTCGCTTAAAGTTTTCTCCCTAAATGACCTTACAAGTTTTTTTTTTCCCTCTATAATAGTTTTGATTTCAAATATAGTTTATAAGATAATAATTGCAATAATCTTCTACGTTGTTTTGTGAATCCTTAAGACGTATCAATCGAACTCAAGCTGAACATAAATACAATCCCTTCCGTTTGTAAGTCAAGTACGGTAAATAAAATGCAATAAAATGCATGTAGATATAAACTATGAAATCATTAATAATTACTGAGGACTGAATCTTAATTATAAAAGGGAAACATATCAGTCTGTGCGTCATGCTACTCTGGAATCTTATGCAACCCTTAAGAGATTTGTAATGTAAGCTGTAGTAAGACAAAATAAAGGACAAATGTCTCACTACCTCACAGTAATTACTAATAGTAAATAGTCACGCTAATATGTATCGCTGTGTGTACTAATACCTATCTCGTGACGCTGATAGATATCGCTACGTACGCTTCAAAAATCTGTACAATTACTATAGATAGGGATTCTATATATGTAAGTGACTGACTCATCATCACCCAGGCCATACTACTATAGGTAAAAACTTGAAATTTAAACAGAATACTGCTTTCATCAAGAACGCAAGAGATAAGGAAGAATTTTTTCGAATACTAGTATATCTCAAGAGGGTAAAGGGAGTTCAATTTTTTCATATCATGCGAACATCTCTTTAATAAATGTAAATTTATGCAAAGAAAACTTTCCACATTTTCATTTGAATGAAAGTGGCAAACTAGATCAAAGATGCACGATTATGTGAATTTAACAGTTGGATCCAATACTTACACACGAAATTAATGTATCAAGATACGTATAACTGATGTCCCAACATTATATTGTGAGGCCAAGATACTGAACTCATTTCTAACGCGACATTGACCCAACATTTTAATAAAGTTTCACGTATCAAACTCTATACTAAAGGGGTTAGCCTCAAACTCCGCTAAATTCTAGTGCGGGTGATACTAAAGCAGTAATTACTTAGTACAATTATCCACACTTAAGAACGAAATTATTATATTACGTTATAAAATGTTGTTCGATTCATACTGACTAACTTAGGAAAAGGCGAATAGCAAGATTTTAATCCAGCCTTTCTCATTAGAAGAAACATGAAGATTCTTAAATATTTGTCGATTGTCATTATCATAAATATTCTTCCATCACTAACAGTGAGGTAAGAATTCCCCGTTCTTTAATATTACCCATTAACTAACTGCCATTTTATATCAACTTTTCCTCATTTACCTTCCAAAATATCTTACATCACATCTCCAGTAATCTGATTTCCTTTCACGTAATATACTGCTTATCCCTTTTCCCTCTGTTTAACTTTTTCAATGTTTTCTCAATCAAGTTTTTGCCAATACTTCCTTATTAATTTTTGTAATTTGCTTCAGTGTAACGGATCAGTGTAACGTAGCAATTTTTCACATCATTCTGTGAATGGAGAATATATTAAACTATTAAGAGTGTGGTAGTATCGGTAACACTTGTACATATCAACCGGACAGCCATCCCTCTTAGAGGCGGGATTTATTTTCCAGTGTATCCTCGTTTCACAGCTTTTCAGGGGTTCTCCCAACCTTTGTAAAATAGATACTTGGGAAATCTGAGGCTAACAGCGACCGAAGCAGTGGCGTAACTAAAGGCTTGAAAGCCACCCTGCAGATAGCGTGGAGTGAGTCCCCTTCTCTACGTCCCACTTCACGATTTGGGATCCCCCTGATGGCTTGTTCCCCCGCAATAAGGGGTCTGCGGGGCCCTTATTTGCGCCCCTGGACCGAAGCATTTAATGTATAACCAACAAGAATATAAAATGTTCACAAAAATATTTCATAACATTTTACTTGCGTAATAGAAGGCAATCCTCCTAATATTTTTCTTGACAGTTAAAGTAAAAGTAAAATCCTCTTTCCATTTGGGACAGATCGTGGTTGCTCCAAGTTATATCGAATCCGGGCCACGTGGTTGGTATCTTGTAGATAAAATCTTCACGTACCTTATCGCATTCTTGATGTGCTTCATCGGTTCAAATTAGCACTTAGGAAACAGTTCAGATCTGATATCAGTGTTAAATTCAGATATATTCTAGACTAGCTGAAATACCCATTCTTCGAAGTCAACGGCTGTGGCAGTATCACCATTTATCTCAGCGACCGCGAAAACTATGAATTTGACACTAATATCGGTCATTTTGGATTATTTTTATATGTCTCGGTAACCCCTCCCTGGCAGGTGACCTCCGACCCGCATACAATGGTAGCAGAATTTGAGCCATCGCTAATGGAAGGTCACCATTTATCTCAGCGACCGCGAAAACTATGAATTTGACACTAATATCGGTCATTTTGGATTATTTTTACTTGTCTTGCCCCCCATGCTCCTGAGACCCCCTGCATCGAATTTTGAAAAAAATGTTCGTCTTGGTCTGGTGCTTGTACCAAGATATCCGTGACCAAAATTTGGTAATTTTAGGCCCACTTGTCTGGTCCCCAGGTCGGTTTTGGTAAACGCTCCCCTGAGAGCTCTTGATTCGACTTTTTTTTAAAAAAAAGCTTCGTCTTGGTTTGGGTCCTGGACCATGGTACCCGTGACTAAAATTTGGTAACACTCTATCCACTCGTCTGGTCCCCAGGCCCCACACAGACAAACAAACTCTTTATTTTATTTGTATTAGATTAGATAAGGAGGTTTAAGTGAAGCCTTCGTGAACTCATACATGGAGAGAAAACATAAGTTCCATTAAGTTCATCTCAATTTAGGACAGGAAATACTCATTTTTAATAGTGGCCATAAGTCGGAGTGCAGTATCTATTTAACGGGAGCGCTGCGTATGCGAGATTATGTTGATGTTAATAAAGATGAAAATTAAAAAGGAACAATCTTATGGAATGTACGTAAACCAACATCCTTGAATTTAGCAAATTTAGAGGACAATAAGCAGAAATATAAAATAAACTAAGCAACAGCATAGTATCTTAGAAGAAGAGAAAATCACAACGATATAAATTGTACACAGTAAAAAAATGGCTGTGTTAATTCAACTCAATTTTAACACAGGGCAGTGTTTCCAGCGTGACTACCACTATGCGGTGTTAATTCAACACAGACCCCGCGGTGTTAACGTTTAACACAGGGGGTGTGTTACGTTTTAACACACAACCGGTGTTGAGCGTTGTTAAATTCCGATCTGTGTTAGTATTTTCGGTGTTGACTCGACACGACGTCAGGGTCAGTAATGTGGGGAAAAGTGTTGAGTGTTATTTGTGGCGATGTTGCACCAACACGAAAATGTAACAAAGTGTGTAGTGTGTTAATTATTTTGTGTTAATATCACACCATGTCAAGTATCAATATAACACAGTCCCTGTGTTATTTCAACGTCATTTTATTATTACTTCAACACACAATCTGTGTCATAATTCAAGGTCAAAGCCGTATAAGTAACACCATTTAGGTGTTAATTCAACACTCCGTGTGTTAAAATTCAAGCTCGGACCACCAGACAAACACCGTTTTTGGTGTTAATTCGAGTCCACTTCTGCCTTACCACGACACCTATTTATATGTTGAAATAACTCTGTGTGCGGGTGTTGTTGTAACCATTTTCCTGTGTTGGAAAAGCTTGTTGTGTGCATGCTTACATTCTAATTTTAAAATATGAATAGTAAACTACAGAACACTTCATTTAGAAAATCTTCATAAATCTTTTTGTCGTCCTCCCCTACATTTATTGTGAACTATTACTTGATGATGCGAAACACAACCTTCACCATCTTCTTCAAGAATGATAGGAAACTCTTACCTATATTCTTATAATATATTTACCTCTTAATCGTGTTTCTACTTGTTTTCCGCCATTTTTGAAACACAGTCCCCGATGTTGATTGGTGAGTTCTAGCGCAGTGTAGAAATGACACAGTAATACGGTATTGTTTCTCGCTGTTGACATATTTCTTCAGAAACATTATGTAAAACAATTGAGAACATATCGCGCGGTTTGCACGTTGACATTTTGCGAATACCTAGATTTGTTTAAGTATTTTTTTCTACTATGTTTGTCTGTAGCTTCAGTACATAAGCCTTTATAATTAGGTGCCCAACATATTTGGCAATCACGCATAAAACAACACCGAAGATTCTACACTTGTAGTCATTTAACACACATGCTGTGCGCCATTTTAACTACCGGAATATGACCCACAACTCCAAATGGAGAGTGAGTTGTTCTAACTATGTTTGTGTCATATTTTAACACAATCGTGTTAACACATAGGCATGTCGTTGAAATAACACAACGATTTTTTACAGTGTAGAAATGCAAGTCTGACTGAAATAATAAGACTAGAAAACAGCAAGGTTTAGTGTCATTTAGGATTTTGCGTGGGGGTGGAGGCATATTTTCCAACGATTGAGTGGAGTGTAACGTTCTTCAGTAGTATATCATCCCATTAATATATTCATAGTTTATCATTACTATTGATTAAAAAACACACACACTTTTAGATATACAGATAGATAGATAATGTCTTCCTTGTAATTATCTTTTCCATTTTCTTTGTTTACATCTTCGAAAATCGTACTTTGTTTTCTGTTATATAGAACTGAATGAGAAGAAAATAAGTGAGGATGGAAGGAAACAGTAAAAGTCTTGATGGGGAAAAAATCGAAGATGATAAAAGCTTGAACAACAACCCATGATTAGGAACAAAAATCATGCCAATTGAGACATCTGACAGAATTGTTTGTAAAGCAATGAGATTGAAATTATGTAAAATATTCGAAATTTCTATAGAAAATTCTACCTTTCAGAAGATAAAATAGATCAGTAGAGACAGGAGAAGCCCCTGTAGAAGTTGCAAAAATAAAGGGAGAAATGGACAAAGACTAGAGGATTAAAGAATAGAAAATCAGCAGGAAATGATGACATCTTACTAGAAACGATTGAATGGGGAGGAAACAAGTTATATATACAGAGTGGCCCAAAAGTAGGTCTGTCCTGTATGTTTTTTATATGTAGGTCTGTATACTTACTTTTGGGCTCCTAGCTCCCCTACTATAACGATAGTGATGACAGCAAACGAAAACATCGATACAGCAGTCGGTGGTTTTTTAGACATCCTACTCGTTGGTCCATGAGTACGCGTACTCTGCCAACATCACCCCCAACTTGATCCCCACATCACCCCCTCCCCTCATTTTCTCATTGCTCTTCTCTCTGCTTCTCTCAGATTGTAAAATCGCACTCCTACGTCTTACATCACCCAGTTGTAAATGGCTGCTCTTTATATTTCGTAGCTTTGAAAAAATAAATTTTATCAAAATAAAGGGGGAGAGTTGCTACAAGTTGAGATATTATAACAGAAAAAAAGACTCAAAACGAATTGATAATTTGAGGTAATTTATTATCCGTGTATGTATCTTGAAAATATTTGAGGACTCGTAAAAAAATCTTTTATTATAATTAACTCATTTTATGAATTTATTTATTTTCTCATTATTAAGTTCATTAAAACTAACTCCATGTAAACAAATTAATATAAAAATAAAGATTTCCAATGTTACCGACAAAACAAAATTGAATTTTTCACTTCACAATAGTAAAATATGCTAAGTGAGGATAATTCCAGAAATTAAGTATTCTTGTAAATTAAAAGTTCTTTTTTTTTTTTCATTTTTAAAAGGTTTACATGTTTCTATAAATGTTCAAATTCTTTTAAATTATTCATACACACACACTTTTATATTCGTAAACGAAAGATGACCTAATTTTGCTAAGGGAAGAAATAATGAATCAGAATATAATTTATTTTCTTAGATGTCAGGTTTGGTGGGTGTATGCAACTGCGAAGGAATCAATGCCCTCCCCTCAAAATTAAAGAGAGAAGATATATCTATATATCTATATCTATCTATCTATCTATATATATATATATATATATATATATATATATATATATATATATATATATATATATATATATATATATATATATATAATATGTATAAAATATGTGTCGAGATTTCAAAAGATTTACACGTTTTACACTTAGTAAGAGGTTTCAGGATTTACTCCATTCGCATATACATGGAGACAACACTATTCAGCGTATCGGGACCCAACTTTAAACTTATAGATTTCTGTGGAATTCCCAAGAATTTCGTATTGTCCCCCTACATTTCAAAGATAGTTTACTGCACCTGAAAGCAATTTAACCGAGAACAGCTGTATCATTTTTTTCTCGTATTTCATAAATAATTAATTACTAATGGTGTAATATTTTTATATTGGAAAAAGTCAGAAAGGTGACACCGGGGTTCATAGACATCGGAACGTTGGGGTTAAGACCTCTTCATCCTCAAATATTTTCGTTGGGAGGCTGGTTCCCCCAAACTTGTTTCAGTGTCGTTTTCGTGTTCCCTACACTACAAATCATTTTTGTCCTTTTTTTTTTTAATGAATGAAATGTTGGACATATTTTTAATCGGAAAAATTAGTGGAAACTACTATGTGATTACTGTAACTGAACTCGTTGCCAAAAATGTTTTCTTTCAGTCGGTGCTTGTGGGTGAGTTTTCTTGCAGGGTGATTTCCTTTCCAAAACAAGTTTCAGTTACATGTTTTGTACTTCATAAATAAATATATTGTTAATAACTCTGTAGAATAGTATGTTGTGATTCAATTAAGAATAGGTTATTTTCAATCTATACGTATGGTAATATTATTGGGTTTGCCAAGGATCTTAGAACAAAATTCTGTCTGTGCTAGTGGATAGTTCAATAACCAATCACAGATGAACAATATAGTTACCGAAATCCACAGGTCGAATCCATTAGCTTTATCACGTTCTGACACAAATTGATCTTATTCTTTATAAATTATTTATACCTTTGTTATCGTATTACTTCCATGTTCAGCTTACAACTTCATAATCAATATAAAATATTAAATTTAATGTCCGTCTGTGTTCCGAGTAGAAACTGAATGATTTGAGAAATAAGACAATCACGAAAAAAACATGATTGTATTATTTTAAATCAGTGACTTTTGTCTGGAATTTGCTCTTCAGATGTAGTGTTTACATTTAGTGAATGCAGCAAATGCATTCTAAAGTGCATCCGGTACAACGTGGCAACATTGTATAGTTGTCGTCTGCTGTGGTTGGGTCTACCATGCACTCGCGCCCTCTCAGAATGGAAAGGAGAATCTCGATTACACGCGATCAACACACGCCTTCTCGTGCGTGCACGCAAGTGATCGTGGCTCTTCTTGCCTGTCCCATGTGTGATAAAGCATGGTTTGAGTGTATGTGCACGTCAGTTTGTTCGTGTTGTTTATATGAGTTATGCTTTGCCAATTGTTTTGACAGCTTTCTTAGTGGACGACTAGACATTCGTAAGGTAGGCATGACCATGCACCTTCTTGCCTCACAAGAACAATGCATTTCAGTGCACTTTTTTCTTACTAAGACATCAGTATAGTTCAATTTAAGCAGCTGAAACATTTTATAGTGAATATGAAATGATGGTAATATAGCTTCCAGTTTCGAAGTAGTGGTGCATTAATGAAAACCAAAAGTTTTTTCTTAAGCCCTGATGTGGTCTGTACTGAATATTGCGGTGAGTACGCTTATTATTTGCAGTTTATTTCTAGTTGACAGTTGCAGTATTTCTGTATTTTCAAATTAACTCATAGGGAAATAGAAGATCCATCAAGTTAAATTGCACTGTATTTGTGTCACAACAGATTCCTTACGCATTGCGATTTAAAGATCACTTTTTGTTACTTGTTTCGTGTCATTGACAAAATTATAACTCCTTAAATAACCGATACTGTCCATCTGGGAGATAAAACAAATAGTTACAAGATGGCTTTCCATTGTTTTATTTTTCTTTCTTTTCCGTTGCATTTGTGGTTATTTATATACGAATGCATTTCCTCTTCCTTGTGGAATCTAGTTATTTGAGGAAGTAGAAGTGAAAAGATTAGAATTTATGGACAACGCCTGTTGATTAATAGAACATTTTCTTGTTTTTCTTTTCTTTTCTTTAAATAGTTGTTTTTTTCTCCGAGAGATGAAGCGTACGTACCGTTGCTCAAGTTGAGAAAGTGCATGGGCGCGAGGGGGATGTATAGATGCAGCGAGGCCGCAACTGCACTTTTAGTTCGTGATTAAAACGACTGAGGCGCTGTAGGCACTATGCAAGACAAAGATTAAATAAGGCGTTGTTATCTGTGATGTAGTGGGAACAACTGATCTTTCTCTTTAGGCAGAGCTATTTATTTTTCCAGACGAACGAGCAACAAGAACGTATTATTCTCAAACACTATCGTAATTCTCCGCTCAAGTTAAGATGATTACTAACTTGCAGGGCATTTAATATAGAGTCATAGCTGCACTTCAATGTTTATTTTATGTCATTGAATAATGTTGTAAGGGAAATGGTTGCTAGGCGGACAGGGTTCGATTATACCACAATGCAATAAATAAAAAAGATTCAAGGACATTGACGACGAAAGCAGTTCTTTGCTTGAAGAGCAATACAATTCGTTGGACTATGCAGACTATGTGTGAATTAGTTATAGATTGAAAGCCCTTCGTTTGGGGTAGGGACAAATAAGACAAATATGCCTATGCATTTTTCCAGTTGCGATATTTTACCCATAAACCAATTATGATTGATGTCAATAAGCCTATATCATAGTCATTGTTAGTCCACTGCTGGATGAAGCCCTCTCCAATTCTTCACAACAAGTTATCTTGTGAAGTATTTTACGTTACGCCGTGCCGTAGTGCTTGATACTATCATACCGACTTTCTAGAAGGAGGGTTCCTAGGTCACTTCTTGCCTCTTGGTATCCAGTCAAGAATAGTTTCTTTCCGTCAATCATACCATCTTTTTGCGGTGTGACCTGTCCACTGCCATTTCAGTGTGTATTTTCGTAATAATATAAGTCACTCTTGTCATTTTCTTTTCCTGTATTTGTGGATGATTTCTAACATACACCTCTCCATCTTCGTTATGTTGTCTGAAGACGGTATTTTTAATATATAACAGTCAAGATATATTCACTGAAAATTTTACACTGTAAACAGACTGGAATTCTACGTTTCGCTATAAAGATGTCCCTACCAAATGCATTTAAGTCTAGGTTTATTATGTCATTTTTTTTTAATATGTCTATTAATGTTGCCATCCATGAATATCTTCTGCCCTAGATATACATAGATAGTCACTTCTAATTCATTATTTTCAGATTCAATCCTAGACTTCCCTATGAAGTTGTTGAATAGCACTAAATCTTTTACATAGCTATTAATTTTCAAACACGACTTTTTTGGTTTTGTATCGTAATTTGCAGTATTGTGTTGTAATCTGCGAAGAAAGCGACATTAGCGAAATAAAGATAGATAAGGTGTCCCTTATTTACATTTATCCTTTCATTCTTCCAGTTTTAATATCAAACACTTACTCAAATACTGTGTTTGTACAAAAAAAAAGAAAAAAGAAAAGAAAGAAAGAAAAGAAAGAAAAAAAGAAAGAAATAATGTCACCATGGTGTACGTATAAGCTCTTTTCTATTTTTACAGCTTTTGTAGAATCAAAACAGTTGGAGTATTTATTGACTTATTTCAGATATATATATATATATATATATATATATATATATATATATATATATATATATATATATATATATAATATAAATTTCATACATGCTTCTTCGACACAATTTCATTTAAGAGCGTTACAAAATCGAGAGCCTTTTTTTCCCCCCTTTTTTTACGTAATTTATAAATGCAGCATTAATCCATACTTATTTAACCTTTGTCTCAATTCCCTTACTAGTTGAATACGATTTACATGTTGTGACCACATAGGAATCTAGCCTACTTTCCTCCGTTTTTTAGGTAGGCGAGGTCTATCATACATATATCAAATTTCTAGTTCTGGTGTCATTACCAAGCCCTCCTTAAAAGACCTTACACATGGCATTATAATATACTGTAAATACCGGTAAAGTACTGTAATAATAATAGAAAATTCGTACACTGGACAGAGCTTCGTGGTTAAGCGGTTAGCGTACGCGCCTTTGGCGTGAGAAACCTGGGCTCAATTCCTGGCGGGAGCTCATGTGGTTCGGATTTCACGTTAATCACTAGGTCCAGTTTCATACAGCCTCGCTGCTGAACGGGACGTTAAAAACTCAAAATCAACTCAACTCGTCAGCAGGACATTAATGTATGCTGATACAACAGTAAGTGTTATAATTTACCTTGTTTTAAGTCTGTATTTCAAGAAAATGACGTCTAGAATTCAACATGGAGGTCCATACTTACCTTCCTAATGGTAAACGGGATCCAGCTGGTCTTCAGATCTTATGTTTAATTAAAATGTATAAAAAAAACACAATGTTTGGAAGTTACCAGTATAATAATGTGTCATAAATGTATTCTTCTTTACCTAATCTAATATAAATAAAATAAAGAGTTTGTTTGTGCGTCTGTGTGTCTGTCTGTGCGCGGCCTAGGGACCAGACGAGTGGACCTAGAGTTACCAAATTTTGGTCACGGGTACCTTGGTTCAGACCCCAGACCAAGACGAACCGGTTTTTTTTTTTTCAAAATTTGAACCAGGAGGGCCTCAGAGGGAGGCGACACAAGTAAAAATAATCCAAAATGACCAATATTAGTGTCAAATCCATAGTTTTCGCGGTCGCTGAGATCAATGGCGACACATCCATTTGCGATGAGTCAAATTCAGTTACCATTGTATGCGGGTCGTGGTCACCTGCGTGGAAGGGGTTGCCGAGACATGTAAAAATAATTCAAAATGACCGATATTAGTGTCAAGTTCATAGTTTTCGCGGTCGCTGAGATGACTGGTAATACTGCCACAGGCGCTGACTTCCAAATACAGCAGCCTCATGCGAAGAAGGGGTATTTCAGCTAGTAATTAATAAATGATAGTTTCATATGCTATCAATTTTAGTATTAAAAATTAAGGGATTCACTTAGGCAGTGATATAAAAAGGCAAAATGAAGTGTAATAACTGTCATAAATTTGTTTGTTGTCACGGGGATACTGTAACAGAAGTGATATGTTATAACCGTCAAATCTGAGATGTTCAGTGTAAGAGTTTAAAGAAATTTAATTTCAGAAGTCACTTTTAAAAAGCAGTCAGAAATTTCAGTTTAAGCTTACAATGTTTGGTTTTCTTTCTCTTTCCTTTTTGTTATTGATGTTTATTTTAGTATCAGAAAAGGGGTTATTTAGTGTAAGTAATTATTTAATACCTAATTTTTAACATTGAAACTTCACTAACTCGTACATAAGATTATCATCAGAATTGTGTGTGGTCCAATGGAATCCTTGAGTACTTTACGTAGATTTCATACCTCAGCAATGAAGTAATTTATACAAAAGTATTAGTGAAGAAACCACATCTCCTTTAACTAGAATTGCCCAGAAGATGAGACAAAACAGAATTTTCATGCTGAGCTCTTCCAATGGAGATCAAGTTTCCGAGATGAGAGATCGCTTCCATGACCTCTTTTTGAGACGAGACACCTTCAAATTCTGTTTTGTACGCAATTCTACCCAGTTCCACTTGTCGAGCTCCCTTCGCTCATTACAAATATGCGTCACTGTTAGGATTCTGTGTGTCACGGTTAGGACTGTTTGTCATTGATAGTAGATATAAAAAAAAACAATTGCTGTTGCTGTTGTAGCATATTAATTCATTGCTGTTGTAGCATATTAATAGATAAACTAGCTGAACCTACGCTCTCTACACAGCGCATCATTCGCATATGAGCATAAATATCCTTCCCATTCCTCACAACATCTGTACATGTCCCTTTACAGACACAAGTGAAAGACGTCTTGATATTTAAAAAAATCGGCAAGCGTATCATAAAGGAGAAATTTTATAGATTATTTTTCTCAATATCTCGCACCGTTTGCAAAATTTGAGCCTACTTCCGGTTGAAGTTTCTAATTCATGCATGACCAGTGTTTTCCTTCTTCTTGCATGCAGTATGTAATAAGCAAATGCATTGCATACACAATTAATTATAATGGCAGTTATATATGGTGTTCACTGGGCAAAACACTCCAAAAATAAAGATTCATCTTACACTGGAGAAATGGTTATCCTTCCTCTTTCATTATTATTTGGACATGAAACAAACGCCTGAGACATATGCAACCCCTATATACAACAGTGTGGTGTTGGAATGTATAATGCGTAGGATGTGATGTTTTAATTTTTTTTTAATTCAACACTTCCAGTGTACCCTTAAAAATGTAATAAAGAAATAATGGCCATGTTTTTTTTTTTTTAATATTCAATTAGAACTGGCCAATCTACGCAAAATTTTGCAATCGATCAGTGAAAACGTCATATTTCTAGGGCCTGTAGTTTCCGAGATCTCATTGTCGAAAGGATTGACCACAAACATATAAACGTCCACAACATGTTGAGCTGAGCGAAGCGAAGCTCTTATACTCGGGTTAGCCGTTTGGTTGTCCGCGAACTCCTCCTAGACCGTTTGGCCGATCTCAACCAAACTTAGCACGCTGATAGAGTATGTCGTGCTGAGTGACAACATAGGTCGAAATCAAAAATCCGATGTACCATCGAGGAATAATCACCGAAAAACGCTTACTCCTAGACCGTTTGGCCGATCTCAACCAAACTTAGCACGCTGATAGAGTATGTCGTGCTGAGTGACAACATAGGTCGAAATCAAAAAATCCGATGTACCATCGAGGAATAATCACCGAAAAACGCTTCCTGATTACGTAGTTTAAGCTCGCTCAGCTCATTTCATTGCAATCGGGTATATCCATTGCATTCCTAGTTTAAAAGAACTCGGAAGATGGAAGTACAATTCACGTCCATTGATTTTAGAGAAGGCTTATTAAAATACAAAGGCTATGAACAATAATTTAAAAAATAAACTTTGTGAAAAAGATCTAGTTAACCAATTTATTTAAAGTACACATACTCAAAATGTTTCTGTTAAACGTGAAATCACATAACCGTAAATGAAAGATTTGAAAACCAAAGTTATAGGTTGGAGCTCAGTCAATTTTAATTCACATATTGAAGATGATAGTCCTATCCACACTTTCTTATGCATGCCCTGCCTGGCAACATGCTTCTAAGTCATCTTCAAACACTTGGAAGTGTGCAAACGAGAGCCAGTCCTATCATCACTGGTCACAATAGATATACACGAACAACCAAATTCTGGAAGATTTAGAGCTGCCTCCTGTTAGGGAAGTTCTACGGCATCTCCATCGTAAGTTCTGGCATACTTTACCAAGACACATTAATCCAGCTATAGCCCCCATTGGAACCGAATGCGCAATACGGAACGTTCATTGCGCGCCACGCATTTTAATGTCTTTTCTTAGATCGTAATGACTTCATCATCAGCTACTCTGCGACAGTTGCACATTTAGTCTCCCAGACATAACAAAACAATAGTAATACCCAGCAAGCCACCTGCACATCTGTATATATTCTTTATGCTATCCTACTCATGGAGTCAGGGGCTTCGGCCCGATATTCTTCACAAAACTTCAACATTACCGTGACCGTGACTTTTAATTGCTATTGTAGCATTTTAATAGATAGACTAGCTGAGCCTGCGCTCTGTACACAGCGCATCATTCATATATGAGCATGAATCTCCTTGTTATTCCTCACATCTGTACATATCCCTTTGCAGACACAAGTGAAAGACGTCTTGATAAAAATCGGCAAGAGATACCGTAAAGGGGAGCTTTTTTTCGATTGCTTTTTCAATATCTCGCACCGTTTGCCAGATTTGAGCCTACTCCCGGTTGGAGTTTTTAATTCATGCATGATCAGTATATTCTTTCTTCTTGCATGCAGTATGTAATAAGCAAATACATAAACTAACTCACTGTATGGCCTATGGAACCCGGAGGTTCAATGCCGCGTTCACAAAAGCTCTCCACTGACTTCTATTCTTAGCCAATTGGATCCAGTTTCTACTTTGTATTCCTATCTCTGCGAGATCCATCTTAATATTGTCCTCCCACCTGCGCCTAGGTGTACCTAATGGTCGTTTTCCGATTGGTCTTCCAGTCAAGACTTTGAAAGCGTTTCTACCTTCTTCCATTCTAGCTACATGATCTGCCCACCTAAGCCTCCTAGACTTGACGACCCTAACAATGTTGAGTAAACCGTATAAATTATGTAGTTCCTCGTTATGAAGTTTCCGCCATTCCCCATTCCCGTTCCTCTTGGGTCCGAATATTCGTCTCAGGATCTTGTTCTCAAATACTTTCAGTCTATGTTCTTCCCTCAGAGTAAGCGACCATGTTCGCAACCATACAGAACAACAGGCATGATTATCGTTTTATATATTTTAAGCTTCAAATTTCTCGACAGAATTCGCGACGACAAGATATTTTGAACCGAATAGTAACACGAATTCCCTGCTTTTAGTCGACATTTAATTTCTCCGTGAATATGATTTTCCTCTGGTAATATTGATCCTAGATATTTGAAACTATGCACTTTATCAAAAGTATTATTTAATATTTTAGCGCATCCATAATTTGTTGTATTCGGTCCCGACGTACTTCCATGTATTTAGTTTTCTCTGCATTTACTTCTAAACCCATGTCCCTGCAAGCGTTTAATAAGATCTCTGCATTTCTTTCCATTGTTCTCCTATCATCCCCTATTAAATTTACATCATCAGCATATGCCATAACCTGGTGAATACCGTTCAACTCTAGGCCCTGGTTGCCATCTTTGATTTTCCTTATAGCGTATCCCAGAACAAAGTTAAATAATAATGGCGACAACGCATCTCCTTGTTTCAGGCCATTTTCGACGTGAAAGCTCGTAGACAAAAATTTTCCTACCCGGACTTTACTTCGGGATTCACTTAAACATATCTTAATTAATCTAATTAGCTTTCTTGGTATTCCAAGGTCTGTAAGAACGATGTATAATGTTTTTCTCCTAACCGAGTCGTACGCCTTTCTAAAATCAATAAATAGTTGATGTACCGGGGTATTGTTTATCCCACCTTTTTTCGAGTATTTTGCGAATGGTAAATATTTGATCGATAGTTGATCGATTTCGTCTAAACCCGCACTGATAATCTCCAATAATTTCATCTGCGTATGGGGTCAATCTTGCTAATAGAATATTTGAAAGGATTTTATAGGATGTTGACAGAAGAGAAATGCCTCGATAATTATTACAGTCAGTTTTGTCGCCTTTCTTATGAATTGGAACAATGATTGATTCTTTCCACTCTTGTGGCAGTTCTTCCTTGTTCCAGATAAGGAGAATGAGTTTGTGTATCTTTTTGCACAACTTTTCGCCACCAGCTAAAATTAACTCAGCCGGAATTTCATCTACACCCGGAGAATATATAAAAGAAAAAGTAGAAAGTAAGTGAATTAGTATCTTCAAAACGTTATTACATGAACTAATAATTGTTTTCAAGATCCTTTGTATAGTGTATAAATCTGGGTGCTCAACAATTATGACGTCATAAGCTACGAACTCAAATTTCTGGCCAATAATAAAATGTTTGGAAACGTTTATTTGTGTATTTAATATTCTTTTGTAGATAACATCTGACTCACTTTCCGCACTTTTTATATTCTTCAAATTGTCTTTAACTTATTCACTAAAATTTAAAAAGTAGGGTGAGCTTACAAAATATAAACACGACATTAATTTATGTTGAGAAACTATTTTTTTGTAGCTTGAATTTCACTTGGGGGAAAATATTATTTTACGATAACAATTACTTTTGCATGTGTATGTTAATATACTACTATTGAGAGTTTGTGACATAATGATTCGTTATATTTTAGAACGTTCGATATTCACGTATTTGTTACAGCCTAATTGCCTCACATCAACATGAGAGATCAGCATGTTAAATGTAACTGCACACGCAAGTTTACTGTGTTCAATTATCAGGTCAATACTGTTTCCACAAAACACAAAACAGTGAACACATGTACACTTCACACACACAAAATAAAGAAAATGGATGAACATATATCTTACATGTGTTGTTTCTTCATTCTTGCGCAAGCTGATTGTGGACCATCAATGCTAAAGGTACCTACCCTAAATTATATATTTCAACCACTTCCGGTTTTGGTAAAATGTAGCGGTTGTAATGATATGTTCTGTTGAGACTCTGAGTCGATTGCAGAAAACCATTTGTCGCTATCTATTACCATCTTTATACTGTGGCAATAAATGTTGAAATGGTGAATTTGAATTACTTCTGATTTTAATGGAAAAGACAGAACCTATTCCTGAATCGATTGCTAAAAACAACATCTCGTTATTTGCTCTTTTTTTTTTTTACTCTATGAAATCAATATTGAAGCCGGTAAAGTGAAAGTAAATTTGAACCACTTCCGTTTTTGGTAGAATGTTGAGGATAATCATATGTTACCTTAAAACGCTGATTCATGTGCAGAAAAGCGCTTCTTGTTATCTATCATCATTTTGGTTTTATGGCGAAATTGTTAAATTGAATCATTTCTAGTTTGAAAACAGTTAATGGAGGAGATAGAACCTGTTCTTGGGATCAATTCCCCCCTCCCAAAAAAATATAAAAATAAAATTCAAGTGTCTCGATATCTCTTACTATTTTTGCTCTGATACCTGTCAACGGACGAACGGACGGACAAAGCTGTTCTACAAGACCTCAGACACTTATGTATAGCGTAGTTTGAAAGTATACAGAAGGCTAATAGGAAAGATCCGACGCATATTCACTTATTGTCCGGACTGAAAATTTGCATTATTCTAAAATAAATTATTTTTTCTTCCAAAAGTCGAATATTTTTAGTTTTCCTTGTGCCGACAGTTCGTCAATCTGCACGTTAGGCAGTATTTCTTCTTCTTACGGTAGATAAAATGATAGGGGCGCTACAATCATTGTGCATTTCTCTTGTCGCTTAGCGGTGTAGCGCTTTAAGAAATAAGTTCCTTAAATGTATTCTTTATCTGTATTCCACGAGCTTTATTTCGTCGTTAAAACATTTTATAATTCTAAATAAATTCATAACCATTCTTCTTGTTTGTACTAGGCTTCAAAACACACCCGCATGGTAACGGAAAGGAAATGGACATCACTATTTCATTCTGCTATTAGGAACCAGAGATGGGCACCCTCACTCTTTTTTGCCCTCAAGAGGGCCGCCCTCACCCTCACTCATCCTTATTTCTGTAGATGAGGGTGAGGGTGGCTGAGGGTGAGGGGGTCAACTGAGGGTGAGAGTGAGGGATTCGATTGAGGGGGAGGGCGTCTGAGGGCGAGTATGAGGGAATCAACTGAGAATGAGGGTGGCTGAGGGTGAGGGTGAAGGAGTCGACTGAGGGTGAGGGTGGCTGAAGGCAAGGGTGAAGGAATCAACTGAGGGTGAGGGTGGATGAGCGTTAGCAAAAATGCCATCACTAATCCAATGTCTTGGACCTCTCTCCACGTTGAGTGAGTCAGGTGAAAAAAGCAATGGTGTACACGAGTTGAGTTTCCGCAAGTTGCTTTTACAGTCTGCATTTCCGCTATCTCGAAATCCATAACCACAGTTACAGGGTCCGGGTATTCACTAAATTCACTGCACTGATGCATCACCGCACGAAACAATTCTTCATATGAATTTTGTGTCTTGCACTGCATTAGGGCATACACCTAGTAAAGGAAGTCTGACCTCAAAAAACATATAGGGCCTGCGTGATTTTTTTAAGGAGCCATTGAAAAGTTTCCGTCCACCATCCATGTTTCACTTCTCAATAGTTCCATAAGGCTATATTTAAAGGAAACTGTTAGAAATATTTATATGTTTTTCTTCCTTTATATAAATTTGTTTTCCTCACATATATATCCAATAACAATTCGCCAATGTTTAATCAGAGTTGAAATACAACATTCTTCTTTCAATAGCTTCTAAAAAAAGATCAATCTTTTCACATGACTCAGTTAACGTGGAGGAAGGTCCAAGAGTTTGGGTTCGGAGAACGGTACAAGAACGATGCAAATTTTCGTCTAGTTTGCGGGAAAATGAACGGATTGGCACATCTCATATTTGTTTGCAATTTTCTGTTCTGAAATTTTGATATTGGCGAAACTTAATATTTGTATAATAAATAGTGATATATGTAAACCCATTAGTTCCCCACGTTGCCTTTGCTTTTAACATTTGCTAAAGCTGGCACTATTTTCTTGTACTGGTGCTTGCTCCTGCGTCGAGTACCCGAAACATAAATTTTGCAGAGTTCAACACCAACCGAATTGTTTTCCAAGTTTGATTAAAATAACGTAAGCTGTTTAGGTTATTATTATTATTATTATTATTATTATTATTATTATTATTATTATTATTATTATTTTGGACTTGCTTCAGTTGAAGATTAAAGAAAGCAATTTCAAAACTTTTTCGATTCATTCATTGTACTTATATTATGTTCTGAAAACACTGGTGATGAAATTATCGTGACAAAATTACCGGTGACGAAATTACCGTGACGAACTTTCCGGTGACAAAATTACCGCCGCCCGTCGGATATAAGCTCACCGGCAAAAAGCTCACCGGATATAAGCTCATCGGTAGTCTTATATTACAGGGGCGGATAAAAGGTCACCGATAGCAAACATAAGCTCATTTCAGGGACTTTTAATAAAATTCACCGAATATTGAAATTTAGGCGTTGGCTACTTCCTAAGCGGAAAATGGAGCTACTATCTTATATCACTTATCAGGTGTAAAATAAATAAATAAATAAAAATAAAAATAAGGACGTTGGGGAGTTGAGTTATATTAAACATGGACAGACCTGGAGGAACTTGTAACAAAATACCCTGGATATTAAAATCTAGACATTGACTACAATTACAAATAGGTCTAAGAATTCAGTAGAAAGCAGACCTACTAATGTTGTATAGCAGTTATCAGATATCAGAATAAAATAGGGATGTTGCAAGTTTAATGTCTTAAGCATGGGCGACAGTAGGCGTAATATTTGCCCTGGAAATTTTGAAACCAAATTTTTCTTATAGGTCGGACAATTCATCACTGCATTAAAATATTTTCATGATTAGGCATGCATACTTACATAATAGAATTTGGTTACTTAACCGGATTCGTGATTCTGATTTGTGACTCTTTTACGAATTCATCATACTCAGATGTATTTAGGCCTTGCTTCTAAGTGCTGTCGTCGTGTTTGCAGCCTAACACTCAAAGAAATCTCTTTCTTATTTACTAACACAAAGGTTTTTCTTTTGGTTCATAAGTTGTAGTTTTGTTCTTAGTAAATAAAATAAGAAAGAGGTTCATTTGATGAGTATTGGTCTGCAAGTATAATAACACCCTTAACCTTTATTTTACGGCTGTCAGTACACTGCCAGAATAGTAAATCCGTTCTTTCCCGCGTGGCACTGTACTGACACAGGCGAAATGTTTACTTTAACCCGCGAGCACACATATTTTTTTTTAACTGATGTGCCTTATTGTATGAAGAGATAGTCCATAGTGAAAGGAACCAAAAACGTTGGTTCTCAACCGGTGTGCTCGCGGGTCAAAGTAGACCTTTCGCCTGTGTCAGTACAGTGCCACGCGGGAAAGAACGGATTTACTATTCTGGCAGTGTACTGACAAGCCGTAAAATAAAGGTTAAGGCTTGAACTTTGCAACATTCTTAATATTTTATTCTGATGTCTGATAACTCCTATATGACGTTAGTCATATAGCCTACTTTCTATTGAGAAGATAGGCCTACTAGTAGTCAAAGCCCAGATTTAAATATCTGGAACATTTTATTACAAGTTCCTCAAAGTCAACCCACGTTTCACAAATTAAACCCTGCAACATTCTTATTATTTTATTCTGATATCTGACAACTGATATATAGCATTAGTAGCTCTATTTTCTACTGAATTAGGCCTACTACTAGTCAAAGTCTAGATTTTAATACCTCTTCATACCCATCATACGTTTTTCTAAAGGGGGAGAGCGGTAGCTCAGTGGTAGAGCTTTCACCTCTGGTGCTTCGGTCCCGGGTTCCATCCCAGTCCCCGTCAAGTAAAACTACCTTGTGCGTGGGTATTCTTGGGGTTCTCCCACTTTCTTCATTCCACCATTTCATTCGTTATTCATCCGTCTTCTTTAGCCTAAACGGCATAACGTGGGACGTAAAACAAAAGATTTCATTTCATTTTTTTCTAAAGGAAACTGAAATATTTCTGAGTTGATTTCAGCCATAGTAAAAAAAAAAAAAAAAAAAAAAACATAACAAGGAGAGACCCTTTCATTAAAATTTCGTTTACCAATATTTCTGTGCTGCAAAATTTCCTGCACCGAAAGTTTCAGCATAGGGGAGGGGGTTGGATTACTTTCTTCAGTGAAAGGAAGTAGTACTCTTTTGTTTTCCAAATCCGTTTTCAATTTATATTTTAATATTCAAAATCAACTTCATATTAACATTCAAAATCTGGTTTTCGTTTTTGTCATATTTTCTCTTTGTCATTTTTCAGTTGCTTCTTTTATTTTATTCAGGTTTATTTTCCTTTGCAATTAAATTAGTTAAC
Organism: Thermobia domestica; assembly: GCF_964235325.1. Classification (NCBI taxonomy): domain Eukaryota; kingdom Metazoa; phylum Arthropoda; class Insecta; order Zygentoma; family Lepismatidae; genus Thermobia; species Thermobia domestica. Next base: position 127,317,219 of record NC_137464.1, read on the forward strand.
CTATAGATGTATTTAGTTATCATTATTGTATTCTTTATTGCATTAATTATCTTATAATATAATTATATTGTTAGTGGTGAGCTTATGTCCGGGGAGCTTTTGTCCGCTTTTGCATTAACAAAGGCGAGCTTATACCCGGTGAGCTTATTGCCAGTGAGCTTATGTCAGCGACCCTTTGATATTCTTTCTTGTCTTGGTGAACCCGAGCGCGAGCGATCCTAGTGCAAAATGGCCATCTATTATATATACAATATATGTACAAGTATATGAAATATAAATAATATTATACCGTAGATATAATGTATATCTACGTATATTACAATATATAAATTTCAATCACTTGAATGAGAATCATATTAACCCTTACTTATTGTTTATTTAGTACATAAAAAAACTGTGAGTGGGAGGAAGTTGATAGAGGGTGGCTGAGGGTGAGGGGGACTGAAGGTGAGGGAAACGATTGAGGGTGAGGGGGGCTGAGCGTGAGGAAGTCGAATGAGGGTGAGGGTAGCTGAGGGTGAGGAAGTCGATTGAGGGCGAGGGTATCTGAGGGTGAGAGTGAGGGAGTCGATTGCGGGTGAGTGATGGTGAGGGTGAAGTAGTCGACTGAGGGTGAGAGTGGCTGAGGGTGAGGGTAAAGATGTCGATTGAGGGTGAGGTTGGGTGAGGGTGGCTGAGGGTGAGGGTAAGGGAGTCGACTGAGGGTGAGGGTGGCTAAGGGTGACTGTGAGGGAGTCAACTGAGGGTGAGGGTGTCAATTGAGGATGAGGGTGAGTGAGGGTTAGCAAAATTGCCCATCTCTGTTAGGAACAAAGGATACGATCAAGGGACAAGGGAACAAGGAGACCAGTCTTCGCATCGCTGCAGCACAATATTTCCAATGCCAAATAAAGAGCAAAATTCAGGAACGTGACCAAAGCATGTTCATTCTTTCCTTCGGCATTACAGAGTCTATAATCTCCACAATCATCCAGGAGATCCAGTCTATTAACACCAAATTTTGTTCCTCCAAGGCATTCGTGGTAGGACTAGTGTTGGTGAAGAGACAAGACTTAAGCTTGTCTTGAAAAGGTATCGTGAAAGTAGTGTCTCGGAAAATATATTTCTGTTGGAAGAGCTCATCTCACATCATTTTCGTTACGAAAATTCTGTCTTGTCTTGTCTCCTGGGCAATTCTAGGAAGAGCGTTCAGCCCGAAAGGCATGGTCTCTTCCGCAAGGACCATCGGATGCTCCATCATGCTACGGCATTCTGCATTCTTTCATTAAACATTTTTTGTCTTTTTTATAAATGAAGATTTTGTAATTCGAAAAGATATACAAAACGCTTAAAAACATAGTACCTGTAGGTGACGAAAAGCCCTAAATCTCTCTGTGTATATGTTGTTATAAACCACTTTCCTTATACTATTTCTCGTGATGTGTTTGGACAACCTTGTAGAAAAGTCATGGCTGACTTTTCGATATAAATTGTTGTCAACTTCACTAAGTACGGAAGTTAGCATCACGAGTTAGCAAAACCTTAACATAACCTTAAAGCGACTCTGCATAAGGTCCCATATGTCTCATTGTACTCCCTTTCCCCTATATACAGGATGTTTCAAAACAACACCGACAAAGTTTGGGAGGTGATTCCTGACACCAAAATAAGACGAAAACTATAGACCAACATGGGTGCACATATGCTTCCTTTCGGAGTTATAGACTCCCGGAAACATGCAAAAATGAACTTTAAAGGTTCATAGCTACAAAATTATAAAATCTACAGTAGTTGGGTCAACGCTTCACTAAGGAACTAGTATGCGCCCTATCCAGAAATCCATGTTTCAGAATCGTAAGGTACTCACGCATCAATGTTTATAGAGGCAATTTGGCTACAGGCAGATAATTTGAAGTACGTACTAACTACCTCTATAAAAATTGTTGTAGAAGTACCGAAGGATTCTGAAACATGGATGTTTGGATGGGCACATACTAGTTCCTAAATAAAATCTTGACCCCACTACGGTAGGTCCCATAGAATTGGAGCTGTGAACCTTTAAAGTTCATTTTTTTTCGGCGGCCTATAACTCCGAAAGGAAGCATTTGTGCACTCAGGTTGGTCTATACTTTTTGTCTTATCTTGGTGTCAGGAATCACCTGCCAAACGTTGTCGGTGTTGTTTTGAAACATCCTGTATAATATACAAGGAGGACAATTTATCTTGATATGCACTTGTAACGTTTAAACTAAAAAACACTGAAATTCTGTGCCATGCAAATATCGGCAGGGGCATATTGTTCAGCATACTGTATAAAATATCACAAAGTTAACAATGTTGCCAAACGAACATAAAATTACATTTTTCAAATGGCAGTACGTCAGGTTATTACATAGGACTATTTCAAATCTACATGCAAAATGAAAACATATAATAAAACACTTCTTACGCAGTGTTACAAACTAAGGACGCTACAATAGCAACAACGCAAATGAGATGGTCTGGATCATGCACATCCAAAGTGCCTTAACTTCAAATACCATACGCTTTTATAGTAGGTGAATTTCTACCACTATGAGAATGTTGATCCCGATTGAATGAGTTCGAAGTATGCGTTTTATTTGCTAACTTTTGAGATTTTCACTCTCAAGCAAACGTTCCCACCGAACAATGAGGAATCTAGACATGGTATTCGTAAAATACCAACCGAAATGAATAAAATTACGAACCCTGAGCGGCAGACGTCAAAGTGTAAGAGTTAAGACAGGGGTAAAAGTGCGGGGGGATGCGGGAGACGCCATCCCCCTACCTCCAGCAAATATGTATGGCGTCCCCTAGTTCCTAAAAAATTACAAAGGGCAAAGATTACAAAAATAGACACGGGGTCGGCGGGACGTCATGCCGCTACCTACCGTCTCCCTACTTTTTCAGATCCACTTTTACCCCTGGTTAAAAGAGTTTAAAACTAATAATGTAATTCATGGAAAATCTTATTTGCACGTTAGTTTCTCGCCGGTCTAATGCTTAGCGTGTATATCTTTGGTGTACGTAGTCCGGGTTCAATTCCCCGTGGGAGAATATAATATTTTAATTTCACAATCATTCATACCATCAATTATCTGTTTCCTTTAGCCTAAAGGACATTACGGGACATTAAACTAAAAGATTCATTTTTTTAAAAATTTCTAATATATATAAATGTTCATTTCGTCGATGCGCCTCGAAGAACCGCTATGACATTTTTGTCAAAAATGAGTTAAGCCGTACAAATAAACCTGAAAGCTGTCAGACTGTGTCCCTTATAATATGATAAGTGAATATTCAGTTGTTTCGTCACAACTGTAATTAGAGGCTTCAGGTTCTCATCAAGTATGTATTGAATAATGTAGATAAGTCCTCTATGTGCTTATAAAGTTGCAAAAGGTAAACCGACATGTGCTACATAAACACAAAAATAACATTGTTGAAGCAAGCTACTCTAGTGCATAATATACGCAGAGCCAGTTTTATTATATTTTCAAGTTATAAATGTAAAACTATCACACATGTAATTCTATACTTGTAAACATAAAATACAGGTTTTATACACCATGCAGAAATATTATACGGGTGGAAATTAGCATTACACAGTCATCTTTGAAATGCACTCATTCATTTTAACCCTATTATAGCATTTGTAACGGTTTGAGATTTGTAAATTTGAAATATTGGTTTCCTACATATAATAATTTCTTTAAGTACCTTTACTTTTTTTTTCTTGTTTACAATAACTTTCTATAAATCATTTTCAAGTGTTTCTGTGTATATCTAGCAAAATTTTAAGTGTTTGGAATGATTTTGCTTCTCCTAAAATGTTGTGGTTTTAGCACATAGCGGTTCTTCGAGATGCAGTGACGATAGCAATACAGGAATTGCATAGTTATAGAGGGAGAGAGAGATGAGGACAAACATTCATACATAAAGAAATACCGCCTTCATCAAATCACTCTCTCTCTCTCTTCTCCCTCTCTTCTTCATTTACCTAAAAAGTTATTTTTGTATATATGAATGTTTGTCCTCGTCTCAATCCTACCTTAACTGTTCAATTCCTGTCTTCAGGACCTTGTTAATGTTTCTACATACTGTATAAACATTTTATATAGAACAAGTTCGAAAAAATGTCTGGTTTTAGTTTAACTCTCCACAATTATGCCTTTTAGGTTATGAAAATCAATAAATATGAAATTAAAATATTGTGCTCTACCACCGGGAACTTAATTCGGGACCATGTGCACCAAAGCCACGGCGCTATCCACTAGACCAGTGAGTGAGTAGTGCTTGTAGAAATTCGAGACTAACGTGCAAATAAGATTTCTGTAGATTACAGCGTTAACTTCTAAATCCTATATCCTGTGATGTATCCGGTCAGATTTCGTATTTTTACTAATCTCGGTTAGTACTTTATGCATATATATACCATATCTAGTCACGCAACCTTTAGTTTTTTTTTTTTTTTTTTCATGTGGTTTTGTGGGGATGGCAGTACACTACAACTTTGTCCAACACGAGGGATCAATGGCGTATTGGGTTGTTCCTGATGTATTCTATCAGTACTTCCTGGGCGATGATTTGGCTCACGTAATTCCAAACATTTGCGAACAGTTCGTCGGTCACAACGAACAATGAAGTGCTCTGGCGATTTGACATGCATTCTTGACTTGCGATGCACTAGCCACAGTTTCACCATGCTGAGCTACTGTCAACAACCACATTGACGCGGCATAACTTAGCTTCTCAGAATGAATGTTCTGGACGATATGTTGTAAACAACATACATGACGTCATTGCACATGCTTCTCGGCAATAGTTGTGAAGTCCCCTTTCCTTTATCATCTAGATCAGGGGTGAGGAACCTTTTTTTTTAAAAGGCCACATTAAGGTCACATTTCCCAAAACGGCTATATATGATAGTTCTGAACATACATATTTTTTGTAGATATTTAGTTATTATTCAGTTATTAGAGATACATTAATAATTTACATGAAAATGTATAACTCTATAACATATTAAAAAGATAAAGTAAGAAAAGTTATCGTTCATTCACTTTTTCAGAAATATAGCTATTTCTAGTATATATCATATTCTTTATATAATTTAACTTTTCATAACACGCCCATAAAACCGCATTTCATTACTGTCATTTTTCTATTGTTATTCTAATAGTTTTTTTTTTCTTTTGTCGTTCATCTGCTACAAAGTAACCATATTCTTAGAAGGTTTTAGGAATACTGTTATTCGACCGCGGGTATATCTGACAATCTTATTTGCATAATGCTTCACCTCTTGTTGTTGGCTTCAGCTAGGATTAAGTTATTATAAATATATCCAATAATATATTGAACTACACAGATTAACAAAGTTTGTACGTAAAACACTTTAATAAGTAACTGCATAGTGACTTGTGTAGAGCGGCTATAATCACATTTTAAAGAAATACTGTATTCCATGTACATGTGTGGCTGTTATAATAGACCCTAATCTTTTATCCTTTCTAACAGAAGCTCACTCTTTGCTTCTGATAACGGTGCTATGACATATTTTAAGTACTTCTGTTTTAGTATGGTTTTACCCTCAAACAGAAGTGAAAGACTCTCCCATATCCAGCTTACTAATTTCAATTTTGAACTTGAAGAGTAAGTCGTATAATCTCTAATAAAACATACATTTTGTTCTATAAAAATTGGAGTGTTTTAAGTTAATTTTCATCCATAACTGTTCGATCTTTTCACAGATCGTGTATTCTGTATTGAATAAAATCTAATATTTTCTACAAAAGACCTCATGGGATTTCTTTCTTTGAAACATCAGAGGATAATTTCATTTCCTGATTTAATTTGATTTTAGACTGATTTTCAACTTAAGCAAAGGTGGGAATTGTGAACTTGCGAAATAATGTACGACATATCACACCAGTGGATTTCTGTGTAAACAAAATATATGATGGAACATTTTTACTTTAATCGGGGAAGGATATGTGCTAATCTTTACGGCGGGTAACAATGACAGAATTGGTGGAATGAGAATGTGGGAGGAAACGGAAAACGTCCGAGAAAATCTGCGGATGTAGAAAATAAACTGACGAACGTTTAGCCTGTATGAGGAAACATAAAATAAAGTAATAGATTGGAACATTTATGGCTATAACTGATACAAATAAGCGTTGTTTAATCAAAGGAAAAGTCAATTATCAGCAGACAGAAGTTTGTATATATTACTACCTGAAGTCTGACAACTCAGCGTTCCAGAACACTAATGTTTGAAATACGGAGAGCACAAGAATTGTATTTATCTTATTGGTAGTGTATGTGATTCAGAATGAAATGGTCGTAGGTTCGAATTCTGGTCGGGGAACACTGCACTTTTTTCAGATTCAAATCTTAAAGGATCGTTGTTTCTATGTTTAAATTTATCTGGTGATTCTGTATTTCAATAACATTAAAATTTCTCAATGTCAAATAAATAAATAAATAAATAAAATAAAATAAAATTTTTAAAAAATCAGAAAATGCCAAATGTAAGGATTCGTCAAAGTTAAGGGTGTGAAATTTCTCTTTAAACCCCTAAGCAAAACTAATGGAATACATGTTTCGGCGTTTTCGAAACTTCCAGTCCTAGGAAGATGAATGTTATATACTATCTGGCCATTCGTCACCGGACTCCCCTCCAAAAGTGCTTTGGATCGTCTTTGCACGTGACACTAGCTATAAAAGGTGTTGCCGCTGGAAAATGTACTCACACTAGCTACAGCAGCTAATGTGAACAGACGACGCGAACTTGGAGAAGCGGAAAGAGGAATGATCATTGGAGCCCACAGGTTAGGGCATTCGACTCATGAGATTTCCAACAAATTTCAGATACCCCGATCGATAGTGAGCGATGTTATCGTGAAGTGGAAGCAGGAGGGGGCCATGACATGCCACCCAGACCAACTAAACTGACAATATTAACAGATCGTGACCGTCGAAGCTTGAAACGTGTGTTGAAGTTAAATCGGAAGGCGTCGCTACAGATAGTGGCACAGGAGTTTCGATGGCTTCCGGTAGTGTTGCAAGTGATCGTATTGTCCGCCGGGAGATCATCGCACTTGGTTTCCATGGTCGTGCTACAGTTCACAAACCGCTTATCACAGCCCGCAATGCGACCCGTCGTTTACAGTGGTGCAAGGAACGCCGCCATTGGACTCTTGAGGAATGGAAATCCGTCCTATGGAGTGATGAATTGCGCTGCCAGATGTGGCAGTCCGATGGACGTGTGTGGGTGTGGCGTATCCCCGGAGAAAGATGTTTACAATAGTGTATCTACCCACAGTGAAATTCGGCCAAGGTGGCATCATGGTGTGGTCGTGCTTCTCGTGGTATGGTTTTGGTTCTCTTGTTTTAGTGCCGGGAAACATGAATGCCGATGCAACCAAACGGTCCTGGACAATTATGCGTTACTGTCACTGTGGGCACAATTCGGTATTGGTCTATATCTGTTTCAGCAAACAATGCTCCATGTCATACTGCAGATGATATAAACACGTGGTTTGAGGACATGGGTGTACAAAAACTTGATTGTCCAGCCCAAAGTCCTGATATCAACCCTATTAAGCATCTTTGGGAAGAGTTGGAGCGCCGCTTGAGAACCAGGCCGTGCCGCCCAAAGAACACTAGAGAGTTGTTCGCCGCTTTGCAAGAGGAATGGAGCAAGATTCCCGTCGAAACCTATCATAAGTTGGTGGAAAGTCTTCCTCAAAGGGTTGCGGACGTAATTGCGGCGAAAGGTGGCCCCATACGATACTGATGGACTGCTGAAACCGGATTAACGTACTAGTTAGGGGTCTCCGGTGACGAATGGCCAGATAGTGTATATATATCCAGTAAGGGAACAATTCTAATAACGTTTTATCAATATATAAAACTGACATTGAGGTTGTGTCTAATCATCACAGGAAAACGGCTGAATAGTTTGAAATAAACTTTCGAACATAGCATTTGGCTCGAACCGTGTTTTTATCAGGTCACTTTTATTATTTACCATATGCGTCGTAAATTAAATATCAAATGAGCCTCTCATGTTAAAGAAATGAAATTCGTTATATAAAGTATTTTACTTTTAAAGAAGTGACCACGTGCTCGAGCGTTTTGAAAAATTCTGAATCTAAAGGGGAGGGTAGGAACAGTTTCTAAAATGTTTTAATATCAATTTTCTATTCATAGAATGACCGAAGTGTGGAGACGTTTCAACCTTAAAAATTAGTTTTTGAACATAATTAGCATTTGGGTAGATTTTTTTTTTAATCAACCCACCTTGATTTCTTATACACTGCTGTTCTGTATGAAATGTATTTTTGAACATATAGTAATCAGTTTGATGGAACGGAGTTTTTTTTTTAATTTCATTTGTATTCAATTAATATCGTAAGGGAAAGGGTTTCCAAATATACCTTTGAAATATTTCCCATAAACCTTGTTTTCCCGTGCGAAGAAGGGGTATTTCAGCTAGTATCTATAATAGTCCACGTGTAATTTTAGTAATAAATGACTTACGTTCTCTTCTCGAAAGTTACTTACAAGTATGTCATATCTATTCTGTAAGTATATCGAGCGAATAGTGTGGATTTCTATGGACAGAAAATGGAATGAAATGAAACTTCTAATATTACGTCTCACGCTTATGCTTTCTAAGCTAACGGAGACTGATGATTATTGAAGGTAAGAGACAATGAAAGAATTGGTGGAATGTATATGTGGAATTAAATAGGAGAACTTCAAGAAAGCCCACACATATGCAGTACAAATAAACATTTAGTTTTATAATATAAAATAGACTATTAATTAGATTTAGACATTTATGGTTTTAACGGATACGAGTAACCGGTGTTCAATTAGGAGAACTCATCTGTCAATGGGTAATCGTTTATATACCTTGCCAATAGGTAAGTAGAATCTGACAAGCGAACATTACACACTCCGGGAATACCATTTTTTGAAATGAGATAAAGAAGTTGCATTTAACAGAGTGGTAGAGTGTTGGATTCATAATCAGAATGTTGCGAGTTCAAAACCTTTTATCTGACTTTAAATCTTGAAAGGGAAATACTCTTTCTATCTTGTAATCTATGTGCAGACGTTAGGATGCTCGAGAATACTAAAATTAAGAAAAGAAAGGGAAACCACATTATTATATTGAATCATATTTGCACGTCTCTAGGACGTTTTTGAAAGTTAAATATTTTATATCTCCTGTTCCTCTCTTACCTGCCTTGTAGATCGAATATAATTGTTTACTAAATCAAATAGATTCTGAGACGAATATTCGGACCCAGGAGGAACGGGAATGGGGAATGGCGGAAACTTCGTAACGAGGAACTGCCTAATTTATATCGTTTACTAAACATTGTTAGAGTAATCAAATCTAAGAGGCTTAGGTGGGCAGGTCATGTAGCCAGAATGGAAGAAAGTAGAAACGCTTTCAAAGTCTTGACTGGAAGATCAATCGGGAAACGACCATTAGGAAGACGTAGGCGAGATGGGAGGACAATATTAAGGTGGATCCCTCAGAAATGGGAATAGAAAGTAAAAACTGGATCCTGTTGGCTAAGGATAGAAGTCAGTGGAGAGCTTTTGTGAACGCGCCATTGAACCTCCGGGTTCCATAGGCTATAGGGTGAGTTGGTTAGTTAGTTAGTAAATCAAATAGATGTTCTCTCTACCTCATCTTTAGAGATGGTTGTTTTGATAAATACACTGCAACAGAGGCTATTTTCAGAACTAAAATATCTAACCAGTCACTGATAAGTGTTAGAGTACTTGCCTTATCGTACCAGACAAAAAATTGGGAAACTAAGAATTCGAATCTTTTCAGAGATGATATTGTACTGATCTGCTGCAAATCTGAGTCCTAACTACATAAACTTGCTCCTTAAATGTCTAATCAAAATAAAAACATCATCACAGATTCCTGTGCAACTTGTGCCTTTTCTAGATGTATGTCGTAGTCATACTCTACGAAGCAATGTAAAGACACTTTTGACCACGAGAATATAAAGGCCTAGTGGTCACCATTCACAGTAAATTAACTGTGAATTTATTTCAATTTACAGAATTTAGTTAATCAATATAGTTTCAGAACGAAATATTATTACATTTTACAATATTAGTAGCGTTTAGCGGGGAAACGTGCTCAAAGATGAGACATGTATTTCAATAGATAGATCTTAATGAACCAAACAAAATGATATGCGTGAGTGTAAATACTCTTAAATAGTTTCCGAGAAAATCGAGGAAAACATAGTTTTGTAATCATAAAAATTGAAGCTGTTCGATATTAACACTACCTTAGATGAAGCTGATAGTGAAGTATTACCTTTTTTTCTTTTTTACACTTTCAAGATGGCAGTAGAGAATGTGGCTAACGAGATATGGCCTACAATTGTGATAAACTAGTAAATTTTAATTTTTGTTTAGCTATAGTATTGTCCAAAGATAGCACATATATCAGCCGATAGATCACATTGCAGTGAACAAAATCACAGGGTACATTCTGATGATTAGTTTTCGAGAAAATCAAGAAAAAAACATCTTTTAGCGGTAAAAAATATGAGAACGTCGTTTGTTGCCAGTTGGATGGAATTTTGATAGTTTTTATTATGCGAGAATAATTATTTATGTACTGTATATGAAAAATATACACTACTAAGAAGCATATATATATATCCTAACAGTGGCACATACATATTGTTTTGATTAAATTCAACAAATATAACTTTTTTCAATCGTAGAGGCTATTGAACGTTATAAACTTTGTTTTCCTTTTTGTTTGCCATGCTGGAGCACTAAAAGCTATTATTATTGAGAGCATTTGAAGAAATCTGATACAAGTACTATGTATACAATATATAGTCTTTCTTGAAAATTAAACATCTGTTCCCTTTTTTTAAACATGAACAATGGTGCATGATATTTCATGAAAGATCAAGTATTCAGTTTTTACATTTTCATTTTTTAAAATTTTATTTAACATAATATGCTTATACCAATTTTAGAGTCAAACTTCTGATTTTTTGCAGTAGTTCTATTTACAGATTCTGTGACTATTTACGTCCTTTGTTTCTAGTAGGTATTTAGTTGAAATAAAAAGTAATATGTTTTACTCCATTCCATATGATCAAATGCTGCGTCTCGGCTTGGATTCTCAACTCCGAAGGGCACATTCGTAAGACATAAAATTAAACATAGAAACAATAGCCTTTTATACAATTCTTAAAATAATACAATAGTCTTTTATACAATTCTTAAAATAATACAAAATAAAATTTTTGAATACGTTTTTATGCTATAGATTTATATATTTCATAGGCTCTAGCATCTCTAATACATAGCAATATCGTGAAAACTAGAAGATAATCTTTTAGGGATGGCACACAGCAAAAAATGAGGTGTTGCAATAACACAAAATGACTACCACTTTAGCGTGTTACTTGTGTGTCAATTCAACAGCAGCCACGTCGCCTTCAGAGCATGTCAGAAATGCCTCTTTACTGACTGTAAGTATTTGCATTGTTTTTTATTGTTTGGTATGAGCAAAGCGTTGCGAAACATATTTCGCATTTATGGCAAGTAACTAATAACATCCTGTTTTCTATAATCGGTCACAATAATATTGTTGTAAACCTGTGAATCATCTGACAACGGTTACTCAGATAGCTGTGCTTTCATCTGTTTTCTTTATCTGTTATTCTTGTGTCTTAGCATATATGAACATAAGATTTCAATTTCGTTACGATTAAATACATTGGTGCTACTGTGTGTTGCGCTGTCCCTTAGAAGGTATTGAACAATTCTGATTCAAAGGAAGGAAATAAACTACTGTACAGCGTGGTCCGGAAGTGGGTGTACCCGTAATTGGTGTTTTCTGACGGTTTTAGGTTTAATCCAAAATTTGTTTGGTAACATTGCTTGGCATTGCCTGGTAACATTACTTACCAGAGCATGGAACACCAGTGCACTTCGCGATTCACATGCGCAATTACCTGAATCAGACGTTTCCTGGCCGCTGGATTGGAAGAGATTGTGCATCTTCACCAGCTCCCTTCGTCTGGTCTTCAAGAAGTCCCAATCTGACGACACCAGACAATGCTCTCTGGGGTTTCATAAAGCAACAAGTAAGAAACACTCGATATCACACAACGCAGAAATTACGAGCAGCTGTGGAACATGACTTCACCTTCGTGACTCCGGAGTATCTACGTTAAACATCTGCGAGAACTTGGCGCAGAATTCAACTGTGTGACATGGATGGTGATCATACCGATGTTTATGACTCTTAAGACTTCAAGGTAACTGTGTACAGACATTCTACCATAACTAACACTATACTGTTGAAACCAAAAAGAGGTACGATCACTTCCAGATCACGCTGTATAGTACTGGAGTTAATTTAATAGAGTTTGATTGTATAAGCAGTACAGAGGCTACATGAGACACAATCTATTTCTGAAAGTAAAATGGATTACTATTAGGGTTTTATCTAGTGTTGCCACGAGACGAGACATTTCTCATGTCTCGTCTCGTCTCGTCTCGTAAACGAGACGAGACACGAGACGGCACAAAACCCTTTTAGACGAGACACGAGACGAGACATACTTCTTGTCCCGTCTCGAAAACGAAACGAGACACGAGACAAGACGGGACGTCTCGTGAAATGTCTCGTCTCGTCTCGTGTCTCGAAAATGAAAACGCTGGCGGGAATGGCCAAGATTGAAATTGCCAGTGGTCATATAGATTGCAAAAGGAAAATCCCCTTTGTGAGAAACATGTTGAAAAGCCTTCATAGAAAAGTGTCCTCTGTCTATTGAATGAAACAATCGTGATATATGAGCTTCCAGGAATATCATCCTTAATGTCTTGTCCCCAATTCCCCTTGCTGTAAACTGAGGAATTCTCATTTTTTTTTTTTTTAATTTCTGGCTGGAATGATGATAAACAAAATCAAAGACAGGGAAGATTTTTACAAGGTCAAGAAACCGAACTACTACCACCATCTATTCAATTTGAAAACTGGGTAAGGTCTACACTCATTACAGGCTTTAGTTGAAAGTTCTGGCTGAGATGGCGGAAGAGAACAGAACAGACTACACTTGTCTTTATTCTCTGATGGCGGTATTCTTTTTGCTATATGAACCGAAAACGGCAATTGAAGTATGTCATCTTGCAACTAAAATTTTGTCTTCTCTCTCTCTCTCCCTCCCTCCCTCCCTCCCTCTCTCTCTCTCTCTCTCTCTCTCTCTCTCTCTCACACACACACACACACTCATACACATAAAAACATACTTTTACCATTTTACCAATCGCTCGCTTATTATACAGCAGTCATGTAAAAATCACCTCTTCGTTTGGAAGGCGGGCGAAGGACAAAGAAAACAAAGATATTATCGACGAACCCTTCAAATTGTTTGCTTTCAGCAAATTTATGATACTAACAATAACACTTTAGGTGAAGAGGTTTTACAGGCGGACCTTCGTTTTGTTACGCGGAAATGTTTGATCTGACCAGAGTGCGAATTGCTTTCTGCTTCCATGTTGAGAGAAGGGGAATACTTCCCTTTCCTAGTGAATAATATTCATTAGGACCTGAATTATCTTCAGAAATTGTTTCTTACAGGCATATAAAACCTCTCGAACTTGATAAGTTTAAAGAACATTTGGTATAATATTCATGGAACTCCGTTCAAAGCAGAAAATATCATGAGAATGATCAAAATTCGAACATTGAAGAACATAATTAACAGAAAAGAAATAGGATAGACAAACCATATTTTTAACCCTGCTATAAAATGTATATCCTATATTTTTACTAATTCCTTACTCCCATGAAAGTATCCTGGAGAGGATATTCTCTCCAATTTTTTCAGACTGAAATCCTTTTATCCCATACGATTTCGCCCCCTGACACAACACGAAAAAATAAATGCTGTTAAAATCCATACACATGACCCTTCCGGGACTCAACCCGGGGCCTTCAAGCCATGGTCTATCGCCGCAGACCGCTCGGCTTGGTATGAAGATGTACGTTGTATGATTGCGAATAGATCACGACAATATAAGGAACTTTAATCCAAAATGGCCACCCAAAAATCAACATTTTTTTAGCCACTAGCTAATCTGGGTGTACTGTCATGAGTTTGTTACACAAACGGGGCAACCACCACATATAGCACACACCCCGCGGTTATGGGAACAGATTTGAACCATGGAGGTGAAGACTGGCCACAAGCATTCTTTCGTCCGATGTGTCGTTCAGCTCCCATTACTATGGCACTTTAAGTAGAGCTTACTGTGCAGTAACATATAAAATTTCAATCAAATACTTTCCATTACTCAATAAAATTGTTTGGTTCCGAGCTTTTTTTTAAAAAAAAATAATAATAATAATTGCAACAAATCTAAACATGCTAAAATGGAAAGTAGTTTTCGGATTGTTATGGGTTAACACTGTGAAACCTAAAGGCTGGAATATATGAAATCAAAGTGTACACACATATTTATCTCTCTGTTTATCTATATATATATCTTTCCATCTCTCTCTCTCTCTCTCTCTCTCTCTCTCTCTCTCTCTCTATATATATATATATATATATATATATATATATATATATATATATATATATATATATATATATATAATATATATATATATATATATATATATATATATATATATATATACACCCATATATATACTGTAAAGCAAGTGGGCTGATAGTATACGATAGTGTCGGGGATAGTGACACCTTTACATCGAACTTTGCTTGTCGTGTAAACATTATTTGACATTAGTGTCTTCATCTTCGACGTACCTATGAGCAATCTGCTGTATATTTGTGTATTGAAACTGGTGAAACAAATTTCAATATAATGTAAAAAAAAAAAAAAAAAGCCAGGGTCGAGAACCCTCAGACAACTAACAGCAGAGATATATTATCTTGTAAACTATTTGTCCTTGCCTTGTGAGCTTATTTGAATTTATTTTTAAGACCTTTAGGCAACTTTGGCCGAATGGATGATGATGGGAAAATTAGTGGAATGAAAAAAATGGTAGGATACTAGACAACTTCGAGAAAACACACACATTCGAAAAATGAAATGAAATCTTTGAGTTTTACTTCCCACGCTTATGCCGGTTAGGCTAAAGGAGACAGTGATGATGAGTAATGAATGAACTGGTAGAATGAAGAAAGTGGGAGGAAACGGGAGAACCCCGAGAAAACCCACGCACACGGTGTTTGTCCACCACAAAGTTCACTTGGCGGGGCTGGGATCGAACCCGAGACCCCAAGCACCAGAGGTGAACGCTCTACCACTGAGCCACCGCGGTCCCTACACACATTCAATGTTTGTCCATCACAAAGCTCACATAGCACTAACCGAGATCGAACCGACTACCACATACACTAGAGGAGAAGGCTTCACGGTGTAGCTACCGTGACATTTCTTGCCTTGTGTGTTCTGGGTAATACTTGTAACTTAGTTGTATCTTGATTAGCATGCTGCAGCCTGCTACATTTTACATTCGTTCCCATGGTAAGCTGCTATATTTTTTACGAGACGAGACAAAACGAGACAAATGAGACGAGACGGGACAGAACCTCTCGAGACGAGACGAGACATGCTTTGTACGAGACGAGACGAGACAGCCTGAAGTCTCGTCTCGTCTCGTGGCAACACTAGTTTTATCCCAGGTATGATATACCCACTGATGATTGAACTGGAATAAACGCATGGAAAGCATTAGTGCAAGAAAATTAGCTATGAATAGGTACATCATACCATAATTCTAAGTCAAAATGAAAGCAAAAAATAAAAAGCGGAAACAGACTGTACAATAATAACACTTCCACAATTTTAAAAAGTGAAAATGAAATCTTTGTTTTACGTTTGACAGTTATGCCGGCTAGGCTAAAGGAGACGGTGATGATGAGAAATGAATGAAATTGTGGAATGAAGAAAGTGGGATGAACGGGAAAATCCCGAGGAAACCCACCCACAGGGTGTTTTTCCACCACAAAGTTCACTTGGCGCGAGCTAGGATCGAACCAGGGATCCCATGCACCAGAAGTGAACGCTCTACCACTGAGTCACCGCGGCCTCTTTTCACAATTTTAATTTCACATCATTTATTTCGAAACTTTCGGGACGAGACCGAGACTTGGTCTTCGAGATCGAGACCGAGATCAAGACAAGCATCTGTTGACCGAGACTGATTTTTGACTCGAAACGAGGCCGAGACCGAGACCACTATTTATCAACCGAGACTGTTCAAAGTCTCGTCACGTCTCGGTACCATCCCTAAACTGTCCAATTTTGTTTTGTGATTCCCCTCCGGTAGTGAAACCGTGTTAGACATGGCGTTGGAAAGGTCTGGGTCCCGTGAGCACAGTGATGATGTCAAAAATCGGGCACCGCCATGAGACCCAGAAATTTAGACCCGAAGTTTTGGACAGGGTTCCTTCTATACGCTTATTAAACATGGAGTTGTTAGACGCGGGTGGTGGTGTTGGAGAGGTCCTGGTGTCCTAAATACAACAATGATGTCATAAACCAACCTCTGCCCGGAGGACCCAAAAATGGAGTCCTGAAGTTTTGAGCTCGGGTTCTCTCTTATCGCCTGTTAAACAGAGTTCTTGAACGCGGATGGTGGCATTCGAAAGGTTCCGGTCCCTCTAGTGTATCGGTGTTTTCAGAAATGGGCCCCGAGACCTGAGGCCCGAAAAAGAAGGTCCTGAAATTTTGAGTTTTTTGGAAAATTTTGGTGGCGTTAAATTTCAAGGTTGTCTGTGCACAGCTATAATGTCAGAAATCGGGCCATGGTCTCGAAGATCCAGAAATGGGGTCCCAAAATTTTGGGCTCGGATCATTTTATTTCTGCTTTAAGCATGGAGTTGTTTGATGCGGGTGGTGGCGTTGGAAAGGTCCGAGCCTCCCGAGCACAGTGATGATGCCAGAAATCGGGACTAACCCACCACCCGCAGCCAATAACTCCATGCTTAAAAGAGAAATAGAATGGATCTGAGCCCCAAAACTTCAGAACTCCGTTTCTGGGGCCTCAGGGCCATGGCCCGATTTCTGACATCCTTGCTGCTTATGGGACCTAGACTTTTCCAAAACCATCACCCGCGTCGAACAGCTCCATGTTTAATAGCGAATACAAGGGACTCGTGCCCAAAACTTCGGGATCCCATTTCTGGGTCCTCAAGTCCATTGCCCAATTTCTGACATTACCGCTGTGTTCAGGGGATCCAGACCTTTTCAATATCACCACCCGAGACCACCAACTCCATGTCTAACTCTCTTTCCCTATCGTAGAAGGATTTTAATGCAATTTTCTCCAGTGTCTTTCGTAAATGAATAAATAAGTAAATAAATAAAATAAATAAAATAAAATAAAATAAAATAAAAAATGGAATTTGACGCAGTATTGTGTATATTTTCTTTAGGGATTTCCAGTCGTTCTAGATGCTCGAGGCTGAATTCGGTGGTAAAAGAGGTAAAAGATCAAGAGCAACATTATTACTTGTTGATGGATGGTAAAACATCATCAGAAGAGAGAAATTAAGCCTAGGTGATAAAGACCGCTGAACACTGAAAAGGATTTTCACAAAGAACCATAGGCGAATACTCTAAGGGGCATATGCTCTGGACTCTTGCTTACTATAGTTAAACTTAGCAGGGGCTCTTGCTGGTGTAAGCCACAATTTCTTAATATTCTCTTGACTCTATTATTACTCTGAAAGAATGAATTAGCGTAGGTGATTATGTGCAAAATTTAGGTGTCCATGCCCATGTTACAGACGTTATTCCCTAATAACTACAGTCTTCCAACGTAACAATGCGTCAAAACACATATCCAGATCTGTTCAAGTGTAGTTTGAGAAACACCCAAGATGAATCGATTCTTCCCTTTGGTCCCCATAGTCCCCCGACTTGAATATTATTGAACATGTATTCCTGTTCAGGAATTCCAGTTCTGGAGCAGGAATTCCTGTACAGATTTCCATCTGAAGTAACTATTACCTTCCGCTATACACGTCGATATATTTGTTCAGAACAGATATCTGACAGATTAATACATTATCTTTTCAGTTAACAAAATCATAATTTATAACGCAGTTTTCGTCTCACTTATCCTCATTAGGCACGTCGTTTTCCTGCTGAAATATACGCAGAGTGAATCAAACATTCGTTGGAAACTCTCTGAAACAAGGACTTTCTGATAGGTGAAAAAATATAGACATAATAATATAAAGTACGATGAAGGAGATAATTACCTATTGTGACTGCTGATAATTACCTATTGTGACTGCATTAAATAAGATGCACAGGAGGGCTTTTGTTTCTGTGGTATTGAACATGAAGATTTCTTAAGCCATTGTGTGAGTGAGTATTATTGTAATTAATTAGGCAGTGCTGTCGTTACTGCCTAATATGATTATACGATTATTTCTTATAGCCCCTTTCCGAAAACATTTTGTCGATGTCTTAAACTATAGGTAGGTAATTCTTTCATTAGATTCGAAAATTTGTTCGCGCACGTTACTAGTGAAATTACTTGAAAATTTATCTACGCTTGTCTTAAAACGTTCAGGACATGACTGTAATTGGTGCTGAAATCTGTCTCCTTTTTATATTCAAACTTTTGTACACGTCAATCCAAAATTCTGGGATACCCTTCTTGTAGTGTTTTTGCTAATGTTTCTGACTTCTTTTCTCTCCGAAATCAATTGAAATATGAAATTTGATCTTTTTCATATTGCATTTTATTCACTCTTGTGCTATGTTCAAAATGTGCAGATAACATTTGCCAACATTGATAATAAGTAAACCGGGTTATATATTTCTCCATCGGATTTCGAAATCATTTACTAATTAGAACAATTTGTCTAAGTATTGTATTCTAAAGTCTATTAATTTCTGGAGTCTGAAGTGTTGTATTTATTCAGTTTTATTATTAATGCTCCTTTTAACGGATAATTATTGTTTTAAATACTTAAAGTATAAAATACATCGATATTTTTAAATTTGTGTTTCATTTCAAATTGACAAATTTGAAAAATAATAATTCAGCAACATTATTTCTAGAAACTTAGCAAAAAAAAAAAAAAAAGGAAAATTTCTTTTTCTCAAAATTAGAATGAATAGTAAAACTAAAACGTTTTGATTTAATACAAATGTTGATTTTAATCATAATAGTTCATTCTCTATAGTTGATCGTCCTTCACTGTATTCCTTTGATGACCACCTTCTATTTCTTTTGCTCACATAGCTAGGTGTATTCTTCTTGTGGCTGTGTTTCTCGTTGTTGATTGAAGTCCAACTACATTGATTTTCCTTCCTTCCTTTGTATTACGAACTTCCATTTAATAGGTTGCTTTGGGCTACGTTTTGATGATTTCGTTTCCGCCAGTTCCAAGCAGCTCTGTAATCAGCTTCGGAAGCAAATTTGTGCTGTGGAAATATTTTGAGCTTCCTTAATTAATAATGCCTGCCTCCCCTGAATCTCTCTCTCTCTCTCCGCTTCTGTTAAGTTATTGAATTTTCACTCGAATGCACTAGTTTGATTTTATTTCTACAATATTGATTATTATACAAGAAAATAATATTTTCTTGAAAACAGAGTTGGGATTAAAAATCTGTTTTTTTACGAGCTAAGGGAAATAGTTTTTGAGTTCTGAAAAACATTAGTACCATTGAGTAGTGAATATAACGAAGGATTTTCAAAAGGTGATCTAGCACCCAAAAGAATCGATGACCATTATGTATCATACAAGTTGTCTGCATGTGCAAAACAATAATTTTATTCCATTAATTTCCACGCTGGTTACATAGTTGATCTAACTAAAACGGAAACCTAACGACAGAAATGTATTTTTATCAAATACGTAAATGTATTTGCGGAACCACTGGTGTAGACCTACATTGTGGGGGTATCGAAAGGCACTGTGTCCAATATCACGAGGGCATACACAATTCATGGGCAAACAACGTCTGCAAAGCACAACAGTGGTCGAAAGACAATCGTGTCAGATAGGGACCGGAGGACATTAAAACGGATTGTAGCAGCTAGAAAGAAGACCACTGCAATGAAAATTACGTCTGAACTCAATTCCGGCCTACAGAACCCGGTTTCATAGAAAACAGTGCGACGGGAACTTCATAAAATCAAAATTCATGGAAGGGCCGCTATCGCCAAACCCCTAGTCACAGCAGTAACTGCGTAGAAGCGTATCGAGTGGTGCAAGGACCACAAGGCATGGATTCATGAGCAGTGGAAACACGTAATGTGGTCCGATGAATCGACCTTCACCTTGTTTCCGACAACCGGTCGTGTTTACGTATGGAGAACACCGTCGCAGGCCTATGGTACAGACTGTCTGCTCCCAACTGTAAAGCATGGGGGTGGTTCTGTTACAGTATGGACAGTGATATCGTGGTTTTCTGCAGGTCCCATCATAGCCTGCATGGAATGATGAATGCTAAGGCGTATGAGGCCATTTTGGGGAACCAGGTTCTACCCATGGCCAAAATATTGTTCCCTGATGATGCTGGCATCTACCAAGATGATTTCGCACCCTGTTACGCTGCAAAACGGTGAAATCATGGTTTGAGGAGCATGACCAGGAGCTATCACACCTCCCCTGGGTCCTACAATCACCAGATCTGAACATCATTGAGCCAATGTGGTCTGAGTTAGAAACGCGTGTTCGGTCTCATTACCCTCCACCAGCATCCCTTAAGGAACTGGAGCATGTTTTGGAGGAACAATGGTACAAAATTCCACACACCACGATTCAGGGTCTGTATACGTCCATTCCACGTCGGATCCAAGTGTTTTGGACACAAAAGGAGGTCCCACACCATACTAGGTACGATTTTCACACTTTTGCAAACGTTTTTTTTTTTTTTTTCCAACCCTTGTACTTCTGGCATTACACATTTCCTGCTTTCACATGTCTCGATGTTTGGAGATGCCTAAGCCCTTTATCTGATTTTTCGGAATGACTACTTCACACATCTTCCTTCTTTTAAATGCATCATGTATCCACTTCCGACTACCTTCCGTCCTCTTCATCCGTTATGATGTGTCAATTGCCACAACTTATCACTAGGCTTTTGCCACCATTAACTGTTTTCCGCAGAAAATTCAAAATATTTTTCTTGTTTTACGCCTATTGTGTCTCAGGTCAGCGCAGTTTCATTAAAACCATAGATACATTAGGTATATACTTCTAAACTGCCGTAATTATTAATTTGGACATTTCGTAGTAATGAGTTTGCCCCGCTCAAACTTTTTTTCGAGGAAAATAGAAAACATGTGTGGCTCTTATTTTACGTCCAGTGTATCTGTGCAATTTCGTTTGCTTCGGATTATTTATGTGCACTTGGCGTCAGTTTTCAAATTTGTTCGAGGGCTTTTACCCCAAAAACCAATTTTCTGTAGAAAAAAAAAAAAAACTCGTATTCGCTTATTGTATACATAGTATCTCTCAACGCTGTTACAAACCTGCATATACTTTAGGACTTTTGAACTATGACTCATACCTTCTGATATCTTCATTCGAAATTTTGTTTTGGCGTCGAGTAGTAATTTTTTTGGCCCCAATAAATGTCTTCCGCAGAAAATAAGAAACACGTATTCGTTTATTTCATGTGTAGTATCTACTTGCCAAACTTTATCGAAATCGGCTTGGATCACAAAGTTGATGTTCTTTTTAAGACATAGTAGGAGCATTATGGCTCAGTGGTAGAGCGTTCACTTGTGGTCCGAGAGGTTCGTGTTCGATCCCCGATGACAGGAGTTTGAGGTTGACAAAACATCGCATCCCTGGGTTTTCTCGAGGTTCTGTTGTTTTCTCCCACATTCTGATTCCACCATTTATTTCATAATCATTCACTTTCGTTAATGATCCGTTTCTATTAGCCTAAAGGGCATATCGTGGAGCGAGATAATTTTTTTTAGTGGAATGAGTCGAACGTAATATTCATAGTTTCTTAGTACATAAACCCTATTATTGTAAAATACGATTTTTTTAAAGCTATGTAAAATAGCAAAAATAGCTATTTGAAATGCATTAAACAATTAACACAGTTTAATTTGATTTTAATAGCTTATGAAACTTGATTATAGAATGAATACGTATCTCTATCATTTTAACAAAAGAGACACTGACCAAAGCTTAAAACTTTACTTTATTTTAAATTATAATAAATAATTTAAAATAAAGTAAAGTTTTAAGCTTTGGTCAGTGTCTCTTTTGTTAAAACAATTAATCCAAAGCCATGAATAGTCTTACTATCTCTATCATGTGAATATAAAGCACATTCTTCAGACGAAAAAGGAAATACCGGGGTAACCAAATTAGCACCATAAATGAAATGCTGCTTCAGATGAAACGTTTGAGTTTTTGAAACAATTAATAACCAAATCCATTCCTTCTTCAGCGATGGAAGGATTTGTTGGGAAGTCAATAATGATGGCAACTTCCACGATAATCGTGCTGTCGGTTCTTTTTTCAAATTTTGTATTCTTTTCTCAGGAAAACAATGGGCCGGGAATACTATTTCTTTTTAAATTGGATCCTCTATTTAACCCCAAAACCAAATGTTTTTTTCTCTTTCCTTTTTTGCTAGCAACAAATTTAGCTGTAATAATTTCTTTACCTTAGACACACTTGCGCCAACTAACCGCGAACCCACAATCTCTGTTGTTAGAAATTCCGAAAGATTTCCGATTTTACATCACGTCCACGTGCTCGCTTCAACACACACTTCCATACTACCACACCTGACGTTCACCTAACGAACCACTAACAACGATCAGGCACTGCGCACACATCCTCGTCTTACCACCTGATATACCTTACCTGTTTCGAAGTGTAGGTGTCTCCATTATTTTGATAACTATTTGCAGATATGTATATAATTAATGCGGATCAAGCAGGTTTTGATTTAGATTTCCGACGGAAAGAATGAAGATGTATTCAGTGAGACCAAAAGTGGGTTTATTACATTCAGGCCAGCGAACAGCCGCCAACTTGTGCATACTTATGTCAATCGAACCTGTTAAAATTCAGAAGATTATACATGTTTTAATTCTACTCAACGCTACGAAGATGCGTTTCCAATAATCATACTTGGTACATACATGAAGAGTTCTTACTCACTTCGTGAGTGTTAGAGTTTAGTGTAAAAATATAAAGAAATATATCTTGTTGAATGAGCAGTTAGTAATTACCAACACAAATTTTCAGTTTAAGTTGTATTAAGGAAACGGAACAAGAAAAAATTAACCATTAAGAGAATGAACTATATACATTCAGCACCACTGATATTAGATACATGTAAATAATATTTTTTCAAATAATAATAATAATGATCATGATTTCGGTTCATTTAAATCATTTACCCCAACAAACTAATGAGGTTCACATAATGAATAATTACTGTATGACTAAGGTGACCACAAATATTTTGATCAAAAATACTATGAGAAGAGTATATAACCTAAGTTTTGAATGCTTTATGTCAGATCAGTTTGATGTCATAGGAAATGAGTACATGAGATTTGGACCAGAAGAAAAAGAGTATATTTAGTCACTAAGTATGGCCATTTTTGACCAATTCTGTGAACGAAGTTCGTCGACTTGTCTTCAATCCAAAAGTGACAAATATTACTTCAGAGTTACTACTCTAGAACAAGCGTGTCTAACTAGAAAATTTCTAGAGTGATCTTTCCGTTGATGAAATAATCTCTGAGGTTTCTGCCATGGTTGGAGATTTTGTTCGTGTATTCTAATAGTTGAAAATATTTGGT
Source organism: Thermobia domestica (assembly GCF_964235325.1). Taxonomy (NCBI): domain Eukaryota; kingdom Metazoa; phylum Arthropoda; class Insecta; order Zygentoma; family Lepismatidae; genus Thermobia; species Thermobia domestica. Next base: position 127,341,088 of record NC_137464.1, read on the forward strand.
ATATGTCGGAAATCTTAAACGAAAATACATTCAAAAATGCTATACCAACAGTTGCAAGAAGAATCCTATTTCGCTTAAAAAAGAAAAAGTGATAAAGATGTTTGGCAAGTAGTAGAACCTTAGTAACCTCTAAAGTATGTGGAAGATTCTGCGAACACTAGATCATAATGATTACTGAAAACTATATACGTATTTTATTGCAACTGAAAAACTTGAGGGTTAGAGGGAGAGAGAAAAGGGGAGAGGGGAGGGAACTAAGTTCTATGTTTGCATTGAAGATGAGGGTTAAGATCTTCGAATAATTCTTTTCAGTGTTCTATGCTTACTTTAATTCCTGGGTTTAGCAAAGGAAGAAGGGGTAGTTGCATCACGTGTTCAAAAATCTCTGCAATCTTCTTCCAGATAAGACTTTCCTTGGTCAATGAAGGAGGGAACCGCTATGGTCAGTTGACCTTGTGACCTGTCCAGTTTACCCCCTTCATTCGCAATGTAGGGGAACTTTGAACTCAAATGTGCTTTATGTTCAACGCAAATTTATTGCCGGCTACACTAGCCAGTTTTTTATGTTGTTTCGACGAGAGAGGAGTCCGTTATGCATGTCGGAGTGGACAGTGGCCAGTTCGAGGCCTGAATGGAAAGGCGCTGAAAGAAGCTGCCATCTCGTTATGGCGAAGCCCATGATAGATGGGCTAGTTGCTCACTGTCCATCGGTAGACAAAGGCCCCTCTCTCTCACACACACAGTACATATATTTTTTTTTTAATCTTCGTACTGTTAGACCGCGTAAGAAGTCCTTCTATTATGAAGCGTCTGCGTAGGTAAGCAGATAGGCTGGGGTATGGGATATATGAGGGAGGGGAATATCTCGTTTTCATTCTATTTACCAAGCCTCCTGTTCCATCATTATCTGACATGCACTTCTTGTTCCCACAGTTTCTTTCATCCGAGTTCTTCATCCCGTCTAATTTTACATGTAATTTATGGCGGATTTAATGGAAGTAACGAAATGTTGCTTTAAGTCATTTTATATAGCAAGTAATGAATTGATTTAATTTTTCAATGCCACATGTTGATGAGCGAGAAAAACATGTTTACGCCGAGATAATGTAAGTTTTCTAGTTAAAAAAGGAAGAGTTTGAGAGGAAGAAAAATATACAAATAGTTTAATGTTTTCGTTGGCACCATGTCAACTGAAGGCTGTATCACTGCATGTTATTAAATTCATAGTTAACGAACTTTTGATTTTAACAAGATTTGAGCGTAAATATAGTTTTGCTAAATATTTGTAACATATTTTTGCTAAATATTTTTAAATATATAATACAGAAAGTTAAACAAGTTACGAAGTGAAACAGACAGAACAAGGGAAGAGTTTTACAAAAGAAAATGCGAGGACAGAAGAATTGGAAAGTGTTGGGAAATATGAGAAAATGTACAAGGAGGTGAAATTAATAGAACTTAAGAGGAAATAAGGTGCTATTACGATGACAATAGAAAATAAAAAGGGTAAGGTGGTCAGCGAGAGACGTGAAGTCTAAGGAAGATGGAAAGAATATTTTGAGGACTAATGTGAGAGTAGAGATAGAGGGTGTGGCCTAGATGTTGAAGTACAAAGTGAAGTACGAGAAGATGATAAAAGGTATAGTATTCAAGATGAGTTTGAAAAAGCTATATCCGAGATTAGAAATGAAGAGGCAACCATGATAGATAATATAACAATCAATTTATTAAGAATATGGGAGACAAAGGCAAGAAAGAATTGTTTCGACTGTGCAATGAAACATGTGAAACAGGAGAGTTCTCAAAAGACTTCTTGAAGACGATCATAACACCAATGGCTAAATAAACAAACCCAAAGAGTTGTGAGGATTGTAGAACTATTATTATCATATCGTATGCACCAAAATAAATAAATAAATAAATAAAATTTGAATACTGGACAAAAGGTTATGTGGAAGAACAGAGACGTAAGGGGCACAAGAGATGCAGTTTGATTATTAAGGGTGATCGGTGAAAGGTTTATAGAAAAAGGAAAGTGGTGTATGCTGTATTTACTGATCCAGAAAAGGCTTTTGACCGCGTGAATTGGGAATTGTTGGGAATTCTAAAGAAGGTTGGGTTAGAATGGAAAGATCGAAGACTCACAAGAAACTTATATATGAACTAACAACTAAGTGTTAGAATATAGTAAGAAGATAACAGGTGAGAGCTCAATTGGAAGGGGAGTTCAAAAGGTGTACTGTCTCTCGCCAACATTATTTAATATCTATCTTGAAGAGGTAGTGACAAACAGTCTACATAATCAAGAGGACATTTCGGTAGGAGATAGAATGATTGGACGTGTACGGTTTGCAGATGATATGGCACTTGTGGTGAAACCTCAAAAGAAAATCAGTGAGCTAGAAAACTTGAGAAAGAGCTGTCAAGAACATAGGTTAAAAATTAATGTTGGAAAGACCAAAGCCCTCGTGATTGGAACGAAGCGGTCGGTGTCAAGTGTAGAAATAGGAAGAGAGAAAATAGTTCAGGTGACTAGTTTTCGATGTTTGGGTATATTATTAATGATGATGTGAAAAATCTTTGTTTTACGTCCCACGATTATGACGGCTAGGCTAAAGGAGACGATGATGATGAGAAATGAATGAAATGGTGGAATGAAGAAAGTGAGAGGAAACGAGAGGACGTCGAGAAAACCCACGCACACGGTGTTTGTCCACCACAAAACTCACTTGGCGCAAGCTGGAATCGAACAAAGGACCCCATGCACCGGAGGTGAACGTTCTACTACTGAGCCACCGCGGCCCAATGATGATATGACGTGCGAACGTGAAATATAAGCAAGGATAGGAATGGCGAAATAAGCCATTAAAAAAAAGAAAAAGAAAAGTTGTTTTGTGTGACCTTGAATAAAGAGTTGAGAAGAAAGACTCATAAAATGCTTCACGTAGAGTATTGTCCTACACAGGGCAGAAATATGGACATTATGTAAAAATGATGAAAAACAACTAGAAGCTTTCTAAATGTGAGTGTAGAGAAGAATGGAGAGCATTAGTTAGGTCGAGCGGAAAATGAATGGGAGGGTGTTAGAAATGGTGGGAGAAAAAATAGTTTTAGATATTGTTAAAGAGGAAGAGAAATTGGTTAGGACATTGCCTCAGAAAGAATTATATCATGAGCGACGTACTAGAAGGTATGGTGCCAGAAAAGGTAGGGAGAGAGCGAAGGAGCCTGCAATTGATGAACAATATCAAAAGAGAAAAACTGTATGTGACGACGAGAAGAAAACAGAATAGTTGAAAAGTTCCATCCTTCTTCGCTGATCTTGCTTCCGAAAGGAAAGTTGGGTCCTTATACGTAGAAATACAGGTGTTTGAACCCCTTCACTTTTTTCTTTCTTTTTTTCAAATGCAGTAAAGTATTAAGTCCACATGGTGTCTTTATTAATTCCAGAGCTAGTCTCTCCAGTAATGCAACTTTGCAAGAGTTTGATTACTGAACCACTGCACTGGTTCCGATTATAAATTGTGATCACTGATTCTGAGATTTTTATGATATGTCATATCTTTTTACATTTCTGAATCATGTAAACACAAAAATGATGTTTTTATTGGTCACATAAATGTATATTTGATCTATGTTTTAGCTTTAGGTCATATTTGGACCAGAAGTTATATAAAGCATATGTTTCGTACATTTCAGACAAGTTTAATGTATTACTTGGAAATATATTTCCCAGTATTAGCAACGAGGTTATTTGGAACTCTTTTTCTTATAGATATTTTGCTTTGTGTTACAGGATTTGAAGGAATACTTTATAGTGTGAAGGGGGTCAAAGTAGTTGCTCTGGTATAGCATTCATCCTTTGACAAGAGAAATCACCACCTCGACCTTTGTCTTTTAATTTCTTTTTTTTTTTTCCTCCTGCCCCGCAAAGATACCTGTGTTCGGTGTCTTTGTTACAAATTGGTGGAAAATATTTCCATCTCTGTCCGGGGAAGACTTTAAATACACGGTAGATGAAAGTAATTCTGTGAAAATACTGGTAATACATTGAATACGATGGATATATGACCGGAGGAGAATTTTCCCCTGGGCCATCTCCTTGAAAAAATCACTAGTAGTTATGATAGGACTCGTCTTATCCTTCTTTCTTTTATACTATGTACGGATATTTTTTGAGTGTGAGGGATATTTGACATTCCTTGGAGAGATTTTCGTGATAGAACCTGGTATCACTGATTATAGTTTCATGATTGCTGAAGTCAAGTGCTCTAGTAGTGTGAAATTGCATGGATTTTAACGGTAGCGTCATTTTATCATTTGCTTGCGAAAGGAAAGATTAGACTCTCCGATATAAGTAGAATTTCACCGTTAGTAATCGAAATACATGCATCTATTCCTGCAGCCCTTTTGTGTTTATGACCTGTGTATTATATCATATTTAGCCTTTTTTGCGTATTTTTTAAGCTTTCAGGTCATAAAAATCTGAACCAAGTGATGATACATTGGATTTTGCTATACAAATTTCCATTAGTACCTCATTTCTGTTATTTCATGTAGCAAATTCCAATGAAATACAACCTTAAAACGCTTATACAGCGAGTTTCAAAACGTTTAGGAGATGAAACCTGACACCAAGATAAGACAAAAAGTATAGACCAACTTGGGTGCACAAATGCTTCCTTTCGGAGTTATAGGCTGCCGAAAACATGAAAAAATGAACATTAGAAGTCCGTAGCTTCAAAACTATGGGACCTATCGTAGTCGGGTCAAGACTTCACTTAGGAACTAGTATGTGCCTTATCCAAATATCTAAGTTCCAGAATCCTGCCGTGCCTCCGCAACAATTTTTATAGAGGTAGTTAGCGAGTACTTCAAATTACGTACCCATATTCAAACTGCTTCTATAAAAATTGTTGCGGAAGTACCCTAGGATTCTGAAACTTAGATATTTGGATAAGGCACATACTAGTTCCCAAGTGAAGTTTTGAACCGACTACAGTAGGTCCCATAGTTGTGCAACTATGGGTGTCTAAAGTTCATTTTTTCATGTTTTCGGCAGCCTATATATATATAACATAAAAGAATAAAAATATCAAAAATATAAAACTAAAAGATTTCATCTTATGTAACTATTTTCCTTTAGCTATTTCTGTATTGCATCATCAATTTGATCGTTGGTATATGTATTTGACTCTTGCACATCAGTTTTTAAAAAAATATTTTATATAATTAGTCAAGTTTTCTTTGTCTAAATACTATGTTAATATCACAATTTTTGTGTTGCTTTGAGTTCTAATCTTCGCAAAAAATTAATCCCATAGACCATTTAAAGCACGTAATAAAATGTGTTATATCAAAGAATCCACTCCCGACAATGCTGTATCAATCATTTGCAAATAATTGCAGGAGAAAAATAAATAAATAAATAAATAAATAAATTTTATTAAGTTTTCGGCCTGTTGGCAGATTCTGGGACTAATGAGTTTTTCTTTCTTTCTTAGGATTAGGTTCGGATCTGCAAATGTCTCTCAATCTTCAGCTTCGTCTTTTAACTCCCAATATTTTCATCTATTGTTCAAATCATCGATTATTTGTGTCCTTCTTCCTACTCTTCGCTTTCCTTCCGCTTTCCCCTCTATAACGGCATGAAAAAGACTTTTTTTTCCGCAAGATATGTCCAATTTGCATTTCTACAAAATATGCTGACTAAAAGTGTCCTCTTCTCTCCTACCCGTGTTATCTTCATTTGTTACACTTCTTGTCCATTTTATCTTCTCCTTCGTTCTCCAATACTACATTTCGAAGCTCTCCAAATATTTCTTCCCTAACTTTCGTACTCTGAACCATACAGTCCAATACTTCATATATAGCACTTGACCAGCTTCTTCCTTAGTCCAGTATTAAGTCTGCTAGGTAAAAGTGATCTTTTCTTGTTGAATGCCTCTTTGCCTTTGACAATTCTTGAATTAATCTCTTTAGTACAGTAAACATCTCTCTTCAAAATACTTTCCAGATATTTGAAATGATCTATCTCTTCAAGTTCCCTTTGTTCTATTCTGACTCGTAAGGGCACATTTCCACGGGATATTCTCATGATTTTCGATTTTTTGACTTTGATTTACATTCCATATTGCTTCCCAGTGTTAGTGTCAACGTTTTTGCGGAGAGGAAGGGGGGAAAGGAGTGAAAGGAAGAAATACTGAAACAGATTCTTAATCGTTTCCGCGTGATACGTGGCCAGCAAATCGTCTTGTAGCCCCGGTAAAGTAGTCGCTAACGCTCTCATCTTTGGTGCAAGTAGTTCCAGGTTCGTTTCCCGGTGCGGACACTGTCGAACAGGTGTAATAAGTTTTTCAAACTAGCCATCATAAGTGAGATTTCCTGGATGTTCCTCATTAACAGCAGGCAGATACTGGGATAGTATCTAGCACACAGTTCCGAGGCTGTTTCCTTTCTTTCTTCGTTCCTCTCTTCCCCCAGATAGTACGCTCAGCGCGGGACGTCATCTCTTACACGTGACGGGCTTAATACCATATATTCTAGTAATGCCCAGAAATATGTATAAATCAATAAATAAAACATATCATCCTCTAACCTTTTTATAATGCGGTTTAGTCAGTGGCGGAGCGAAGGGAGGGCCTGGAAGGCCAGGTCCCCTTGCTCAAATTCTTGTCTCCCTAGTGGCCCCCACACACAGACTGATACTGCTATAGGTCGAAACACGCTCAGTTAATAGTGGCCACAAGTGAAACTACTACCGAAATATCTCTCGGAAACAGAATTACCAACTGCAGAATACAGTATGTTACAATAGTCTGCGTTCCGAATAAAAAGCTCCAGGCTCGTTTTTGTTGGTAGTACAGTAAGATCTAATTAATCGAAATCTGGAGATCTAATTAATCTGCATGCATTGACCTCACCATCTGAATGTTCCTTTTAACCTCTGTCCCTTACGTGGTTATCTTCTTTGTTTTCTACAAAGAACCAGAAAAAGAAGCAAAATCAGTCGGCATTCTCATTCGCTTCAACGTTGAAAGTCACACTAAAATAAGAGACGCTTACTTACAAATAGCATACACTGCTGTAAAATATTACACTTGTGTTGGACATAAGAAGTCTTCGTGAACTAAGTTATTAATTTCCATTGATTACGGCGACGTAGAACAAATGCGTAGCATCCATTAAATAATTTGGTATTATTATTATTATTATTATTATTATTATTATTATTATTATTATTATTATTAAAAATCTTAATATCGATTTTAATATAATATACAGTAAAAGAAGAGAACAAAAGTTTTTGTTATTTCTGTCATTCTCTCTGTTGTTCGTATCCCAATCGTTCAAGAAAATTAAGATATTGAATACTACCAACACCTACTCTTTGCTACTGATACTGCTTCTCCTTCTCTTTCCTAATGCTTTTGGCCGTTGCCAACTCTGTAGAAACCTTCTGCTGCGATATTAACAAGCGATACTAGCGATATCCAAGGAAACCGAAGTCAGCGCTTGGTGAATCTATATTACTAACTAAAGCCTGGGGAAGTGAAGCTAACAAAAACCAGTGATTCTTCATAAATAAATCGTTCAGAAATATTTTCTTTTAAACGATTTTAACTGTAGCTTAATCCCAAAACTGCTACTACTAGAGAAATTCCGAAGTTTATCACAGAGCAGTGCTATAATCTCCTGATTGCTAAGCATAAGGTAAGATACAGAGATGATACAACTTGGTCGCAGCTGTAATGCTATTTTGTATAAAAGTGGTAGTTACTCCCGTGACAAGGTTGTATCATCCCATTTTCTGATGTTTAGTAGTCAGAGAGATATCAGGAGTTTGTGGAACTGGTCCATATACAAGTTCCAAATATTCCAGATATTCCATTATGTAAGTTCAGTCAGTGAATACTCACTTTTATCACAGATTTACATTTGTTCTTTGTCAAAATATACATTTCTGAGAAAATTAAGCATTAAGTATTTCTGAGAAAATTACATTGTAGGAATTATGCAGAGCAGTAAATCAATGATGACATGAATTTCCGATAGGATATACTAATTAATACCTATTCTTCAAATATAATCTGAAAACTAACAATATTAATTTAGTATCGACTACAGAATAGTAGCGTTAAGGTACTTCAACTACATTTGCATTTATTTTAAGGCTTTGAAACATCCGAGGCTCAGGGGATGAAAATGAGGGAAATGAGTCAATAGGGCCATAAAAATTTCCAAACTCCTCAGTTGAAATATTTAGCCACGAGAGATCGATCACGTCAACTTTCCAATCTTAAGCTGATGTTCTACCGCTGAGCTTTGTCCATTCGGTGTGGGTATGAAGTGTTTGTGTATTTGAATTTACTCCAAATTAAAAAAAAAAATCCTAGTGAAGATAAACAAACGAAAGAAAGAAAAAAGCCATATAAACTTCTTTTGCTGTAAGGAGTTCCAATTGAAATGTCTGTTCCGATATTGTTTGATATTAGGGAAAAGAAAACATTTCCTCTTTTTGCTTCAAAGAGTGTTCACTTCATCATCTTAATGAGGAAAAGGCAAATTCATTACTCAGTTTTAGAGCTCAAGGGTAAAAATAACCAAAACTAATTGAACTACAGCCAGATCAAAACAAGAGGCTGCAACCGGGGCAGTTGCCCCGTGCGCCAGCTACGACATATGTCTAGTTTCGTTACTGATTATGCTATCAAACTTTCAGAGTGTGAAATCGGGACATTTTTCTGAAATGTTAAGATACCTGATAATTATTGGCCATTTACTTTAAAGTGAAACTTAAGCTTCAAGAGCAACGCTTAAAATTTAAAGTCGGCTGGGACGGTAAATCCGTGTCCTGTTAGAGTTCAGTTCCTGTGTCTATGCGACGTTTATCTCTTAACAACGTTTGTCCGTGTTCATCACTTTGTACTTTATTATTATTACTAATACAGTTTATATACCAAACAACTATTTATATTATTATGTGGTGTTAAACCAAATCTGGAACTTGTGATATTTATTTACTTCCATCATTCCATCCTGCAAATTAGTGTAATCTGTACAAAAGGGAAAGTTTTTAGGCTGGTAAAATTTGAGATGACTGCCGCCATGCTATTAACTTTGAGCTTCGCCTTATCTCAAATAGATGCAGATATGTCGGAAGGTCTGATTCTTGCAGATTCACTAGTTCAAACGCTATCGAAGATGAGGTCTGGAGTATATGACTCTCAACGAACAACGTTCGAACACATTTATCAAGAATGTTTGGAGATATGCAAAGAAAATGGTCTTAAAATTTCAGAGCCGGAAACAGATAGACAATAGGGGTTACTCGTGGAAACGAACTAGACATTCGCCATCGAAATATCACAAATTCATTTTGGATGAATCTTTTCCTTCATTGGAGGTAGAAAACGAATTTTCTAAAGATAATATACTAAGAGACATTTCTTTTCGTACACTATTGATAAGGCAAATCACTGAGGTGGAAAACCGCTTTGGATCATGTAGCAAAATCATTAGATCAATCGCCGCGCTGCATCCAAAATGTGAAAACTTTTTAAATTACAGCATTGTTGAGCATATGGCCCAGCATTATGGAAGTGATCTGGAAATATCCAAATGTGAACTCAAAATCCTCTCAAACACAATTAAGTTGTATGAAGACGAGAGAAAAGCAAAGCTGATTTCTTGATGAATTTCATTTATCTTTTTTGTGTCTACAAAAAACACATAGGTATCATCTCTGTGACTATACCAGTTTCTAGTGCTCCATGTGAAAGGTCATTCTCATGTTTGAAAAGATTGAAGACATATACGCAATTCAGTGACTTATGATAGATTAAAAAACTTAGGATTACTTTATATTGAGAAGAAAATTGCTAAATCATTAGATCTTGAAAAAGTTGTTGATAAATTTGCTGCTGCCCACAAGAATAGAAAGACCCTCTTACGTAGAGGCATGAATCTATGCTATTTTCTTTACCTTTAAAAGTGTTTTTCTCTGCTTCCACTTAAATCAACCAGGCACACATATTTTAAATGCCGTGATAGTAAATTCTTACATTTTCACTGTAAAAGAGTAAAATCGTGAACAACAGATGAAAATATTCACCTTGAACATACACATTCACACGTTTTATATATATATATATATATATATATATATATATATATATATATTGGGCCCTTCATTGGCCTCCCCCTGAAAAAGTTCTAGCCACGCTACTGGGTTTAGTACCTCTTGATTCAAGAAAACGATGATGAGTCGATGGCAAGAATCATCTGACCTCATCGAGAATCAAATCACTGAAATGTCTTGATTTATGAAGACTCGCGTATGAAAATAATTCGAAAGAATTCATATTTGTTATTCTCTATTCAAAAGTTTACTAGGTTAGGATTTTACTGCTTTTTGAGGAACTGTTAATGGATCATTTCAAAATGCGGTGGGCAGTTTTGCGTTCACCCACGTTTTATACCGTAGTCAATTCATTTCTTCTCTTACTTTGATAATTGATCTCGGTTACTTCTGTTTGACAAGAATTTCGTTGAAAAAGCCAATCACTGATTGGACGCAAACTTACTTTTTCTTAAAATCATAATCGATTAATTTTATATACATATCATTCAAAATTGATCGCTAAGCGAATGAAGATTGACTTGATTCCAAACTGGATTATAGCTCATTTGTGATTAACATCCTTTACTATGATGTACACATGTATGTTCTGTGAGACTCGCCTTCACTTTTCACACTAGAAAACTTGGAAAGCTCGATATCATACTCAAATCATTAGAGGCTCGTTAATCTTAGCCTTGATGTAAATATCTTTTAACATTCGTGTGGTCTTTTACGAGCATATCATCTCTTATTTGAGGAAATATCCACGGAGCTTTATCCCTCCTTTTCTATAAATTTAATTAATACCCTTCATTTGTAGTGCGTTGAAGTATTCTAACTGTCTGTTCTTGACTTTATCCTTGACATTTCTCGAAACGAGTTATCTTACTCCTATTACTTATTTCTTGTAATTCATTACATTTTCAAAGTGGGTATTACCTTGCTTTGTGATACAAGTAATTTTTCTTTCTGTGTATGAATTTATTTTTATACCCTAAAGTAACTTTTGTTCTAATATTTTCACTCCTTGACTTGATCTTTCCCTCGATATATCTAACATATTAACATACTTTAATCCTTGCATTTCCCAACTTATTGTCCTTTTTATTTTTACTTTCTTTCATTGACTTCACTTCTCAATTTCAAGATAAATTCTTTGCATATCCATTCGTTTCTTTCCGAAGCTAGTTCTTTATGTTGTCAACTATTAGCATTTCCTGTAGTGCGCTAATCGTTTTTCGGAAGTTCCCTGGTTTTCAGTAATTTACCTTATTTCATCTACTTAACTTCCTAGACTATGTTCTAGAAACTGAAAGCGGGATTATATCCCGTTCGACATGCATTCTAAGATAGTCCAAGAACCCACCCAGTGTCTGTAAAATAATCATCGGGTAAATTGGCAGTCGGAACGTGGTGACTGACTACATCTTTTCCAGCACCTGTTAACAAGAAAATAAGAGCCTTACCTTTACATGGTTCTGAATGGGAGTTCTCTAATAGCAGTCTTATCTTTACATGGCTTATTCTGAATGGGAGTTACTTGTACCTATAATAGAATCAGTTTTAAAGTTACTGTATCCTTGAGTACCTGCCCTTACTTCATTTAATTCTAAAATCCAGGTATACCCTTTTACAGCAGTTATTTTGCAAGCCTATGTGGTCGTTTTGTGTCAGCTTGTTCCTATTTCACTCCTATCAGAAATTTCTCTTTTAACCGCTTTACTTTTAAAATTTACGTAGTATCTAACTTCAAATAATCTGTAATTACATTTATTTATTTATTAACTTACTGTCTTAATTGAAGATTGTTAATTTCCTGACCTGATAAAAATAGTTTTACCAATAGATTTTTCTAAAATTCGAACTTTCTTTAAATTATCATTAATATAATTATAAAATTTTCTGAAGCACCTATTTTTGTTTGAACTTTCCACATTTTGTGTAAAATTTCATTTGTATTAATAGTGCTAATATCTGTGGTGTTTAGCCAATACTTTTCATTATCTTTCTTTCTCTCTAAAACGCTATGTCGCTAACTAAATATTTTCTTAAAACCTTTTTCTGTTAATCCTGAATTTCTTATTGTACTATTGTACCTTAGTGTCTCAGTGGTAGAGCGTTCACATCTAGTGTGTGGGGTCTGTGGTTCGACCCAAGTGTGCACCAGGTGGGCTTTGTAGAGGGCAAATATCGTGTATGAGGTTTTCTCAGGGTTCTTCCATTTCCTCCCACTTTCATCATTCTACCATTATCATTCATCCCATCGTCAGTGTCCCCTTTCACCTCGGTGCATAATCATGGGATGTTAAACTAAAAAACAGATTCTCACAAGATTTCCAAAATTTCGAGTAAATAATGTACGTCTATAGATTAATGACGTAATCGCTTTATTCATGTTGAGTGTAGATCTGTTTCATAAAAATTATTTCTATTTATTTGTCAGTATCAACAAGTTAAACTTTATGTTAAAAGTAGGTTCTGTGGCAGGGACTTTTAATATGAAAATTACTAACATAATATTCCTACTTCATACCATTTAGTGAGACATTTGTTCTCACAAGGAACGGACATGAACGTGTCATCCGAACATCCGAATCAAAATTAGTCCATTCGATAAACATAACAAAGATATGTTCATGCACAAAAAATTGGGTGCCATGGACAACTGAGTAAGTCCCTGGAGCCCATTACCCCTGTTAGTATAAGGAAAATCATAGACTCGTAGTGAAACCGCTATTGTATCAACACTGTTCATTGGAAAGTCATGGTTTATAGTTCATTTTCTTCAAAATGAAACAAGCTTTCTAGAGGTGTTACGTATTGGGGCCCATAATGCATTTGAACAAGAAAAATTGGGAGAATGTTGGGAAAATTCCCTCCAGAAATCCCTCCCATTAGCTTTGGACCTCTTGGAATGGCCCCGAGTAAAAGCACACAATCCAAGTGTATCTCGAAAAACACTATAGGGGATAAGAAATGACTGCACCAAAACAGATATGAGGGGAAAGCGTGGCGTGTATTGGACTTTCGCCACCTCTTCTCCCCTCTGGTGTCGTCACTGCTTCTGATTGAAGTAGGGACATTACTTATGCCTCGGTAGATGTCTAGGAGGTAAAATGAGATTGATCACTTAGTAAAAAAGAACAAAAAAAATTGTTTTCAAGACCGCGCTGGTATCAGTATTTTTGTTTTTCAGTTGCTAGTATTGAGTTTTAGGTTGAATAGGGCTGCTGCCGAACACAGGCTTACAAGTCAGAAAAAAAAGAAAAAATTTACTTTACCAAGAAGTAGTGCTACTACACTATAGTCAAGCAGGTTGATATGACTAAGAATACATGATTTCGGGAAGAGTATACAATACTTTGCTCTGCTTATCTATTGTAAAATAAACGTCAGTAAGAGTTTTTACAATATGGTGGCCATTTAAAATAATAAATCGAGATTTCAACGATTTTATAAATTCTATGTCTCCTACTTGCCTTAAAAAGAATTTTGGATATCTTTGCATCTGTTCTTCTAGATGCATGTGCAGTCGCCCAAAGACAATGCCGTTTAGCATATGCAGAACAAATTTTATATTTTAAGTTTTTATGAATTTCTCTAGAAGTGTTTTTCGAATTTCATTCCTACCCCAAATATAAGGATAGTTTAGTAGAAGGCAAAATAGGTGTTTACATTTTATAAATCAGCATACTATTAACAAACATAAAATATAAGTATTTTCTACAAAAAAATTAGAAAGGTAGTTTACTCTTGAGGGTAAGTTGTTTTTGGATGATTTTCTCAAAAAGGACTCGGTCATTTTGTTCATATTTCATAAATAAATATTCACTAATATTCATAAATTTCAGAAATAATTTTACTCATTAGTCAGATGGTTTTATCAATAATTTCTCACCCATTTTGTTTATATTTCACAAACATATAGCACGAACTGTATAATATAGCTTATGTCATTTGAAGTGAAAATCCATAAGGGTTAGTTTTTTCACAAAAACTGCGTAGATCATTTTGTTCACCATTTTATAAATAATGTATTTCGTTAATAACCGTACGTTATGACGTAAGCCATTTCTCCTGAAGACATCCAGAAGGAGTTGTAAGTTTTTTTTTACACACATTGTTTTCCCAGAAACTGATTAGTAATTTTATCTATATTTTATAATATAATATAATTACAACTCTGTCATATGACATTTGAAGTAAGAATCAACAAGAAGAAGTTTAGTCTTGGGATGAGTTTTCTTGTAAATTTTCCGAAAACGCGTATTATAATTTAGTTCATATTTCATAAAGAAATGTCTTAGTAATAAATTAAGCATCACTTTCATTTAATTTAATAAATTGGAGAGAGGAATTTTAGTTCGGTGGTCCTTAATTTTTATTTTATTTCTTTTTAAAATATACATTTTAATATATTTCACGTGTATAATACTTATATAATCTAATCCAATCTATTTTATCCTCAATAAATGAATAAGAGTAGTATTAAAAGCCCACAGTTAAGGAAAACTATAAGTTAAGGATAACTATAACTTGCCCATAAGTTAAGGAAAAAGCATTTGAACAATATTTTGTGTGAAAGGAATTGTGGCAAAAGAAAAACTCAAAATAATGATAAAGAAAATTAATAGTTCCATTACAATACTAAAACATTAAATTACTTACATCATATTTTAATAAACAAAATGTCATTATAAGAAGCCTCTCAAGTATCTAATGAGTTTTACTCTTTATACGTTTTATATGTGTAATGGGTTAATAACGTTCTTGTAATGTCCATTATTATTATTATTTATTATTATTATTATTATTATTATTATTATTATTATTATTATTATTATTATTATTATTATTAAGCTAGAGTGAAGGTGTATGACAAGAATTATGGTAATGATGCATACAAGATCTCAGTAATTATTGATGTAAAGCGATTTCGAGTTTTTCACGACTTGTGTCTCTATCCAAAGCTTTTGTGGCTAGTTGCAGACCTGCTACTCGCCGAGATGAAGTGATCCTTACACACTTCTGCATCGGACATTTTCATCCTATTTATTTAGTACATGTCGCTAACCGTCTGTATTGTGAAGATTTTATTGTGCCATTGGATATTCAGAAATTCTTGTGGAAGGTCCAAAAAACTTAGACCTCAGAGAATATTTAGGGGTACTTAAAGATGTTAATCAGATTTTGGAGGATAATGTGATCTTTAGCGACTGTATTCCCACCTTTATTCGTGCTACGGAATGGTTAACGTGCTCTGAGGAATTTTCTCTTTAAATTTTTCCTGTAATGTGTTTCTGTTATTGGTATTTTCTGAGTCATTTGCGTAATATATATTTTGTTATTTATTCCTTTATTCTTTTTTTCATCTTATTCTCTTTTAATTTTTATAGTTGTTTAAATTGTTCTCTTAATTTTGTAGACCTTATATTTGATTTACACTTTTTTAAAGTTTACAGAACTTTATTGTAAATTTTGTAGTTTATAGCTTGTGTCGGCCATTGGCCTTATCGTGACGGGACAAACAACCTCGTTGCTGACATCTTCTTAAACTTTAACCAATTAATCAATTAATTTGGATAATATACGGGAAAGTGCTTGTAACATATATTCGTAAGTAGCGAAAAATATGATAAGAGCTTCGTTTAGTAAATTCTTTTATCTTTAGTCTAAACTTCCAGGTTATATATAAGAACTCAATGGAGTAATTGTTTATCTTGTACATGTAATCAGGATCATTATTTTAGGAGAGAAAGGGGTAATTTGCTTCCACCCCCGCTGGCAAAATATGAAATGACGCTTCTGCTTATAATAGATTTCTTGTTCTTGGTTTCGGAGCTGGAATTGGGAATAACATTTTAATAAAAATGTTTTGTTACCAATTTTGTCAACAAAATTTGCATTGATTTATTGACTTCATTTCGTTTGTTCGGTGTGGAAGTGTAGCGCATCCCTTTTCAACATCGAGGCTATATTAGACATGTAATCACCGAAGTGCACTCATATTTTAATGCTGTACCACTGGGAATCGATCCCAGGATCACATGTACTAAAAGCGCATACCCAGACCAGTAAGGATGGCTGCCTTCTTTTTGTAAAAATGTCTAGTTCAAGATGATCAGAGTCTATTATAATCATCGTATTCATGGTATAATAAGATAATAATAATAATACATTGTATCATTTACTATTGTTGTTATTGTGTTAAATTTTATGTGATGCGACACCTGTCGTATCTTTTGTGAACTTTCAGTCGAAGATCAAAAGTTTCACTCTAAGAATGAAAACAAACTGCAGTGAAGAAAGCTATTTTGTACATAAAACTAAAAAAGAGTCTGGTATCATGGTGTCTGCTCTTTATCCGTGTGCGTATTGATGAAACAAGTTTTCGAAGTCCTTAGACGTTAGAATGCTTTTCTGTAGGGCTGTATTGTATGGCTACTAAAGGATTAACGCACGTTGCATTACAAAGGAACCAACCCATACATTAGAGTCTTAAAATTCTGCCTCCCTAGTTTAGTTGATGCCATCCTGTTATACAAATATTTATCTCCCAGCATCTCTACAACGGACTATTAACTACAAACTATTTTTTTTCCTTTCGTGTAAGCCTTTTATCTTTGTATTTTTACTCTCTACCAGTAGATGTACTCTACTGAGCTGTCCATCTCGTCTTAGATAATTTCAATGTTCTGTGTAGAACCTACTCATATATAATAAACTCACTAATTAAGAAAGTAAAACCGGACAAGATTAATTTTTTCTTTCATCATTTTCATTTTTGAAAATAACAGAAAAACTAAAACAATCTAAGAATCTACTACGTGGGAAGTAATGTGAAGCATACAGTACCTTTGTATACGGAGAAATAAGATATTTACATCTGAAGACTTCAATTACTTACAAATAAAATATTAAGAGGCAGCTAGAACTATCACAACTCAAATGAAACTTCCATATTCGACAACAACTCCTCTACCTCTGAGTCTCTTATGCAATTGTGTATATTTTCCCAAGCTGAAACAGAAACCTATACTGTTTTATTTTTCACTATTCACTAATGAAGATCAGTCAGTTGAAAAGGGAATGTAGTTAAGCCAATCAAGCTATCTCAAAATAAAAATAAGAGCTTAGTACTTATCTGCTGATTTTATTGTCCTGATGATTTCAATACTGGAAGAACACCACATAACACTGACACTTAAACTAAAATAACAACATGCCAATAACTTCACGTAGCTGACAGGCGTTTCTTACGTCCTAACACTCCGAAGTCTCACTCACTAATAATCGTTCACCAGCGCTCGTGTATAGAATAAAACAATTAGCGGTGGCTTACAACACAAAACTGCTACGGAACAAACACATATCTTCTCCAAATTACAAATGAGGTTAAAAGAACTGTCACAACTTGGCGTCCGAACGTGGGACCGGATATGCTCACATTTGTAAAATTGAGTCATATTCGAGAACTCTGGCATGTGTGAAAGTTAAACGAATATGTTAGTAAATCAACTCTGGTAGATATTACATTATAAACTACAAAAGAGACAATATATTATGACCGTTACACATACAACTGACATATGAAATGAGTCAATAAACTTCTTACTAAAAGTAAAGAAAAACGTAACTATTTCAGTCACCTAGCATTAATTCCTTTATACGTAACATTCTTCTAAGTTAGACTATGATATGATTATTATTCACATAGTTTATGATAAAATGTTTGTATAAATATACGATAATGTAACAATACTTGAATCAAGATAACACATCATAACGGCTATACTGAATATCTTATGAAACTAATATTGAACTCGATGATTCTGTATTATTTTAGCCCACACTTCATCATTCACATATCTTCGTACCAACTTTAACCATTGATGTCTGGTTTGTGTAGTTGGATTCCATCGTTTCAGGTTGTCAACATTACATAACCCAACATATCTTCCTGTCTTTGGATCTACCAGTTCCACTACTTTTTCGTTGATTTTCTTGATACAGAATAATGGTCCTTTATACAAAATACAAAACTTAGCAACCTTATTCTCAATTGCACTGCTCAAATTATGTTGTTTCTGGAAAACGAGATCATGTTCTTCAATCATGTGTCGTTGAACCTGTCTCTCATTATATCTTCTGTTTCTTTTATGAGCTATCTGAACTTGTTTTAGGTGAGCAATGGTTAATTTATCATCCCAATCCGGAGTATTTGTTGCATCTTCAGAATCCAGTTTTAGCTCTTTAGCAATGGGGTTAGATGGTTTCAAATTCAGAAACAGTTCTGCCGGAGTCATTCCCAGAGATTCTGAAATAGTGTGATTTAGGAAATCCTGAATCTTGTGAATATATATATTCCAGGTACGATGATCTTGGTGGCAATATAAACGGATTAATCGTACAATTTCTGAATGCATCCGTTCCACAAGATTACTTTGAGGATGGTACTTCGTTATATAACGCGCTTCGATACCTAGTTCGTTTAGCCTTCTTATGTATATCTTGCTCAGAAACTGTGGACCATTATCCGAGATGATCATTTCTGGTTTCCCGAGATGTTGGATATATAGTTCAATGCATTTCAAGACTGCTTGAGATGTTGATGTCTTTAAAGTATACACTTTCAAAAATCTAGTATATGCATCAAGCATTGTAAAAACATACTTTTCCTTGTTTTTCCCTGGACAATATGGCCCCATCAGGTCGACGAATAACATTTGTCTAGGCTTGTCAGGTTCAATATTTAAAAGTAATTTCTGATGTGGATGCCTGTCTCCTTTCGTTATAGCGCATAACTGACAGTCCCTGAGGAAGTCCTTCAAGTGTTTTTTCATTCCTTTCCAGTGAAACGACTGTAAAATTATACCAAGTGTTTTCGTATAACCAAAATGACCAAAACCATTGTGGCACCGACGCAATATCAAGTCAATATATGAGGATGGCACACAAACTTTCCACCTATTATCAATATGAAAGTCTTGAATCATCAGCATATCTTTTTCGATCTTGTAATATTTCTTCCATGATCTCCCAGACTCAAAGCAATCTTCCTGAGTTCCTTCCAGATGTTTGATAATAGGAGAGTATTCTGGATCATTACGTTGAGCCCGAATAAATTCTTCACGGTCGATACGCAATTCTTCTGGAGTTCCTGCGTCTTTCTCTCCGTTGATACTTTTAGTTAGGTTAACTCTAATCGTGTTATCCTCCATCGTGACGTAAGATCTCGATAAAGCATCTGCTGCATTGTTTTCTCGCCCTTTGCAATACTGGATTTCGAAATCATATGCTTGTAGTTCTATTGCCCAACGATGCAAACGTGCGTTCCAGCTTCTGACTTTCTTCAGCCATATCAAATTTTTATGGTCTACAACTACGACGAATTTCACTCCTGTTAAATATTGTTTCCATTTTCGTATAGACATTACTACAGCAAGGCATTCTATCTCTGAGATAGAATAATTTTTCTCATGAGGTGCTAAAGTACGACTGTAGTATTCGATTATTCGGCGCTCACCATTCTCCATTTGATATAAGACACTTCCCAGACCAATTTTGCTTCCGTCGCATTGCACATAAAATGTTTGATCCAGACGAGGATGGGAAAGAGTAGCATCTTTAGCCAAATCGTCCTTTAACTGCTGGAAGCTAACTTGGCACTCTGGTGTCCAACACCACTTTTTTCCTTTTCGAAGTAAATCATATAGGGGTTTCGCTTTTACTGCAAAATTCTCCACATGTTTAGAATGCCAGTTCACTAATCCCAAGAATCTTTGTACCTCTTTTACGTTATTAGGTGCAGGAAATTTCGATATGGCTTCTACTGCGCTTGGGTCTTTCTTGATCCCATCTGGTGTTATTAAGTTTCCTAAGAACTTAAAATTTTCTCGACAAAATTCACACTTGTCCACATTTAGAGTCATTTCGGCATCTCTTAGTTTCTCAAATATTTGTCGTAAAGTTTGTAAATGTTCGCTAAAAGTTGCTTCTATTACGCACAGGTCATCAACGTAATTAATGATTTTCGCCTTTAGCTCAGGACCTAGTACAACCTGTAGACAAGCGTTTAGTGCAGTTGAGCCATTTTTTATCCCATAGGGGACGACTGTAAATTGGAATAACTGTCCATTGAAAGAAAATGAAGTGAAGGGTTTTGAAGATTCTGTAATGGGAACTTGCCAGTAGGACTGAGTGAGATCGAGACCTGTCACATATTTCTTGCCACTGAATAAGCTTAGTAGATCTGTGATTCGTTCCGACTTTACTTGTTGTAGTTCAATAAACGGATTCAAGGACCTGTAGTCGACACAAATTCGTAACTTTCCGTTGCGCTTTGGCACTGCCAAGATTGGACTATGATGTTCGGAAGTTGAGTATTCAATAACTCCTTGTTTATACATTTCTTGTATCTGCTTATTAATTTCTTCACGGTATGCGAATGGTATTGGATATTGTTTCCTGATTATTGGTTGGTTGGTTTTAACTTGTAGGTCATACTTAAATTTATTACATCTACCAGGCATTTGTGAAAATACATCTCTGTACTCCTTCAGTAGCCTCAAAAGTGACTGCTTCTCATCTGCGGAGAGCTTAGTTGCACCGTTTACCGCTTGTTGTAATTGATCATCCGTGACCACATAATCCTTTGCCGTTGACATGGACTGAGTTGTACTACCCGTCATGGAATCAAGTCTAAATCTTGGATCTGGCATCAGATTTTCACATGAAGCTGTATTGTGCCTAGTTCTTGTATCCACTCTCTGCTTGTCTTGGGAATAGACCCATCCAATTTGATGAATCTTGGTGTCTTCATCACTTTCATCGATAGAATTTAGGGAATGTTTATTTAATAAATCTATCAACACTTTAACATTTTGGTTTGATAACTGTACAGTACCTTCACGTAGATTCAATATGGCACTCATTTGCGTCAAGAAATCCATGCCCAGTAACAAGTCTTCATTGATTACCTCCAACACAATGACTGGTACCCATACTTCGATTTCTCCTATCTTCACTGGTATTTCTGTCCTTCCACGAATCTTCCTCTTCTTCGAACCAGTAAAATCCATCAGGTTAAGATGATTACACTGTTCCAAGCTTGCGGCATAAATATCCTTCGTTAGTTTCTTCCAAATTTTATAACTGAGCAACGATGTATCTGCACCTGTATCCAACATAGCTTTAAGGCGTAAATTATTTACGTCTACATTGATAAATGAAGTAAGATGAGTCTTCAAAAACTTTATGGTGGTCGGGTCGTTTATTTCACAATTAATCGATGTATCTGATTCATAAGCGATAACTTCATTGATAAGACCACAATAATGTATGTTAAAACAATACTTTGGGTCATTTCTGTCTTCATCTGCGTGTCTCTGACCCTTGAGGACGCAGTCCTCCAGTTTCCCGAACGAGGGTTTGTCTGGTATGTCACTCTGTTTGGACTTGGTGAGGGTCTATTGCGTCTCTCTCTTGTGAGAGGTGGATCATCTCTAGTTTCGCTTGTCGCTTGTGTGAACTCTTGAGGGTCACGATAGGCATGTCGCACTTCTTCATCCTCGTTATTCCGTGCCCATTGACCAGCTTCAGGCTCTCGCTGATTCTCGTTGTGGTATGCGTTGAAGTTCCTCCACTGGTTCTTACGTTTTCTATACCATCGTTCTCTTCTATTTCTCTGACGTCGGCCTCTTTGGGACGTAACTCCTCCTCGAAAGTAATCGTTCCTGGAGTCTTGGAAACGCCGTGAACTTTCTCCTGATGTGGGACCTGGATCTGTTTGTTGAGATGTATTTACATTACGAACCCAATAATTTTGTCGTTGCCCATGGCTGGTATTTTCTTGCTGTCGACCTACTTCTTGTGTCATACGTGAGTCTCTGTTCCATCCTGTAGACTTAGGTGGATTAATATTGAAGCTTTCAATGTTACGAATTGCACAGACAAAGTCATTCATCGTGTGGAAAGGAATTCCGAGTATTGCTTTCTGATATTCATAGGGTAGGAGTCTTCGTAAATCTGCTAACAGAGATGGATCACTTAAACCGGGTTGAAGTTCTTTCATTTGTTTAAATTTCTCTATACAGAAGTCAACAACCGACTTATCTAGCTTCGGGTTAAATCGTCTGTTGCGGATGGCCTCAAGTTGCTGTGCAGTTGCCGTCTCACTATGGAACTGACGCAAAAATGCAGAAACAAAATCGTAATAGGAGTAGAAGTTACTTTGTTCCAATTCAAACCAATGAAGTGGACTTCCATCTAGCAACAACGGTATTATCTTCAAAAATTCTTCTTCCGGAATGCCCTGGATACGAGCTTGGGCTTCGAATCTTTGGATAAATCTTTGAGCGGTCATTGAGCCGACGTAGCCATCATAACGGACAAAATGTCTCAAATCTCCCAAATTATACGTTCTAATTGGGCGACGGTTATGCTTTCGCTGCCTGTGATGTGATCTTAAAAATAATTCTTCGTCACTCACCTTTCGCCGGTCAACATCACTATCATCTTCAGATGTACTGGTAGCGGAATAATTCAATTTTCTTTTTTCTCGTAACTTAGGAATGGAAGTTACTGGTAAGTCTAACGATGGTTGTTTCATCTTCCTACAATCAAATCTTGTGAGTTGTTCCGGATGCTCTTCAATATGAGATCTTACTGTTCGAATATCAGTTCTCAGTTTCTGAATTTGCAATTCAGCTTCTGTTCGGATTTCCCGAGCATTTTCTTCAGAAGTTTCTTGCAATAAACGAAGATCCTTTTCAATAGTGTTTTGTTTACTTTGTAGGTCCTGTAATCCTTTCTGCAATGCGGCCATACGTTGCTCCGTTTGTTCTTGATGATATGAAACTTGCTCCAATGTGGAACTATTCATCTGTTGACACTCTACTTGCAGTTCACGTTTCACATCTCCTACTTCTTCTTTAACCGCTAATATTTCTCCAGCCAACCTCAAATTAGTGTTATAGCATTGCGCTTTAACTGCACTTAATCCTTCGTGTAGTTGACCTTGCTTCTCTTGCACGTCTTCAATTTTATCGCTTAATTGCTTCATCTCATCCCTTATTACTTCAAATCGTTCATCGATTTCTTGTTTCATATCGTCACGTTGTCTATTGGCCTCTCTCTTTAACTCTTCTTGCAACTCATATATTCCATTTTGTACTTCTTCTCGTATTTTCTCTTGTTGTTCCTTCATTTGTTCTCGTATCTTCTCTTGTTCTTCTCTTATTTCTTCTTGTTGCTTTTTTATTTGTTCCTGTATCTTCTTTTGTTCTTCTTTCATTTCTTCTCGTGTCTTCT
The DNA here is from genome assembly GCF_964235325.1 of Thermobia domestica. NCBI lineage: Eukaryota > Metazoa > Arthropoda > Insecta > Zygentoma > Lepismatidae > Thermobia > Thermobia domestica. The sequence continues at coordinate 127,364,522 of NC_137464.1, forward strand.
CTTGTTGCTCTTTCATTTGTTCTCGTATTTTCTCTTGTTCTTCTCTTATTTCTTCTTGTTGCTTTTTTATTTGTTCCTGTATCTTCTTTTGTTCTTTCATTTCTTCTCGTGTCTTCTCTTGTTGCTCTTTCATTTCAAGGGACATGTTCTCCATTTGCTGTTTTAGTCCAGTCAATAACTTCTGAATGTTTTCTGCTTCCATTTTCTTTGATCTTGTGAGAACCGGCATACAAGATTTATGGCATATATAAATTTATTCTCTTTACACAATAGATATGTATATATCTGCATAAAATATCATTAATAACACAATAATGAATTAATATACACTGAATGAAATAACATAGACTAGTTGGCTAAGATTATTATAAATGCGTGTTAATAGACCTGACCTCGTATATGAAAAAACAAGATTTGAAATGTAGCGTGAGATTAAGGTTTACCGTTTCTAATTAAAATGTTTTAGTTCTGACAATAAAATACAGTCAATTATTAAGCTCAAAAAGTTCCACTAGTAAGGATTATATAAATATCTCAATGTTATAATCTATTTTGTTAACGTAAGCTTTAAATAATGAAAATATTTTTAACTTGACTTTCCTGCTTCTTAAAATACAGTAGCAAGATCGGCTTTCTTTCTTTTCAACTGCGAGCTCAACAATAGAGGTAATTGTTACAAGCAGTTCTTTTTTTCTTTCTTTCTTTAAATGTGAAATGTCGTGCAGTCGATAGCAATACACAGTATATGACTTTAAAAGTTAATATATGAATGTTTTTGAATGTTCCCTTGATTCTTCCTCCTTAAAGGTATGTTTTTCTAATCCAGAAATAACCTTCCTTTGGTTTCGGCACCATTTTTCACTATTCACTAATGAAGATCAGTCAGTTGAAAAGGGAATGTAGTTAAGCCAATCAAGCTATCTCAAAATAAAAATAAGAGCTTAGTACTTATCTGCTGATTTTATTGTCCTGATGATTTCAATACTGGAAGAACACCACATAACACTGACACTTAAACTAAAATAACAACATGCCAATAACTTCACGTAGCTGACAGGCGTTTCTTACGTCCTAACACTCCGAAGTCTCACTCACTAATAATCGTTCACCAGCGCTCGTGTATAGAATAAAACAATTAGCGGTGGCTTACAACACAAAACTGCTACGGAACAAACACATATCTTCTCCAAATTACAAATGAGGTTAAAAGAACTGTCACATATTCACTGCTGACATAATACTTTATATGAAAACTGAACTGGAAAGTAAGTTAATGGACTTATCTGATTTTCTGCATCTCAACAACATTATAGCTTAAAGTGAAACGATGGGATCATCACGCTCATCTACGAGCAGACGATTCGTGATTGATTGTATATTTTTATGGTTCAGTTATCTAAAGTGTTACATTGGCATTGTCGGAAACGAGTTCCAACACACTTATCCTGCCAAAAGTTCAAACCGTCGTAGTTTCACTGCTGCTAAGTAGGACTTAAAATATGATCAACAAAAGCAATCGAATCTCGCATAAACCGTGGCAATATTTTGTTTCTTCCCTTTGCTATTCATTTCATAGCTTCTCTTATACTCTCCTTTAGGCTAAATGGTGTAATAAGAGGACTTGAAAAGAAAAGTTATAAATTCAATTAAGTATCTTTTATCATTATCCAATACCAGTTGAAATACGGTTACCTTCACAGCGATAGGTACAAATTATTATTATTATTATTATTATTATTATTATTATTATTATTATTATTATTATTATTATTATTATTATTATTATTATTACTATTCACAACACTGTCCACTCAAACTCCTAACCATTATTGCTTTCCTTGTGAGATTTTGGTTGCGTATTTAAGGAGAATATTATTTCCGGTCGGTTATAATATAATTAATAGCGTTGAAATCCTAGAAATAAAGTTTAGATGTGTTTACAAAGAAAAGAAAAATGGTTGCTATGCCGTTCAAATAAGCAATATAAATCCATTGTCTTTAAATTGTTTCCCACATATCAGTATTGACAGAAGACGCTTGCTGCACCAAAGAGATCAGTTCAAGAATTGCCATAGTTGAAGAAGCATTCAACAAGAAAAGATCACTTTTAACTAGCAGGCTCAATATTGGACTTTAGAAGTTGGTCAAGTGCTATATATGGAACATTTGACGTATGGTTCAGAGACTTGGACATTACGGAAGTTAAGAAAAGAAATATTTAGAGAACTCCGAAATGTGGTGTTGGAGAAAGATGGAGAAGATTAAATGAACGGCGAGAGTAACAAACGAAGATGTTTTAAAACGGATAGGAGAGAAGATGACATTTCTATCCAGCATCATCCATAGGAAGGCCAATTGAATTGGACACATCTTGTGAGGAAATTTTCTTCTTCACATCGCCATAGAAGGAAATATGGAAGGAAAGCGAGGAATAGGAAGAGGAAGAACACAGCTGATCGATGATTTGAAAAATAGGAGAAAGTATTGGGAGTTAAAAGAGGAAGCTGAAGATCGAGAAGGATGGAAGAAACATTTCCAGGCCTAAATGTAAAATTAAAAAAAAAATCCTCATTAGTCCCAGGACCTGCCGAAATGCTGAATCTTAATAATAATAATAATAATAATAATAATAATAATAATAATAATAATAATAATAATAATAATAGCATTGTAATGCCATTGCTGGAAGTGTATTCTCCCTCTAGGGAAACCTCACGAGACAACAAATGTGATAAAAAGCTAAGTTAGGCCATGTCTACGCATGTATCAAAGATTGTCAAAATCGGTTCAGTGGTCTAGGAATTGGCCACCAAACATCGTTTATATAGATATGATATTAGAAGCAGATACTGTAATAAACTAAAGACCAGTGCTACTTACTAGAGATATTTGGACAATTGGTTGTCGCATTGATGTGGATTTCATTTCTAAAATAACTATTACGCATTTGCTCGCTGAAAGAACATCGGGATATCCCTAAATATCACTAAAAATTAATAATATGAATAGTGAACATGGCAATTAATTAATCGCACTTACAAATTATAAAATCTTGATTTCTAGGATCATACACTAGTTCAAATTCAATATTTCACGATGTTCAATAGTTCAATAGTTCAAATTCAATATTCAAATTGTTATTCCAATCATGGATAATTACATATAACTTATGCCTGCTTTTGCCTCTTCGTGAGGTTCAGCTCTTTGATATTTGAAGCGACCGTCTATATGTATACTACACAGGAAAGAGCAGATTCATTGCTTAGCGCTGGTATCATATAAATCCATTGTACGTTTAATTTGTTCCAATAAAAGCAAATACTATAAGAAGAATTTTCATATTTGTTAAAGTAAAGCATAAATAGAATGAGTGTGACAATTAAATTATGTTGGTGCGAATGAAATATTTGTCCCAGCGTAATGTCGTATGCACAAAAATAAAAACTATGTCCCGACCCGAACGTGTGCAGACAGCTGGTTTTGTAACTAAAATATAAACAATAGTGCTAACTTGTAATAAATCTATCATAGTTTTTATTGTCCTGTTCGTAATAAACTGTTTTATGCATATGTTCAAGTTAACCAAATACAATTTCAAAAGTTTCGGAAGTTGTTTCGAGATTTTAAGTCCTTGCAAAATATATATATATATATATATATATATATATATATATATATATATATATAATGTGTGTGTGTGTGTGTGTGAATAATATGTAAGTGAAAGTCACTATGTTTGTGACTTAGTAACTCTTGAACCATGAGACCGACCTCGACCAAATTTGCCAAATAGATGAAGTTCCGGCCTAGGATGGTTTTTATCATTTTACTTTGACGGTGCGACTTACGGGAGGAGAGGGGAATATATAAAATGATCGAAAATGACCGATATTAATGTGGAATCCATATTTTTGGGGTCGCTGAAACGAACATAAACCAGAGTTGGCGTGGGTCAATGAAAACTTGACCCACGACCAACTGACCCACCACCCACCGTGACTCACTGACCCACCATCCACCGTGACCCACTCTGACCCACCCACCATGAACCACTCTCATCCACTGTTACCTACTCTGACTCACCAAAATCCATCGTCATCAACTCTGAACACGATCCACGGCCTCTTCTGTATTGATTAAAGAATTTACACTTGTAATAAAACAAGACTGTGAAATTGTCACTAATCGAAGTTTGAATTTCTAGTCAATCGCTCAAGCACCACTCTTTTACAACAACGGTGGATCTCTCCTTTACGATATAAAATGGTTAAGTGTTTGTCAGTGAGGAAATTGAAACAGTTCGAGGTGGGGGGAAATTAGTGTATGCCTAAAATATACTTGTACTAAGAGAGTATTCTTGCAAGTGTTAGTTTCTGAACGCATTCCAAAAGAAACTTCTATTCGCAGGTAAATACCCCTGTACAATATGGAAAAGGTTATAGTTTCTCAGTTCACAGTATTTTTCTCACAAAATACTTGAAAAATCAGTTTTTCAGAGTGCATAAAGGTGCTCGGGTACCCTATGTGAGAACATCTCCATAAAGTATGCTCATAATGGTAATTTGTGTAATCACTAAAATACCACGTTAAATTTAAGTTACAAATATGCATAATTGCAATTATTACGGATATTTATTCAAAGTAGTTTACCTAAAGCAAAGAAGAGACTTACTAAAAATTAGGTACAAAGTTGAATAACACAAATAAACCATTAGTAATACAAGTATACATTTTCTATAACTCGTAATTTGCCACCTTAAAACAAATCTGAAATCAGGCTTATTTCCTGTTCGTAACTTTTTCGTGGTAAATTGTCCGCAGCGGAATGATGTCCATCCTTCAGCCAAGAAATAACTAGCTCGTCTATTTCGAGCTTGTTTAGCGGTGGGCCATTAACATTGATGAACAACAAGTTAGACAATGTTTGAGCACTTAGTCTATTCCTAATATCAGTCATCTGTAAATTCATAAGGGGAAATCCCCGTTCGCACTCCGTCGTGGAAATTGATAATACTTCTACCCGATTTCTGCAACTCCTCATCGACAATCTGCTTGTTAGACTTAAGTCTGATAACGATTTTTCTTGGTCAGTTTTGAAATACTCAGCAAGAAGTACCATCTCTCTATCACCATACAACATCTTTTCCATATCGACCATGTCAATTGGCAATGTCGACTCACGGAAAACAGAAACTTCATCTACCACGCCTTCGATAGGGAATCTTGTGAATAAATTATCAATTAAAGCCTGATAAACTGATGATTTCTTATTTGTTTATAAATTTAATTTTTGTAATTACACATGAAGGTTCCATTACCAAGTTCCCTACCCCGTCTAGAAAGCGAAAGGGAACGAGGTTCCTGGAAAGTGTTCAGAGGTAAATGGGAATTTCCCTCCTCCTTTCCCTTCAATTACCACACTGCTGTTTGCCATGTGCCAAATTACGATGAATTTCAAATAAATTATCATAGTATAATCATTTCCTTGTAGAATTATCGATACTTTTCAGTGGAAAAAAGGATGAAATTTGAAAGTTCCAAATCAAGGTAAATAGACCAACGTAAAGGGAAAAAAGTGTAAAATTTTCCATATAATTATGCTTACAATCCGAACTTAAAATTTCAGTGTAATTAAGCTTACAGTAGAAATTTTATGCCTATTTTTCTCACAACTTTATGGGTTGATTGCCCTGTGCTGTAAGCGCTCCATATAATAAACATAAGCTTCAGCAATTATTGTAGTAGAAAGCAATGGATATATGAAGCCAAGCACTGTACTTTTTGTTTCTGATTTTTTTCTTAAATAACATCGATCGTTTTCGATCATTTTTACAAACCAATTCACTACCAATTTTCCATATATAGAAAGTGCCCCCCCCCCCCCCCATAAAGGAGAATTTAAAAAAATGCTAGGACACATTCTGTTTATTTTCAATAAAGTGTTATTACACTGAATTTCAGCTCCGTAAGTTTAACGGCTTGCGAGATACTCATTTATTTTCTCAAAAATTCTGATCCACACTACCTCCTTAGGATATTATGCGTTATAATGAAAGCAATATAACATCCCAGTTTGGATTAAGGCCCAACTATATACCAAAAGTAATTTCATTTGACTTTGCAATTTGACCGTGATGATCAGGCACACCTAGTTACATTCAATTTTTTATATAATAATTTATATATTACAGTGATTCAATAACGTATTTTTTCCAGTAGTTAGCTCCTCTAAAAACTCTCAGGCCTCGAAAACCAAGTAGTAGTATAAGTCCTATTGCTATTATTACAATTAAAAATATCAATATCCAAAAGTGCCTGAAGTTCATTTTAAACTTGGTTTGATATTCTCACCTCAGGTAAGTAGACAGAAACAAATGGAAAAGGAAGGGAAATAAAGGTCTTGAAAGTGAAACAAAGACAAATTTTCCAGTCTTCAGAAGATACTGTCTACAATGCAGTGAGCAGAGTGGGTCGGTAGATCATACTGAGTCGGTGGATCGCAGTGGGTCATGGTGGGTGGTGGGTCGCAATGGGTCACGGTGGGTAGTAGGTCACAGTGGGTCACGGTGGATGGTGGGTCACAGTGGGTCACATGCTGTTGAACCACGACCCACTGACCCACTCAGAAAACTTGACCCACTTGACCCACCGACCCACTCCATCTTGACATACACACTTCCGATGCTGTTTAAATCCAAATTCATTTCCCATTAGTACTTTATGTCCAAAGTGAAACGTGTTCTTCCTATGCAAAGAATGGGCATTCTGCTGTTATGTATGTTTGTATATATATGTATATGAGATAGATAGGTACTACTTTCGATATTCATTTGATAATAGCTTGCGAATAAATTGACTTCAGTGTTGTACAAAGAATCCTGTTCTCTCTGTGATAAGGAAAATAGTTAAAATTGGTCGATTCTACTCGTTCCGAAGTCACAGGGTGTGTTACCTCAAGCCTCAAAGATAGTAGTGATAAAACAATTAGTCAAAAGGCACGCGATCCTTTTTACACGAATTCATGATGAAGATAGGTGCTAATGTTCAGCATTTTAAAATAAAATAATATTAAACTAGCTACACATTTTATATATTTTGCAAGGGTATGTAGCTCATTTTTACGCTTTGACTTGAATTAAAAAATCACAGCTGGTTAAAGACGATTTGTCTTTGAATTCTGTCTGTGGATAATAATACAGAGCTTTCCAAAGAGAGGTACGGGGAAGGTGAGAAATGCTTTATTAATCCAGACCGTACACCTGGTAAGTTATAGCACCTTGGAGTTATATCTCAGTCTTTTCAAGCAATCGACAATGTTCAATAGAAAAACGAGTTACCGCTTTTATGTCTGGAAAGTCAGAAACAAAGATAGCACTAGGCTTTCAAGTTTCAAAATTACACTGTGTGTGAAAACAGTTAATATAATTAATTCTTTATCAAATGAGTTGCAAAACCAGAGATAAATTCAAAAGGAGTCCGGGGAGAATTTCTGTCCTCGTAAATAAAAGTTGTTAATTTATTATATGCTGAAGGAATGATACTTATGCTTACACCACCCATACGCTCATGTTTTATAAAATAAATTTATTTCATCTCCACCTAAAAGCTTGATTTTGATAATGGTCCTAAAAGAAAGATGCACTCTAACCAAATGTTACAAATCAACCCCGAATGGTAAGCTTCTCAGTTTCATATAATCCTTTTAAAAGTGCAGGGAAAATTTATTCATTTTCACCTCCCTTCCCTCTTCCAAAAAGGCTCACATTACTTGAAGAAATTATTTTTTTAAATAATTTAACGTCACACAAATATACCCTTTAGGCTGAAGGAAAGGGTTAGATTTAATTAATGAAAATAAATGATCGTAAAATTAATTTTTGTGCTCTCTCACCAGGAATCGAATCCGGGACAAAGCACACTAATTGCACACACTATAGCCACTAGACTAGCGAAGAGGACTCCCTCACTTTTTGTGTGAAAACGTATCTGAATTCTTTTCTGGTTGAGTGGTCCCGCGTAGCATAGTCGCTAACGCTCTCGCCTTGGGTGCGAGCGGTCCCGGATTCGACTCGGTCGAAAAAGTGTAAAATGGTTTTTCAGACCAGAATGAGGTTTTCCTGGGTTTTCTTCATTCACACCAGGCAAATGCCGGGGTGGTACCTAACATATAGGTCCCAAGCTGTTTCCTTCCTTCTCCAATCCTTTCTTCCTTCCCCTTCCTCTGATACTGTGCTCGCCGAGGGACGTCATTCCTCAAAAACGTGACAGGCTAAATGGCCACAGATGCCGACAGCCCAGAAATTAAATTCTAACCTAACCTCTTTTCTGGTTGAAACTTGAGAAAATAATTTATTAACAAATAATTTAATATACATTTAAAACAAACGCAATCATCGTAAAATTTGTTTAGCGTAACGTTAATTTGATTTAAACTTAAACCTACAAGATATTCCAGAAATCTTTAAACCAGAACTTTCCAATCTTTCTCTTATGGTAACTCTCTGTTAGTTCAAACAAGTTTTCACAATAACAGACGTCCACTTATATAATTTTTATTAGCAAGATCCAAAATTGATAGATTGGAGGGGGTCTGGCGGAGTGGACGCCCCGTGAGTGCGCCTCTGACATAGTATATTAAAAAGTTATGAAGTTTTGAAAAGGTTCGGATCTGGTGGAACGCCGGTGGTTCGCCCTATATAACACCCATTCACTAGTTCTTTACATATGAAACATTCTGGTAAAGGATAAAATCATCGATAAAGCAAGTGACACCCATTTTTAAATATTCCTCGTTATAAGACTGAATTTAGTGTTCTTGCGACATTAAGACAGAGTAATATCATTGAATACCCGCACAAAATTGTAGAAATGAATATGTCGATCATGCAGTTAATATCCTGAACGAGAATTAATGAGGATATTTTAGTATTATTTTGTCATAAGTTTTCATTCGTTGAGAAATCTGAATTTCTAAAAAAAAAAAAAAAAAAAAAAAAAAAAAGAAAAGAAAAAAAAGAAAAAAAGAAAGAAAAAAAAAAGAAAAAAGAAAATAAAAAAGTTCGGAACACCTTAGAGTTTCCCACACGACACCCCAGGTGTTGCGACATCCAAGTTGGAAAGCTCTGTTCTAAACTATCAACTCTAAATTAACCTATTTGTTATTGAAGTCGTCATTTCTGTTTTTTATAGGTTGCTCCTGTTTTATAATGTAATTGAATAAAAAATAATAATTTGCTTAATGCATGGTAGAAGCCCACTGAATCGTGAGAATCTCCGCTTCCATTGTCTCCCGCGCTCGCCCAGACACTGCGGTAAACTAGCATCCTCAACGAAAATCATCACTGCTAACCTGATCAGATAATAAAATACTAGTTAATCAAAATAGTCTCCGTCTGCAGTCACAGTCACAATCACTGATCCAATAATTATATTCCGCGGCAAATGAAGACTGAAGTGTGTGAATAGAAGTCCTCGACAGCATGTTGCATCACCTGACCACTGGGAAAGATGTTTACTCGCAAGAAGTGCTCGAGATGATGGAAGCGATGGTAATCAATGAGAGATACGTCAAGAAAAAACGGTAGATGTGGAAGGGTTTCATACACTAGATCAAATTATGGACACCTAGTTATAATATCATTTCATCGGTATCGAAAAGCTTTAATCAACATTTAGAATTTTTTACCTTGACAATTTTTTACGGTCCACATTCAGTGTCACCCTACGCAATGTCGACCTATGCTGCTTCGGTCTACAACGTTTTGATCCTACACCGTTTCGATCGTACGCCGGTTTTCCCCAATATATCTTCAAAAAGATGATTGTTACTTAATATTTTATGCTTATAATGTTTATTATTATTGATTCGATCATATGCATTCGCTTTCGATCCTGTGCCAATGTCTGTCGTACGCCGTGTCGATCCTACACAAGGAATCCCATTTCTTTAAACCTGTACGTGTTCCTTTTATTTGACACGTTCTTTCCTGGTTTTCCCATTTTGAATGGTGTCGCAGCATTAGTAGAACATACGAATAATTTTTCACTTCATGATGTTACTCTTGACTCCCAGAGCTCACTTTAGGAACAATTCGTCCGGAAAAAATAATATGTAATAATAACCTCATGCACATGACTGGAGATAGATAGTTCGTGTTGGTCCCTTCGCGATTCTCCCGACGAATCGAAGAAGCATGGACCAAAATGAAGTCCTTGCTGCTACGCGGTGGTAACTTCAACACCCCGACTCTAGATATATGTTTCTACCCGACGAAACCCTGCCACCAGTGGCACACTAAAGGCAATCCTTCGACGCGTCGCTATATCGACGATCGACATTTACTGGCAAGTGGGCAACGTTTACGGCATGGAGAAGGCACTTTCGGGTGGTACGCACGACTTCTGTAAAGCTGAGAAAATATTCTCGTAATTGACACAAGAATGTGAAGTACTCTGTAATGTTTCTTAGAATTCCGTAATTTTTCTTACTTACGTTCATTGCATATCCCGAATGTTAGTTAATTTAAGATCTGAAGTATCATAATCAGAAATATGGTGTTCACTTATTGTTAGTTTAATTTTTAAAAACTGATAATTTTAGTTTAAAAAAACATTAAGTAGATCCAAAGAATGATTGTTTTTTTCAATACAAAAGCTGCAGTATTTAGTCCAGTGATGTCAACCTGAAATGTTTCAAAATCCCATTTCGTGAGGCAAAAATTCCCATTTTGTACCAAAAATTCCCATGTTATAGTGTTTACATAACTTGTATTTAAATATAAAAATGTATCACTCTTCTTTTTCGATGTAAGTCTGACTATTCCAAGACGTTCTAATTCTTCCGTAGTAATAACAGATTACACAGAATTTGGGCAGTTTTCTTCACAGAGTTCTGTGCACACACATAATATATCGCCTGAACTTCAACTTCATGCGTCTGAAAAGTTGACCTTACCAGACACACGGAATTCAAGCTATCAGCCCCGATTCTGTTTCTTTTCTTTGTTTTGACATCAGTTACAATGGAAAATATTCTTTCGGCTTCCGCGTTGGAATGTAGGAGTGAAACAACGTATTTTGCAAGTCTGCTAATACTTGGGAAGCTCAATATTGTCCATCGAAATCCTTAATTTTCGATATCTCGTTCCACATAAGATCCACATCCATTGCAGTCAGTTCATTTTTCTGAGACCTGTATAAAACTGGAAGACTTCTCCATTCAACTCCTAATGCATTTAAATCAAAACAACCAAAATGTGTAGCTAGCTTTGACAGATCTTTTACTTCAGTCCTTGTTTTCATTTCTAAAGCAACTGAAGGGTTGAGAAACGTCATCTGCTTAAATAAATCAGAGTTAACTGGAAATTGTTTCTTCATTTCTTCTGTTGCAATGATGTAGAAATCTAGATATTTAAGTCTCACCTGATGCACATTACTCTCACATTCAGTCGCCAATGTTTGTAAGAAGTTCTCACGTTCTGGGCCAAGATAAACTGACTCTAGAGGCACAAAATTTCCCGGATGAGGAACGTTGATATTTTTTGCTTCTGCAAGGACATCGGGTAACAAAAAGCTTTGACCAAAATTTCTCAATAATCGTTTACAGTTATCAAATAGTTCATGAATCAGTACCTGCCTTGACTGAGAAAGAGCATTGAAGCTGTTGAAGACGACTAGTACATATTTTAGGAACCACATATACGCCTTTGTGTAAGAATCATTTAGGTCGTGAAAAATAAGCTCTGCACTTTTAAGTTTGGCTTCCATGCAAGCAACTCGAAAATAATGTTGAAGCACATCCCAGTTTTCTAGCAGTCTAACTATGCAAGAATGCAGTGCCAGCCATCTCGTACATGATAATTTCAATAATTTATGATTTTCAATATTAAAAAATTCCTGAAACTCTTGTAATTCTGCACAACGTTAAGCACTACCGGAAATATATGTTGTCACACTTCGTATTAATTCTTCACATGAGCGCGGAAGTTTTTCACAAGCCTTGCTTGCTACCAGAGCCGATGAATGACAAATACAATTAAGTACAATAAGATTTGGTACTATCTTCTTCAACCTAGAAACAAATGAGTTGTGAGAACCTATCATCACAGATGCATTATCACATGAGACACCAATTATGTTATGTAGGAGGGCGGCTTTTTCTTCTAGACACTTCTGAAAAGCTACAAATATATTCTCCGACGAGCAGTTCCTTGCATCTAGCGAGATCAATTCAAGTAATTCTGTTCTCTCGCGGCCAGTTATAGGGAAAACATACCTAACAAGAACATACAATGCTTTTCCATCAGTGCTTTCATCAATGAGAACTGGACATTTTTCACTCTTAATTATTGCTACTATTTTCTCACTTTCCACTCTTGCTACCACATTGTTTATTAATTGCGTGCATTTCGTTCGCCCTAATGACATATCTGCTGCTATTTTTGAATCGCTAAATGAACTTTCTAGCACGGAAGTAAAGTGATCTGCAACTTGAAATGCAATGTTATGTTCCGCAAAAAATGCCGCCAATTTGATTTCCGCAGACTCAACATTATCAGAATGCTGTGTGTCTCCACTCTGCTTAGCAAAACACTCCACAACACTTTTATTACCTTCAGTTGCTTTCACACTCTTCCAATATTTAGCGGTACTGGCATGCCGTTCAAGTTCTCTTTTTCCGCAAGATACTATAACGTTGCAAGAATTACAACAAGCCTTTGTACTATCACTTTCCACTGGACGCAACCAACGCCGGAAAGCTTCGTTCTCGAGCCATTATGTTTCAAATATTTTGCTAGTTTGTTGTTTTTCACTTGATTTATCACCTCCGAATCACACACCCTACCTAACCCTACCTAACCTAACCTACCTAACCTAACCTAACCTAAGCACACCCTACGCTTTTTGTTGCTTAATTTTTGATTATCGCACATATTAAACCACTTCCGACACTATTCCCGGCTTCACAACAAAAGGGACTTTCTTGACAACGAAGAACAAGAACTACCGACTACTAAACAATGACAATACTCAGTGAACACTTATTTTGCGGGCGTGCTTGAGTATAGCATTACCTTCCTTGACTTTTCATCCCTGACCTCTATGTTTGAGTTTCTTGGTCCTGAACAAATGCATTACCTGTGGGTGTGTTCTGCAGACGGCGAATCGCTGCAGCGTGTGGTTACAACTAGTCAGACCTGTTGCGAAAGTAGGACAACACAACAAGGAACAATCTGGTTGATGTTTCCGTAACTTGAGAAATTTGTTGTGGGTGAGAGGAAAATCCCATATATATAGCCAATTTCATGAAAAAATCTGTTTATCCCATTATCAAATATTAAGGTTCAAAAATCCCACGAAATGGGATTTTTGCTACGGGTTGGCATCACTGATTTAGTCTAATATAAGAACCCCCTTTGTTTTTGTTAGGCTAAAATTCTTGGTGAACGCTTATAATTCCGAAGTGCTGCCATTGTTTAATTGAAATATGTACTAATAAGGAAGAGAACGAAAATAAAAATGATTCGAAAATTTTGACCATGTAAAATCCAGTTGTCAGTTTTTAGCACTGCATAAGTAAGTATATGATGTAGAGGTGTCAGATGAGGCCAATCCGTTCAGTTAGTTGGCGAATCTGTTACACAGTTATTATTTTTAAAATAAACCTTGCTTTGTTCAGTGATTTGATTTCTAGTTTTAATTTATTTAGAATAGCAAAGTTAATATGAACCAGTTGGTGTTTGGAATGCTTTAACTGGTGCGAACTGCATGTCCATCATAACTACCGTTTTGACGTATATCTTCCTCTCAAGGCAAGGGGATGAAACATTATAAGATACAGCTTCTTAAATGATCCATGCAAAATTTATATATATATGTATAAAATATAGCTTTATTTTGAGTTGTAGAATAATTTTCTATTGTAGAATAATTTTACAACACCCGATATGTATTATATCTACATTATATTTCATATTTTAACAATTTGAAATTCATGTTACTTAACAATTTCTTTCTTACTTTGCCTCTTCTGTTTTAGTTTGACAATAAATTGAAATTAAATATCAAAATCAAAGAATAGGCATCACATACCCTGTAGCTTTAATCTGTCTTATTGGACATCAAGACATAAAGCGCAGGAATAACAGGAATATTAAATAGTTTTGCATCGAATTGTGTGTCTTCCATTTGCTCCAACATTGTATTCGTCAGGCATGACTTTCTTTGTCTTCTTTTAGTCTGGCATTCCTATCTTTATTCCTTCTTGCGTTATTGTGCTTTAAACTTACTGTGTGGCGGTTTTCGAACGCTCTTCACTCACAAACCGTGGCGCTTTCGTCATTTCTCAAAACGTTTTGTTCTTATTTTCACTTATAGTATCACCTTCCAAGTCGTAACATGTATTTTGCAACAACCTGTATAAAAGATAGCATATACAGTATATTACAAATTCAGTAACAAAAATATAATGCTGCGAAATTAGGACCAATTGTAGTCCAACTGTAGAAATGAACTTAAAGACAAAATTACTAAATTTCTAAAAACAGAAAGAAACAGATATGAATCTATTCATATTAGAATGGATCTATAAAATAATGTGATCTTTTAATGAGCTAATTTTATAATTGATAATCTAATTTTATAATTAATAATATAAATAAAGACATACAATGTACTGTAAAATTAGGTATATTTACCCTGATTAAAATATTCTTCTGTATTTCAAAGAAAAAGAATAACGCTTCAGGATTTTTCTATGCCTTTTCCTAAACCCAAAATAAGTATAGAGGGTGAAAATGAAACTTTGCGACTTTGTTAAGAAAAATATTTTTATCGATATTTTATACCATAATATTGTATAGGACATTTGGTAGTAAAACTGAGATTTTAATTCCAGTATTATTTCCATTAATTATTTCCTGTAATTTCTTTAGTAATACTACTGTTTTTAATATTTACGATAGCCATATACTATTGCTAATATACTACATACAATATAATTCACTCTAGAGTATTAATAACGGATTCTAGAATTCTTTGGGTCTTTGAATAGTATATGCACTTGGCGCAAAACGTGAGATAAAAATCGAGTACTTACAGAGGCTTTTATATAGTGAGGGTGGGCGATGTCAGTATTTGCACTTTTTAGGGATCCAAGCGCTGTCCTCTTAATGGACAAACTCTGCAAGCCAGAGGAAGTGCAGTGCGTCTGATAAGCCACTCGAATCCGATTTCCATTGATTATGTATGGGTAACGCTTGAGTGCCTACGAAGCCACTACAGCTTACAAAAACGAAGTACTCGCGAATGCTTAATCACATTCTTTTGTGACACATTGAAAGAATCAAAAGATTGTAATTGAGTTGAAACTCCAAAACTCTTCTATATAGGATGAAAAGACGTTTCATTTATTTCAGGTTTTTACTTTTCAATGGTAAGAGATAGTATATTATCACTTAAAAATAATCATGAAAAAAATATTTGGAAAGGGCAAGCATTTGTCCTGCAATGGAAAATTATTAGAATGAACAGAATTTAGTTAGTACATTTTTATTGATTCTCTGACTATATGCAATCTTGAAGAATATTCTTTCGACTTACTGTATTTAATAAGATCAGATCAACTAATAAATGACTATTTAATTCATTTTCATTTAGATTTTCTGGACATATTGTATGGTTTACATATTATTAATTCTTCCTATCAACTTCAAATTTGTCGGTTGTTTTAAGTAAATAAGCTCTAAAACAATTATTTTGACATATGCCTCTTTCCGTGTCGTAACTCGTAGGACATATTCTATATTCTGTAAGATTTGGACGTAAACGGCATTGGGCATCGGCGCCATCTTTGTTTGCTGTTACATTGATTTATATGAGACATTATTTTTGTGTTTTCTTTGAAATAAACTAGAGTTTCAGTAGTATGATCTTACATAAATGTTACTTTCGTCTCTAAATGTTACTTCGTAAGACATAAATTTCGCTATAATTAATTTTAATACCGTATTTAATAATCTTTGAAATGAAATCTCTGAGTTTAACGTCACAAGTTAATACCTATTAGGCTAAAGAAGACGATGATTAAAGCAAGTGAATGATTATGGATGAACTGGAGAAATGAGAAAGTAGGAGGAAACAGGAGTACCCCGAGAAAACCCACGAGCACGATGTTGTCCACCAGAAACTTACTTAGTCGAGGATCAAACCAGAGGCTCTACGCACCAGAGGTAAGCGCTCTACCACTGAGCCACTCTACCCCCAATATTTAATAATCAAATTTAAATAATTAAGCGGTTTTCAAAACCGAAATCGCAAATGTGGTTTTCCAAACCGAAACCGCAAATGCAGTTTTCAAAACCGAAACCGGAAAAGCGGTTTTCAAAACCGAAATCGCAAATTCGGTTTTCAAAACCAAAATCGCAAAAGCGGTTTTCAAGACCAAAATCGCAAATGCGGTTTTCAAAACCAAAATCGCAAATGTGGGTTTCAAAACCGAAATCGCAAATGCGGTTTTCAAAACCAAAATCGCAAAAGCGGTTTTCAAAACCGAAACCGCAAAAGCGGTTTTAAAACCGAAACCGCAAAAGCGGTTTTCAAAACCGACATTTCGGTTTTATGAAATTTCACTTTTTTCAAAAACCGGTTTTCGGTTTTTTCAAAAACCGATTTCGACAGCACTAGTTTCAACCATGATGTGACGGAAGTCTGGAGAATGTGATACGTCCGTCTTATCATATTATGAATAAAAATATCAGATACCGTGTCTTCTGGGAAAAGAGATAGATAGTCCAGCAGATCTTGATCCACTTCCTGTTCTCAATATACAAAGTAGTTGGACTAATCCTATTCCTTAAACCTTTCTGCAAATGCTCTGAGAATAGTGAAAGTAACATCCTTGGATTTTTGCATTTAGAAAAATTGTTGAAATTCAATTGACAGCTAACTTAAAAAAAAAAAAACGATTGTCAACGTTTTTGCTGATTCCATTGCATTTTTTTCTTACTCGTGACTTCTAGAATTGCGGAAGATATATAATGATAAATTGTCTTTTACTTTGAAGGAAGAATTCAATAAAGAAGTGAAAAATACTTCCACAAATACATCACATATACTTCTGTATTCATCACATACTGTGTATAACTGCGAAAATCGATGGAGCACTTTTGAAAGTCCCATCCATTAATATCTCTTTAATGAGGTCCAGGACTACCAATGTATATAGTTAAAATAGTTTTTTTTTTTTTTTTTAATCAATTTCCACCTACTCGTAACTCTGTGTCATGTAGGCAAATCTTGAAGCCCCGGTAATTCTGGTCAAATTCAAATTTTATTGAGCATGCTAAATAGTATATTAATGCCACCATGCATAGTAGAAACAAGCAAATGGATATTTTTTTTTTTAAACTTAGGACATGAATTTATCCCCGTTCTTGATCTTCATCAACCCAAGCAATATGAATGGTTGGGCCCCTCTTCGCTTTTGGTGAGGATACACTTCGATTTCCAGTGACAGCTTGTATAGTTGGGGATCCAAAATTGAAGTTGTAGGACTACGTTTCATGTAACCTCGCGACTCAAAAGACAGGTTAAACTTCAAAACAATCAGTAAAAGAAACCTAAATGTATGGTTCTTAAGTCTCAAAGAAAACACCAAGTTTAATCAAAATTGATAAGTTCTTACAAAACTTATGCAATAAATACTCACCTACAGATGCATTTTCGTATACTTTATTTAATATAAATAAAATAAACAGTTTGTTTGTCTGTCTGTCTGTGTGCGTGCGGCCTTGGGACCAGACGAGTGTTCCGAGAGTTACCAATTTTTGGTCACGAGTACCTTAGTCCTGGCCCCAGACCAAGATGAAGTGTTTCTTTTTAAATTCGAACCAGGGGGCTCAGGGAGGCGTTTACCAGGTCATGTAAAAGTAGTAGAAAATGACCGATATTAGTGTCAAATTGATAGTTTTCGCGGTCGCTGAGATCAATGATGAAACTCCTATCGCATTAACTTTCAAATTCACCCCATTCGGCTACGGGCCGGGTGTCACCGGGAGGGAATACCGAGACGTAAAAATAATCCAAAATGACCTATATTAGTGTCAAATCCATAGTTTTAGCCGTCGCTGAGATCAATGGTGACACTTCCATTAGCGATGACTTTCAAATTCAGCTATCATTGTATGCAGGCTGGGGGCCGCCTGGGGGGGGGGGTTACCGAGACATGTAAAAATAATCTAAAATGACCGCTATTAGTGTCAAATCCATAATTTTCGCGGTAACTGAGATGAATGATAATACTTCCATATGCGTTGACTTCCAAATACAGCCCCATCGGCTGGAGGTCAGAGGGTTTTTTTTTTTTTCAAAATTCGAACCAGGGGGTCTCAGGGGGCATTTACCGGGATATGTGAAAGTAGTAGAAAATGACCGATATTTTTTTATTTTCGTTGTTCAGTTTGTTTACATATATATTTTATCTGACCCATGCGAAAAATGGGTATTTCAGCTAGTCTAATGTAAATAAAAAAAAATAAATCTTTGAGTTTTACGTCCCACGGTTATGCCGGTTAGGCTAAAGTAGACGGTGATGATGAGTAATGAATGAAATGGTGGAATGAAAATAGTGGGAGGAAACGGGAGAACCCCGAAAAATCCACGCACACGGTGTTTGTCCACCACAAAGTTCACTTGGCGAGGGCTGGGATCGAACCCGGGACCCCAAGCACCAGAGGTGAACGCTCTACCACTGAGCCACCGCGGCCCTCTAATGTAAATAAAATAATTTGTTTGTATGTGTGTGTGCGGCCTGGGAACCAGACGAGTTGACCGAGAGTTACCAAATTTTGGTCACGGGTACCTTGGTCCAGGTCCCAGACAAAGACAAGGAGTTTTATTTTTTTTAA
Source organism: Thermobia domestica (assembly GCF_964235325.1). Taxonomy (NCBI): domain Eukaryota; kingdom Metazoa; phylum Arthropoda; class Insecta; order Zygentoma; family Lepismatidae; genus Thermobia; species Thermobia domestica. Next base: position 127,383,427 of record NC_137464.1, read on the forward strand.
TTCAAACAAGGGGGAGGGACGTACGCAGGGGGTCTGGCCCCCTTGAAATGTCGACTTTTGTGTGAATTTAGCCTAATTTTGGGAACAATTTTAGGAATTTTCATATAAAATACCCTCATATTGAGTTTGGACCCCTCGAAATAAATTCCTGTATACGCTACTGCCAGGAGGATCTCACGGTGAGCGTTTACTGGGACATGTAAATGTAGAAAAAAATGTCCGATATTTTTATTCCTTTCGTTGTTCAGTTTGTTTACATAGATATTTTATGTTACCCATGCGAAGAATGGGTATATCAGCTAGTGTTGAATAACTGAAACTTGCTTCGCTCGCTATAACGATGCTAATATATTAAAACTATATTTAAAAAAGAAAAAATCAAACCTGTCTCATTCCAATTTTTACAAAATTTATATATATCAGATAGTCTAAAAAGTAGTGAGCAGTTTGCGCAAGAGATGGCTTTAGTTGCCCAAATCGCAGGATACGAGTCGCAGTGGGTCAGACACAACGTCATTAAATAAGAAGATAAATGTTTTCTGTATGTTAACTATGACACACAACTTTTCCAGTAAAAATATCAGGTCTTCTGGAAAGTACTGAAAAGAGCTGAAAATTGAAAACACATTTATTGTGGTTTGAAAATAACATTGTGAAACCGCATATACACTGTTTTGTTCGGTAACCTGCTATTTTTCTGGTAACACCGTAATTCTATCGCTGTAGTACTTCTGTGGTTTCTCATCAAAATATAGTGACACGTGGTTTCCAGAGGCCTCTTGTGAAACTAATTTAACATCATTCAAAGATGGAATCAAGTGATAGTCTGACGGTGCCCAATCCGGGCTATACAGTGGGTGCATTAACACCTCCGAGCCAAATTATCCCAATTTCTGACGGATCGTTAAATATATATACGGTCTGGATTTGTCAGCGTGGTATACCACATCCTTTCTGTTGACCAATTTCGGCTGTTTCTTTTGGTTTGCTTGGTGTACTCACCCACTCTGTCGACGGTACAGATCGAGTGTATCGTTCTGCCCGGCGGCTACAGCTCGTGATACGTGATGCACTTTCAGTACCAACAAATACAGAGGATATCTTTCCTGCGCATCAGTGTACGCTTTGCTACAGATCGGGAGCTTGCCTTCACCTCGACCATGATCTTTCTCGCATACTGTTGTTGTAGTTATCCATTTTCCATCATTCGTGATCTACCACTTCAGGAATGTCTTGTTCAGTAGAGATTCGCAGATAGAAATTCGATAGAGTAAAAGTTTTTGAGTTATATCGTGTGGAGCCCCAAACGTCGAGGTTGTTTTTGTTGCCAGTTGTCTCTAAATGGCTTCACACTGTTTGATGATGGAAGTTAGGGTTATTGGCGATGTCATACTGCTTACAAAGCTAGTCTTGCTCGACTGTTCAGAATATCATCTACTTTTTCTGTGACTGATCACCCACATCGAAAGGGCATGGGTGGATAAGTATAGTCAAATGGCCCCAGTTGAATCTTGGAATGCTAAGGGGTGGTATGTAAATACAGAAGTACCCCCAAGATGCATTACCCTCAGGTTTCAAACCTCAACTCTCATTGGTTCATGAGAAATGGCGCAAAATCGGAAAAGTAGGATTAATTTATTTCTCAAGAATGGCTCGATCGATTTCGTTCAAACTTAGATGTATGTATTGGTGTATACAAGGGCTTTATCTTATATTAAAAAAAAAAAAACAGCTCCCCCCGACCATTTACTTCCTCAAAAAATTCGATTCAATAATTTGAGTCCCTTTTGACCTATGATGGTCTACGAGCACAATTATGAAAAAAAAAATAGATGTCGCTATAACCCTACAATCACATATATATCTTTTTTTCCAAAATTGTATCACGGGTACGCCATGGTCAAAATTAGAAAAAACCAATTATACCGCACCTGCAGATATAAGGGGCAATTACAAAAAGAACAACTATTGATGTAGCTTTAGCATATTTGCTACGTGAATGAATGAGAAATCACACATGAAAAGCGTCAAATTCACTAAGGCCTCAGTTGATGGCCTGTGGTGCCTCCATCCCTAGTTTGGAATATAGTGAAACTGTTGGGTTTTTTAACAATTTATTTGAAAATGAATACCCTTGTGTCTTTAAAAGAAACAAGAAACAATGAATCTTTGTGATCGTGTGAATTTGTCGCGAAAAAAGGAATATTGACAGCCAGGAGCGTCTGTTTCGATTTTTCTTGGGGGCAAGAAACCCCATCTACATAAGAATTGTACCTTTTGTATTAGTAGATTAGTATTCAATGGATTAAAATATAGACATTTTAAAACTTATATTGAGGACAAAGGTTATTAAGTTCCTATACGTGCATTTAAAGGCAAAAAGTCACAATTGTTCACTTCAGAAGCAAATGATACTAGGTTTGTCACAAGAATTCGTTTGGCAATTGAAGCTACACATGGAATGCTGAAAGAAAAGCATCGTCTGTTGGATGAAATATTTGACAATGAAATGATAGCTAGTATCGGCCCGTATTGCTGGTTCTCTATCCAATAAATTCTCCATATGTGTGATACTAGGTGAAAACCACTCCGCAATCACCGCAATCATGAAATCTGCGAAAACTTCAAGAAACGAAAACACCTTTGCATCCTTTGTTGAACAGAAGAAATTGCGAACAAGAGAACTTCCGTTTTACATCTATTTCTTCACAAAATCATGATGATTTTTCTTGAATGACCGAAAAATATTTGAAAGAATTTTTTTGTGGATCCTCCCAATATAAACGGGCAATATGTTATTTGGCTGAAATGTTGGATGAAAGAGGTAATATTAATATGTAGTATGTTAAAGATAACGACAAGATATTGAAAATGACAACGCATTCAAGACATAAGCAAAGCAAGCTTACAAATGCTTAATCTAAAACCAAATACAGAAGCTTACAAAAATGTCATTTGGTATTGTTGCGACTGTGCAAATGGATTGCGAACAGTTGGCTCTTGCTTCCATTTTGCAGCCATTATTACCTAAGTTATGGAAGATATATGTCGAGGATCCCAAAACCAAAAGAAATGTTGAGCAAAATATTCGATCACGACAACGTTTGTGTGGTCATAATGAAAACAGTGACAAGGACTGAAGTACATACTACAATGTTCCTTTTATCCTTATTTGTTTCACACATTGAAATTCTTGTACTTACATGTAACTTACTTTCCGTTTGCATTATATTTTCTTCTATTTCTGGGATAAAACGTACCTTTTTATTCAAATGTTGCAGTTTTCCACTACTCTACTTCTTATCCCCATCCCCCTTCTCAGGACCTATGGGAGACACTACACCAAACGTTGCATTACATTATGTTGTTGTTGATGGTTGGTTATTCTCTTTCCAGCTGAAGTTATTTCACTTTAATTGGATACTGTGGGTATAGGTAACATTGATCTTTTATATGAACACTCACACGGAAACTTCAGGCATCCTCAAGTGGGGTACTTATGGGGGTCTAATGGCAATTTTAACCTCATATTCATGTTCAGGCTGATTGATTCGTATGAATAAACACAAATATCAACATGTGGATGGGTACGCTACAGGCCATCAAATGGGGCCTTAGTGAGTTTGTCGCTTTTCAGGTGTGATTTCTCATTAATTTCTGTAACAAATATGCTAAAGCAACATCAATAGCTGTTCTTTTTGTAATTAATTGCCCCTTATAGGTGTGGTATAATTGGTTTTGGCTAATTTTGACCATAGCGTACCCATGATACAATTTTGGAAAGAAAATATATGAGTGTAGGGTTAATGCGACATCTAATAATTTATTTTTTCATAATTGTGCTCGCAGACCATCATAGGTCAAAAGAGACTCAAAATATTGAATCGATTTTTTTGAGGGGGGAAATGGTCGGCGGGAGCTGTTAATTTTTTTTATTTATTTATTTTTTTTCAGATAAAGCCCTTGTATACACCTATACATTCATCCAAGTTCGAACGAAATCGATCGAGCCATTCTTGAGAAATAAATTAATCCCACTTTTCCGATTTAGCGCCATTTCTCATGAACCAATGAGAGTTGAGGTTTGAAACGTGAGGGATTAATGTATCTTGGGGGTACCTACATACCACCCATTTTTTGTCCCAAGATTCATTTGGGGCCATTTCACTATACTTATCCACCCACGCCCTTTCCAGAACGAAAACGACTGAACTACCTTCTAGTTGTTACTCTTAGTAACGCATCTTACCCATAAACAGCATATATATATATATATATATATATATATATATATATTTTCTTACGGGCCTGCACAGCATTTGCGCCTTTATCAAGATAAAGTTGTAAAATGTAGAATAATTTTGCGAAAAGTTTACTCGTCTCTAGTCTGATTGTAAGGATTCCATCATTTTTTGTGCATCTACTAGCTTCAACTGTCAGGTGTCAAGTAACATTAGATAAGATCCTTCGACTCATGTTCTCTAACTTTTGAGTTACTAACGCCATCTCGTTCGCAAAGGTCTCAATACATTTTAGATTACCTAACATACATTTCCAGGGACGAAACATCACTTTCATTACACCTTTTCGAAACGTTTCTTGTTTCTTGGGTAACCCTAGTCCCTTTTTAATTACAAATTGGTATGGTTTCATCAACTTAGATAACTAATTTTTGGCTTTAAAACGTAAAAATGTATTGCTTAAGTAACAAAAACTCGTAATTAAATCATTTTGTGCACCATATCAACTTAATTTAACTAATAAAAAATTAACTTCATTAAATTTAATACAAGCTGTAGATTTTAGGTTTGAAATCTTTGCCATTTTTAAAGTGATATTAGTTTGATTACTAATTTCTGATAACTAAGCACTCAGGGTACTTTTAGCAGTCGTGATTTGGATACCACTGAATTAAGTGGTATCCAAATACTAAATACTGAAATACAATATCTAAAATTACTATTTTTAATTAGTCATTTAAACACTATAGTGCTAAGTTAAACTTACTATACAGTATGCTGAAGAAACCCAAAAGCCTGATGTTCGGCCTAATTTTGCCTAGTTTAGTTATTAGTCATTTACCCTAAGATCTAGCTTTTCTCATAGATCTTTCTTCGCAAAAGCCTCTCAACTAGAATCTGAATATACCACACACATTTCTCAGTTGAGCAACTTATTCCGCCTATCTTAAACATGTTAATCTATATATTGAAACGATAGTCAAGGCGTGTAACTACTATATTGTAACCCATATTTATCAAGTTTGTTTGTTCGTCTCTTTTGTTTAATGTTTTCCAAACAAAAATTCTCATGTTTTTGTTTTTACAAAGTAGGATCAATTACGGTGAATGAAAAAAACGAATTCTATCAAACGGAGAAGTAGAAATAGAGATACTAAAATAGCTGACTAGTTTTTCGGTTACAAAGTACTAATATCACTTAGTGCAAACGTAAAGTAAATACCAATGAAAAACAGAAAAGTAGCAATTAGATAGAAGAAGAATGTATTATGTGGTGTCGGAATAACAAGTTAAGAATAACACATGAAGATCTTGCGTGGAATATTGTATTCTGTGAGGCAGAGACATGGATACTACACTCAAGTAACAATAACTATATTCTTTCGAACTGTGGTTGTGGAGAAAACTGGAGAAACTTAACCGATCGAGAAAAGAACAACGCTCGTTGTAATGAACAAGAAAAGCTGATGGGAATATAGCCTGAGAAGCTTCACCGTGAGAGGCGTGATGAAAGGTGTGGTGGAAGGAAGAAGATGGAGGGTAGAGAAGGCTACGATTGGTGGATGGTATTAAAACGGATAATTGTACATCAAAATCAAAAAGTTAGCTAAGAAATTTGATGTATAAATCTTCTTGGTTTGCGACATCTGATGTGCCAAGGGTAATATAATACTTAATGGTGATCGTTTCACAACCATAATACAACAAAATAGTTAATGTTGTGTCAGGGACATAACTTGTGGAGGGGCAGGGGCAACTGCCTCCCCAGGGAAGCTCCCCGCCGTTCGAGGGGGACCCACTTTAAGACAAAATTTTCTTACTCCATATACGATACGAACATGAAATTATAAATGAAGCATCAAACAGGCTCACTATATTACATAAACAATACAGCACACAAAAGGCAAATAAAACAAAAATGAACATTTCAGTAAAAAATGTCTACTATTAAGGGCCCTAGAAACAATATTTATTCGTATGGCTTTGAGATTTGTTAATATTGTCCCCTAAATTAATTTGTCATGTATGGAACGGGCTCAGGGACGTGTAGGAGGGGTCACAGTCTCCGGAGGGCCCACAAAGAGTAAGAGAAAGACGGATAAGGGGCCCATTAATTAGAAAAACAACTTTTTCTAGGGGCCCAAATACGCATATTGTTTGACCCCCCCCCAAGAAAAGAATCTAAGTTACGGCGCTGGTATGTATGATGTTTTTTTTTTTTTTTTTTTTTTTTTGTAATCTTTAAGTTTTCTCTTCTATAGCCTATTGGTCGCAACAATATAAAGCTGCAGAATGTGTAGTACTGTTTTTTTTTTTTTTTCAGTTACTTTCCAATGATATTTTGTTTGTCTACTACCTTTTATTTCTTATTAGGTCTACTACGGCTAAGAATTTTAGAAGGGAAAAGACCACCTTTCCCTTATTTTATTGACTTTGCGACCCAACTGCATGTGCTAGGTAAATAGGGTAGAACTTGCCATTGCAAGAAACACTCAAAGAATACAAAAAGTACTTTAATAATAGAACTTCCCATTGCAAGATACACTCAGACAATGAAAAAGTACTTTAATAATTGTTGTCGTGGTATTTACATTATTTCCTTGCATTTGGTTTTGTCTTGTCACTTTTTTTAAATGAGCTTCCTTGTAACTTGAATGCTCATTTTCATCGTGTTTTCAGAATAAAATGCTTCAGATACGAGCCCGAAGTGATTCAGATTCCATTGTAAGAGTAGATCTCGTTTCATAGGACATAAACCACAAATTACACAGCAATTATAAATATTAACCTTGGATTGCATATATATCTATAATCATCAAGATGAATATCTCAATGGATTCTAGTTAATCGTTGTTGTTATTTCTGCAATGAAGGAAAAATATATTATTATTATATATGCTTAAGTAGAATTGTCGTAATTCCTTTTAACATGTTTTGAATATTGCTCTTTGAAGAACTATGGTTAGTTTTTATTGCGTTTAAAAAGAAAGTGGAGCTTTTGTATGGGTCTTTGTAATGCTTGATCTGCATGAATTGAACATCTTCATCGTGTAAAAGACGAGGAGCAATGACCTCCCTTCGGTAAAGAGGAACGGAAAGCCTTTCTCTTCAACAGCTGCATCTCTAACGCTACCAGAGTACTAGTAGGTTGTGATGAGTCTTTGATAATATTTCTAGTAAAGGGTGTCTGTAGCTGTTTCATTTTTCTTTACTTACATAACTCAACTAAATTCAGTTTTATTAGTCCAATTAACAAATGGAAGATGGTAAGCGCTTTTTCTAAATGAGAACAACTCAGTAACGGAATTTCTCATCCGTTGCATTTGTGGTCTAGAATATTGGCAAGCGTGAACAACACCAGGATCTGGTTTCTACTACGTAAAAATGGAACTTCCAAGATACATGGGTTGAGCATCGAACACAGGACCCTCTTCGTGTTATTATGAAGATTTTTTTTAAGTGGATATGTTGAAACATGTAATGGCTGATTCTTTCGCGACGTAGGAAACTAGAATTTCCTGTAGTGCATTGGCGTCATATTCATATACGTTGAATGTAAGGAATTGCCTGTTACTTGCCACTTATTATTTTCTTTCTTCTAGTTGATCGCATTTGCATATTCAAGATACGAATATGACACGACAACGTTATTTTCTCTCTCTCTCTCTAGCGTTTCTTCTTTTCAATGATGCAGGTCCAGTTAACCATGAAAAGAAATTTTTAAATGACTCTGTCGGTCGAAATGTAATTTATGTCGAGTGTGGCATACGTATTTTTTCATGGCCACTTAGATGGAGAAAAAATTCAAAACATATATTTTTAAAACAAATAAAAATATTCTTTTATACGGATAGTAACCTTGGTTTCGGTAGGATATTTGAAATGTTTTAAGCTACTTAAGTATTTTAGCAAAGTTCAAATTCAGCCAGTAACAGGGTATTTTACAGCAAGGTGATATCGCAGGGTGATATTTAACCCTAATTTTTCCTGATTACGGACCTGCTATCATTCCTTGCGATGAACTACAATAACGGAATAAGATATTCTTCAGCCTGTAAGAAGTCTATTTATCTGAACGTAGAACAAATGTTCAAAATACCAAATTCATTCATGGAAACACATTTAAGAACACCCAGTAGGAAATCAAGTATCTTGTCCGAAGTTAGTACACAAGAAGGTGATGGTTGTTGATAGTGACATCCTAGACTATTTTCAGACAACCCAAACATTTTATACGGAGTGTTCAAAAACACATAGTACTGATTTTAATAGTACACATAGCCACCGCTAGTGGTCACACGAGCAAGTATTAGGACAGGGTACCCGGTCGTAAGATGCAAGATGTTTGTCTGGAATATGACATCCCACGCTTATTATATAACTTGATTAGCGATGATCATTGCCGAATCCGGTTGGCGATAATGTTCTGTTCCATCATGTCCCACACGTTCTCGTTATGGCTTACGTCCGGAGACGTAACAGCAGTGTCGGCAATTGGACGTTAAAAGTGGGGGGCAAGCCATGATCTGAATCTTTGTATGGCAATATTAGTTTTCCTGGTTGTTTCTAACACTTTGAAGAAAGGTTGCATAGCTAATAGGATACTGCCTTTTTCAGTTAAAATATCGTATTTCATATGAATCGTTGATTTGAGATATGTCATAAGTCAATAATGTCAACATTGCCGTAAGTCAGTGATTTGTGACGTATCTCAACGCAGAGACACTTGTTGCAGCTCAATATTTCACGAGCATTTAGCGTGACTTCTAACATATCGCAATCCAACTGTGTAGCTACCCGTCAAGCGCAAACAAAATCAATCTGTTTAGCGGGTTTGATGAGAGGACAGCTATAGTGACAATATTATTCGTTCTGAAATTCCATGTAGTGTAGATTTTCAATAAACATTAAACTCAGGAATGAGATTATATTTCGCTGACTTAAATCTGATAATCAGTTACGTAAACAGTTATTACTGACAGCCTAAATAGAACCGAATTAATAAAATGCCTTAAAAAAATGGGAATGCCACATGAACTGAGAAAACTGATAGCAATGACATTACAAGAAACAAAAGGGAAAGTTAAAAGATTCGAAGAGTTGGAATTACCACTGGCCTAAGAGCAAGAGATCTGTTATCACCGGTGCTTCTTAACATGGCATTAGAATAAATTGTAAGAGTAATTAAGATAAGCCCAGGAGGAAGTATTAACAATAGACTAACACAACATGGCCTATACTGATGACGTAGTGATATCAACACGGACAACCCGGCTCTAGCAGGAGCTTGTGAAGTATTTGAGAGAGAAGCAAAATATCTCGAACTACAAATATACTAAAGAAAATCAAAATACATGTTGACAACGAGAAGGAATATAAGAAAAGATGAGAACAAAATGTCATGAATTACAGATTTTAGCAAGTAAACCGTTTAAATATCTTGGCACATTAGAGACGGAAGCAAATGGCATAATAGGTGAAATCAAAGCAAGATTAGCGGCAGGAAACAAGTGTTTGTACGCTCTACAGAAAATAATTACTTTCTAAAGAAAATCATATATAAGCATAAAACAACTAAGGCCAATAGTAACGTACGCAACCGAAGCATGGGCCCTAACAAAAGGAAAGGAAACATTATTACTGAGACGGGAGAGAAAGATTTTGAGAAATATCCCTAGACCGAAAGAGATAGAGAAATCTTGGCGGATAAGAATAAATTAAGAACTGTACCAAATCTACAAAGATTTAGATATAGTGGCATACAACGAAGAATAAATTGGTTAGGTCACGTCTAACGCATGGACGAGAATAGACTACCAAAAAGGATGCTAAGCGGAAGGCCAGGAGGAAGATTGATCGGCATACCTAGACAGATGTTGCACGATGTAGAACAGAACCTGACAAATAAAGGGTCTAAATGGATGAATCAAGTTGTGGGATAAGACACAGTGCACCTGATAGAGGATGTGAAAATATGTGTATTTGCAAAGTTATAACGGCTGAACGCCATAAGAAACAGAGGAAGGGGGTAAAATTTCGTGGGAGAAGGACTATGCTATGTTATACATCAAATAAATAGTTGAATCGTAAAAATAGTGAAAGATAGACACTTTGATGCTAGTGGTCTGCTAGTCCACGCTTAATTGCATGCATGGAGAGCATGCCCGCGACCGTTCGGTCTATTTGATGGACGGGTTCCGCCAAACAAGGCACCCCACCCGTAGTTGCTCGTGCCTGGAACTGAGTCCTTGTGCACGATGTGCACCATCAAGATTTGTCCCTTAACCTTGACGCCTTAGCGTGTAACCCCCATTCACTGAGGGAGTGGGATACGCCCACTGCGCGGCCAGACCGAAGTCCTGAGTGCCTACCAGTTAACCTACTGGCGGAGGCGATCCTGTTAGCGAGTCAGGCCCTACCATACTCTGCAGGCATGGTGCCTGAGCGTTATAAGGCAAGCTCACCTCCCGCACATGTTCACCGTTACCCAGATTCCTGGGATTAGTTCCCATATGCTATCTAATCCCACGGTATGACCACAGCCCGGCAGAGTCCAACCCAATCCGGGAACCCCCAGGTAATGCCCAAGGGGGCTTGCGTCCCGACCCTGCCTACCTATATCGTTCAACTGGCAACCGCCGTGTGTAGAGGTACCACACACACGTCGAGGTGCTTCTCATCTCATCCCTGATCCAATGGTACGTGTTAAGTCACCATTTGAGTTTGGTGCCGGCCCATGTCCTACAGGGTTTCCTCCCTTCCGCGGAATTAGAGCCGTTACCCAGGTGTCTGGGACGGACCTTTCCCGCTTCCGTTTGGTCCTCCTAGCAGGCACTCCCCTCCCGGTAGGATCATCCAAGCAATACGGAACTACAGTGAAACCTGTCTATGTTGGCCACCATCGGTTCCGTTGAAAAGTGGCCAACTTACAGAAAATAGGTGTGATTGGTGTATTTTTAAGATAGGATTTCTAGTATTAATTGATTGTAAAATTTTAATAAGCAATGGCAGCATAGCTACTTTTAAATAATATATATAGAGTAATCATAACAAAGTAGAGTACTAGAAAAAAGTACTGCAGTATTTTTAAATAGATGTACCTTTATTTTCCTGAAAACTAGTCTGGTATACTTAGTTATTCGGATTGAAAGCGCAATAACACAAACAACCATATAATAGAAACATATTCATATAATTTATTGAAATTCATATTGTGAAATTGATACTGAGTTATTTAGATTGAAAACAGGGGCCGCAGTGGTTCAGTGGTAGAGCGTTCACTTCTGGTGCATGGGGTCTCTGGTTAGATCCCAGCTCGCGTCAAGTGAACTTTGTGGTGGACAGATACCGTGTGCGTGGGTTTCCTTGGGGTTCTCCCGTTTCCTCCCACTTTCTTCATTCCACCATTTTATTCATTTCTCATTATCACCGTCTCCTTTAGCCTACCTGCCATAAACGTGGGACGTAAAGATTTCATTTCAGATTGAAAACAAGAAAAGCAAAATTATAAATTGAACAATTTATATGCAGTTTATGTGTCTTTTTTTCGACAATGACAAATATTTTCTGTAGATACCTTTCGAAAAAATAGCAAATCAGTTATTATACAAATTTATTCATCATGATTCATTCCAAATTTATTCATCATGGTACTTCTTTTATTCCTTTTTAGCACATATACACGTTCTAATTTTGTAGTTAACTACTTCTTGTTAATGAGCTACAAGTGTTTCTTCGGAGCAAAATATGTTTTAAGAAAATCTTATGGGAATTCACATCTCCAAACTTCCGCCACCTTTCCACAAGCCGTCAGGTGCCAATACTTGACAATTGACATAGTTAGCTTTAACCTTGAGAATTTTTCGGAATTACTAAAGCTCCCCACTGATGAAAGGAGCTGATATAGCTAATGATTTTTCCAAAACAGACAGGGTAAACAAATACGTATAACAATTTCCTGGATTCCTGTACGTGCTTTTTCATATTCACATCTTCCTTCATCAACCCTTTATGATGGTAGTGTTCTGGCCATTGACCTCCAAGAACAAATCGTGCGAATCCATGTTTCTTTGTGCCCAGTCACAAATACAGAACATCTGCCTCTCATATGGGAATGGTATTTTGCGTGGCCAAGATACGCAGGTAAATTTATCATTATCATCATAGGTAAACATTGCTTCAATGTGGCCAACTTCCAAAATAGACAGGTGGCCAACTTACAGAGTAATAAGTAACGAATGTCTTATGGGAAAATGCAGGTTCAACACGAACCAGGCCAAGATAAGCAGGTGGCCAACTTAGAGAGGTGGCCAAGTTCACAGGTTTTACTGTACCTCTCTTTAACGTGTTGAGGTACCACGTACACGCTGAGGTACTCGGTATCTCTTCCCAGACCCAACAGCACGTGTAATTCGCCATTTGGGAGAAGGGCCGTGGCTACTGCTCGCGCTGGTATTTTCACACATTGGCAAAAGAAGAATGGGCAGAGTAGATCACGAGCCTCCGCCGCCATCTTGAAATCCGCTATTTTGAAATTTATATTTTTTGAAACGGAAGGGTAGTCATGCGATATATCAATTACGGCCACTATGTTCTCAAAAAGTCAATTATGAACTTTAGTGATCGTTATCTGTACTTATTTGAGGTAGAGCGGCTCAGTGGTAGAGCGTTCACTTCTGGTGCTTGGCGTCCCGGATTCGATCCTAGTCTACGCCAAGTGAACTTTGTAGTGTACAAAAGCCGCGTGCATAGGTTTCCTCGAGGTTCTCCCGTTTCCTCTCACTTTCTTCATTCCACCATTGCATTCATTAATCATCATCACCGTCTCCTTTAGCCTAACCGGCATAACCGTGGGACGTAAAACTCAAAAATGTCATTTCATTTTTTTTTTTTTTTTTTTTTTTTTTTTACTTATTTGGAAGATTTAGTCATCTTTATAGTCATTTATGAAAATCGAGAAGACTACTACTCGTATGTTGAAAGTTTGGATTATCATGGAAACACATGTTAGTTAAACATATCTAAAAGCTAAGAAAACTAACAGTGAAATTTGATATCCAAGTTTTACTTTATGTATTATTACATTATTATTCGACATTACTTCCAACTTGCTTCATACAGCCTAGTGCCAAAGAGAACTGTTCCGGTCTGGAAGAACTGCTTCAACTTGTTTTATTTGCTTTTGGAAACTATGTGGAGTTTATATAGCTACTTTTTATTAAATGACATACTTACTAATATAGATCATACCACAATAAAATCTGATATTATTTTTTGACCACCTGCTGTATTTTTCATTCAACTTTCTTTATCTACCTTCGTAAGCAGTAGCAACTTGGAACGAGCGTAGCATGTGATGTCTGGATGAAAAGTGGGATACTGCAGTCGAATACAGCAGTAAAGTTGTAGCGGAAAATAAAAATATTGGGCAAGGTTGCTTTCTAGAGTGTCCATCGTATCGCATTATGTTTGATCGGTTTGTTTGAAATATGAAGCCTTCGATTATTGTGACAATGTTGGTTGGTGAGTTCGGAACTTGTAATGATGAACCATCGTCGGAGGAATACAGTTGTTTGAAAGAATTAAAAAGTTAGTGTTCTCGGAGGACGGTTCATATCCAATGTTTTTCCAACAGGATGGAGCCCCTCCCCATTACGGACTTTGCATGCGTGAAGTACTTAGATCAAGAATTCCTTGGGACGTGGGAAGGGCTTTGGGGACCAGTGGAGTGGCCACCAGGCTCTCCACATCTCGACTTCTACCTGAGGGGCCACCTTCAGTCCCTAGTATATTCCGTCAAAATCCGGAATTTACCACATCTCGTGCAGCGGATTGAGGATGTATGTGCTTCTGTGTGCTCAAAGAATTGCTGTCTGTGTATGTGGAGTGGAAGAGGCATGTGACACACACAATTGTTGCGCAGAGTGGTCGTTTCGAGAATGTGTTGTGATGGTATCCAAAGGGATAAAACGGGCCATAATTCATCAACGGTTAGCGATGTGACAAAATGGACAGCAGTATTGCATTCCTGATCAAAATACAGTCTTAACACATGTGCCGCATGACTTCCATTTCAAAAAATATCACAAATTTTCAAAGATATCAAGATGGCGACTACGGTTTGTGATATTCTGCCTATTCTTCTTTTACCAATATGTAAAAATACCAGCGTTTGCATTGTTTCTCTTTCACTATTTTTACGACAGTTTACTTGATGTATTTGTATAACATAATACCGGTATAGCCCTTCCCCCACCAAGTTTCATCCCCTCCCCCTCTGTTTTTTATGGCGCTCAACCGCTATAACTTTGCACATACACATATTTTCACATCCTCTATCAGGCGCACTATGTCTCATCTCGCAACTCGATTCATCCATTTGGACCCTTTACTTGTGAGAGAAATGGAATAAAACGGTGGAGAGCCAAGGTCATGGAGAGAGAAGAGTGGACACGTGTCCTGCATAGACTGCAGTCCCTAGGAGTACGGGAGTACAGTATTATTTGGCATCTTGCTAAACAGTGGATATTTTATAAACGAAAACCATGATTGAAGATTGCACTTTTAATTTCACACCAGGCCCGTAGCCAGGGAGGGGCTAGAGGGGGCACTGCCCTCTCTAAATTATTTTTTTTGCCCCTTTTAAAAATAACGCTGAAAAGAATTTTCAAACTGATTTAAAACCAGTGAAATTCTTGCAATTATACAGAGAGTACTGCGGCACTTCCGCAACAATTTTTATAGATGTGGTTGGTGAGTGCTTCAAAATATGTCTGTAGCCGAACAGCCTCTATAAAAATTGTTGCGTGAGTATCTTAGGATTTTGATTAAGGATGTATTTTAGGATAGTACACATATTGGTCCTAAGTGAAGTCTTGACCCAACTATGGTAGGTCCCATAGTTTTGGAGCTATGAAACTATTATTATTATTATTATTATTATTATTATTATTATTATTATTATTATTATTATTATTATTATTATTATTATTATTATTATTATTATTATTGGCAACCTATAAGTCCAAAAGGAGGCATTTGTGTACCTAGCTTGGTCTATACTTTTCGTCTTATCTTGGTGTCAGGAATTACCTCCCAAACGTTGTCGGTATTGTTTTCAAACACCCTGTATTTACCAAATTAAATTCAACTTTGCGAATTCTACTCATTTCTGCGTAAAATTTTATGTTTCTTGCTAGATGCATCAAACATCTTCCATTACTTTTACCCATTTCAAGAATTCCATACCGTACCCTATTATTGCAACATGACAAGCATCCAAGAATACCAGATGCACTTCCAAACAACAGTACCATAGTCCACAACGTTAGTTGTGAATATTAATAAACTGTAGTGTCTCGCTTATTTTGGAGGGTAGAAAATTTAGTGCAAACGTTGAACAAAACATATACTTTTATTTTGTATTGATATAATCTAAACTTGCTGTAATATAATTTTGTTCTAATATTTAAAAACAAATACTTCAATTTTAATTATTAATATGAAACAAAGTATCTCGCAAAGAGCTTGTATTAAGCACACAAAAATTTGCGGTTTCAATAACTCACAAATAAATACAGATTCTGTAAATAATAAATAAATGTACAAATATAATGTAATTTTATGTATTCATTGATTTCTTTGCTATTACCCACTCAGTCTTCATTTCTTCCCCCCCCCCCTAATAAATCAGGCTGGCTATGAGCCTGTTTCACACTATTTGTCAAACTTGAAAGCATCTATGAGAAACCCATGAACACTTCTTACACTAAAGTTAATTACTTAGTAATGGACTTCTAAAGCTAAAATTCTCACATCCACGTAACACAAAATCAGTATTATTTTTTGTTGATGTTGTTATTCTTACATTTAGTCAATAAAAAAGAATTGTTTAATTTAACAGCCAATTAAGCTTTTAAGGTAGTATTTAATGTAACTATAGTTTCCTCATTTCCATGGTATGGTTTTCTACGGTTTAGACCAGGGATGCAAATAGGCAGCAAAATTTTGCTAGCCCAAGAAAAAAGCTACTAGTCCACATCGCACAATAGAAATTATTTACTTACCTTTGAAATAAATAATAATGATATTAAAAACTCATCCGCATCGATGAACCACTCGCCCCGGGCGAGCGGGCGAGTGGTTATTTGCGTCCCTGGTTTAGACATAGGAAGTATTAGAATTTAAACAATCATTCTTTTTTCAGACGAGATAGTTGAATAATGACTTACGAACTCATTTTCATTAGAAATTAGTCTTACTACGAGTATGGACTTTCTCAAACGTAGTGCTGAAGGTTGCAGCATCTTAAACTTTGTAAATCTCTAAACGAAGGTATACGATAAGGAAAAAAGCTGTTTTCTTGTTATTTATTGATGCGCGTAGTTTGGCTGATTCTTCCAGGAAAATACTCCTTTAAAAAATTAAAGAACCCATCTCACTATAAAGGGATTCTATATATTCAAAAACCTACTTTAACATTTCATATAAAATCAAGAATGAATCATATTTTTGGTTGCTTTCTTGCTCTGCTTGAGAGCTCGTCCCATTGTATTACGCAGCACCTGTTCCAATTCATAATATTCTTTCCTTGCCTGGTCAGTGTTTAAAACTATTATATTAGGATGTTTTTAAAACATACCCGTTTTTATATTTTAAAACTATTCATATTAGGATGTTTTAGAACATTACGCGTTTTTATATTGCCTGATTCTTTCGTAGCACATAAAAGACTATACAAATGTTATGGTACAAAAAAGAAAAAAAGGAAAATTAATAAACAAAAGATAACAGTGCGAAGGCTGGTAAGCTGGTACTCATGTGCTTGTAAAAATATATTTGCGCTCAAAAGTACAAATCTAAACATCTTCACTTATTATATATTTACTCTAATACCAATAACCCATGATAACTAATAGTTGGTTACTTTACTCGTATTTTCGTACTACATTAGGCTGTAGTTTACATCTGAAATAAAACCATAGTTTTATAGGAGAATAAAAACAAGTCAGTATTGATAATGTAGGTAGAGCAGATTCTTAAACAGGGATTTATAGGGTATATAGCATAAGCTAGGAATAGGAAAGAATGGGAGAGAAGTCCGTCATGTACTCAGAACTTGCTCTCCAGGAATCGACCCAAATTCAAAGTATCTTAAGTTTTTATTAACTTCGGCAAGCATCGAGGTAACGATGGTTGACATCCACAGCACATGTGGCGAAGTTCAAACTCTGGTCAGTTCTCTTAGAATCGATGGAAAATCTCGTGACCTGTGACAACACAAGGTGATTGTCCAAAATTTTCGAACCTGAGTGCAGTGACATTGTATTCCTTTACTGGATGTTCTTTACTTTTTCGATTATCTCAGCATAACAGAAAAGTGTTGTTCTCAAACAGTGACGTAAAGAGAGCTGGAATTGCAGTATTGATAGAAGTGACCAGACAACTGAAGATAACGAAACTGAAATGAAAATTTCAGTTTAACGTCTTACGATATTCCCTTTAGGCTAAGGAAGACGATAATTAAGGCAAGTGAATGATGATGGAAAAATTGGTGGAATGAGAAAGTGGGCGTAAACGGGAGTACCTCGAGAAAATCCACGATCTTGTCTACCACAACCTTACTTGGCCGCGGATCGAATCATTTACCCACGCACCAGCGGTAATGGAGATAATGAACCTGGTACTCATGTGCTGTGAATCTCTTAGCTCACTTGTTGTGATGTAGTGTTGACAGTAGGGGGGGAAAAAAGGTGATGGTTAGATTTGGGAAAAGTTTTACAAGAAAGTTTGCAGAAGGGAACAAGTTGACTTTGAACTTTATTTCAATTTATGAGTGAAGTAAGAAGTTACAATAACGTATCTGTAAGATGCTTATTATTGAAGCCCAGGGTAAATGTCCTGGAAAAATGGCAGTAGCAGCACAGCGAAAGGTAACTGAACGGCCAATGATGGAAAATCAGAACCAACTAGGTATCCATCTAGAATCGAACTGTACAGGTAGGTCTTCAATGTGACAAAATAGGCAGGCTCATTTTGACATACAACACAAGCAAGAGTCTATTACTGAAAGTATAATCCACTGATAGTGAGGACTTTTGTCGATCCCGAATAATTATTATATTAAACTAGTGCGTATATTATTTTGGTGGTTTTCATAAGGTGTATCTCCCGGTCGTCTACATCCTTCACTGAATTACATTTGTATGCTTTGAAGACAATAAGCTGAAGAA
This sequence comes from Thermobia domestica, assembly GCF_964235325.1. Taxonomy (NCBI): domain Eukaryota; kingdom Metazoa; phylum Arthropoda; class Insecta; order Zygentoma; family Lepismatidae; genus Thermobia; species Thermobia domestica. Next base: position 127,401,899 of record NC_137464.1, read on the forward strand.
AGGAGCAGATGCAGTCGATAGAGTCGTGTTTGGGGATGTAGCGACAATTGCGAGCTGTGACAATTGCAATCAATAAGGGAGAAATCTATTTAGATTCTAGTGACAATTGCGATCAGTGAGAAAATGTTAGTTATTGAGATCCCATAATTTATGAAAAAATATTATTACTGTTATTATATGATCACAGCAATATTAATAATAAACTATCGATTTCTCTCAGACTTTTTCTGGTTTGATAAAAGCTGTTTTTTTGTTGTTTTTTTTTAATCACGGATAATATTAACTTATCTTTTGTAGAGAAACTGGGTCAATTGGAGTTTAGAATAATATTTTTGGGAGACAAATTATCTTAATCCGAGACTATCCTGCCTTAACCGGGACGTCTGGGAGCCCTATACATATATCCAATCATCTAATAAAGCTGGACAAAATATGTGAGTTAACTTAAATCCTCATCCTAGTTTTTCGAGAAAATCGAATTCTTTGTAAATCTAAAAATTGATTCTGTACAACAAAAATACCACCCATTAAGATGAAACTAATACAGGAGAATACAGTAGCAAGACGACGGTACATAGTATAGTTAATATGGCATAGTCCAAAACTAGGATTTACTGACAGATCACATCGACGTGAAGAAAATGACATTCAGAGGGTAAATTATCACGCATAGTTTTCGAGAAAAACACATCTTTATGGTGGTGTAAATTGTGTTGATAGTTTGTTTTCTGCTCCAATGTGTTTATTTATTTATGGTCTGTATATGAAAACTATATAATGCTAAGTTGCAGATTGTATCCGCTGTAGTTTGATTTCTGTTAACTGTAACACAATACTTCTAACAGTGACGCTCATACTAATTGTAAATATAATAAATGACTTAATTAATATAAAATAAGTTTGCATGACAAGAATCTGGTTATTGAATAGATCGTTCGGATCCCAACTTAAAAAAAAAAAGACATAATTATATGCTTGTTGAGGTTCATGAAGGAATAGTCTCGTAACACTATAGAAACTAGTAACAGTATCAGAAACGAAATGACGCCTATATACCTCGACTTTTCCATTAGCAAAACTATATTAAAACAATATAGTGAATTTGAGTTCCATTGTACCAGAGTGGATATCTTGTGAATATAAGCAAAATCAAACTACATTAGTGCTCCACTTTAAAAGTGGAGTACTAGCCAAGTAAGTAAAATAGTATTGGGTCGAGAACCATTGCGTTTTCTAGTCAAGGGTTAACAAATACTGTAAACCTATTGGCTGTTGCTTGACGGCATCATCAATAGATTTACTTATTGGATTTTGATAGCAAAACACAAACAAATATTATGCTATTTTAACCCTCTTAGCTAGGTATCAATTTACCATATACCTCTATGCCAGTAATTTTCTTACTCAATAGTTTTCAGCTAGCCTCGATATAAAGTATTAATCCTAAATTTAATACTAATTTCTAATATAATTAACAACGTGGTCGGAATTGATACAGCTCTACTTTTGCACCTATCTTCGAAAAAAGTGATCGTAATCGTCTCGGTTTTTCACATAATTGCAATTGTTGTTGAACGCAATTGTTATATATATATATATATATATATATATATATATATATATATATATATATATATATAATATATATCGTTTTGCGAAGGACATTAATGCCACTTATCGGTATGATTTTATATCTCACCATTCTAAACTTATTTGGTGAAACATTATTTTATTGCGAAAGAGTATACTTTAGATGAATTTAATTCCACCATTTTGTGCAGGACATAACTTTTACTAAACTGTCGTTGTTGAATTACACATTTTGAGACTATCTGTATTGTATCTTGATTTCGGATAAAAGCATTATCTCTACTCGGCTTGCTTCTGTCAGATCGTTTGTACGTTCTTGAGTGCGTCCCTTGGTGAAACCGAGCTAGGTGAGGTGTCAGCTTATGTCGTGAGTAAAGTCTCAAACTCACTCAGTAATTTAGAACTGATGAACAATATTACAAACGGCAACTTTTACATCAATGTGATGATGATAAGTCCAAGCTCAGCAAAATCCAAAGACCAGTATAAGTTTTTTTTTTCTCGTTCACGTTTACCAAGTAATTTAACTAAAATAGTTTCGATGAATAAGATTCCTCTAATTTGCATTAATTTTATAATTACATATCCATTCATTTTCAACCCAATAATTAATTATTTCTGGACTTATGTTAGTTAGTTATTTTATTTGTTTCCTTTTGTAATGGAATTAGCACGATCTGTTAAATAACTTCCTGTTTTTTATTCATGCGAATGTTGTAATAAATACCATACATTCCGATATTATTTACTCCAGTTATTTTGTAATACTTCATTTTAATGACGCTTGTTTGAATTCATTCCTCAATTTGATAAATACTATCATGTTTTCACTTACTTGTATTTCATCTTTAATCACAGGTAATGAAACACGAGAGTAGCTCTAACGAACGCGAATCTCGTTCTCACTCACAAATATTTACGAGCACTGATGTAATGCTAAATTCTAGATGGGTATACGCTAGAACGTTTTCAAAAATGTTGCATATACCTGTTCCCATATACCCCTACACTATTGTTTTTTCGTAATTTTAAGGTAAGTATTTACTGGACTATAAAAATATTAAATGGATACATGCCGTATACTCCTGTATACGCCCCATTGCATCCCTGCTCATGAGGCAAGAACACGTGAGAGTGAGATCGTGAAATTGATGTGAGAGTGTGATTGTGAGATCATACATGAAAGTGAGGTTTCTTAATTAATTCACACATATATGGAACATTTTGTGCTGGCAAGATTTCAGCCGTCGAGGATTTTGGCTAAGCGAGATTTTGGACGATAAGGGTTCGGCCAGGAAGATTTTGATCAGCGGGAATTGGAGCAGCTATATTTCGGCCGCGAGATTTTGTCCATATACCGTCTTAATCATCATCAACGAACTTTTAGTCCAAGAGCATCTGTAATTCTGTTGAATTTTGAATGAAGGAAATCTAAGAATGTATTAGTAATTTACCAAATATTTACAGTATTGTAATAATGGTTACAATACTGTGCTACCGGGTGATTTTGTTTGAATTTGTGTCAGACAGCGTTTGCGACGTCATAAATTCGAGATAGCCACCATGAAAGACATTACCTCAGTATTTTGTTATAACTCTTATCTGGATACTTATATCGAAATAACTATAAGGACCGTTTTCGTTCATAATCAAAAGGCTAACAAAAAGTTTCCTTACACTTTTTTGATTATCTATTGCCATTCTGAAGATTTGTCCTCCTCTTAAACAACTTTAAAAAATGATTCTCAATTTCTCAATGGGGATTTCCACTAAAATATGGATTTTATATTTACATTCAAAAGTAAGTGTAAAACATTGATGTAAAATGTCCCTTAAAATATTTCTTCAAACACTTTTCAATATTTGGAGATATCAAGGAAAGAAATACCCCCCCCCCGAATTTTCTCGAAAGAAGAAGGAAACAATTTTATTGGTCCACATCAAAAGTGTTCCTGTAGTTGATGTTGGCCTTTCCCCAGCATGGATAGTGTGCGAAACTGCATAATTATATCATTATACAATACTGTACACAATGGATACTATATGGTTAGGGAAGAAGTATTCTCGAAATCGAAACTGATCCATCGTAATACCGATTACTGCGGAGCTTAAGTAAAAGGAGGAAATACGAAGAACACTAAAGCAGCTGTATTGAGTTTCTTACCTACAGCAAGAACCTTCTCATAATGAGAGGGAATGAAGTGAACTGAACTGAAAGACGAAGAGATAAGTCCTCCCCACTGGTCTAGTGGTTAGCACATGCGCTTTTGGTGCTCGTGGTCCTGGTTCGATTCCCGATGGGAAAGCACAAAAATTTAATTTAATCGTTATTCATTTTCAATAATCATCTGTCTCCTTTAGCCTAAAGGGCAAAACCGTAGGACGTTAAATTAATTTCATTTCGTTCTTTACGAATAGATAATTGAACTAGCTAGCTATGGGTAGAATTTGTTCAAAGACAATTTCAAGTACATGTTATTAGTTATTATTTGATTATCGATCTTATTTATTTCTGATTGCTGTATGGGATCGCGGTGGCTCAGTAGTAGAATAATCACTCTTGGTGCGTAGGGTTCCTGGGTTGATCCCAGCTCACGCCAAATGAACTTTGTGGGGTCAAATACCGCGTGCGTGTGTTCTCTCGTTCCCTCTCACTTCGTTCATAACACCATTTCTATAATTCTCATCATCACTATCTCGTTTAGGTTGCACGACATAACCCGATATAACCGTGGGTTTAATTTCGCGAGAATTTACGATATAAAATATGCATTTACACTATGTATTTCAGATCACCCGCATGTTTTTAGTTTGAGAGTGAAACAGTGTATAGTGATAACATATATACTCATAGTAATTGTGGTCCTCATAATTTAAATTATGTTTCATGAAATAAGAACTTAGAACTCCGAAATTAGCTGTAGTAGTGCAAATCTAATCTTTCAACAAATCGTTCGCAACTTAATAAATTTGATTCTGCACCTTTACAGTTTTCATATTTGGAATAACTAAATATTGCATACAGTGAGGAAGTTCAATAACTATAGTCTGTTTCCCGCAACCTGATAGGAAAAAGAAAAAGTTTTCCCCCCACCACGCTCAATTACACGTGAATGTTGGTGTTCCGTCTTCCACCATCAGCCCCCGCACAAGGAAGTATAGAGTATATCTAAATATGTCTAAACAATAAAGTACTACTTTCATAATAAAACTATGTCTAGGCGCGCAGGATAGTCTAATGTTGTAACAAGAGTTGATTATTGTATAAGAAAGAAAGACTAACGATAAATACGAGTTCGTTCAATTACACAAAAATAACGAATGCTTTGGCTTAAAGAGCTCAAAGGCTCATCGTAGTAGAAACAAACATTTCCATTAGATTTTAACGTGCGAAAAGTCAATGTACCATGTTTGTTATCATCCATCCTTCAAAGATCCTGCTTTACATTGTCCGGAAACCCCCTCTTTCGCCCAGCTAATAGCCTCCTTCTCCTAGGCTTTTTGAGTAGGACTTGGTGACTTGTTGCGTATTTTCCATACAAGCAACGTGTTACGCTTATCTTATACGGTATGTATTAACTTTGCTATTTCTATAATACTCGGTGACCTGTGGTTATTGTGAAATAAAAGCTTGTATAGCGTTTTAATTCACCTGAATGTATGCCTCTTTTGCTCCAAGTATTTTTATCGAAATTTTATTTTCGAAACCTCGCAGTTCCGTTCTCGTATTCGTGTTAGGGATCAACTTCCACATTCATACAAAATTGGGCAGATTGAGTTCTTACTGATTTTAATGTTTTCGACATTTGTTAGGACAATAAAATGGAGTAAACTTTAGTATATAAATAATATGCAATACTTTTCTACAATACAAAAATTAAACAGTAATCGTTTGTTACTCGGGTTTGATAGCTAAAACAAACAGCAGTCTCAACGTTAGGTACGAGCGAATTGACGTACGAATTTAGAGTTTACACGATTCTGTTTATTAGAAAAGCTTCCCTCCCTGTGAAGGTCAACGACTAGCTTTCTCCTTCTGCAGTGGCAAGTGGTGGGAAGTAGGGGAGTTTCCTATCAGGTTGCCTGGAACAGACTTTAGTATAGTAAAAATTTAAGCCTGTCTCTGTAATCATAAAACTACGAGAACATAGGTCCTCTATTGAACTTACCCAATATATATGCAGCAATTTTGATTAATCTTGTTTTGTTTGTTTGAAAGAGTGTACTTCTCCAGTTGTCTCACGTAAATGTTATTAAAATCTGATTATAGTCTTCGGAGCTAACTTATAAAGCATTTTAACGCCGTATGAGTGTTAATGTCATAATTAATCGACTTCGTTGTATGTTCACCCATAAGTGCAATATAGGTACACCGTTTATATATATATATTAATAGAGCTTCTGCTATGGTTCCATGTAAATTTTGTCAGAATGTAATAATAGTTTTCGGTGCTAGATCACGATATTCATCAATGCTGACTGTTAATATTGTAATTGCGTATGTGATCACGCACAACTTGGACGTGGGTGTATCTATTTTGTTGATCTTTTTTCTTTTTGAAAAAAAAAAATGTTCTTCCACGGTGGTCTTGTATAAATTTCAATAGGATCTGATGATAACTTAGAGCCAAACCGTGGAAGTCGTCAGCGTCTGTCAGTTAATACCGTGTGTTTGTTCGCGTATAACTCCGTGACACATAAACTAAGAAAAAAAGAGGTTTCACCCACGTTTCGAAGGCTGATCCATATCATATGAAGTTAGTGTTCTATCTTTAGTTTAGGTACCTCCTAATTTATTAAGGTAACGAAAATATGAAAAAAATAAACAAACTTAAAAAAGAACAGCCTTCAAAAAAGTGTAAAAAAACAGAAAATTAAAGTGTTCTTTATTAAATTACTAACCAACTTCTAAAAAGCACTATAAAATAGAAAATAACTATATTTAAAAAATCGATCTGCGCATTACGGATTATACGTGAACATACACAAGGTATATACACTATTAGTTATTGATAGTTTCATGGTCTAACTCTAAAGATTGTCATCAGATTCTGATAACATTTATATAGAACTAGCAAGAAATTATACTCTTTGAAACTAAGAAACAATAAACAAAATTAGTACACTTATGTTGAAGTAATGCGTGAACGTGAACACCATGAAGACGGTTAATTACGGTATGAACACTGTCATCCGTTGTAGAGTTTCATGGTCTAGCTCTGAGGACTATCATTACATTATATTGAAATTTATATGAAATCATCGCGAAAGTACTCTTTCGAAGAAATAATAAATCAGCAAAATTGGTGCTCAATGTTGAAGTTATGCCTGATTATATACAAAATCATAGTAGTACTACTGTCAACCGTTGATGAGTTTCATCGTCTATCTCCAAAGATTATCATTAGCTCCCCATGAAACTCACACGCAAACGCCGGGAAAGTATAATCTTTCAAACAAAATCAAAATCATTAAAATCGGCGCAACTATATCAAAGTTACGCGTGAATATACACGTTCGTAGTATTAAAATTGGTTAAATACGGTTTACACACTGCACAGGTTTTGGAGTTTTAGGGTCTGTCTCCAAAGCCTATCCCTGATAAAATTTTTAAACGAGATCACCAAGGAAGTAGATTATTTTAAACAAATGCAGAATCATTAAAAGCAGTGTACCTAAATTTAAGTTATGTGGAAAATACACATATTAAAGTCTGTTAATTAGGTTTTTCACATTGCATCTGTTGAAGAGTTGGATGGTTTATTCTCAAAGATCATCATTAGATCCTATCATAAAAATTCAGATATTAAGGTTGGTTATTTACTGTTTTCACACTTCGCCCGTTAAAGTGTTTTATCTTCGAGCTCCGAAGACTATCATTACATTGTAATTAAATTTATATGTAATTAAATTTATATACATCATTGTTATTAAATTTATATGTATATGTGAGGAAGTTTATTCTTTCAAAGAAAAGCGAAATTATTAAAATCGGTGCACTCAGATTTAAGTTATGCGCGGAAATACACATATTAAAGTCTGTTAATTATGGTTTTTACACTACATCCACTAAGGATTTGATTGTCTATTCTCAAAGACTATCATTAGATCACCGTAAAATTTTACATGGAACCACCTATAAGGATTATGTTCTTTGAAACCAAGGCAAAATCACTAAAATCGGTGTAGATATATTAATGTTATGCATGAACATACCCACAACACACTGTGGTGAGCTGGATATGGTTTTTACTTAAGCTAGCACCCATATAAATGGTTTAGTAAGACACAAAATTCTTCTTTAGAAAACTGATAAGACAAAGTCTTTGCAACTTAATTCTAATGCCAGCGGCAAATCATGAATACGAACAAAGAAGACACGGTGGCGTAATGGTTGAGCGCTTACCTCTGTTGCGTGGGGTCCCTGGTTCGATCCCCAGCCAAGAAAGCTTGTAGTGATTCTCCCGTTTCTTACCACATTCTCATTCCGCCAATTCTTCCATCATCATTCACTTGCCTTAATCATCATGTTCCTTAGCCTAAAGACATAATCGTGGGATATTAAACTGCAATATGTTTACAAATGGGAACAAGATCTCTGCAATTAATCAAAAGTTCTTAGCTTTACAGGGTAGCGCTGGCCTCCGTCAAGACTAAATTTCAAGTAGCTGGTAATCGTTGTACTATTAAAGACTTGAAAGTCAATAACTTAGGCCATATCCTACAGGTTAGCAAATTAAAGATTTTATTTCCTTGCAGATTGACTGCATTTATTGTGTTAAGCAAAACTATACCAAGGACAGATGAAATATCTATCTTTGCAAAATGTTTATAAAAATGAAGTTTAGTTACTGTATTGGAACCACAGAGCGTCGAGAGATCGGAGCATAACAGAAAATGAGCACTTTCTGAAACTGAGATACTTGGGGACGAGGACGGTACCACATATTTGGTTGTATTTTCTAGATATTTCCAGAGTTATTTTGTTCCGGCCCGAAGGATGTAAAAGGTTGGGTATTAGACCATTATCGCCTATCCCACAGGCAGTGGCACTATTCATAGGAGCGGTGTCCAGCCAAGTTTAGGTCTAAACAACTGAGATAGTCTATTATCCGAGAGATTAGGTATTACCGAGATAACAAGCCGTGAACCAGACAGATTACGGTAAGAGCTAGGTTTTGGGTTTCTCTTCGAAGAACAGAGCTTTCAGCCAAGGAATCTGCAAGGAATACCTAGAAGTGATTCTTAAAAACTAGCCGTGCAGAGCCAATCGCAAGCTCCTGGCACGGCATGATTATGAGGATGGTCCAGGGGAGGCCCTTAAAACACAAGGCGTTATCGATAGCAAATTGCGTACGTCTCGCAGGTCTATCGCGTCTATTAAATATCCTCTGGGCTAATGCCGAGAAGGTGGTCTGAGAGTTGGGTATTTAGATTTAAACAGGCTATATGTGTCGGTGCAAGGAGGCACATAAACAAATCCACAGTCCATGTGCACACTGTAATTGCAAAAGTTCAAGGATCAAGCATGCTCACTGAATGGGAACTCTTTCGAGGGTACCTAAGAAGTGACTATTTCTGAGTTAATTCTGGTTAGACACGAAATGATCTGAACTGACGAGAAAACATCTGAAATCTATTCATTCTATGATTGGAACATGTCGTACAAAGGTGTCGGAGTTGTGTTATCAAGAGATGTAACTAACTATGGCTGCGTAGTGATGTTCATGTATTTGTGTGTTTTCACCCCTCTGGACAGTTTACATATATTGTGTGTTACAACAGTTAAACAAAATATGCATTCAGTGGGTTATACAATCAAAAGAAATGTAGGAATATTCATATCATATTATCCCTTAACAAGAACACATACTAATGAAACATTTCATCAAAATATAATATTGTTTCAAAAAGAAGGCAGATACCATACCCAGACTAAGAAAAAACATCCTTTTTTAAGAATTCTAATACTACCATCATGGAAACACACACACTATATGATCATATGTCGGGAAATGCATCGTTACAGAGTTACGGCCATTGAACCGCCTGACGGTGTGAAATAGTCACATTCTGGACGCCTCTCAATGTGACTCAACTTAAACGTCAGTAGCTCAGCTCCTAATTAAGCTAGGAAGATAATTTTTGAATCAATGTCTTCCTGAGGGATAAAGCTTTCCACTAATATACCTTTTCATGGATGGACACAGATCCAAGGGCAAGTTATCAAATGCATCCAGAATGTGGGTTTCCAGACAGTCTCGATAGAAGTTTCCGGTCAGCTTCTTCGGCAGTATGTATGGGCCTAGTAAAGTGTCAGTGACAATATTGCACCACATCCTTAGAGCAAACTGTTGTTGATGTCTCTTGGGACTGATCGCATGAGGATTATCGTCCGCTCAAACATGTATATTATGGTAATTGAAGATACCTTCTCGATAAACTGATCTTCATCAGTAAACACTATATTCATCTGGATATAGGCTTCTCAACGACATACACGCCATATCTGTATGTGTTTAAACGTAGTCCATCCTCCAGGAAGACATTGATACCAAAATTATTTTCCTAGCTTAGGAGCTGAGCTGTTGAGGTTTAAATTGGGTCACATTGAGAGGCGTCCAGAATGTGACTATTTCACACCGTCAGGTGGTTTAATTGTCGTAACTCTATAACGATGCGTTTCCCGATATGTGGTCATATGAACTTTTTTACTTGTCTACTCATAAGGAATCCGCCCCTGAAATTTTGCCGTACCTTTTTGTTACACCCTGTATATATAATTTTTTCCTGTTCTTTGAAATTTTCTTCCTCATTACATGGTACAACGTTCTACTTCTGTATCTAATTATTTTGCTCTTGATTTATTTTGTGTGTGAATAACTACTAATTCAATTTGCATTCTGCAACAAACGCATAGTTGTCATAATTTACTCATCAACTTAATTTTAAGTTTCTTCAAACAACAAAAATGCGAGATGTTTTCGTTAAATAATAGAACAGGATTGAGATTGATGTGAGGGGCCTCAGTGCATTAACTGATAATACAACAAACTATGAAACTGCATTTTTAAAAAATCAAGATAAAATTAATACAAACGATCTGAGCTGCTTCATATCGAGAATTACAATTTTTTGTTGATGGGGCGAGGGAGCAAAAGTGCAGTGTCATTTTGAACACCATTGAAAGCATCATCTTTTTATTTTGAAATGTTCTTTACTATAAAGACAGTCAAGTATATTTAGTGTCAATAACATTTACTACAACTACAGTATTTTTTTCTATACTGTGTGTTTCATTAGAAACAATGAACACTTTGGTAAATAGTAATATCGATTATTCGTAGTTCATATAAACGCAAAATGAAAATCTTCATGGAATTGAAGATCCAACTACAAAACGGGTACTCGAGAGATTATTATGAAAATATTTAAAGGAAAAACAATTATTGTATATGTATTAACTTACTTGTATGACAGGGCCGCGATATCTTCCTGGTTAAAAGTTCACCTCTAATGCGATCCTGGTTCGATCCCAGCTCACGCCAAGTTAGCTTTGTTGTGGAGAAGCACCGTGTCTGCGAGATTGCTCGGGGTTCTTCCCTTTTCTCTTACTTTCTTCAGTCCACCATTTCATTCATTCTCGTCATCACGGTCTCCTTAGCCTACAAACATAACTATGGGAATCGTATTGTTTGTGGGACGCATAATTCAAATAATAATAATAGAAAGATAAATACGAGTTCACGGATAGGATCTTCTATTAAACTATTGTAGATAATATCATAGTCTACGAGTACACAAAAGAAATGTTGAAATTCCCTCGTGGCTGTGTGGTTGGTGCACGCGCTTTTGGCACAAGAGACTCGAGTTCGATTCCTGGTGGTAGTTCATGTAGTTCGGATCCTATGTCAAGCTGTAGATCCACGTCTTATATAGCTTCGGTTCTTAAAAAGGTGCAAAGTCTAATTCAACCAACCAAAAGAGATGTCTGGCAGTGCTAAACTACATATGTTGTACAGTACACAATTTGTGTTTTGCATCCTTCTAATTATCTGTAAATGCAAGTACTGCAGATTTCGTTCTCTAGTAATTCGCATAATCCTCTTAAATTTTCAAACAGCAGATTAAAGAAATTGTGTATTAAAAACTACGTACCAGTATTTGTCCATTATAAAGCCTATATATGGTGAAAGCAGAATTTGAAGAAGCAAACTCTCGTTCTTGACATAAGGCTCTTGCTCCTGAGCCACTCAGATATGCATAGCTGTATATAGAATATAAAATAGAGAGACTGAACTACTCGTATTTGCTGAATTAAATCGTCGAGGGTCTTCAATTGTGTTTTAGAATTATATATAAAAATCTATTACTACGTGGAAAGAAGCAGGGAAGAAAGCAGTAATATCGATTTCGAATTCCGGAACCTTGGTTCTAAGCAGAGTTCGTAATAGTAACTGTATCAGGCATATCTGTCAATATTTATTATAGGATTATTTGCTAGATTTGCATACCAATATTTAATTATTTTTTTTGAGTAATTTGAGTTACATATTTTTATATCTTACATATTATTTTTTAAAAAAAATATAGTTGTATATTTGTTTGCATCATGAAAAGGAGATGACTGATTTGGTAATAAATTTATATATGTTAAAATTTTATTAATTAATTATTATCATTGTGAATTAATTTCAAATATCGTGAATAGCTATTGATAGTCCTAAGTTTTTCTTTCGTCGACTTTGGATACAGCAAAATTTTCCTATACACAAAAGATGCATTTCTCAAAAAAATAAATAAATAAATAAATAAAATAAAATAAAATAAATATCTGTACAAACCGGGGAGTTGTACAGCAGCATATCTATCCACAAATGAAGAAGGAAATATGACTAGAGGAAATTTCAGTATTTTTTTTTTTTATGAGAGAAATGGATATTAAAAAAATTCAAAATCCAGCTATGGTTTGAAACTATGGTTTACATGTCGTACTGGGCGACATCAAAACGGCGAGATCCTTTGTATTCCAAACTCTCGAATTTTTCGTAGCTTGCTCTAAAAACACAGGAAACAAAAGGTATGAAATAAAATATACCTGGCCGTTTTTTTGCACCATGTACGAGCTAACGGAACTGATAGAGGTAAACAAGACCGATTAAAAGAAGAAAGAAAGAAGAAAACTATTCTACTCGTGCAACTGAAAGAAAATTTCCATAAAAACTGTTTCGAACCCGATACCGAAATCAATTTTGCTTGAAAATTAGTTCCGGAACCGAAATTGATTCTCCGAGAGAAACGTTTATTTACATTAGTTACCAATACCGATATTGAAATGGAAGGGAAACAAGTTTTGTACGAAAACCGACCTTCCGTTACTGTAGGTGGTTCTCTCAAGTTACAGTTTCATAGTTCCTCAACATCATTTGCAGTTTGACAATCTTGAGCTAACGATCACGATATTGGTAAACGATGATGATGAAACCGTTCAATACATAATTTTAAGTGACTTTGGTTTTCAGTTTCGTAAACAGAAATTTTGATTTTCAGTTCCGTGAATAGAACAAATGTATCGAAATGTATTTTTTTTTTTCGAAGCACATCGAATTAAAGTGGTTTAAATAACTGGTCTGGATCTCAACATTTGCGGTTCCTTTAACATTAACAACTTTTTTTTTTTGGTAAACTGCAGTACGCGGATGAGGACGGGAGAAAGAAATAGGAGAAACAATATTCCTCTACTTTATGAAAATTTTAACGTGGGATCTCTTATTTCATAGGATAGGATATTGCTTCCCAACAATAGCTTTCTCCATCGTTGTCCAACCATTTCATATGCTAAGTTCATATAGATCAAAATTTATTAACATTTTTTTCTTACATTTGTGAGTTATATATATTGCTATGTAAAAATGGTGCTTGAACTCTTTTGCTGTGATTCAAGTGATACAGATAGTCTGCACAAAGTCAAGAAATAATGCGTTGAAATTTAAGTGAAATTGGCCCGGAGTAAATATGTTCATTTACCAATCAAATTCTTGTATTACATAACAGCAATAACAAAGTGAAGCAGATTGCTTGTATGACAGATTTCTAATTGTCATGGTTTTTAACGCATTATCAGATATTTACGAACTTTTAGCATATTAAAAAAAAAAAATTAGGCAGATTAACGCATTACAGGAGTAAAAAATGCATTGTTTATGTATAATGTCTGATTTTGTTTTAAGTTATTGATTTGACTGACCCTATTTTCCCCAAGTACTTGTAATTGAAATTCGGCTTATTTAAATAAAACTTTATTCTCATCAAGATATTTTTAATCCATTATTATTATTATTATTATTATTATTATTATTATTATTATTATTATTATTATTATTATTATTATTATTATTATTATTATTATTATTATTATTATTTTAGAACTTCGACTGGAATAATGTAGGAACGCTTCGTCACTCTGTATTAATATAAAATGAAATCTCGTATTTCATGATTAAGCACAGCTACTTCTGAAACCAGTTGCAATGTATATTAGCGTCTTTGAAGACAGACGGGTCTTGAATCAGCCTTTTAGTAGTCCTCAGTTCGAGACTCGGTGGTGTTAGAGATGGATGAGTATTGGTGGTCAACTTTCACAGATTCCTTCCTGTCGTTGCAGGGTTCAAACCTCGCTGCTGGCAAAACGAATGGAGCTGTCGTGAAACAGGATCCAAAACCGGTGGAATGCAATCTTTGTCACAGAAAGTTCAAGAACATCCCAGCGCTAAATGGACACATGAGGCTTCATGGCGGATATTTCAAGAAGGTAGGTTGTTATTTTATTTTTAGTGAAACAAAATTAGCATATAAATTAGATGAAGTATTATTGATGTATTTCTAATGATTTAATAATTTAAAACTTCTTGACAGATCATTTTAACGTGTAACCAATTTATGCACTGATCGTTATATTCAAAATTTGAATTATAAAACTTGACTATTTAATCATATTGATGAATTCTATTCAGAAAAAGTAACAGTTATAAAATTAATTTTCGCATGAGCACATAAACAGAGCAAAGAGTTCATCATTTCAAATTTGCAATAATTTTCAATTTTTAATGTGTGTTTATTTTGTCGGATAGAAGTTATAATTTTAAAAAAGAAAATTATTTGTATAATATTGTACTATTTTGCTTAGCATAGCACAGGGTCGTATGAATCCGATTATTACCACAAACAATAAGACAATCCAGAAACTTTGTCTCTCTATTTACTAATATAAACATGCATTTATTGGTTTCTACTGTTATATAAAAGAGTAAAAGTGATCCAGACGTGCTACTATTGCTAGAAACGTAAAATTTGGACAGATAACTAACTCTTTTAGTTACGAATGCAAGCGACAAAAAAAGTATTCTGGAAATACATATCCTAAGTAGGATTTTTTCCCAATAATATAGCATTTCACACATAGCAGAAATTAGAGATATGGAAATCCAAAAGCGTTCATACACCTCACATTAGAGAAAAGTCGAAGTATGAGGATTTGCTTAACTTAGATATGAAAAATTCGGTAGACAAACTTCTAATTAAAAATAAGAAAATTTATGTTTCAGCGTTCTTGAAAATTCTGCTCTTAAGGAGGGGAGGGTAATTTCTATAATTTTCATTTTTCTTTTTCTTTATTGAAAAAATGCTGAATATTGGGATTCACTCAAGTTCCAGGTGTAAAAATTCGGTATAGAATCTTTTCATTAAAACATAATGGACATATGTTTCAGTGTTCTTGAAAATTCCGCTTCTAGTGGGGCGAAAGGGGGAAATTTCGTCCATATTAGTTTCAGATTTTACATATATTCATTGAAGTTTATTTTTCGTATGCGAAGAAAGAACACTTCCGCTAATCTATTATATAATAGTAAACATGTTTGACTTTTTAAAAAAATGAAGGTTATAATTAGCCAAAATCTACTTCGTGCGTCAGGACCGGTTTCCTTACATGGCAATAGGTCATCACTTGAGGTAGGTTTTTACTATCTGAATTCTTCGTAAATTCCGCCCAAAAAGCGGAAAGAGGAAAGAAAATGTTATTAATTTGTTTTGAAACGCCAGATATAAGAATCAGCAACATTCCATACTGTTTCATTTCGTATCTCATCAAATTTTGAGAACTAATCATGGCATTTCGTACCCTAACGCCTGCGGTAGTGTTGTCACACACGCTACAGATGACACTTCTACGATTCATCGCTTTCTCATTCTTCATTAAATGTCAAAGTTATCTTCATACTTTTTATGTTTTTTTTAGGGTTCGCAAATGCATTATATCTAATACGACTATACTAAAAAAAAGAAATACACTGTAAAAAATAAAACAACATTTAAACACTTTTAGTACAGAGATTGAGGGGGAAATATATCAAGTGTGTACTTATAAAGTGTTCTTCGCGTGTCCAGAAGCGTTCATTCTTCGAAAACAGTATCTAGAATGACACATTTAAAACACTTCTTCTCGGCAAACAGTTCAAAAACAAAGTGATGACATACATTTTGCACATTTTGTGCATACATCTGGGACATACTTGGACAACACAGTATCTACAAGGAGTGAATATGTGTCATTTGGAGGTGTTCACGAGAGTCGATAATGTGTACAGTGTCCTACTATCTCTAAAAGTAGTTTCTGTATTTTTGCAATGTAGTTTGTACACATAAGTTCACAAAATTTACAGAACCTATTTGAATGTTACAATCTTATACATTGCAAATAAATGGAAATCTATCGTAGGCTTTGGAGTAGTATACTTTGAAATAAATGTTGATTATGTGTTACTAACATAATCGTATATCCAGTGGGAGGACGAAAAGTTGGTCTATAATCATTGTTGGAAAATTTGAATTATATTCTCAAAAATAGACCATATATCGTATATTATATGATAGATAATAGCTATTTGACATAGATTCCAGCTTATGGCATTGATGGGCGTGCGTAACTATTGAATACTATAAGTTTCTGAACATATCTTGTATGATGAATTTCTGTAAATTTTGTGAACTTACGTGTACAAACTACATTTTTGTTTAAAGGAAAACATTCTTTTACTAACTAGATATTCCTAAACTAAAGCTTATTTGAATGATTTATGCATCTAGAATAAATTTATTGAAATCCATACAATAAAAGTGAATGTAAATTTGTCAGATCGCATTACGATTATCAACCGTAGGGCCCCCAAGAATCATATTACATTAAATTTATGAAAATGCATATCATAAGTGGGAACGAGGATAATGATTTATGCAAAATTGAGCGTCGCCCGTCAAGTTAGCAAGATGATATATAAAAATCTTTATTAAAAATAAACAGCCCCGTGTCCGAGTGATTTTGAAAATTACCGTTGTAGGGGCGGAGCGGAGGATCATAATGTATGTGAAAATTTAGTGGTGCCTTGTTACAATCTAGAACTGCCGATAGAAGTGTCCAATGCGCAGTTTGCGGCGTCATTGAGATGAATGGTGAAACTCAAGATGTCGATTAAGTCAAAATGTACCCCCTATCGGTATGGGGGTGACAGGTGGGAGTGAAAAGGGGTAACAAGTAAAAATAATATAAAACGATCGATAGTAGTGTTTTCGGGGTCGCTGTAATGAATAGTGACCAGGCGCGCACCCAGAAATTTTTCTTGGAAGCGGTCCAAGCTTTGGAAGAATGGTCCAATACTACAAGGCCCTCTGTCTATGTGGTATTGAACGAGTATTATTCTGAACCCGAAAAGACGATAAGTAATTGTAAAATACGGTACTTCCACCTATATTTTCAGAAAAAAAAAGTTATAGAACTAGATTGTTTTTATAAGAGTAAGGGTACAGATGAAGTGTAAGATCAAATTTTCATGTTACATCAATCATTTCCCTGTTAAACAAGCATAGTTTCATTGAGAAAGTGTACAAATGTATGTTGAGTTAGGAAGTTTTGGAAGGGTCTCGACCCGGTGCACCCCGTCCTCCTGGACATCCGTATCTTCAATGCTTTCCCAAGCTTTTATAACTTTAACCACGCTAGAATTTAAATTTTCGTTGTTGAATATTACCTAGGTAATTATTCCCTCTCCAAGTCTCCGGCTCGCTGAACATATAGGTTAAAATCGTGCTTAACGAAAAGTTCTAATTGCTTACATTTAAGATGGTTTTATTTTGCCCGCCAACTAACTTGTGGTTACACGTAAATATCAATTTTCAAATCTAAATATGGTTAATGGTAGTGTGTTTCATGTGGGTCTACGGAAAAAAGTATTAAATATTGTAGTCCTAGAATTTTTTGTTGTGTGGGGATCCAATACTACAATCCACTACGCCTATGTAGTATTGAACGGGTATTTTTCTGCACCCAAAAAGACGATAAGTAATTGTGAAATACTTCCACCTATATTTTCAGAAAAAAAAAAGAACTAAATGTTTTATAAAAGAAAGAGTACAGATGAAGTTTAAGATCAAAGTTTCATGTTACATCGATCATTTCCCTGTTAAACAAGCACCGTAGAGTTTCAGTGAGAAAGTGTGTAAATTTAAGTTGAGTTAGGAACTTTTCTGTTGTTTTGAACTTAACGTTTAGTAGAGTACATTTTTGGGTAGTTTTCATTCCGTGTTTCCACATTTGTGAATCACTCTGTTTCATTTGTTGTGCTCTACCCACACTATAGATGTCTTCCTAGACATTCGGCTAGAAATTTACTACACTTAATACTCAGAACGTGACTGTTGGCCATAATCCGTACGTAGCGATTATACAACCACGTACAACGGTCATGCAAGTGTCCGCCATTTTGTATTTATTTAAGATATCGACTTAATACACACGAATTATTGTTATCAAGTAGAAACCTTATCCATTCATATCCATTTAGACCTAGCATTCATTGACAGATTATCCGGAAATCCCTACGTTCCTTTGAGGTATCCCTTGCGCGTGTATTATTGTAGGCTTCTACCACATGCATATTTCAATAGAGCAGGTATGACTTCTTATGTTCATTTCTAACTCGCACTCTGTACGTTGAATAGTTCTCGCAATATTGGCGTCCGAAATTCATTTGCTCACGCTTTGTAGGTCCGAAACTATGTCCGATTGCTGGAAGTTCAAGAGGACTTTTATTCTTGTCTCAGTGGCAGGAATCACTTCTCACGAGTTTTAAATTACCTTGCAGCATTATATATATATATACAGTGGCTTATTTACGATTTTGTTTTGGGAGGGGCTTTGCTAACTTTCGGGGGGCTTTGCCTGGAAATGTGAAAATTCTGCAAGATATTTCATTTACTTTACTAGTAAGATTTCGGGGGGGGGGGCTTAAGCCCGGAAGCCACCCCCCTAAATACGCCACTGTATATATATATATATATATATATATATATATATATATATATAAGGTAACTGGCTACAATAACGCCACCATTCTTAGTTTTTCGAGGATTTCGCATTTAATAATTGACGGAAAAAATAAATGTTGCATTGTTTAGTAGGTTGGTGTTCACTGATTACAACATAGTGCAAAGAACCTGGAAAAAATATGTGGTACAAGTAATACACAAAAATGTCGCGGAAAGTGAAATGGCGTTATTGTATACACTATGGATACAATAGCGCCAGGTTATCATTATTCGTATTATCATGAAACCAATGAACTGAGATACACTGGAACAAGTACAGTTAGTTGGAACAAGAAGAGCAGTGACCAGTGAGAGGCAATATGTCATCACAAGTTTCGTGATACCACCCCTTACAGGCTCCACTTTCCAACCAGTCAATAGTTTTACCAGTACCATCGTAATAGTACCCTTTGCAAGTAACGCAATAGTAGGATCTATCTTTGCGATGACGTTTTCGCCATTCTTTTTATAAGTATCCCCCTTTCTTTCGTCCACCCGCTTGCAAAGTTAACCCTTTATCCTTCACGTTAGGACGTTCGTTAAACATATTTCTAGTCACTACCACTGCTTGGACGTTTTTTGATGTATTCCTTCCAAGAAGAGATCTGTTAACTTTTGGAATTGAAATACATTCAGGGAAATAGCTGTTACTCGAGGATGTAGAGTGAGAAAACTGAGACGAAGCATTAGCTACAGGGTCACGGATACATACAGATGATGTTGATATCTGGGGATTGTTGATATCTGTAGTGGATGGCTGGTTATTGTTGTCCAATGCAGTTCCAATAGGTCGGAGACGGAGACTGGACCGGCTTGTGTCGGAGACACTGAAGAGATGGTACTTGGTGCAAAGGTTGTTTCTGGAAGTACTAAAGGATTGAATGTGTATATGCCAATACGCCATTCCATACATCACGTTCGGCGTTATTGCAGCCACACAACACAATGAACATACCATAGTTCCACTGCCCCCTTCTAACACATTCACTCATGTAAACACAGTCGATACACTCGTTATTGACAACGTTATTATATATACCGTTTAAATTCGTACACATTACATGCCTGTAGTGATATTAATATAAAGAACTTCGAAAACTTGACTTACGTTTTCTGTTCAGAATTGATAACACAAAAACTGCACAACGCACACGTTACACCACAGGAAATCAACTCACGTGCGAAAACGACAGTTGTGCCTCCTATGCATTGGTAGATTGCAGAGTGTTGCCACGTGCTTAGTTTCTGTGCTGTAAACAGTTGAAAATCAAATGGCATTATTGTAGCCAGATCCCTATTTGATTTTTTAAGCATCATACCTTACGAAACTACAAAATTAGAATACAAAAATAAATACAACTTAGCAGTAATAGAAACAAAGAAAAGTGGAATATTATTAAGAAAGATATTAATGTAAATTTACTAAAACCAATTAATTTCATACTTAAAAATAGGCACCATGAAAGTAGTAAATATTTTCAATAACTATTTCATATAATCATTCGAAGAATTACAAAATTCACACTTTCAAGAAGTAAATAAACCAAAAGCGTAAATTTCGATAAGCATAGTTTGTATCTTTATACCTGTGGATAAAAGAAATCAAATTTATCATTCAAATCATCAAAAATAAGAAATCATGTGAACCAGACGAAATACCAAATAATATTTTTAAAAACTGTACTGATGAACTATCCATTCCACTTACTTATTTAATCTTTCTTTAAGCACTTGCGTCTTTTCGCATTAATTATAACTACCTAAGGTAATACCCATATATAAACAAAACGAGAAGGATAATGTATTTAATTATAGGTTAATATAACTTTTATCATCCTTTCCAAAATATTTGAAATAGTTACGCTTTAAGCGGGTAATAAATTTCTGTGACAGTTTTTAAATAAACCCTGTACAACATGGTTTTCTAAAAAAAAAAAAAAATACATCTATTGCACTACGAGACTGTGTTCAATCCTTTGAAAATAAAACTGCACATTAAGTTTATTCTGTGACTTAAGTAGAATGTTTGAAATTGTTGATCATAATATACTTTCCGACAAGAGAGTGTACTATATTGCTTTTCGTGCTGTATATAAATGACCTTCCAAATCCGTCGAGACATTTCATATGACACTTTTTGCAGATGATACGTCTTTACTAATAACTCGAAAAGATGTGAGTATTTTCTGCCTGTTGACAAGTCCTGAGACTAATGAGTTTTCCCCTTAGGCTCTGGAAATGTTTCTTCCGCGTTTCTCAATCTTCAGCTTCCTCTTTTAACTCCCAATATTTCCCTTCTTTCAAATCATCGATATGTTCTGTTCTTCCTATTCTTCGCTTTCCTTCCGCCTTTCCCTCTGTGGCGGTATGAAGACGATTTCTATGCAAGATGTGTCCAATTCAATTCTCCTTTCTATGGAGAATGCTGGCTAAAGGTGTTCTCTTCTCTCCTATCCGTTTTAAAACATTTTTGCTTGTCACTCTCTCCGTCCATTTTATCTTTCCTATTTTTCTCCAGCACCACATTTCGAAGCTGTCTAAATATTTCTTCTCTAACTTCCGTAATATCGAAATCTCTGAACTATACACTTGATCAACTTCTTCCTTAGTCCAATGTTAAGCGTAGGAGTTAAGAGTAATCTTTTCTTGTTGTATGCCTCTTTGGATACGGCAATTCTTCACCTGATCTCTTTGGTGCAGTAAGCGTCTCTCGTCAAAATACTTCCTAGATATTTGAAATGGTCTACCTCTTCAAGCTTTCTTTGTTCTAATCTGACCCGGCAGGGCACGTTTCCACGGGATATTCTAGTGATTTTCAATTTTTCAATATTGATTTCCATTCCATGTAGTTTCCAGTGTCAACTATTTTGTCAATAGTCTCCTGTAGTCCTTCTTCGGTTCTAGCTATAATACCGTATCATCTGCATACTTGTCCTTGTTAATGATCTACTTCCAATCTTGATATCTCCAATTCCTACTAATACTTTCTTCACTGTAAATATTAAAAATTAAGGTTACATATTGCATCCTTGTCTGATTTCCCTTTCAATCTTCACACTATTGGTTTCTCCTTGATTCAAGTACAACTTCATTCGTTGCCTTATGTACAGGTTGCAAATGAGTCGTCGGTCTCTCCAGTTGACCCCAATTTCTTTAGGCACTTTCAAAAGTTTGATCAGGTCAAAAGCTTTTCGCCAGTCGATGAAGCACAAACACAACTCTTCTTTTATATCAAGAATTCGTTCGGATATAATTCACATCAATCCAATATATGTCCTTTTCCTTCCCGAAATCAGAATTGATCTTCCACCAACATCTCCTCTAGTTTACTTTCCTGCTGCCTGTTCAGTATGTGCGCAATAATCTTTACAGTATGGAAAATAAGGCTAATGGTCCTGTGATCACTATACTTTTGCTTGCTTTTTCTTAGATAATGCAACCATTGTAACATCAAGAAAATCCTTTGGCCATTCTTCACTCAGGTAGATCTTGTTAATAAGGGAAGTTAATACTTTCATTGCAGTCTAATCTTGTAATCTGTACTTGAGCAAATTTGCTGGTATGTCGTCGTCTCCAATGGCTTTTTTCCTTCAAGTCTTTGATGGGTTGTGCTACTTCACTTTTCAGTATACTGGATCTTTTTTTCTTCATCATCCACTTCTTCCTCTGCTTCGATCTCAATATCTTTAGGCGGGTCTTCTAGTCATACAAATCCTTTATGTATTCCTTCCAGATTCGACGATTCCAAACTTGCGTATACTTTTGTTACCTTTTCATCCTAATTGTTGTGGTTTCTGATACATCAGATTGTATCTTCCGCGCCGTTGAAATTCCATTATTTCTTCACTTACTTGTTTCATATACTTTCCTTTTGCATTGTCCGTCTCTCTTCTCAATTCGTTATTCAGCGTTCTGTATTCTTTGGTGGGTTTTTGCGTTTCTTTCCATCTTCTTAATCATGGCTGCAGTTACAGCAGCAGGTTTTCTTGGTGCTCTTTCCATCCTGCCAATGTTGTTGTGGAGTGTGTCTAATATAATCTGTTGAACTTTCCTCCAGCTATTTTCTACATTGCCTACGATATCGTCAATTGCACAGAATTTTTCTTCAATTTCTTGTTTGACATCATTGACCATACTTCTTAGTCGCTGTAAGTTTCATTTTCGATTTTTTTCCTCCCATTTTTGATTATCTTTAACCAGGTTTGCACTTTCGCCAGTAGGAGCTCGTAACCTGAATCAATGTCCGCTCCCAGTAGCGCCTTCATGTCTCGAACACTATTCCTGAAACGTTTGACAAGAATGTAATCGATTTGTTAGCGTTTCTTATCTCCTGGACTTTACCACGTGTACAACTTGGTTTTTCTTTCCGTAAACCACGTATTCATCACCGTCATATTATGTTGCCGACAGAAGTCGATCAGCATCTGGCTCCGTTCGTTTCTTCTACCTAGTCCAAATGGTTCTACCACTTTAGTCTACCGTCGGAGTTTCCAATACTATATCAAGCGGTCACTGCAGCATTCCACTTTGCTTACGCTTTTGCTGTTTAGTTGCTCATTGCTTTCGCGACACCATTCTCGGCCTTAACGCCACCCGAATGAAATATTGTGTAATTTCCCGATACTATCTCACCGCACTTTATTCAAACCCACTATGTTCACTTTACATGTATCCATTTCCACTTTTAAGTTTACAAGTGTATACGTACAACGTAAAGTTCTTACGTTCCAGGTTCCTATGCTGAAATGAAATAGGAGGTCATTGGCATCTGGTATACGGTGACTCCTTATCCTGGGAGTCAGTCGGTCCCAGCTGCGTTGACCGCCTAAGACGTTGCCCGCTTTTTTCCGCGAAGAGGTGTAGGTTGGGATTTTCCCTCCATTTAGGAGATACCCGAAGGCATTCCTCAAAACTCTCCAGTATTTTTAGAAAGCGATATGAATACACTACAACAAACATCAACAAAACTCTACATGATCTCCCAGAGAGATTTTGAGGAAAATAAAGTCGTGCTGAATGAACCAAAAACAAAGTATTCAGTTTATCTACCACCAAATGACTCTTTTTAGTAAACAAAACAAACATGAGTTTAGGAAGTAAAATCTTACATAAAGATACCACAACTAAGTTTTTAGGTATAATATTTGATAATCACATAAAATAACTATGTAAAAAATTGAGCACAATGTGCTTTGCAATTTGTTCATTAATCGATAAAATGGAAATGCATCAATTATGACATTATATTATGCGAATATGGAATCTTATATGATACGGAATTAGGATGTGGAATAATATTACATGATTTTCAAAGCAGAAAGAAAATTATCAAACTGTAGACCACCATTATTTAGAAAATAAAATGTGTTAACTCACCATCACTCTACATACTAGACTGTAATGTACGTAAAACAAAATCAGAAAATATGCAAGAATATAAATATACCTAGTCGTAATACAAGAGCTAAAGAAAATATACATTTCCTTCGCGTAAACTGGAAATATGTAGGAAAATTTTCTTCTTGACATCCATTAAATTGTTCAATTATATACATCAGGGATGGCCAACTACGGGCTCACGGGCCGCATGCCCGCGAGGTCTTCTCGTGCGGCCCTCCAGAAGATAAGTGTTAACATTTTTATATCTTTTATGGGGTACATAAAATTTTAAAAAATATTTAAAATATAATGACTTGGACTAAAACACAAAGTGGATGTATGTTTTAGGCGCGGAAACCAAAAATAAATTTAACGTTAAGGTTAATTAATTTTGTTTATTTGTATGTTAGGTACCTAAGCATTTAAGCGTACCATTTCTATTCACGCTGCAGCGTGAGAAATAAGTTCTAAATATTTTAAAACCGCAGTATCATTGAGCGCAGGTATCTGTTTTTACTTGCGATTATTATTATTATTATTATTTTCATTTCTCACATAATTTTTCATGTTTGAGAAATTATCCAAGATTTTTCCTCCAACCTTGAGACTGTAAGGTTATTTTTAAGGATAAGGGGTTTTTAAGACTCGGTATCGATATTTCGTTGTCGGTGTTTTGATTGACGATGTTTTAGTAGACACTTTTTTTTAGGCTAGGGTGTCATGAGTGTGTATATATAAACGTAAAGTATAATATGAAGTTGCGGCCCTTGTCACATGAAAATTCTATGATGTGGCCCCTTAGTTCAAAGAATTTGGCCATCACTGATGTACATCGAACTATTAAGTTGATTAAAGATATTAATAAGTACAGGGCAGCAGTGAAAAAAATTCTATTAGGCCTAAATGGTGTATTTTATTTTGTCAATAAATTTCTTAATGAACATGAATAATAACTCTAGAGTAACTACAGCAGTTATCATTGTTTTACTTAATGTCACTCATGTAAATAATACTTTCATATACATACTGTAATCAGTTAACTATATGTACTTAATATGTATTAATCACGTTAATGTTCTGACATGTTCTCTATCAAGCTACGATTTGCACATATATTTGGTACGCAAAAGCAATAAATATAATAAAATACAACACAATACAAATACAATACCAGAGGATGTTTAAAAATAAGTTGACAAATTTTTGAAACATCCGTTCCTAAAGAGAGAAGGGAGAATTTACCTAATTTTCTTCTCTCTTATGAACACGAAAAAACGACTGAACAGTTCGAAATGAATTTTGGAACAGCACTTGGCGCGAGCTGGGTTTTTATTCTGTAACTTTTATTTAAAAGGCATATCCTAAGGTTGAATGTTCATGGCAAAAACAGAGTATCTCACAAGCCCTTCAACAGTTTAAAATCAGTTTTTGAAAACAACACTTGGGTTTACGGGGTTTTATCAATTCATTTCCGTTCAAAAACGTATACTAATGGGACGAAGAGTTTTCAAAAATACAATCAAATATTATCCACAAACCTACTATTCTCTTACAGCGCTGGGTATTTCAACTAATACCCCAGAAATGAAATTTACACTGTCTCATCATCACGGAAAACCGGCTGAACAGTTTGAAATGAATGTTTGAACGTAGTTCGAACTATCTCGAACTGTTTTTCTTAATGTGTCATTTCCAATAAAATGTACCCTAAGAGGGAGGGGAGGGAGTTCTAAATTTATACCAAAAAAATGATTATTTCAGGAATAATGTTATAAAGGATCAAAGAAAGAGAGAAGTTTAAAACGATTGTTTACTGTTTTTTTTAATCAAACACAGAAAACTGAAAATTTGGTATTTCTGGTTACACTATGAGTAATACGTTAAACTTAGTATTTAATATGTTTTAAATAGAACATAAATTCTGACAAGTTTCAACGTTGAGTGATAAAAATAAGTTGACAAATTTTTGAAACATCCGTTCCTAAAGAGAGAAGGGAGAATTTACCTAATTTTCTTCTCTCTTATGAACACGAAAAAACGACTGAACAGTTCGAAATGAATTTTGGAACAGCACTTGGCGCGAGCTGGGTTTTTATTCTGTAACTTTTATTTAAAAGGCATATCCTAAGGTTGAATGTTCATGGCAAAAACAGAGTATCTCACAAGCCCTTCAACAGTTTAAAATCAGTTTTTGAAAACAACACTTGGGTTTACGGGGTTTTATCAATTCATTTCCGTTCAAAAACGTATACTAATGGGACGAAGAGTTTTCAAAAATACAATCAAATATTATCCACAAACCTACTATTCTCTTACAGCGCTGGGTATTTCAACTAATACCCCAGAAATGAAATTTACACTGTCTCATCATCACGGAAAACCGGCTGAACAGTTTGAAATGAATGTTTGAACGTAGTTCGAACTATCTCGAACTGTTTTTCTTAATGTGTCATTTCCAATAAAATGTACCCTAAGAGGGAGGGGAGGGAGTTCTAAATTTATACCAAAAAAATGATTATTTCAGGAATAATGTTATAAAGGATCAAAGAAAGAGAGAAGTTTAAAACGATTGTTTACTGTTTTTTTTAATCAAACACAGAAAACTGAAAATTTGGTATTTCTGGTTACACTATGAGTAATACGTTAAACTTAGTATTTAATATGTTTTAAATAGAACATAAATTCTGACAAGTTTCAACGTTGAGTGATAACCATAAATTGATTATTTTCTGTTTAGCACAGACGCAAACATCAAGTTGTATGAAATTCTCTAGCTGTAAATTCTGTATCGTCCTCCTTTTTCCTTTAGAAGTCATATTTCATAATCTTCCACCGTATCATAAGTCTGGTATGCATGAGGAATATTTATATTCATTTGAAAGTTTTACGCCTAATAGTTTCGGAGGTCTGAAGAACGGCAACAAAACTTTTAAAAAAGAAAAAGAAAAAAGAAACTGAAAGGGCATATCGTTGAAAGGAGTACAAGTGAAATCCCGTGCCGAATTCAACAGTAACCCACCCACCAAACCATCCATACACGAACTCAGAAAGAAGTTTGAGCGAACAGGTTCTATGCTTGATAAGGAGCACGAATACCTCGCATTAGAAATAGGTGGATGTTGTAGAGCTCCATTAAATCTACAAGGCGTTTTTCACAGCGGACGGGAATGTTGTAAGAAACACACCGGCGCATCGTGAAAGAGCCTACTGAAGTCATATAGGATCATTGTTTTACAGAAGTTCAAGTCAGCAGACCATGCTAGGTGTAAACAGTACAGCACATAGCTACTGCAGAAAATCGAAAGTGGTTTTCTCTAATCTTTACTTCATGACGAACGAGGCATGGTATCACCTCAGTGGTTACGTTAATTCTCAAAACATGCGGTGTTGTTCTGTTAAAACCCCACGACAAATATTTGAACTATCGCTGCATGATGTAAAGATTGGAGTGTGGTGCGCTGTGTCGGGAATGAGAATCCTTGGACCTATTTTCTTGGGAGACAAAGTTAACTCACACCTTACATTGCCGACACCTTTGAGACTTCAATGGATCAACTGACACCAGACGAACAGAGTTTCGCTTGTTTCCATCAGGATAACGCGACAGCACATGCCTCCTTACAAGCAGCACACTCTGTTTTTACACCTGATAGAACTGCCTCGAAAGACCTATGACCTTCAAAGTCTACTGATTTATCAAGTTGCTATTTAATTTGTGGTGTGACATGCAGGGTAAGCTGTACCACAACAATCCACGAACCACTTACGCACTGCAACAAAAGATGCGCAACGCTATCGCCAACATCCAACGGAACGAGCTATAAGTCGCACTGAACGTGATCCGTTGGAGCTAACCTGTGCTTGGAACATGGCGGTCATTTGCAGCAGTACGTTAGAGACGGCGGAATGCATATAATTATGATCTACTTGAATATGGTCTTTGCTCTTTGTGTATCATTCTGCAGCTCGTATGTTCATCACACAGTTTGGGTTCGGTTTATCTTGACCCACCCTGTATTGTTCAATATAACAGTTATTATTATATTTCTGTTCCAGTTGAATTTTGAAATAAACAAATAATTTAGGGAAAATTAATGTTCCTTCTTATAGAGGAAAATAATTGCGGAAGTGGGAATATTCAGTATTGCTTGATGTTTCAATTGCCACTGTGACTTTGTTTTCTAAAGTTAGATACGTATTGATTGGATGTATTCTTTTCACCGATATATTCTTTCCACTAATGTATTCTTTTCCGACGCAGTGTAAAAACAAAATCCAACATGAATTACTGTAATGTAATAAATCCTAACATAATTTGGAGAATAACAGGAATCCTAACATCTTTTTCGGTGCCTGAGAATGTCCGAGAAATAAATGTAGAGATTGTGTTGCAGCATTTTGTTTCAACATTGTCATGTTTTCCTATATTTTGTGTTTTCAGGATTCGGAGGCTAAGAAGTCGGAGAAGAAGGACATGTCGGGGCCTCCACTTCAAACTGCCAGCATGAGTGTTCGTGCTCTCATAGAGGAAAAGATTATTCAGAAAAGGATCACAAACCCTCAGCTCACTCACTTACATAACTATTCAGGTTAGTGTGCTTGAGTGGCTATTGGAGAAAAATACTAATGATATTAGTGTGAATTGTAGGAACAAACGAAGCGAGTTTTTTTTTTTTTTTTTTATCCTTTGAATTGAATATTTTTATCACCTTATCCCTCACGAATTTGAACCCAAACTAATAAAAGTAAATTGTCCATCACTGAATTTCTTTCTTGAAAAGTAATAGGTGATTCTAAAGGTTTTCTTTTTTTTCTGCTGAATTCGAATATGATATTCGTTTTCCCGTATCAAGTCTCAATTTGTGGAAAAACTGAAAAATATAATTGAAATTTTAGTTTTCTGGAACTAGCTTGGAAAAATATTTTTTTAAATAGTTTCCTCATTATAATAACGTTAGTCATAATTATTCATACGCCTCAATATATGAAACACAAACATGCATTCATATAAAATAAATTACCCTCTGTCCCTCCCTCCACGTCAAATACGAAAGGTCGAGAATCTTTTGCGGGAAAGAAGGGAAAAGTGACTGTCGGAGGTAAATTTACTTACCATATTTGGCAACATTGGACGATGCTAAAACAATTTAACATTAATATTACAGGTTTACTTTCTTTCTTGTTCGTACGGTAAGCTTCATTTCGGGGGGATCAAGATGGCTGCCGGAGAAATAAGTATTTGAGCGTCAAACTCTTATTTATTTTCAATTTTATTGTTAATCAATTTTTACTTTTAGACCAATTTACTGTTTGATACAATATAAAGCTATTTAGCGTAGAACAATCATGTTCGGCGCCTGCTATCCCCTCTAATTTCACAAATATTAGTTATAACCGGCCATTACGTTCATATAGACGGGTCATTTTGAAAAATAATTTTACTTTAAGACAATTTCAGTGATAAAGTCGATCGGGCTAATATAGATCCGACTGTTAATATATTAAAACCTCAAAGGATACAAGACAAGCTAAGCTTCATTTCGCTGTTGTTAGTGTTATAGCAGATAGATAACACTGAAGTTGTGGTCTTGCGACACATGAACGTGTGGATGTTTCATTGTGAAGGAGTGGTTTCGAGTTGTGAAAACACAGTGCTACATTTCTAACAATGCCTAGGAAGTGTAAGAACGATGGTGGCCGCGTCCCAGTCCCAGGAGAGAAAGATCAACAGCCAAAAGTTCTACTAACGCCATCTGGCTGGTGACCACTGGAAGTATGTAGTGTCACTGGATGGACTATAGGTGTATCTGTCGGGAAGTGACCAAAAAAAAAAAAGCCATCTACTATCGTCCACGTGATTCCAAAGGTCGATCTAACTAGGTACGTGAATGTGCTGGAAGTTTTCCAAGCAGGTTCATGGTGGTTTGTGGTTATTGTTATAACGGCAAACGTCCGTTGCACAAAGTGGGCAAAAAGGCTAAAATCAATGCTGCCTATTACCAGAACATTTTGGAGCCATTCTACAGACATGATATTCCTTCTCTCTATGACAGCGACACATCTCGTGTTGTCATCCACCAGGACAATGCATCCAGTCATACGGCAAAGTCCATGCAGGCATACATGGATCGGATGGCACGTGAAACGGGCATTCATGCAATACCTCTTACATCCCTGTTAAATCTCGCGATGCCTCTCCCATGGATTTTTGTGGGTTTCGTTGTGGAAACGGGCCTTGGGAAGCAGACGACCGGACAATTTAGGGTCTTTGCAAAGCTTGTCAGAAAGAATAGGATTGTTTGGACCAAAGTGTTCAACGAGTCTTCTGCAATGAAAACTACACTGCAGGGACATTGATGCACAACGGGCGTGTCATGTGGGACACAAGCGCTGATGGCGTTACGATTTTTCTTAAGGTGAAGTGAGTTCAAACTTACTTATCATGGACGTGAAACGACCTTCTGTATATGTAGAAACACGAAACTTGGAGAGAGAACTCCTTTTATTACGAGAGTAATAAATAAAAAAGAATTTAAAAAATACGTATACACTACAACCCCTCAAATACGAACCCCGGAAATCCGAAAACCCGGCAAATCCGAACACGTTCTCAGGAGAGAAAAAAAATAACTACAGCTGGAAAATGAAAAAAAAAAATAGATTTAATCACACAAATTTAGTTTTTTTTTTTTTAAGGTTTTAACATTTTTAGACTTAATGCTTATTCAAAATCATTATCTAATTATATTCTTACAAAAAGACAGTTATAGATATGCGACAATCATTTTGGACATGAGTGTACGCCCGCCAGTCAAGGTCACTGCTCTTTCGACCACTGGGCCACCCTGTCTAACCTCAGTCGTTGTTTTACCGCCAATTCAGTGACGAAATAAGTACGTAATATTATTTCCCGCGTAATCCGAACCCCCCTAAATCCGAACAGGCTTCAGCCCCAATTAGTTCGGATTTGAGGGGTTGTACTGTAGTATGGGATGTTAATATGAAAACCGATTCATATGTTGTACCCAGGATAACCCTGAAATTAGAGATATGAAACTCGACATAAAAAACTCCTCACTAAAAATAAGCGGACGCGTGTCCTAGTATTTTCTTAAATTTTATTTTAAGAGGAAAGAGATATTTTCCATTTTTCCTCCACATTGAAAACAATGTGTTCGGTCGTTTGTAATCGCGTCATGGGAAAATATCTGAAAACTTTCAAATTAATTTTGGAATGTACTTAGTATCCACCTCGAGCTAGGTTTTAATCACTACTTTGATTAAACGGCATGCCCTAGATGGGTTAGAGTATCTCATGAGCCTCTCAAGTTAGGAAGAGGAAAATCTGGCATATAAACTCTTCATTACAAATAAGCGGACACGTGAACTACTGTAAAGCCGTTGGGCACATAAAGAGTGTACAGCCCAAATGGCTCGTCCGATTTAAAAAAATCCTTCATTTTAGATTGAAAACATCATATTTGAAGACTGAAGACTGTTTTCCCCTCTTACATTTTGTTGTAACTCTGATAATAACAGAGTTACCCTATATATATAATATAATATAATATAATATAATATAATATAATATAATATAATATAATATAATATAATATAATATAATATAATATAATATAGTCGAGTCAATACAGAGTTCACGAAAAAGGATTATCAGTATGCTTAATAATGATGCTTTTTTTAACGAAAGTTTTTATTAGGTTACTCGCTCATCTCCAGAAAATAAAACTTCATTTTACATATACGATTTTGATTGTTACTCGGAATTTTTATGGTTTTGTAGAAATATATTTACTTTTTTTCATTTTCTGTTTTTTCCCAACGTAGTTTGAGTAAGTCCAATGTAGAACAAGAAAATGAATGATTCTGAATGTTTTTGTGATGTTCCAACGGGAATCAAACCCGGGACCACATGCACCAAAGTTACACGAAGTAGCCACTAGATCAGTTGAGAGGACTGTATAGTTGGTGGTGTATTTTTTTCCATCAAATTTGTGAGCTACATGTGGTCCGGAAAAGTTATAATATGTGTAACACATCCAGTTGTGGTATTATAAATAGTTAAGTAAGATTCTATATTTGTTGCGAAGAATACAAACATTTTATTTTACTGGCATTTAATATTAACTTGTAATAACAAACGTGTTTACTAGTTCGGCAAATGTAGCCGTTTGAATCTGAGTTTTGTATTTTGGGTCATTATGCAACACCGAGGTTTAAAGAACGGGATATATTATTAACATCGACTCTTAACCACAAGCAGGGCTTAAATGCGGTGCTGTTAGCGGGTGCACAGACCATGATGTAAGATCAGTCTTCATAGTGTAAGCCGTTTTCCACCACAGTATCTCGCCTCCAGTAGAGCTGGATTACGGGACCACACCACCGACCCCGGCGTGTTTCTATCTGACTGTATTTACTAAGATTTTGAGTGGGTTTTACGTGTGTAAATAGTTTTTATCTGTACATATGTTTAAACATAAAATATGTATTTCTTCAAGTTTTTCCCTACCATTATTGTTTTATTGTTATGTCTTGTAATAATGTTTGTTAACTTTTCATATTAGTTAGGAATCAAATCGTCTTTACAAGATTTAATTGTTAGCAAAATATAATCTCAAAGTATTTGTCTTTTACAGTATATAAGCAAGGAAATTTTCATTAAAATATCTCATAATTATTACAGCCAACTCAGTGGGAGTGTCAACAGAAACGAATACTCATCAAACAACCACAACTACTTACCAATCTTCAACGACAGCGCCTCCGCAATATCCTGGTACTCCACCAGGTTCTGTCGCTAATCAGGAGACAGATTCCAAAGTGACAGTAACATCGTCGTCTTCACCTTCACCAGCATTTGTGGTACCTGCAGCACCAGTGTCCAACGAAAAGACACGCCGTCATTCAGACTCTGAGCATTTTGTGTCCCCTCATGTTCCCCAAGATGTTGCCCTTGTGGAATTATTGAAAAGAAAGGCAGTGAAAAGAGTTCAGAGAACATCTTCGGATCCAGGAAACACTGGTACACAACAGCTACAACTCAATTTACCTGTAGAAGTTCAACAACCTGTAACGTCAACGTACTCTGGAGATAGTTATGGTCTTGGTAGTGTCACCTATCAAACAGAAGACGGGGGATATTTTTCTCCTAGTATACAAGAAGATGTGTTCCAGCAAGTGTCAGTCCCTGACTCAATGTTACTGCAGGGTGTTGATCCAGCTCAGCTATCAGCACTAGAGAGTTCGCAACTTGCTGATACTATACAGGTAGGAGTAGTTGTACAAAATATTTGTAAAAACTTGTTTTAACAATTTCAGTATGAATTATACAGGGAAAACATTTTACAAGTTACATTAAGTTTTGATTTTTTTTTTTTGTGAAATATACAAACAGCTAGCAAATAACTTTTTTTTTAAAAAAAAAAAAAAACATATATGTATTGGAAATTATTAAGCAGTCTTTCTGAATCTATTGA
Organism: Thermobia domestica; assembly: GCF_964235325.1. NCBI lineage: Eukaryota > Metazoa > Arthropoda > Insecta > Zygentoma > Lepismatidae > Thermobia > Thermobia domestica. Next base: position 127,435,783 of record NC_137464.1, read on the forward strand.
GTTACATTTTCACATTCAGGCAAGCTATTATAGCTACTTGACAGGAAACATTTCACTTTCCTAATGTTTCTACTCGCCTGCTTTGATTTACACATACCTTGGGACAGCAAAACGTTAATTTAGTTTATTTTGGCTTCGTGTGCATTTTCTCTTTTGAACCTTCTCTCAGAAAAGTTTAACAGAATCCGAAAAGTTTCCTTTAGTGAAAGACAGAAACTTATAGGTTTGTCAGACATGTATACAAAATAAGTACTTGCATGTTGTACATACTTTAGGGCATACACACTAACGACAGATCCTATAACAAAATATAGACATATTGAAGCAAGTGCGATGAAGATAGCATAAGTAAAATATAATTTTCCTGAGTACTGTATCCACAATCAAATTAATTTGATTTCAGTTCGAGCAGATATGTTTGTAAATGTTCTAGACAAAGAAGAAGCAATTACTATAGTAGAAGTACCAGGTTATCATAAAATAAGTATCGTTCAGAGAACTCTGGAGACGTAACCATTCGACAGAATGCAACCAAACTTCGTAGGAGTATATTTGGGAACATGCAGAAGCGATTGGTGTAAGAAATAAAATTAGTTCCAATTTTCTCCACCAGAGATAATTGGCGTTGTACATCAAGTAAGTGCAGCGCGGAAGAAAAACGACACTAGTGATGCTAAACGATAAGAAAGGTTGTAATTACCTTTCCTGTGGATCTCGTGGCTGGTCAGTAGCGGATTTACGGAGGGAGGGGGCTTTTAAGTTGAAATGTCTCTTTAATTTTCTTGGATATCTTACAAAAACGAAGTTAAATGTTAGTCTTTCCTGTGCTCATAAAATGCAAGCTACCCCAATATTCCAGGAAAAGAGTAGTGTCAAATCTCGCCTTTAGAGGCTGTTGTGTTTCTGTTTAGTGTTAAGTACGGTAAGTTTGGTATGGAAGACAAATGATATTATTGATATTAAATGAGAGAAAGGCCGTAATTATGCCTCCCGTGCGATGGGTCTCATTGATTTGTACTCCTATTAATAACCCCGTGGTATAGTGATGTGTTACAGGCGATGATAGTGATGTGAGGTTCTGCCCAAAGGCAGGTCTTTGACGTGAAAGTCCCTGGGCAAGGAAAACCCATGGTGACTAGTACTGTATGAGATGATGACGTTCTAAGGACGGGACCTACAGGTTAACATGAGATCCAACTCACGTGTGTCTTCATCGGAAATCGAACCTGGGACCCCTTGATTACAAGGCAAAGAATATGGAAAGAAAAAAGAAACCAACATCGGATCACAATCAATTCACTTCTGCCACATAGTGACGCTCAAACCCGTATCATTGAAACACATACAGGCGTGAGTAAGCACCTGGAGAGGTAATTACAGTCTTTCTTATCATTTAGCATCACTAGTGTCGTTTTTCTTCCACGCTGCACTTACTTGGCGTTGTACAGCGCCACAATCACCTCTGGTGAGGAAAACCGGAACTAATTCTGTTTTTTTACACCAATCGCTTCTGCATGTTCTGAAATATACTCCTACCGAGTTTGGTTGCATTCTGTCAACTGCTTACGTCTCCAGAGTTCTCTGAACAGCGATACTTATTTTATGATAACCTGGCACTTGTCTAGTGCAAAAACCAATATATGTTGTTAGAGATTTTGAATCTCACATTTAAACCGTTTGGATTGTTTTATATGTAAAGTATTTATAGTGGTTGATATTCTTGAAAGTTCTCAACCAATTAACCTAACAATGTACTATATGTACTATAATTAGTTCGTAAGAGACTCTAGGCTAATTCCATGTGTGACTTACACGACATCAGACGCCAGACGGTAGTAAATATTATGTATTAGAAAAGTTATAAAAAATTTTCAAGGGCAAGTTTTAGGTTATAAATAAGGGGCAATAAGTCCTTCATTCATCTTTATTTGCAGCATTTAAATATGTAAACAAAATGGCTGAAACAAGACTCTAAATATATACGTGACTTACACGACAGCAGGAGACATCGTGTTTTGAATAACGGTTAACTATATGAAAATTCTGTTCTTCTATTGCTACAAGGAAACTAAAACATTTTTACATATATTAAGTAGATACCAAGCTACAAGACCAAAAGAAAATTATTATATTTTCTGTATTTATTTTAAAATATATGCCACAAATATAACGTGACGTACACGACATAAATTTGTGACTTACACGACAAATCTAACATCATGTCTTCGTTTAATTACACTTTCCAAATCTATTGGAGGATAGAGTGGCACTAATGATTTAGAGAGATAAAAGGAAGTTAACAGACAAAACAAGAAGTTAAATAGTTCTTTTATTCGCGCAAAATTTGTCAAATTCTAATTTATGTCTGTGATCGACGTCTGTTAATGCAACATATGCCTAATCTTTCTGTTGCGGCCAATAAAATTATTTATCTTGATGGTAATGGCGAAGAAATGTTACATAAAGTTCTTCTGATTCTTTTCTCCATATCTAACAAATATTTAATAGTTCTTTTTCCGGCGAAGGGTATCAATACCCTGTCTCCAGTAGAGTATTTTTATCACTTCTTCACTGCGTTTATTCCCTTCACATGCGCCAGTGAACTGTTCTGGAATGAAATCAAACTTCCTTCGTGGTGAAAAAATATTTTAGATGAGAGAACATTCAATAGTATACGCTGAAACACAATGATAGTGGTGCTAGTTTCGTGTTTTTGGAATATTACATATTTCTTTCTTATGATGTTTCCATTGGCGCAACTCAAAATTTTTTGAAATAATACTCTTTACTACAGTATATTACATTATGTTCGGACATAGCTTGCGTGCGCTCTCAATAAATTTTGAAGCAGATTGAGAATCAATTTATCTTTGATAGCCTTTGCCATAGTTCGTAGCCGAAAAATGCCAAGACATTTCAACTTTCTGCAATGTTATTGAACAAAGTGAATAATGTGCACCATCATCCGACTGATAATTCACATTGTTGATCGGAAAACCCGGATGACGCCCTTCAAACTCTTCCATAAGTGTAGAATAGAAACAAGCAACTGCAAACATATCTTGATGCATACAATCAGATATAATTACGCACGAATCATGTTCTGTGGTTTCATATTCTTCAGGAAAATATATTATGGCAGTTTACATAGTACAATTGTGTGATATCCAGTGAGCGGTTTGTATCTTTTCTTGGTACATAAAACAGTAATTTCCACTAAAATCCATTTGATGCAATATCATTCTTTTCAACTTCTCTATCTATTTCCGCTTCCATTCAGCTTCTGAACTAGGCATATCTGAAAATGCAACAGAAAAGACGAGTGTTACATATCTGACATGTCCTAATTTTATAATCTTAAAGTAAACGTTGTTGTGACTTACATAGTTCCGTTTGAATAAGCATGTTTTCTACCAAGAAAGCGTGATAGAGTAGTAGCGTGGTAGATTTGGCTCGACAGGTTGCGGGTTTAAAACATATAGCTGGCAATTCTGACTGAGGTGTTCCTCATTCACGCCAGGCAAATGCCGAGATGATGCCCATTCAACGAATCCTTTCCCATATACCCACCTCCGTCCTATACCGGCCTGAGCTTTAGATGCCTAAATGCAATAAATACCAATTTACAAGCATATTTCCAAAACAACGAAAGAGTACGAGAAAAGCAATAAACGTATTAAAAGTAGCTGAAGCTAGAAACTTCGGAACCACATGTGCCAACATTGTTCCAAAGACAGTAGATACTTCCTGTCACGTTTTTTAAAAACTTCTTTCTAGATCACATCGATTTATATTGTTTAACTTCCATTCGTTACATTTATAGTTCAGTCAAGTACATTTTACATCCATACTTCATAATATTGCTTTTATCATCCTTACCTTTCCTTCTCTTACACTAAACATGGCACCCAATACATTAATTGAGTTATCAATTCACTATTTATACGTTTTACTGCAGTTAGCAACTATTGGCAATGTAGTAACATTGCAACAAAATGTGACTTACACGACACGCATAATGTGACTTACACGACAGGGAAAGAAATGTGACTTACACGACATATTATATTTTGTATTTAAAAGAGTTACACGTATTATTTCGGCACTTTCTGCACGGCCTTTGATTACCGTCTGTCCAAATGAAGAAAATTTAGAATAACAGCTTTTTTGTTTAATTATGTATATAAATACATAAACTTATTTATGTTTTCTTGTGACTTACACGACAGCCTACTTGAATAAATCAATTATTGTAATTTTCTTGCTATTATTAAATTATATGCAAAACAATGTCACTAATGTAAACACAAACATTATCTTAATAAATACCATACGCGATCTTCAATTACCTACAGAAATTATCAGAGAAAAACTTTGTGTTAAAATCCAAATGTAAGTACGATATTCTGCGACATGAAAGTGGCCATATTTTACCTCCTGCAGAGCCATCTACAAATCAGCGTTGGTATCATCTTGTTCAAGTATGAAAAATTCAGCATTCCTAAAAATGAATTTTAATACTTATCTAGGCCAAGGTGAAACTTCAAATTTTCCCTTCGTAGGGTCACTTACCGCGGAATTGACCTCTATTAAATATTATTATGGGATATTAGAATAGTCTCCTTTCAAGTCAGGTAACAATCTATATCATTTTGTACAAATATACATGTAGTATCGTCTATAGAATTATTAGTAAATCAAATTCGGTAAACTTAACATTTGTCTGCCTACGTACTTTATTTTAGTTTCCTCTACATTTTAACATGCTGAGAGGAACTAGAAGTGGAGTTTTATGCAACAATGACAGTGATCGTCCCACAGATACAGATATATTTGTTTTGTGTTCTTTCTAAATCGATTCTTAAGAAATTTCTTTCTGTTTTCTTTTCTTTTCTTTTTCCAACAAAGATAATTAAATACGTAGAGTAAATTGCATAATTACGTCATATACCTAATTTCGTTTTATCTGTTTCGTGTCTTCACAATATGAAATCTGTAAGTTGGCAGTAAAATCAAGAAGTATATGCTCATGATAGTCTGTGCTTCAAGATGTGGAGACATCAATACTTTAATAGTCTATCATCCAATGTCAGTTGATGCCCGTTGTACATTTCACGTGCTGTTGAAGATGTTGCAGCAGACCTAGTAATTAGGAAACGAAGGTAATCAATACGTCTTCGTGAACACTTTCTCTTAGTATCATTATTGAGAAGTGGCAACATTATGATACTCATTGTGTCAAAGAAGTACTTCAGATTATTTTTTTTAAAAGAACTTTCACTTACACACTAATCACCAAATGAAAGAATAAGTTCGATACATACCATGTGAAACTTTTTTCTCTAATTGAAAACTCAACTCACCTTAATTCATCATTGACACACAAATAAATGAATGATCGACAATATATTTCAGAAATTAAACACTTCCCTTCCTCAGACCTTGAAGTATGAGTAGAATCCCATTTCTTTTCTTGTTTTCATCACTAATGAAGACCACTGTAGACCACTAATATGGATAATAATCTGAGTGGAAAAAGTGAATTAATGTGACTTATATAAAATGAAATATCTTGTATTAGAAGACAACACCTTTAATTCAGTAAACTCTCCACATACACCAAAAATACTGTTTACAAGTGAATCCTATTTAATGGCGCATTAAAATTAATATAGATGGAATTAAACACTAGAAGAATGAAAATATCTGTATATCCATAAATATTTGTAAGTCGCCATTTATATATAATCATACAAGCTACTTCTGGAACATTGTTGTCAACCTCTGATGAAGAAATTCTACTTTCGGATAATATTTGTTTAAAAGTGAAAGGTCATTAGCAAAACAAGATATCGAATTTTAAAACATTGTAAAAAATGAATGTTAGTACATTGTTCGAAAAATATGTGATCGTTGAAAAATACTAAGCGATTGATTTTCACAAAATAATAAATTTAAATGCTATTTATTAACAGAAACAAATTGTACAGTACTCTGAAGATAATTTAAATAATTTAAGTTATCATTGTCAAAAGTTAAACAAAATTACTGTTTAATACCTTCAGAAACATTGAACAGTTTAAAACTCAGTCAGGTATTAGGAAACTATGGTATTATTAAAGTAAAAAACAAAAGTGTTATGATCTGCAAGAGAAAATTCTCTCCTACTAGAGAAAATATGTCTGCTTATATGAATCTGGATTAGAGTGACCATACGTCCCGTTTTAACTTGGACAGTCCCGTTTTGGGGGCGCGTCCCGACGGAAAAAAGTAGTATTTGTCCAGTTTTATGCAAGTGACAGAAGTAAGTAACAAACCCAGACCTTACAGGCATGGCGAGAGATGCTGGTAGCTTGGCACCTAGCGGGCGAGGGTATTTGTTGGATGTTGGCAACACTGGAAAAATCAGTAAAATGCAAGGAGGTGTTCGTTGTCTACAGAAGGGTTTTTTTCTTCTGAGAATCGTATGCGTCCTGAGCAGTCTGATTTGATTGTGGAAAGATGAATCGTATATTTGTTTCCAGACGTGTGGACGAAGGGCAACACGCGGATATTTTAAAACTAGTGATCCTTAGCTACGGCTATTCCTACACTCTGATAAATAATTTATGCTTAGTACACTTGGAATTAATTGGCTCATCCCCCGCTCTCATAATGAGCGCCTTGATAAGATGGCAACATTGGACCTCCCAAGTTAGTAAACCTGACTTACTGGATGCAATAGGAATTTTAAGGGTAATTTATGTATTCAATTAATTATCCGTCTTAGGAACTCTTGAGTTCATATCTTTGTCACACGATATAAAACGTTTCAATAACTGCCGTTCAATATATATTTGCTCGACACAGAAAGTAAATTTTAATTTTTGGCTATAAAATGTCTGATTAAACCTACTCTATGCTACAAAATAGGTGATTATGTTACAATGATTTAAAACTAATTTTAAACTACAAATTTGGTATTTGTTTCACAGATTTTGGTAGTTTATTAGTATATATACACTTTTATTCTTCTGTGATGTAACGAGTTTTGAGAATTTGTTAGACAAAAATCTCGCATATGAATATGATTTATAGTTTTACTGTTGTGTTTGTTACACTCCGAATTTAGTGAAAGACTTCGTTTCCACTAAATATGTTCTCAGATATATACGAATGTGTCTATTTCCATAATATATACATACACAGTGGTCTACTACTCCTTTTTTCTTTTTAGTTGTCAGGTTTCTAGCTGTTAAAATTATGGTCACCCTAGTTTGGATGTTCATGTATTCAGTAGTTCTCTTGTGTATTGAAAGTTTTGTAATTGCACAATGGCTATTAAGTGAAAAGGTTATTGAACGTACCATATCATTATTCTTGTTCTTGTTTTAAAAATATTGTCAATAATAGGGTGATGTGCCAGTAATTTGTCAACTGCTTTATTGGTAGTCAACCACTTGGACACTGTCGAAATATAAGAAGGCATATAATTTGATCCTTAGCAATATGGAGGATTTTTTTTTAAAGCTATAGTCCATATAATCAACTATGAGTGTCTAAGTGTCTCTAGTAGGGGACGTGGCAGAAGGAACCTGTCCTCTCTCCAAATATCTTGGATAGAAAATTAAATAGACCCATCTGAAACTGCTTACATAAAATGGAGTTACAAATGTTATGTTCATTGTTAAGTAATGGTAATTAGTTGCATTAACTATTTGGGAGTCGATATGTTTTAAAAATGGTAAGAATAAAGTAATTGTGTCATCTTCCTAATCTCATGACCCTGTTTGTCCCTTCTTCTTTAGGACGATGATATAATTCTTTTTGTCCTTCTAAATAGCTATTTACAAAAGTAATTAAGAATTGCTTGAGTAGAAACAGAGAGAAAGTAAAACAAGTGACTAGCTTTCCGGTGTCTAGGTAGTATTTTTATTGAAAATTTAAAATATGAATTGGAAATAGAAAGCTTCATAGAAATGATGAAATTTTGGGAGAAAGAAGAAAACACGTGATATATTATATATACCGCTTAGTGAAGAGTCATAAAAGAAAGAGTAGTCAAACATTGTGATGCTCAGAGCATAAACATGGATATTATGGAAAGATTATGAAAAAACTAATTGATTAGTTTGTTTAGGGTTTTACTTTCCCTTTCATTCTCAGCACAGGGGCAGTACGAGACGTTAGTCGGGAACCCGATTCTCCTGCATTGAAGGCAATAATGTTAATCGTTTTAGCTACGAGGAGCTTTAAAAAATATACTAGAATTATGCAAAATTTGTAGAAATTTGTACGTCGCACATGCTCTGACTCAAAAATAATTACTCGATCAAATTTGTATCTACTGAAACGTAACGAACTCGAGACATTTCTGAAGCTGATCACGAGTGATGAAAAGTAGTTATCCTGCTGCAGCAATATGCGAAAAAGACCGTGATCGAAACGAGAAGAAACTCCACAGTTTGTGACAAAGCTCATATTCGCAGTCAGGAAAGTTATGCTGTGCTTCTGATGGGATTCGAAGAGCATTGTGCATGGCAAGCGGCTGCCGCCGGGCGGAATGCCTCGGAACTGTACTTTCGACGATTAGCGCGAGGGCACCTAGCAATTCAAACGAAACGGCCAAGCTGGTCGGCAGAAAGATATCGTATACCGCACTGACAGCGCGAGACTGCATACATTTTAACGACCCGTCTGATATTGTGAGAACTTGGCTGGAATGTTTAAATGCATTCACCGTGTAGCCCGAAGCTTTTCAAACAACATTATTAGCGTGGACAGCAAACTGCACAGATAGAAAAATTAAAGCAAAAAGAAAGATGGAAAAATTAAAGGTTAACTTTAAAAAACCCTCTCCTACAGTTGAAGTGCTTATACAGACACGGACAATGACACGGAGAACCAGTCGTATTAACAAATGCTGAAACAAATCTTCAGTTATGCGCTTATTCACCTAAAAATAACCTTCACTAACATATCTGTTCACTAGGAGCACATCCCCAGCGTGTACGTTAACATATAGTTACGAGAGAATACCTATAACTCAGATTTTGAGTAGTTTCAAACGTTCGTTTCCGTAAACTGTAAAAGGCAGTGATTACTATGCTAATTACTACAAATTAAATGCAACTTTTTGTTTCATACACACAAACTATTAGGGAATGAGGACCATGTGCTAACAAAGAATACACTTGAAAATTAAAATAACATGTTATAACAAAAATTAAAATAAGATGATAATCGATATAAATGTAGAGGATGAATATGACATGTCCAAACTTTGCCAAGTATGGTGGAAGAAGCTATTTGTTTACTTCTTCTTGCCCAACCGCTAACGCAATTAGTACATTCAAATTCACGAACGATGACGAACTGAAGGGTGCGAAGGTACAGTTGCAAGTAACAACCGTAGTCATAATAATCAAACAACATTGAAGATGGTGGGTAATTAGGTGGTAAGAAAAATGAAGAAAACTGAATAGTTTACATCGCTCATTTTGAAATACAGATGGAAGATTAAACTTACAAGAAATGACAAAAATCAGTGAAATTTGGAGTTATACTAAACATAGTTTGGGGGGGAAGCAAGCATCCCCGGTGGGGATACTTCAGCTGACTTCTTTGGGGGGAAGAAAATGTGATTGAGGGGGAAAATCCCCCTCATCTCCCCCGGTAATTCGCACCCTGTATATAGTCATTGTTATAAAAAAGTTTAATTTCTATTTGCTGAGACCTTCAGCCAATCCCTTAAGTCTCCTTGTTCACTTTCGAACCAATCACGTTCCGCCATTTTTGGTTCTTTTCAGCTTCAAACCTATACTGACAAGGAATCAGTATAGGTTCGAAGTTGAGCCCAGTACTGACAGAAATAGTTATAAACAAATAGGAGAAAAAGGTGAAAGAAGAAGGTGGTTAGAACTTAATCATGTTTTGTAGGAATGTGGATGACTGTCTAGGCTTGTGGAAATGGACTAGGAGACAATTAGAGAACTTCAAGGATAGTGTGGAGAATAAAGAAAAGGGCATAAGATTGGACCTGAAGTTGGAAGAAAATGGAGGAATAAACTTTTTGGACATGACCATAATAAAACAAGGAGAAGGGCTGGTTACGAGGAGGTACCAGAAAGAGTGCTCAGCGGGGGTGTTGTGCCATGAGAGGAGCGACGTGGATAGGAGTACGAAGAGAAATTTCATAACAAATATGATAAGAAGAATAGAAATGCTAGAGGACGGAGAGAAAGGAAGGAAGGAGAACATAGAGAAATTCTACAGACAGTTAGAGAAGAATGGTTACAGCAGGAAGGAGGTAGAGAAGGAAGAAGAACGCAGGAGGAGGAAGAGAGGAAGAAAGAAGAATGAAGAGGATGGGAGTGGAAAATGGCATGGTATAGAAAGTATGGGAGAAGAAACGGAGAAACTGAAGAAGTTAAAGAAAGGAGGGGTCAGAACTTATAGAAAGAGTGGAGAAAGTTTATTAAGATCAATAAAGAAGAATAGGAAAGGCACCAAAAAGATTAATGAAGAGGAAGAAGAAGTCATCTGCAAGGTATGGTATGAGGATTGCGATTTGTCATATGTAGGGGAGACAGGAAAGAGAATGAAAGAAAGGATAAAACAACATAAAGATGATGTGAGGAGGAAGAAAGATACCAATGCCATATACAAACATGTTAAGGAGACTAATCACAGAATTAATTGGAATAAGACGGAAATAATGGGGATGGAGAAAATAATAAGGAAGTGGAAAGAAGCAGATAGGATAAAGAAGGTAGGAAGAGATAAACTGATGAACTGGACAAGGAGCTTACCTATTAATGAATTATGGCAAAGAAGTTTGGAAGGGTGGACAAGAAGAAAATAAAAAGGCCCTTATAAGAACCAAAAATGGCAGAACGTGATTGGTTCGAAAGTGAACAAGGAGACTTAAGGGATTGGCTGAAGGCCTCAGCAAATAGAAATTAAACTTTTTTATAACAATGACTATATATATGTCTGTTAAAAGAATTTTTAAAAATTGTTCGTATGTGCTATGTTATAGTTTAAAATATAGTGGGTTTGAAGCTTTTGTCAGTGTTTTTTTTTTTTTTTTTTTTGGTTAAAATGGTTAAACAGTTGATAATTAGTTTAATTTATAAATAGTTAACTTAATTCAGAAATTATAAACAAAAATTAAAGTTATCTTCATTTCTCAAGAAGAAACAAAGTATATATATATATATATATATATATATATATATATATATATATATATATATATATATATATATAGAGAGAGAGAGAGAGAGAGAGAGAGAGAGAGAAATCCTTGAAAAATAAAGAACTACGCTGTACCCTATCTAGAGGATGCCCGGGAAATAAGAACGAATTTGAATTTCGCACCATTTTGTCATATGACGGTTGGCAGCCGTGGTTTTACCATGTTTGTTATCCTCTATCATTCCGATTAGTAGGCTGTGTGGTGAGCATTGTTAGTTGGTGTTTATTTCGGCATGGAGCGTTTAACAACAAAGCAACGCATCCAAGTGATTAAAAGTTATTACAAAAACAAGGAAAGTTCCACAGCAACCGTTCGAGATTTGCATGTGACACATGGACGCAATGTTGCTCCTACTGATTCATCAGTTCGGAAGTTGGTCCTGAAGTTTGAGACCACGGGGTCAGTGTTAAATGTTAAGCAGACTGGAAGACCGTGTTCTGTTCGAACAGAAGAAAACATTGCTGTCGTGCGTGACAGTGTGACCGTAAGTCCCATGAAATCAATTCGCCGACGAGCTCAACAATTGAATTTATCACTAAGTTCACTGCATGAAATCCTGTCGAAAGATCTGAGAATGCATGCATACAAGAGTTGAAGCCTACAGATCATGGAAAGAAACATCGATTTGCTCAATGGGTATTGGCTCGACAAGCGGAGAACGAGAACTTCACGACAAGAATAATTTTCTCAGTTGATGCACACTTCCATCTCAGTGTGTACGTCAATAAGCAGAACTGCAGAATTTGGGGTACAGAAAATCCGCAAGTGACTGTGGAAGAACAGATGCATCGTCAACGCACGACTGTGTGGTGGAGCTCTGGGCAGGAGGAGTGATTGGCCCGTACTTTTTTTTGAAGACGATGAGGGAGCTGGCGTCACTATGAACGGCGACCGTTACAGACACATGCTTTCAGATTGGTTTTTCCCAGTTTTGGATGAAATGGAAATTGAAAATGACGATTTTTGGTTTCAGCGAGGTGGTGCGACCTGTCACACATTCCGTGAAACAATTGGTCTGCTGAAGGAAGTTTCCTCAAAAAATTATCTCTTTGCGAGGAAATCTGGAATGGCCTGCCAGATCATGCGATGTTACCCTTGTATTTGTGAAATCTAAAGTGTACGTGAACAAACCACAGACAATACAACTGAAGGATGAAATTAAGAGGGTTATTAATGGCATCACACCAGATGTTTGTGATCGCAAATTTCAATGAACACATTGCTCATTGCGTGGAGCCTTGGGTGGTCATATGCCGGATACAATTTTTCATACATAAATGTGAGAAAATTACCTAATGTGTATGTATACACAAATGGGAGAAGTTACTCAATGTGTTTATTTAAAAAATCACTATATTTTATATTAGTTTTATAGCACTTTAATATTCGTCCCTATTTCCCGGACAGCCTCTACATAAGAGCAAGGATAGAACATGCTACACATGAAAGGACAATATGAGGCACAGGCCAGTCCCCAAGAAAAAATGTAAGGACATAAATTCTACAAGAAAGAATGAAAACGAAACCTGAGCAACGTTACAAGGAGTTATATATATATTAGAATTGTTGAGTACTGATACTAAAAGAAATGTGATATTCTAAAAGCGAGGACATTTACATAATATGTCTTCAACCTCATGTCGGTTCCAAATATATCAATAGCAGATAATAGTAGTTGTAAGTCAGTGGCGTATTTAGGGGGGGCTTCCGGTCTTAAGCCCCCCCCCCCCGAAATCTTACTTACTGTAGTAAAGGATATGAAATATCTTGCAGAATTTTCACATTTTCAGGCAAAGCCCCTCCCCGAAAGTTAGCAAAGCCCTCCCGAAACAAAATCGTAAATACGCCACTGTTGTAAGTATATTTTTCTATTTGTCACTCCCCTCATGAAATATGGAGGTCGAATATTAGTTTGTGAACTATACTTGTTAGATTAATTTTTAAATAAAATCACAATAAAGATGGTTAAAAGGAAAAAGTGAGATTTTTCAAACTAAGGAATAAACACATTCAAGAATTTGATATACGGTGGCCACTAGTCAGCATAGAGCAAGTAGGCAAATAGAACGAACGAAACTCCCTTTCTTGTGTTTCTGTATTCCCTAGTTCTAGGTTTCATCTATAAGAAGTATAAACTAAAGTAAAGAAGATATTCTGTGGCATATAATATTGATATTAATGGTTTTGTAATCTTATTTTAATAGAAAAATATGTCAATCAGTGCGTGACGCTAGGCCCTAATAACACTTTAACCGAAACATGGATCTGTGAGACCCAGTGGTAAATTTTAAAACACAAGGTTGTACTCCTGGTTGCTCGTGAAAGTTTAAGTTTATTTGGTTCTTTTATTTTATACTTTCGTATACCATGTATAGAGAAAACCTTAAATACATTTCAAAGTAAATATAATACAAAATTGAGTTGTAGATCCCTGAGACCTTGTGGTTCTCATAACGTTCTTGAAACTCATGTTTTGTTTAAAGTAATAATATACAGTCAAGCTAATAAATGTCATTATTTGCGCTGCCTTCCTGATGCCAACAGATGTCGCTAGATTTAATACTATTGTGACGATGTAGCTGGCTGAAGACTTTGACGCAACAACTAGTAGTAATAATAGCCGTATCCGTTGTTAATAAATAATATAACCTAACCAGAAGACTTTACTATATATTAATAATGACATATGTTACAGTCACAGGAATGTACTATTGCCTACATTAGACAGTACTGGGGTAATATGTCTGATGAAGATAATGATAAATTGCTAGAAGTGCTATACAGAACATTATTAAGGAATAGTCAGCGTTTTAGTGAGATTTTGTTATTTACAGTTAAAGATAGATCGAAATCGAGTAGAAATAGTGTATAGGTGGTCGGTGCTTGGAAGGAAGAAGTATAAAGACCAGTAAAAGTGAAAAAGATCTTTTAAATTTTTTTATTAAATTAAGAGCACAGAAAAAGAAACTAATAATATTAAAATGAATACTTCACTCAAGATAGCGATGATAATTCAACTCTTTCCATGAAAGATTATGTTGCAGCGTGTGAAAAGAAGAACGTTTTAGAGACACAAATTGAGGAAGATGATACGAATATTTGCTGTGACGTGTTTATGTTATTCCCATTTGAAGCTCTTCACACATGACAAGCAATTCTGTGTAATTTCATTTGAGTTCTTCGTTACATATAAGTTGTAACTTTCTTTTAGATATTTGTAATTTAGGCCTTTTTAATGCTCATAATTCTGTATGTAATAAGTTGTCTAATATACGTAACATGTGATATTGGTTTATTTCATATATTGTTATTTATATATATTGTTAAAATTGAAATCAAAATTCACAATTATATTTTAAATTTGAGTTACATGGCAGTACTGGCACAATCTCCCTATATTTTATCGATAATACTCCCATAAAATGTTCACATAAGTTTTTTATTGTATGTTTTTGCTAGTAGTTTTATTTAAATATGTCAGGCTTTGTTCATGAAATATGTTGATGTATTTCAGCTCACTGAACAATTTCAAGCTGCGTCATTACTGCAAGATCAAACTGCAGAACAGCTTCAAGACATTGCCTCATTAGAAGACTACCAGAATGCTGCTTTGCAGGATGAGGGACAAAGTTTGCAAAGTCCAGTGCAGTACCAAAGTCATACAACACAAGATTTCCAGGCAGCGCTCAATTCTCCACTTCCTGTCAGTCTGGCAGGATTCACGTACACTTCACAGCAGGGACAAGCGACAATTCAATCGGCGTTGTCTTCGCCACTTTCCAAGGAGTCATCAGTGCTTTCTGGGTATAATTCATCCCAAACAAATCAAACTGCCATTCCTTCTCCTCTTCAGAAGGACACACCACCATTTAGTTATTCTCCTCATGCTCAGAATAATTTATCGACCCAGTCACCAATGCAATCTCCATTGCATCACGACTCACCAAGTTTTACGTATCCAACGCCACCTGCTAGCCAAGAAGGGCAGTCACCATCATTCAATCAAACTATCACCGCAAGCAGTTTACCATTACAGTCTCCTCAAGTCCAAACAGAAACTTTTGTTCAGTCTGTTATTTCGCACTCAGTATCATCAAGTGACTGCCCTGTTGCAGTATCTTCTCCACTCACAGCATTCTACACTAATTCGTCGCTCATGACGACTTCATCTGCGGCAGTAGAGGCAGCTCTTTCTGAAGTTTTGCCTGCAGGTTCTGTGGAAGCAGTAACGGCAGGAACACAAACTACAGGAGGACAAGGGAGAAGCAATAGTTTAAATATGTACCATGGGCTTGGGCTTGCAAATCCATCCCCTCCTCCGCAGTCCCCATTATCCACTACACCAGTACCTTCACCATTGTCATTATCCAGTGTCCCAGCTTCTTCATCATCAGTTTCATCCCCGTTGCCCTCCGTTGGTTTCACTCCGACCCAAAGTCTCGTAGCCCAGTCATCAACGTTCCCGCTATCACCTCATCACACGCTTCAGTCACAAATGATGCCAAATTCCGAGGATCCGCTTCTCTCGAGTAGTCCGAAAGACTTCGGCGGAAGAAAGAGATTTGAATTCGGTGGCCATTCTTTCAAGCTAATTGGTAATAGTGTTGTTAGTGATTTGAGTATAGGGAATGGGCAGAATGCTTTAACAGGAATTGTATTAGACAGTAACGGAGAACTGAAGTTTTTCCAAACAACTAATCAGACTAAAGGATTTGTAGTATCAGGGGTTAATTCTGCAGTGATAGGAAGTGGTGTTTTCCAGAGAAGTAGTGAAGTTGATGCGTGTTCAACCACGGTAGGTGGTGTAAGAAATTCAAGCAATACGTCTGTTCAGGGAGCTGTGAGTGTGAGTGGAGTTACTTCTACCACACAACATGGCTCAACTCATTGTGTCAAGTCTCAAAGGCCAAAGGTTCCAGTTACTCTTGATAATCCAAAGGAAGAGGTAGAGGATGATGTGTTTCTAAGTCCAAGCAGGTAAATAATATGTTTATTCTATGTTGAAACTTCAGATATTCTGTCATGTATGAGGCATTCCGGGTAATAAAGGCGAACTCAGCATAAAGTCATTTTTGAGCGACGATAGGAGATAAGATTTAAACTCAAGCTTTTTATAAGATTCTCCATAGGGGGTTTCGAATTTCTTACTAACCTCCAAGAACAAGGGTAGTTTACTGAAGGTTGAATTTGTTTTTAAAGTAATTTTCTCGGAAACGGCTCTAATTTTGTTTATATTTCATACACCAATATTTTATAAACAACCATATACTGTGGTATACGTCATTTCTCTGGGAAAAATCCACTCTTTGGGGTAGTTTACTTCTCAGGCTAAATTTTTTCTTAACAATCTTCTAAAACACGCCTCAGGCGATTTTGTTCATACTTCATAAATAAACGTTCATTAATAACGTGATAATATGATATAACTCATTTGTCCTGAGAAATCCACAAGAGTTATTTCAAAAATTAGTTTTAGTAATAACTCCAGCATAACATGATTTATAAACGCGAATAATTATCAAGCGTTTTAGAAAAACTTCGTCCGAAGGAAACACCCTCAAAAGTAAAGTACTCCTTGTAATTTTTTAAAATGAGATACGACTTATGTCATATGTTTAAGTTATTACTGCAGTACTTTTTATGAAATATCAACAAAATCGTACGAGTAGTATTTTAGAAAATCAAATAAGAAATATCAATCCCAAGATTAAACTTTCAACTATTAATTCTGGATTTTTCATGAGAAGTGATTTGCACAACATAATAAGGTTATTAATGGAATATTTATTTATGGAGTATGAACAAAATTGTCCGAGTCATGTTTTAGAAAAGCGTCCAGAAAGAACTCTATTCAAAAAGCGAACTGCCCCGAAAAGTGCATTTTTCTCAAATAAATAACTTAATACCCAGAAGTGGATATAAGATTCTGGAACTAAGGGGACGGTCATTACTAGATTGTCTGATCAGGCTACATCTTCGTGTAATTATAATATTCATATTTCTTTTTTCTTTCTTGAACTTTTACTAAGGGGATCTGTCCTCTCGCGTTCCCCCCTCATTCCCTCCTGCTTGTACCACAGTATAGGGCTGTTTATGACATATGGATGTGTAAAATAGAAACAAAATCGTTAGAGTCGTTTTCGAGAAAATCGCACATTGTCAAATTCACCCTTCATTAACTATTCTTATTTTTTGGGGTAGGAAGAAAATTTGAAAATCCCTCGCAGGAATCTGATCAAAAAATTAAATTTAAAATCTTATCTTCTATCATCGCTCGAAACTGAGAAAAATGATCTGATGAGTTTGATCTTACTTCCAGAAACGCCTCATATGTATGTTAATTCATGTATCAAGAAGTGTTTTTGCACAAATTCAACGAGAAATCTTGTTATTTAACTATTCTTGAATACGTAGAAATTATTATTCGTAATAATTGTGGAAACTATTATTAGTAAGTTTTTTTCAACTCTCTCTTTAAAACTAACACTTTTCTTATTAGTTGTAAATGTGTTAGTATATGGTTAAATAATGTAATTCTCGTGAATATTAGAAACTTTGTTGCAAGCTAATCTAACAAAATTCATATGGATATAGATATTAATGTGTTGCCTAGACTCTCTGTGCTGTTGTGGTGACTGGTGCTATGACACAGATACTAACATGGAATGTTGTATGTAGATGATCTGACTATCTATTGCCGCTCCTCTTATCTTTATATTGTTACTAGACAATTACAGCTCATTCTGAACAGGCTTCTACCCTGCTTAGCTGGATTTATTTTCTTCATCGACGCAACTAAGTGTGTTCACTTCTGTCACCTACGTCACTGCACATATTATTCAAATCTTCACCTAGATCATACACTTTTGTCTTTTGTTGACAGCATCCGATTTCTGGACCTTCATTTGATCACAGGTTGTCTTGGACAGTCCTGCTCTATATTTCTTTGGATGCTAATCGCATTGTCTTATACGACTATACTACACTATATCGATGCCTAATCCACTCGAAGTTGGACTATGGATGCATTATTTATGGATCCACCAGACTGAGAGGTTATGGCAGTTGAACACAATCCATTATCTTGGCATACGTTTGATGACCGGTACATTCCATACCAGTCCTATTCCCAGCCTATATGTTGAAGCAAATGAGTCATCTTTAAGTCAGCGCCGTCATTGGCTGATGGTCTTAGTTTGTTCATCTAAAATATACACCTCAACATCTTTCATCTTTAGCACTGAAAGCTGGAAAGCACTACCAACGTTATCAGCCACGACCCAATACTACCAGGGGGAAGGGAGGCGGTGGCTCAGTGGTAGAGCGTTCAACTCTGGTGCTTGGAGTCCTGGGTCCGATCCCACCCCCGCCAAGTGAACTTTGTGGTGGACAAACACCGTGTGCGTGGGTTTTCTCGGAGTTCTCCCGTTTCCTCCCACTTTCTTCATTCCACCATTTCATTCATTACTCATCATCACAGCCTCCTGTAGCCTAACCGGCATAAGCGTGGGACGTAAAACTCAAAGATTTCATTTCATTTTCCAATGCCACCAGGCCGTTTGAAATTCCTGCTCTGGCATTTTTGGGTGACGTTGCTGTTGAAGGTCCTCCTTTATATCAGTTTTTTCTCTCCACTGCCCCATGGAAGATACTTCATCCAGTTATTTCTTTCTATGTGACACAATATAAAAACTCAGACCTGCCTTCACGAATTTCAACAAGAGCTCAACTCCCTCATACACCACTATTAACACTTCACTCTCTTTTTCGCTGACGGCTCTAAACATGCTGATTCTGTCGGATGTGCCCTTTCCTTTGCACCTACACATACTTGTGGTTTTAAATTACATGCATTTTCTTCGATGTTCACTGTTGAGCTGATTGCAATTTTACGAAATTTACGCTATGTCTCTGCACGTCATATACCGAGGACCTCAATCTGTTGGACTTGCAAAATGATCTGAGTATCCTTCTTGATGTGCAAAGTAAACACCTCTTCTTCCATCAAATCCTCCTCTCATGTCATAGATTATTGGCACAGGGATAAGAGGTAGGTACAACTCAGCTGGATTCCGAGCCATGTTGACATAGCTTGTAATAAAGAGGCAGACGATGCAGCGAAAGAAGGAAGAGATCTGCGTTTGCTATTCACCGCTCAGTTCCGTCAGTGCTGGGACCTCGAATGGGACCAAGATGTCAACAATAAATTAGTACTCAAACCTGCACTTAGTTTCTGGATTAACAGTTCAAGATTTCCTTGACAGAAGGAACGAATTCTAACTATTTCACATCCCACATTCACACTTAACACATGGATTTCTACTCCGTGGCGATGACCCACCATTGTGTCCCGTGGAGCTGGACAAAACATTCAACATCTGTTTGTGGATCATCCTCATCATGCTCAACTTCGAGATGACTTTACCTGAGCAAGCTTATCAACCTTTCAGACATGACCACCAAACAATTCATTCGGGATTTTGTTTCTTCATCACTTCCATGTCGTACCTGTCGAACCTATTGTTTATACTTGACTTATTTCTCAATTTCCCTGTTTATTGTCACTAAATACCTCCTTCGTTTCCAGTTCGTGACAATCTCAACAAGTATCTGTTTTCTCTTTTATCTTTCACACTAATTCAAGTCTTTCTTTACCACTGCGTAGCTCCGGCAAACGAAAATTAATATTCTACTACGTTACTAATTTTATCCTTGTGCTTTTTTCTCTATGTTTGCGTGTTTTTTTATACTATTGTCTTTCGTGTAGACTTGTTACAGAATTTTACACATTGACGGGTGCTAAAGGACCTTCACAGGATAACGCACTCAGTTCCACTATTTTACTATTGATCTTCCTCAATATATTGCCTAGTATGGTAAACAGATGTATATTTGCATTGTAATAAATACATTCATTGAAGAGTGATTCACATTATCGTATCTGAGAAGTATTTTTAATTATGCGCAAACTTTTTCTTTTAAGAATTTTTATATATTAATTGGCTTACATTAGAAGTATACCAAAGAACAATTCCATACTAAACCAGGTATTGAAATTGTACAAATAAATCTTTAATTATAACTTCTTTATATTTTTCTAAAAAATATACACTAGATAGTTTTACGAATATGTTTTTCCCACTAGAGATCTTTATGGATTCACACTACACACCTCCTGACTTAGCTTCGTTCACCATACAAAAATTTTCACTAAATATGTGAGCAGAACAAGGATTGATATCGTGATCTGTTGAAACATCTACATACATTGATTTAGTTATATTCACCACTTTTAATATACTGCAACTACGCCAATCCTCTAGATTTTTAAGAATTAGAATAATATTTTTAGTTAGTAATACTTTTATTATGTACTAAAATTGCAGTGTTATCAGTATAAGCCATAACTGGACATAGGTAAGTAAAGATATTATTTATGTACACAATGGAAAGCAAAGAAAGGAGAAATAGATGCTTGAGGAACATGCAGTTTGTTGTAGTTTGATCGCCTGATTTCAAGAGCATCATTGTATAAGTTACGATGTTTAATTTCTGTAGAAACTTGTCTGTTTTGTAAACAAGTCTTTATCCAACTATGACAAGTTCCTATTACGTCATGTAAATATGTGAGCACAGCTTGTTTAGTAATATATTATGATCTACTATGTCAAAAACTTTCGTTAAATCTAGAAAAATGCTAACAAAGAATTGCTTGTTTACTGACTATTACATCACGTTCTGTTGCAAGAAGATATCTGTTTAAGTACTCTTTCTTTTTCTAAAACAATTGGAAAGAGCTTAGTATATTACGTTTACTTTTAAAGAATTAAACTATAAAAATAATTGAATTTTTAATTAAATAATTTCAAAAATAACTAAACGACTTTTTCAAGTAATTTAGAGAATACAGGTAATAGAGAAATTGGTCAATAATTCTCGGATTTATATTTACTACCTTAGATAATTGCTGTACAATTACTGTCTTCAGTTTTGTGCATATATAATATGTAATACAATATATTGTTTATTTTCAACGCTAATATGCACATTATTATTATTATTATTTTAATGACAGCATACCTGCCAGCCCAGTCCGATCTTCACGAAAGAAGCCACGGCCTGAGCCACTATGTCTCTCATCGCATCAGCACACAGGATTTCAGTCCAGATTGCGTACTCCACGAATTCAAGATGCACAATCAACCACGCTCTCACCAATTCCGTATACTCCTCCTCCTATGCTCAGTCCCTTGCGGAATGGTCAAGGCCTATTCTGCCATGTGATCAGCAGCAATACTTGCAGTTCTGGTTCTGCAAACTCATGGGGAAACTCAGTAGTCAGTTCTCAGAAAAGTAAGTACAGGTTTCGCTGTAACTTTTACATATATATTTCGTGCTTTGGTAATATCAGTTTCATGTATAATGCATATGATATCACACCACATAATGTGGAAGGCCATACATAAAAATCTTTAGCTATATTTCAGATTTCACAAGTAATACAAACTGTGTCGGCACGGATCAAAGTGCTCTTGTAAAATATATCTGAAGTTTGTTAGTATAGCTATTCTATTTATAAACGTCTGAGTGCATCACACTTATTCGTAATAATAAATAGTCCCGTAAGAGATGTTGCTACTTGCGCTATCACTTGCTTGCCTGAAGCTAATAGATGTCGCTAGCGTGTAGGCTATTTGCCGGTTTAAAACTAATATGATGACAATTGCAACTGAAAAACTGTATTGTTTCAATTTAATGTTGGCATATTTTATAATATATTGTTTCAGATTTTCAAAAAAAAGAAAAAGTTTCAATTTAACTATTTCAAAATAGGACAATGGGCGTAAGAATAGTTTAGATTTGATCATTAATATTTATCTATTTCTTCAGTAATATATATTGTGACGATTTAACTGCAACGTAAACTTCATTTTTCAATTTAATTATTTTAAAATGTATTGAGATGATACCGAACATAAACGTGCTTTGCTGTTTATTATTAGGTCAAGGACTATAACCATATATAGATTAGAGTATTAATATTGTGTGATCGCATGTTAGTTGGTGGGTAGACTCAACAGTTGAATGTAAACAAATAGAACTTTCAATTAACTACGGTTTTAACTTATAATGTACAGTGGGCTGCAACAAGATTTTTAACTTCAGTTTTCTGGGATACATAATACTGGACAGACTGAGCAAATGAAAATACTTTTTTATGGCTATATTATTACTCTGAGTGTTTACAAAGTATAAATCTCTACTTAATTGTTTCTGTGGAACAGTATCAATTATATTACAAGCAATTGCTTAATAAGTCTTAGCTAAGGTTTTACCTCCTTTCTATGGTATAAATAGGCAAGGTCACAGTTAGTAATACAAAGTACAACACTCACTTTAGCATCGGAGTAAGAATCCAGTCACAGATTTCATCGATAAATTTTAGCCATCATCAGTATTTTTTTACGTTGCCGAAAGAACTGCATTTTTGATATTTTTTTCCTCTGTAGAAATAATATTTATGTGTTAATTAAGTATTTCTCTTGGATTTCCTTACTCTATAACCTGTTTGTCTTCCTGTTACCTGTATTCAGACTTGAAATGAATGAAAATGTCGGTATGTTGTACATTAGCACGGAAAAAATCATTCCACACAACTTCAGTATATATAACCGTTTATACTACTTGCAAAACACTAATATTTGCAATAATTAATTGGTCTAGAAACAATCGGTTGTTGAGTAACTCTTAAATTTTCCATACTCCGAAAACATATAATTTAAACATATAATTTTTGCTGTTATTCTTAGTCCACCACAATAGCATCATTTCAGATTTTGCCAGGAGCACGGGTAAGGTAAGATTGTTCACCGACATAAAAATTTCAGGTTATATTAATATACCATCTCTCAAAAAGCATGTGTTTCTCACTCAGGAGGGGGCAATTTCCTTCCCAAATGACAGCCCTGGTCCACCAGTTGTTCTATGCGCGAACACATTACTCCATTCCACACCACTGATTCCCAAAAAGAGTATTTTTAACGATTGTCTCTCTTGTGAAATATTGAAAATTGATATCCTGTAATATACTGTTTTAAAAATAAACTGATGTGTTGTAAAGCAAACTACCATTTACCTACCGATACCACTTTTTTGCAGTTAATTATTTTGTAGAACATAATTTAGTTATTAAAAACCTTTCACAAACAAATTATAATCTCTTTTCTATTTTACTTAGAACAAGATATCTTTGTACTACTTCATAAACTTACAGGACAATTACGCTTATGCATACAGCTAATAAAAAATAAATCGAACTGCTACTGGCTAATGCCAATTGGGTCTGCAGATGCACCAATGGCTTAGTTTTCTGGAGCAAGATCTATTGATGATGAAGGCCTTTCTTTCATCTACCAATAGCCATACTAATGCTCTCTTGGAGCTAGAGGAATAGGATTTAATGTTATTCTGTGACGAATCAATATTTTAGCCATTTCTAAGTGGACCTCAACGAGTTTGTCACCGATAGGATGAAAATATAAGCTTCTGTGCATGAGGTCCAGAAGTGGAGAGGGGAAGGAGGGAATAATAATTAGTTTGGAACAAATCATTATTATTTAGGAGAATTGAAAAGCTTTGCTTCTTGATTGGAAATCTAAAAACTGAAAACCACAAATGAGTCAAAGAACATTATGTGTGTTACCATCAGGAAAAAATAATGCGACGGATATTACATATTAGAGTACGCAAAAGAAAACTTTTAAATATATATACTCATCTAAGTTTGTGTTCTATTTCCAATTTTTGTAGCAAATAATTTTACTACACGTTGTAATTGTTGACTTAGATGTCCAAGGTTCGTTTAACGCCATGAAATTTGAATTTTAATGCAGGAAGACATGTGAATTGGTGCACTAAAGTGATATTTGTGGACCATTGAATATCTAAGGATCAATTACGCGAAATCCACGTTTAAATCGGTTCAGGAGAACCGATTTTAATAATATCAAAAGTTCAGTTAAAATGTCATACGTTCGTTAATTTTTCAAATATCTTTCGAAATTAAAATAACAATACCTATATTTAATTTATAAAGTGGCCTATTTAATTAAAATGTATATAATTAAAACAATTTTACGTAATAAACTAAATTAATGGAATCTTCAAGTGACGGATGTGCTTCGCAAGCTGGAAAGATGCCAGCTTTTAGAAATAGTGATTCAGTGACAAGTGCTAGCAATGGTAACTGTTTCCCTGATGTTTCTAGAAGTGCTAATGCATTGATTGCCCTGTCCTCATTGTGGAAAACATTATATAAGTGCTAGAGGCCTAGTTATACATAATGGTAAGAAACATCGGGTTGTGGGTGATGATGATGTTTGCTCTGATATCACCTTTAATGCCTGCCTTCAGAGTAAAACGGCAAATGTTACCAACACTAACAGCAATAACAACACAAAAGTTTTGGCGATATATAACCTGGGCAAGATATTACTGTCACTAAGGTCCTCGACACATATTTTAAGACGTGTTCCAAGAAGTGCTCGATCAACACTGGCTGATGCACTCGTAGAGGTGTTAAATCATATAACAACTTCAAATGATACAAAAGACTGGATCAACCTATGCCTCTTTCCATTTGTTGCCTTAAGTGCTCCCAAACAATCAGATAAAGTTAAGAATCTGACTTCTTGGGTGAAGCAGCGAGTTCACTTCTGGTGCAATATTGGCCATGACGCTTTAACCTGGCCTTTAACAAAGATGAACACATCTCGATTAAACCACAAATTTTCTAATTTGAAGGCTGTAGAGAATAAACTTGCCGATGGGCACATCCGTGGAGCAGCACGTCTTTTAATTTCTGATAATACGGTTGCGGCTCCGGATGCCTCTGTATTGGAGACCCTGTTGGAGAAACATCCTGCCCAGCCTGGCAATTTCATTGCGCTGGATCTTCCTGATGATCAACACATTTTTCAAGGAGTTTCGACTATGGAGGTTCAAAAAGCAATTAACTCCTTTCTATCAGGCAGCGCAGGAGGTATAGGTGGGCTTCGTCCTTCAATTCTTAAAAAAACCTTTTTTCTTGTCAAATACTGGAATCGATGGGAAAACTCCTAAAATCCTTTTGTGATCTACTTAATTTAATCATTTCTGGAAAAGTACCAAGGGAAGTTCGCCCGCTATTTTTCGGTGCCAAACTTACAGCTCTGAAAAAAAAAAAAAAAAAAAAAAGAAGAAGATGGTGGTATTCGACCCATAGCAGTTGGGAATGTTTGGCGCAGAATATCGTCAAAAATAATTTGATTTAGAATACGTGAGCCAGTTAAGAACTTCTTATCCCCCCAACAGTTTGGAGTTTGTGTTCCTAATGGGGACGAGGTAGCTGTTCACGCAACCCGAGTTTATTTCTCTGCTACTCACAGTGCTACTAAGGCGGTTGTAAAGTTGGGTTTTTGTAACGCATTTAATGAGCTTCGCCGTGATACTATGCTTGCTGCAGTGATGAATGATTTTCCTTCAATTTACCCGTATGTTTATCAATGTTATGCTCAACCAAGTGACCCGTTTTTCAACGGAAACACTATTTCTTCTCAGAGAGGTGTACAACAAGGTGATCCTCTGGGCCCAGCACTTTTCACTATAACTATACATTCTTTAGTTAAATCACTGAATACCGTATAAAACATTTGGTACTTAGATGATGGAACAATTGGTGTGAACCCGAGGTGGTTCTTTCATCCTTAATAGAAATAAATAAGCAGGCATCACTTCTTGGTTCGCATCTTAATAACTTTTCTAAATGCGAGGTGGGTTGCCTTGGAACAGATGAAACTACATTCGACGAAATCTTTAGAAGATTTAATGAGGCTGCACCAGGCATGCGTCCTCTAACAATTCAGAATGCTTGTCTTCTAGGTGCTGCTCTCACGTCGGAAGCACTCACGAACGTGCTACTGAATAAAATATCTAATTTAGAATTATTCTTGTCTCGACTTGCCTCAATTTCAGCCCATTCAGCCTTTTTTCTTTTACGGGCATCTTATCAATCCCTCGTTTGACCTATTTTTTACCATGCTTTCCATCTTGACATGAGAGTTCTTTGCTGGAAAAATATGATACTGTCCTGAAAACTGGCCTTGAATCAATTCTGAACTGCTCCTTAAATGACGACCCTTGGATGCAAGCATGTTTACCTGTTGGCTTGGGCGGTCTTGGTATTCGACGAGCTGTGGATATGGCGATTCCTACATTCTTAGCGTCATACCATGGATCTCTGCGTTTAATCGAAGCTCTCCTTCCACATGGTTATTGTTTGGACCCAGATGGTTCAGTTCAGGAAGGCTCTAATAAGTGGGCAAGCTTAGCAGATACAAACTTCCCAGAAATTAGCAAAAAGTGATCAGTCATCTTGGTATCACCAATTGCATCTCAATTACATAATCATCTGTTACAATCTGTTGTGGTTCCGGAAGATAAAGCCAGGCTCCTTGCTGCCTCATCTCCCGAAGCGGGTGCATGGTTGATGGCGATACCTTCTCCGTCTTTAGGCTTTCATTTGTCAAATGAAAGCTTTCGAATTGCTGTTGCCTTACGTTTAGGTTTAGGTGTTTGTGAGCCTCATCGCTGTCCAGCTTGTGGAGATGAGGTTAACCAACGTGGCCTGCATGACCTTTCATGCATGAAGAGCGCTGGTAGATTCGCCCGACACTCCTCCGTTAATGATGTAATACTACGAGCACTTAACACAGCTGGAATTCCTTCAATACGGGAACCTTCTGGTTGTTGTCGTTCTGATGGAAAGCGACCAGATGGGATGACACTGGTTCCATGAATGAGAGGTAAGTGTTTATTGTGGGACTTCACATGCGTTGATACATACGCTCATTCAAGTCTCCCTCTGTCAGCAATGAACGCTGGAGCTGTTGCTAATCGCAGAGAAGTTGAAAAGAAAAAAAAAATTAACAACAAGCTTCTCGAAAGTTTTGTTTTCACTCCAATCGCTATTGTAGTGGTGGTTGGGGTGCAAGAAGAGGGAGGTAGGGAGACACATTTCTCTCCAATCGCTATTGCAGTGGTGCTTGGGGTGCAAGAAGAGGGAGGTAGGAAGACGCATTTCTTGTGTTTTCGGCGAAGTTCGCTCCACATCTTATCTAATACAGCGCATATCTGTTTCTATCCAACGTGGTAACGTCTCGTCAGTCCTTGGCACTTTACCTCCTGGAAAGGAACTGGATCAGGTGTTTATATTCTGAGAAGAATTGTTTTATATATATTAATCCCTGGACAATAGTTTTTCTTTGACCTTATAATTATATATTTAAATTATAATTTATATGAATGCAGTGTGATTATGCTATTTCGGTTAATAAACTTATTATTGTAAGTTTTATTGAGAATTATTGTAATAGCTTGCTACTATAGAATGTTTAATAAATTTTACTGCACTTTTTTTTATTGCGACTTTGACATCAGAGCCTTTAAACGAATGGGTTAGGTAATTTAAGATATTACAGAAGGTAAAAGTAAGTGGATGTCCGAAATTATCCAAGGAAGTCGATTTTTTTTCTTTTCTGCAGCAATCTTCGTTCTCGCAATTTCAATACTGTACATCCCGTAACTAGTAGCTTCAAAACTTAAAACAAAACACTAGTTCATACGGAGAAAGTTATTGTTTTCATTATTCTAAACGTAAGATACATGTTTACTTAAGAGGTATAGGCGTTGAATATCAGTGAAAACTTGGAAACGAATGGATATTTTAACAGTAGTTTTTATTTTATTTTTGTTTAAAGAGATCATTGTACACAATAAACTACAATGATTGAAATGTTAGAAAAGTGATTGTCACTCCAAGCAGTCTTTGAAGTATGAGAAGTCCTTTTGCACAGCGCTGAACCACTGGGAATGTTTCTGTAAATGAATTCTTTGAATAATTTATCAGTTTTGTATTTAACTGCCGTCAGTAAATCTGTGTTTTAAAATTACAGTGCCCTGAAATTCTTACTGGCAATATGTGTAAGTATGTGTAATTCTTAAATTAGTTCTTTTTCTTTCTTCGCATTAGAGCATTTTTCACCTGCAACGAATCATGTCTGTCGTATTATTTTGACAGTTTCATTACTTGTATGTGAACTTCCAATTCTAAACTAAGGGTCTTTCATGTAGAATAAATATATCAAACTGAACGGACGAAATTGTAGGTAAATGGAATACCTACTTCTTCAGATGAATAATTGTTGTAAAAAATAGAAATAATCAATCTATTGTATGTTAGTACTTTAGAATATGTCTACTTTCCTTTACTAAGCTATTATCAAACTTCAAATAATATGTGGGATGGGATTAAAAGCAATAGTTGGTAGAAGAAATTTCTATATATTGGATTGAAGATATGTAACAAAATTTGAAGTTTAAATTTTGTCATATATTCTAAGAGATCGTTATGTTTAATGAAAACAATTTAAATGGTTTTGGAAGAATATAATAGTATTACACAAATCTAATGTTAAGAAAATAGGTAGAAAAATAATTAACAAAACACATTAACAAAACATATTGCAATCTGTAAAACTGCAAGAAGCGAAAGAAATGATAAGAGCTGATATAATGTGCTTTCAAGGAGTTTTAGAATGTAGTATGCAACCTTCCAATCAATAATCCATTCTTTGAAGAATCATATCCCTAATACATAAATTAACGAATATGGTCATTCAAATATATTTACAGGTAGTAGTTCCGGAGAGAGTCCCGACGATAGTCCAGGGCCATCCTTGGATCCACCCCCAGAGACTGATGTCTCTCCTCATGTGAATATTGGGTCTCAGTTCCAATGTAACATACCTGTTTGGAACCCGAACAGGGAAGAAGCTCAACATGAACCCTCGAGAGAACACCTCCTATGGGACCCAGGCATTACTAAAGTCTGCACAGAAAGTGAAAGTAAGTTCCTACTACCATTACTCCATTATTTTAAGTTAGTTCAAATAAGTTTATTACATTCCAGTAATAAATTATTCATTATTTACTGTAATTAACCAGTTTAACTTCTGAATGACCTGTTCGGTTTCTATAATTTTGCTTCATGAAGAATCAAAAATTATTTTTAAAACATAATTTGTAAAATCAGAAATATTTTCGTTTTCAGCAATATATTTTCGTTTTCAATATATTTCAGTTTTATATATTTTTGGTTTGACTCGATTCCAATTATGACACTCTGAAATACTTATTCTTGATAAATGTTGTAATATTACTTTGCCATTGCTTCGAGTTTTCTTCACAGTATAAATTTGTATACGATGTAACCTTTATATTGGCCACCATCGGTTCCATTGGAAAGGTCCAACTCACATTAGGCAGATAAGCCATGTCGAGAAAATGTATTTAGAGGAAAAACAATTATAGATTGAATTATTAATTATTGTCTACCTATTTGTATTTTACAGATAATATATAGTAAAAGTTATTTTGGAATATATATAAATTGCGTGTAATAAATGTCCTCGAGTGCCATTTGCATATTATAATTTTATAATTTTAATGTTACAACTTCAACATTTTAACTACCTGCAAAACATTACAGTACAGCTCTTTAATCTTTTATCAGCTTGCCTATGTTGCTAGATGCAAATAAACTCCTCAGTCGCAGGAAGCAAGGGAACACTCACTAATTAGAGGAACACCAAAGGCAAGCATTCATTGTGAATTTACTAACGTTTTACGTTCATCATGCGAATGCAGGTTTGCAGGTTAACCAAAAGCAATGGGATAAGACAAGAATTTGCGCCGCATCTTCTATATATACAGGGTTAGTCTGTAACTTCGTCCAGTGACTGCAAATCGGAAACGGCTGGAGATAAAAGGATGAAACAAAACTGGGATAGGAAATGTGCTGTTTTTTCCATAGAGCCCCTTTTCATGGGGTGCTGGGAGGGGTCATTCGAAAATTTTAAATGGGAAAGTATATAATTTGATATATCATTAAAATATCATGAATAAACAAACAAATTTGTAATAGTTTTTCCTTCTTTGCTCGTGGGGCACCGTTAACGAAATAATCACACCATTTAAATGCAAGTTCTTGCACAGTCAGATAAAACGTCCCGTGCTTATAAATAACAAAGCTTTTCCATTTTCTCAAAATGTTTCCCATTTAAAATTTTCGAGAGATCCTCCAATGCCCATGAAAAGGGGTAGTGGACAAAGCAGCATTGTGCATTCGATTCGCCTATCACGTTTCTCCACTCAGTTTTTGTTTCATTCCTTTGTCTCTAGTCGTTTCTGATTTATACAGACGAAGTTACAGACTCGCCCATGCCAGATAACCTGACGCCATTTGTTAGAAATCTTTTGCAGTTCTTCCCACAGAGGAAAATGCTTGAAATATATAAAGAAAACAAAGAGCGTAGAGCAATAATTCCATCCAGACTGGACAACCAAATGTTCTAAAGTAGTAGAATGCAAGTGGGAAGACCTACGAGCTTCTAACTATTCATATACTTAACGCCAATAGATAAAAAGCTGTATCGATTACCATTGTTTTCTGTATTTTTGGAAAGTCATTTTCAATGGAATTTTTTTTTTTTTTTTTTTTTCACTTTTCTGTCTTGGGTTTATTTGTCTTCCGATACATAAAACTAGTGGAAGATGTTCTGAGTGTTTCTAAGAAATGAAAAAAATGTCAACTTTATGGTCCAATCCTCAGTTTGGCACTTTAGGAGTTCAACGTGCGTAGATAAATATAACGTTAACAGCATAAGAATTAAGTTCCTTTAATGCGACTACGTTCCAAGATAGAGATTTGAACAACTCTGTTTATTATTTTGCGTCTTATGTAATAGTGCATATTATATTAAATTACTTGTAGAGTAATAAATTCTAATAAATACTATTTGTTTGATTTCAGTTGAAATGTACCTGGAGTTTGCATGTTGCGCTGCTATTCCAGGTGGTGGGCGTAACAAAGAATATGCCCTTCACCTTTTGCACATGTGTTACGGAAATATTCACGTAAGTAATTTGAATTTTTTAAATTGTATATTGCAATACATAACAAAAGTTTAATTGTTGTATTTCGTTTTTATGCACAATAATACTCCATAATTTTACGTAAAATAAATAAATAGAAAGCTTAAATGCGTTGAATTTTCGTAAATGTATCCGTAAAGTTAGGAGTCGTTAAAAAAATGTACAGAAATACAAATCAGGTGCATGCGTTCGCCAGGAAAACCGCATAAACGGTTGCAATAGCTAGTCTATTTGAGTACAGATTTGTTTGAACTAGGGAAAAGATGATAATTTTCTGTAAGTAATCGAAAACCGTACTCAAATCGGTTAATTCGCTCAGAACTTACTGACGAAAGAAGCACGTTTAACTGCACTGCATGCTAAGATCTGCGTGATATTTTCTTGATTCAGGATTTTTTCCTATCTTATGCAAATATTTCTTCATTCGAGGTTTATTATTTTTAAATGATACAGACATAGATCTTTCTTACAAATATCTCTGAGTACTGTTTAAATTTTTGTTATATAACCATATACATTCTGTCCAAAAGTACCCGGAATTTGTCAAAATGTTTAATTAATCATCGACATTTATTTTGTCACCTTGAAAATATGCCCGCATTTGAAGCAATATACATATGACAGCGATTAACCCAATCATCAAAATGCTTTTTGTAGTTATTTTCCGGAATAACCTTTAGCTCCTTCAACGAATTTCGTCTGATGGATTCAACTGAGTCAAAACATCTTTCCCGAAGTGGTACTTTGAGTTTTTGAAACAGGAAACCATCAGCTGGGGCCATATCAAGTGAACACAGAGTTTGGTCAAGAATATTCGTCGAATGTTTTGCCAAAAATTCGCTCACAATAATCGCCTTGTATGATGGTGCGTTATCCATGAATTATTCCTCCACAGCTCGGTTTTTTGCAACGAATATATCGTGATGCTCAAGTAGTACTCTCTGTTGACTATTTGTTCCTCTGGCAGGGATTCTGAATGCACAACACCACGGTAATTAAAGAAAAAGTCAGCATTACCTTGATTATGGAGCAACTTTGAAGTTCTTTGCTTTTGGCTAATTTTTTCCCTCTTCATTCAGTAGCCTATTGACTTGTTTGCATGTCAAAACTCGTAAATTTATGTTTCATCTTCCGTAATAATGAGTTTGATGAATGTATTGAATGTAGGATTGGATCTGGTTCGATCAAACCTATCTTTAGCAACTTGTTTCTGATGTTCTTTTTTGGAGAAAATTCAGTAATTTCGCAACAAGTTGAGTGGCGACGCGATCTCATGCCTAAATTATCAATAAGAATGGTACGAACGGTATCGTGGGAAATGTTGAGGTTCAGGGCCATCATTCTCAAGCTTTCACGACAGTTTTCTGTTTTCGTCAATCGAAGACCTTAAAGGATGACAGGAACAAATCAAATCTGTACACACTTTTTGGTCTTTTTCTTGAATGCTTCGAACCTCTTGTATGCTTGAGTTGTGGATTCTGATAGGTCTTTTCTAACATTTTCAATGATGCTGCACACGAAATTGCGTTGGCAGCACCAAATTTCAGGCAAACTTTTTGCTCAATATTTTTATTCACTGTTAAACAACAACAAACAAACAAAAAAAAAAAGACACTTGAGGTTGACTAGTAAAACCAGCAGATGTAAACAAATTAGTTGACCGATCGCCCTCATATTGCATATCATAGCTGGATATAGTGTTGCTGTTTTACAGCAGAAAAACAATTACAGAATATGTTACGCTGAGTTTTTAACTTAGAAATTTCAGGTACTTTTTTAACAATGCAAGTGAAAGTTTATCCAAGTCTCTTAATAACAATTGTTATAAACTCTTTTGTCATATCCTTGAACCATGTTTTAGTTCTTTTTTCCTCCGTTGTTTCCTTTTTATAATTATAAATCATTTTCACATCTTCGTGAAATCAAAGTTACGGTATATAATTATTTCTAATAATAGTATTATTTTTTACATGTTAATTGTAGGGAAATATAACTTGTATTAATAGTAATTATTTGTAAATTAAATTACTGCTCGATTAGTCTCATTTTGTAGAAGCTTCTTCCATATAGTATTTGCAGATAATTTCTTGTTTCATTAGTATTATATTGATTAATTATATTTGTAATAATTCTTTGTAATTAATAGGATATTGTAAGAGTAAAATTACTAGGAAACTAAAACTTGTAAAAAATAAATATTCAAAACATTTACTCAGCATGTCCTAAGTAGACATCTTGCATCATTCCCTTTTTATCCTTGCCTCATACAGATATTTATGAAACTGCTTGAAAGTGCTATTGTTGGTATGGATACTTTAATTATATAAAAATATCCGTAGTTGAACTTGAAAAATTCTTCTACGATCTAAAATTCTTCATACGATCATAAGTATGCTAATGTTTTTAAGTGTTGATTTTAAATGCGGTTAGGGTTGCCATTCGTCCCGAAAAATTCGGGACCGTCACGGAATCGAGATCTACTTCCCGGCGTCCCGAAGATATTTCTCGGGACGCTTAAATGTCTCCGATTTCAGCGAAGAAGAAAGAAAGGTTATATTATTTGCTTTTTCACAGGATTAAGTATATAATTATTTTCTTCAACTTCTGAGTATGGCAATTCAAAAGTTGAAAAAAAAACTTTAATACATAAAACATGGATTTAATTAAGTTTACGATTTAACTACTTTGACATTTAACGAAGCATTCGTCTCATTTGGCCAGGGACAAAAGGTTTTATTATTCAATCTTATTGTTATCTTTAATACTCTGTTTCAATCTGTATCTTGCTTCTGAAATATTTTAATCAATAATCTCTGACCGATATTTTTGATAATTTTCCGCTGACCAGTCAAGAAGAAAAATATATTGTTTTAATTAATAAAACTGAACAATAGGAAAATTGAGTATTTTTTTTTTAATAGAAGCTTATGAAGTAGGGAAAAACTTATTTTTCGAATTGTTTGCTGCAGATTTCTTTTCCCTTCGTTTTATTCAACATTGGTTACGCGTTTCCGTTGCTCCTGAGCCCCCACTGTGTTGTAGTGTGAAATCACGAAACATAACAGATCCTGAGTAATTAAAAAAAATAATACCAGGGGAAGAGGGTAAATCATCTGCTTACGTTTGCTTAACTAGGAAGGAGAAGGTCTACTAAAGTGACTAAAAATGTGATTACGTAATACTTGAGCAAATTTATCTAATGGAAGGAAGTAAATTAGTTAAAACACTTCCTTTCATTTTAAGGATTTCAAAGATTCTCGTAATTTAGTAGCGTCCCCGATTTTCATTTTTGAAATATATCAACCCTAAGTACTTATTTAATACGCTATTTTTGATACATTTTACTCTTATATAGATGTCGTAATACGCTACTATTAGAAGAGCATGATAAAAAGGAAAGAAAGAAATCCTTACATCGAGATCGTCTTTTGTATTTCTTTCCTATACTATTTTAATGTTTTGATCGCTAAAGTGCCCCTTTTATCCAGTATTAATTCGGATTGGATTTCATTTAAAGGAAAAGTCAAAAAGGAATAGTATATCTTCATTCTTCAGAAAATAAGTGCTCTGCGGCCTGGTCTATTATTAACAGGGAGCTAGGGAAACAAGTTGTTGAAGACTCGCTAAAGATATCCCCAAATAAATTCAATGAATATTTTGTAAATAGTGCAAACAAACTAACTGGTAGGTACAAAAATGGCATTAGTTCACAAGTAGATTTCGCTTGCTTATTGACACAGACAAATATTAATCAACCTAGCACTCATTTCCTATGGACCCCCTAAATATTAGAACTGCACTGTCAGTTGTCAACAAATTAAAAGGTTCGAATAGTGAGGATATATATGGGTTTTCTAACAACATGCTAAAGAAGATAATAGACATAATAGTTGAACCTTTGACCTATTTATTCAATTGCGTACTTCTCGAAGGGGAATTTCCAGAGTGCCTTAAATTGACTGTTACAGTTCCGATTTACAAGAAAAATGATAAAACTGAGCTTAATAACTATCGCCCAATATCTTTGGTACCAATAATATCTAAGGTTTTTGAACAATGCATTAAGAATCAATTGTCAAGATATTTTGAGAAAAATAAATTATTTCATAATATGCAATTTGGATTTAGACCTGGGTGTTACATGACTAAAGCCGTGGAAAATATAGTATCAGAAGTGTTAGATAATTTGGAGAACAATCTTCATGTTGGGGTTACATTATTAGATTTGAGTAAGGCGTTCGATACCGTGTCACATAATATATTAATTGCGAAGTTGCACTATTATGGTATTACTGGCTTGCAATTATCTTTAATTGCATCGTATCTTAATAATAGAAAACAAGCTGTTCGCATTGGAAATGAAAAGTCAAGTTTCATGTGTGTAACAAATGGTGTTCCACAAGGTAGTGTATTGGGCCCCTTTCTTTTTCTTGTATATATAAATGATTTTCCAAGTTTTTTGCCCAATAGTTGTGTTTTATATGCTGACGATATTACTGTTGTAAATTCAGACAAAAATATAATTGATGTTTAAAGTAGGAATAGCGAAATGTTAGAGTTGTCTTCTATATGGTTTAAATGTAACGGACTTACAGTAAATCAGGATAAAACAGAAACTATGTACATTAATCTTAGTAATTCTACGAGTCATTCAGATACACGCAAATCTGTAAAACTGTTAGGAATGTATGTCGATTTAAAGTTAAATTCGAATGAACATACAGAAAATTTATGTAGAAAGTTATCCAGAGAATTGTTTTTATTGCGTAAATTAAAAATTGTAATTAGTGAGAAATCTCTTATAACATCGTACAATGCTTTTTTACATTCACATTTGGAGTATGGAATAATATTCTGGAGTAATTCTTCTGGTGCACAGAATGTCTTCAAATGGTAAAAAAGCAGTAAGGGATTGCCTAAAACAGCATCATGCAAGGAAGTGTTTAAAGAAATTCAAATTATGACAGTGCCTTCTTTATTTATTTATCGATGTCTCATATATATAAAAGAAAATTTAGATAATTTTAATCACCGAAGTGATGTTCATTCGTACAATACTAGGCATAAAGACGACCTTAATATGTGACAAGTTAGGTTAACCACTACTCAAAAGAGTTATAAGTATACAGGTATTCACTTACCACAAAATGTACGAACAATACCTCACTTCCTTATAAGTATCTCTGAATTTGAAAAAATCTGCTATCAAGAGTTGAAAGCAAGAACAATAATACATAGATAAAACTTGCCTGATATATATATATATATATGTGTGTGTGTTTGTGTGTTGTGTCTATTGCAACAAATATTTTTTAATGACAATAAAGCATATCTTATCTTATCATAGTTGTCAGTTGTTCACTATTTATTTTACTATTAGAATTAGAGTTAGGATAATAGTTATACAGGAGCATTTCAAGACAAGATATTTATGTTTTGCCCCTTAACGTATTCAAAATCGTCAGTTAAGAATATTTTCTTCATATGACCCAGCTATACCTAAAAAGTACGTTTCTTTCCTTCTTCCGTTGTAATTATTTATCATTTTCTTTTATTTCAGGAAGCAATGTTGAAGCTCATGCAGCCCACGCCTACCCTCCCATTGGGTCACCCCCTCCTCATGTATGAATATGCTGAGACTGACAAGTGGACTGCAGAAGAAATAGATGCATTCCACCAGGCTCTGCTCAAATATGACAAGGACTTCCACAATGTTTCTTTGGAGGTATTTATATATCAAATTTTTAGTTCCTGTATGGAAAATTTCTCGATCTTTTTGAAGTAGATGCAATTTTCTTCATCTCTAGTAGAAGGTCTAGTAATCCAAAAGAAAATATTTAATGAAATGAAATCTTTAGGTTGTACGTCCTACGTTTATGCCGGCTAAGCTACTGTAAAGAAGACGGTTATGATGGGAAATGAATGAAATGGTGGAATGAAGAAAATGGGAGGAAACGAGAGAATCCCGAACAAACCCACGTACACGGTGTTTGTCCACCACAAAGTTCACTTGGCGCAGGCTGGGATCGAACCAATGACCTCATGTCAGAGGTGAACGCTCTACCACTGAGCCACCGCGGCCTAGTAATCCAAAAGATGCCCTTACACACGAAAAATCAAGAAACAGTATCGTTGAATTTATATTTCTACATAACAATATAGCTATAAAGCTCTTAGAAAAAGGTTGCAATCCTTAAACCTAGCTATACATAAAATGTTTTCTTATTTTTGAGGTTTTATAAATTAAAATATTATTTATGTAGAATATACAGATTTCATTTCAGTCTTAAAATCCCAGAATATTGCTCTTCTATCGAACCACATAAATGCACATATTAGTATTTTGTCACATAATGCACAGTATATTTGTAAATAGATAAGGTGTTTTCACAGATAATCATGTAACAGTCATTTACATTAATCTTTTTGTTGTATTTGCCATCTGATTCAATTGTATACAAGAAGATATACAAGAGTAGTTATGCCACTACTGTAACCATTTAATTACTTAGACAAAATTTGATTAAAATATAATGTTGTTTGCTTTTGTAATGTTTAGCGTCCCTTTTCAGCATCGAGGTTATATGAGACATGGATCTATAGTTTGATGTGAAATCAAAACCATCGTACTGTATTCATCCACCAGGACTCTTGTGCACTCAACACGCGCTAGACATAGTCATCAGTGAGGATTAAAATATAGTCTAGAACATAAAATAATACACAATGGTAGTTGAATATTATTCACCTTAATCTCCATTTTTGAAATTCCTTTCTATGGAATAGTTGGGAACAGTCATTCAAGATTTATTATTGTTCTATATTGAGATAAATAAAAGGGCTCCAGTATTATCATAGATGGCAGCATGTGCCCCCTGTCTTTCCAATGTATCTTTTAATGAGTAACGATATTCGAAATAATTCAATCAAATACAAGAGATCAATTTTCAAGCCTTGTACAAAGACAAGTTGAATCAATAATCAGTGCATTATATAATATGTATTGAGAGCACTTAATTTTGTTCTTCAGAAACATGCTTCCTATAATGAAACTCGACAATCAAAGAAATTAAATTATATATATATAGGATTGACCTTTGTCTTAATACTCCCTTGTAACATTTAAATTAATAAATACAAAACGCTAAATTTTGTATCATGCAAACATCAATAGGGATATATTGTTTGACATACCCTTCTATACCACAAGATTAACAGTGTTGCCAACTCAACATAAAATTCTGTTGTTTCAAATGGCACTACATCAAGTTATTACATATTTTAAATTAACATGAAAATTGTATAACTGTTAATATTATGAATTTCGTATATTTATTTGTGATCTACATTTGCTAGCTTTTTTTTAAATGAATAAGCCCCTGTACTTAATACATGAGCGCGACGCGTATAAGAATTACTTATTTGAGTATTACATTGACTTTTTCTTTAGTATTTTCCGTAAGTAGAAGCTTTGCATTGTATATACTTAAACACAAACAAACTATTTACTGAGCAAAACAATATATTTACATAAAAAACTACATATGTGTTACAGTTCGTAACATTGATTGCTTATGCAGTTATCTTGAGAATTGTTCTATAGGGAATTCCAGATTTAGTTTTAATGAAAAGTTTAGCACTTTGTGCTTTATTCGTATTACATTATTTTCTTACGAAGATTATCTTACGAATATTTCGTATTTGCATGTAAAATCTTCGAAAGTTTTCATTTCTGGTAAATAACAGGCATAATTATTTTGCAGCAAACTGACTTGTGGATTATCGATATGTGCTTAACCTTATAATAAGAAATAATTATTTATGTTTTCTTTACGCTGGTCCTGCAGATATTTATGTTTAAAATTAAAACGTAGTAGAAAAATGTCATATAATCTCAAATTAATGTATTTCTTTGTTGACTTGCTGAAAATATATTTTAAATTACTTAATTAAGTATAAAGGAAAATGTATCTAACAATATATTGAAGATTCTGGAACTGAGAAGAACTGTAGTGTTCATTAACTATACATACACGATGGTAATTTAATTTTCCTCTAGGAACAGAAAGTAAACCAATAGCATGCATTTTTTTTTTTTTTTTTTTTAGTTCAATGAATATATTCTAGTTGCTTACTAGATTTTAGACAATAGTTATGAAAATTCTCTACAGAAAAGATAATTTAGAAGTTATTAATATCTAATCCATTGTTATAATTTAGTAACAAACTACAGTGGATACAATATTTATCTGATTTAAGAACACGACGTGTATTGCGATATAAAATTACGTGTTACAGTCTTTAGGAGAC
This sequence comes from Thermobia domestica, assembly GCF_964235325.1. Lineage (NCBI taxonomy): Eukaryota > Metazoa > Arthropoda > Insecta > Zygentoma > Lepismatidae > Thermobia > Thermobia domestica. Next base: position 127,475,363 of record NC_137464.1, read on the forward strand.
TGTGTAATTTTTATTAATGTCTATGTAGTTTCTACTTAAACGTTTGATTATGCTTTACTTAGTTTCATAATTCATCGTGTTCCCTTCGTTATTGTACTGAATAGGCAACTTTTTTTTTTTTTTTTTTTTTTTTTTTAAGAATGGCCTGAATTTTCCTTGTTTGTCTTCCTTCAATTTTCCAAAGCTCTAAAGCAACTTGGAAATTATATCAGTATTGCATATGTTAGTTGTATATGTTATGTAATTACTGGTTTTAAACAGTTGGTAATGATGTCACTAATAGACAGTATTTACGTTGCATTCATTGTAGTACTATAGCAGACGCTGAGCTTTTCTTTTAATTTAAGACATTTTGAAATTAAGTATACGTAGTAAACCGTATACTCGTTATGAGTAATGACACCTCACAAACTTCACATTGTAATGAATGACAATACGTATTAAATGCATATTTACAAATGTAACTGTACCTACCCTTTCTTTTACTTTTTATTATTTGCTATAAAATGTTCCCGTAACATCACAGACCTTTGCTCTAGAATAAACATATTAACATTTAAGGGAGAAGAGTTATAAAATGTGATTCTTTTGATAAAGCTACTATTACGTATCTTTTCTCATTAATTCACTTTTCTGAAAAAGAGTTGACAGTCAAACTTCCGTATATATTAAGAAAAACCTTAAAAGTTCACTATAATATGTTGAAAAAAATACACGGCTAAAATGTAAAGAAACTCATTGCTTTCTTTAGAGTAACCCTAATACATCTCTCCGTTGCAGGTTGGCTCAAAGACGGTGAGCCAATGTGTCCAGTTCTACTATTTGTGGAAGAAAGTTTGTCCTGAAGAGTACAAACGTTTGCAACTCCTGCGACGTCGTAGAGAGACAGATCAGTTTCTTTACAACACTCGGTCCAAAGGAGCTGAAAACGAAGTTGATTCAGAGGAATCCTCTGGAAAGTCAGATGAAAGACAAATCATTCCTGTAAGTTGTAGATCATGTTGTAGTCTTTTAGTTTTGGCTTAGGATTCTATATTTTTCTTTGATTTATGTTTGTTTTTTTTCTCTCCATCTTCCCCATAATTTTCAATTTTTACTGAGTTGTGCCTGGCGTTTACTAAATGTTATTGTTCACGATATATAATTATTTTCATTCATAGATTTGCATATATGTTTCTATTATTGACTATAGGTTTCAAAGGAAAAATCTGGTACCTTATGATCTTATATTTTTTTCTCTAATTTATACCTCACTATGTTCTGCAGAATCAATTACTGAATGTAACTGTTTCCATTTCTTTATAGGCCAGCGACGGAGAGCTGGTATCTAGTGCCAGTTCAGACAGTCGACTGTTTGTCTGTGAATATCCTGATTGCTCAGCAGTAAGTTTCTTTCGTTTTTAGCTTTCTGTTTTGTATTAAATGAGGAAAGAAATTGATTAAGGTTTAACATTCTTTTTCAGCAGACAGGTTATATGTGACGGAATCTACTTTTATAAATATGATCCAAACCATTACTCTTATTTGTATCCGTTAGAAGTAGTCCTACGGGGAATTGAAGCTGGAACCATGAGCATAAAAAGCTTGTAATACTCATTTGGACATAAAGAAGACTAAAGGAAGAGAAGATAAAAGCATTACATACTTCATTTAAGAAAACCTGTTAAAAGTCCTTTAATATACTAGTTTAAGAATGCCAGAAATCATTGCTTTCAATGATTTAGTAGGACAATTGTGCGTACCGTCAGATCGTTTTATGAATGGAAATCCTAGAATCTCAGGCCTAACTGTACAAAATTTTCTGATGTTCTTTTTCCCCCACTCAGCTTTTTCATAATCTCTTCAACCCATTCTATACTAGTTCTTAACCCAGTCTACATGCATCAAAGAGCAAGAAAGTACAAAATTAGCGTTTTGAGTAAGAGTTTTGTATTTTGAGTTTATTTACGAGGAACATGCCGAAATTTTTGGATACTAAAATTCAAATTGCGTTGGCTTACTGAAACGTATCACGTTTAAAAGCGTATGTTCGCTAGTGGGGAAAGGTATAACTGCAAGCTGCAGGCTTGTTTGAAAATTAGAGAGCTGGAAGTGTAAGTTAGTTTGAGCCTGTCAGTCGGCAACAATAAAACTCGATGATGATTTTTGTGCAATAATCGTTTATGATTTTAAGTACAATTTAACGAAAGAACAGTGCCATGGTCGTTTAGAAAAATATTTCGGGGACCATACCCTTTCACAGGCTACCGCTTTCATTGGTTTGCGAAATTTAAACGCGGCCGATAGATCCTGTCAGATGAGCCTCGCTCTGAGTGCTCTAGTATCGCAGTTACGGATGAAAATGTCGCAGCAGTAAGAAATCTTGTGAAAGAGGATCGCCATAACACATACGAGGAAACTCAGTCAGCCTTGAAGATTGGGCCAACTGCAGTCCAGTCCATAATAAAAGATTATCATGGCATTTCCAAGCGTTGCAGTCGTTGGGAAGTGACCACGTGGAGTAGTGCCGCTATATACTTAAAGGATTTTTCGCAATCGAAAAGTCAAGACGTTTATAATATCATCACAGACAACAAAACATGGATTTCCAACTATGATTCCGAAACAAAACAGCAGTACGGTGCTTTCAGAATGAAACTCCACCTTTGAAAGTTAAACAAGCATGGAGCGTGGGTAGAGTTATGGTTACAACTATAAAGTTAGATTATCTACGTACATTGACAGCAAAGTGGTACGTTACGTATTACCTTCCGAGTGTCTTTGAAACTTGAAGATCTGCTCATCGAAAATCTCCACTGTCTCACTTTCATTTTCAACATAATGCACGGCCACACACCGAAGTGAAAACTTCGAAGTTTTTATAGGAAAGTCGAGTCCATATTATACTGCAACCCGGCTTATTCTCCAGATTTAGCTCCGTGCGACATTGCCTTCTTCTCAAAACTCAAGCAAAAACTTCGAGTACGCCTCTTTCAAACAAGTGAAGAGGCTATCGCAGCGTATAATAATGAAATTTCGGATATTCAAAATATATATATATATATATATATTTTTTTTTAAAAAAATGTTTGACTCGTGGTTTTTAAGAATGCAAACGTGTATTGATGCTTGTGGGGACGACTATGAGAAATTGTGAAAGATTTTATGTGAATAAGTTTATTTTCCAAATAGTATCTAAATTTTCGACACGCTGCATGTAATTGCGAGAATCAAAGCTACCAACCATTCCATACGTAATAAAAGAAACATAGAGGCCAATTATTCAGCATGCCTATTTTATCATCACATTAAATTTCAAGTGATATACTGAGTCAATGGTGGTTACAGAAGAGGCCAAACGGAATGCCCCCTCTGAAAGGAAAAAAAAATATTTTTCTTTTATTTCAAAAGTTATTTTTCTATCAATATATTAAACGTATAATCTGTTCTCAATTTATTATTAGTGCAAACTAGTTAATATCTCTAAGTGTTACAGCGAGTAATATTTTGCACCACTTTCAACCTTCTATCCTTTTGCCAGGAATGAAGAGATATATCTTCAGTCACCCAGCGCCGAAAAAAACAGAAGTAGTTGCGCGCCTCTTCAAGGGAAGATGTAACTCGTCTGTTTCAACATGACGAGACGGCAAGAATATTTTTTTCTATCAATATATTAGACCAATAATCTGCTCCCAGTCTGTTATTATTGCAAACTAACTAATATCCCGAAGTGTTAAAGGGGGTAATAGTTTGCACCTCCTCCGAACTTACCATCATTTTGTTCAAGAATGAAGATGTATAAAACATCCAAGGGTGAAGCTATGATTTATTGAGAAAAAAATATATATATATATATTCAAGACCATTTCTGTGATGACGAGCCCCGTCATAGCCGCACTAAAATGAACATAAACTTTTCCATACTACCAAGAGAAAAAGTTCATGTTATGATATTTAAAAATTAAAAGCCAATGAGTGCACACCGAATTACACAGAAGTTTTAAACAAGCAGTAGAACGGACATTATATTCCAGTAAGTTATGATAAAACATGCGATTTTCTCTAGTTACCTTCTTTCAAAACTTCTGGCGTCGTTTCTTTTAGAGTAGGAACACGTAGCTAAAAATACCCCGTGCATGTATGATTGTGTCCGGAAGTCAAAATCAAAGTGTGAGGGGACTGCACTGGGACACTATTTGCTGAAGGACGTATCAAACACAAGATTACATATAATCATAGTTTAAGTTACCTTAGCTCCGGCAGAATATTGAAAAGGTGGTCATTTTTGTGAGATCCCACAACTACTAAGTTGTAGTGCCTCTTCGGGCACGGACCACGTGCGTTCGTCGGTCTTGGAAGTGAGTCGTAGAGGCGTCGTATCTTTGTCTGAGGCAAGTTAGTCCATAGCGGCTGTAACTACGCCCCGAAATTTTGCAGATCGGCAGTGACGCGGAGTTTGCATCTGAGTTAGTCTTCGCATGTTCAATTAGGGTGAAATCAAGTGACGTTACTGGCCAGGGAAGAGCCCAACATGACTTAGACAGCTCACGCGTGAGCATTGTCTTGTTGAAAGATTGTACTAGCGTGCTTTCGCAGGAGGAATAACACAAACGGACGCAGAATTTCATCTATATATTGCTTTTCCGTCAAGGTACCGCGAATTACCACGAGAGGTGACCGAAAGCCATACGCAATGGTTCCTCATACAATGATGCCAGAAATAATCCCGGTGTGCCATTCCACAATATTAGCTAGATGTGACCTCTCTTCCTGGCGCCGCCACACGTACATGATGATCATCTATCGTAGTGCAGAATCAAGACTCATCAATGAACACGATCTGATGTCATTCATGAGGATTCCACGCCGTCTGAGTGGACACTACTCCATACGCTGTCGTTTATGCGCTGGTGTTAATGGCAACCTACGCAGGAGATGGAGCATCCGCAATCCAGCTGATACCAGCTGTCGAGACACGGTGCGAGATGACACAGGATGTTGTAGATAGTCACTACTTGCGTTCGGAAGGCACACGCGGACATCACAGTGTTACGTAATGCTTCACGCACAATGATACGATCCTTTTGTGTTGTGGTCTGTCATTTTCGACCGGAACCTCACGTCATGCGTTAGTGTCTTCATGTACCCACTGGCCCAAACATCGGGCTACAGTGACATCAGAATGCCCCACATGTTTGGCAATCCTACGAAATGCCAGCCAGCCTCATGCAACCCCACAATGCGGGCTCTTTCGAATAAATACTGGTAATGCAGTCTAATGCGGCGACGAGGCATTGTGTGCTTCTTGACCTTTCCGTACTTTGTTGACTCACTGTTGACTCACACTTCACGACTGACTTACACAACCAGGACTGAATTCCTTATTGCTAACATTACTATTCTCTGGTGGCCATTCGCGATGTTCCTGATTTTTGAAACTTTAATCTTTTACACACCATAGCACACATCTACCGAATTGCAGTTGAATTGGAGGACTCTTTCTTGGTGCTTCATTTTTTTTTCACTGCGTAATTATATATATATATATAATATGGATATGAAGAACATCTTTATTTCTTGATTTGTGCCCTTCACTTAAGAAAGCTCTAGATACGCATCTGTACCAAGTGTTCGTTTTTAATGTAGCTTGACACTGTTTATTACAAAGAGAAACTCATCCTGAAGTATTCTTTAATGATCAGCTATTAATTGTAAGAGAACACAAACATAAAAAGATAAAAAGTTCTGAAGCTATTCTACAGAACAGTATTATTTTAAATAGGAAAGATGTATTTTAAAAAGGTAAAACTTCCCCATAGTGTTCTCGTCACTATTGTATATGGAAATGGAAATAAAAACACCATTTCTTTGTCAGAGAACCTATTACGGTAGACAGCACAAGAATTGTACTCATTCAGGACCCCTCGGTTATGAGTTAAATATCTTTTGTTTAATAGATACTGCTCTATGGCATATTATAGTTGGTATTAACATATTAAGTTTCTTGAGGATGAAAAGGAGTTCTAATATGTTTGATTTGTTCTATTCCTTTTATTGAATTCTCGCTTTCACTCATGAATACATGATCACGCGAGAAATAGAATGAATTATATAGTAATTCATAAATGCAAACTTAGTTTTTTTTTTTTTTTTTTTTTTTTTTGGTATGAGGAATATTAATTATATTCTCTTTTCTACAGAGCTTTAATTCGCGTGCTGCCTTGAATGGACATATAAGAATCCATGGGGGTGGCGTACGTGGCCGCTCCCCAACTCCTGATAAACGGCCTGTTGCAAGTACACCTCCAAGTCTCGGTGACGTTTTGGATGAATTTCCGTGCAAAATATGTGGAAAGTAAGTGAATGCCCATGTAATCAATTAAAGGTGGTGGACATCAGGTAATTTTTTGAAAATTATATGCACTTGTTAATGCACTGCTGAGTGAAGGAGTGCCCTGTTCATTTGGTCCGATATTCGGCTAACCCTGCAGTTGTTCAGCCGAGGAGATTTGGCTCAATTAGGGACAAGAGCCATTAGTTTTATCCTGCAAGAGATATGTTCAATTATTCGTGCTCTGAATCTGTAATTTTTTTTAATGTTAAGTATATGCTTCCAGACACTATTCAGCTACTGTGTGTCTGCTGAAAAACAATATGCAGACTTTTGTCCGGTGTTTGAAATATTGAGTATTGACAGGTAATTGCTAAAATTGTTAGTGTTGTGTTACCAGAAAAAGAAGGGGCTGAGTTCAATTATTTATGAATTCCAGTGTGTTGTTAGTAATATTTATCACTTTATAAACGGTAATCTTCATCTTCCGCATTGGCAAGGACTTACAGTTTAATTGATTGATTTGCTGCTGAACATGATGATGATAAGATCTTTTTGAATAGTTTATTTCTTTCTCTTAGTCCATACATGATTGTTGTTTCAACGTACAATTTTCTATTAACGACACTTTCTCTCAATGTTGAAATCAAAAATATACAAAGAAATTAATTATCTACAATCAAATAGAACAGGGATCAATATTTCATTTTCTACTTATAGGTATGAGTTTATCATTATATCATAACGTGGATTTTGCCGTTCTAATTGCATGCTTAAGATAGATAGGCATATACAAAACTGAATCTTACAAACAAGCGACTAGTAAATAAACAGCATGCTAAAATTTTAGCTGCTACTTGCTGCAGTCTTCTTCTGATGCAATATTAAAACGGGTTTGGAATTCACGTTTGTTTTTAATTAAATCGAATGTAGGACGTGTGTTCCTTGTGTGGTATAGTATGTTGGATGTAGGATGTCCCAAGAGTTAAACTAGTCGAATTTCAAAATATATTTCAGTTTCTAGACCTATGCTTTCATTTATTGTTTATGCCTATTCATTGTTGCCATCTAGCTTTACGCAACCGATTTTCTACTACAAAGTTACAGATAGGAAAATTTATAATGTAATTTTATTTGAAACACTTTTTAAATACCTATTTCTGGAAAGATGCAAGTTATTTATTAAAATATGTCTGAAGCTTGGTAAGACTTTATCCCAAGTCCGTTTAAACTTTTCTTGTCTATATTTAATGATTTGAAAATAGTGAAAATATAATTACATACATTAAAATAACATACACAATATAAGCATCCAGATAGGTACCATATTGACATTTCTATTCCCGCTTCGGATATCCTTTGTTCCAACTTATATATGGCTCTGCATGTATTCTGAATTTTATATCTGTATAACGCACTTTTTTTTTTGGTTAAATCCAGTCATTAAGAAACCAACACTCTACGTAAATAGTAAAAAAGGATCACATGCCGTCTCATCAAATAAGAATCCCCAGAACTCGAAAAGAAGGATACGTGGATAGAATCCGAAAATTCCCAAAACTATAACATAGAATGTATGATACAGGAAAATATTATATTTAAGGAACTACTCAAAAGGTGTCTTCTGTACAACTGCTTTTATACTATTGGCTTTGTTACTTTGGCTGTAGTAACATGTAATTGCTTGCTATTTGACAAATTCAAATATCATGTAAATGATCTGAGGATGCAATGAATTGAACTAAAATTTATTTTTCAGAGATATACATTTAAATCTTAAAACTGCGTATCAATATTTGAAAGGTAACACAAATTAATTTGTTAAAATAACAAGTATCCGGAGTCTACGAATTTATGTGTAAATGTGGCTGTAATACGTAGACATAACAAAAAATAAATATCTAAACTCGAATTAATGAACATACACGAGATCCAAGGATTGTGATTCCCTATTCGTTGCCTTTCAAGCTTTTATTTTAATTTCTAAGATCTGAATTGCTTATACTAGAAAGTAAATCTTGAATTTAGACAAGAGAAATTTAAACCCGGGTTGGGATGAATTCATAGGAAGTTTGACAGACCAATTTCTAAAAAGTACTCACTGTATCTTTTCAAATGTATTTATTTCTAAATAGCATGAATATTTATGCAATATATTTATAATGTTTCAAGCACAAGTTCATCATTCTTGATTAACCAACAGAATGTTTTAGTTATATTCAATTTATACCAGAAGCAGAATTTTCCAGCATACCGTAATATTGGCTCAGAAGATTACACTAACTAGCAATTGAAAATTTAGCTATCTGTTTGTGTAATAAGTAAGATTCTGACATTGTATAAGTAAGATTCTGTTCTATATAGAAAATATGAGCATTGCGTTATATTACTAAGACAGGGACATAGTTTAAATATGACGGCAGCAAGATGAAATAGAAAGAAGAAAAAACAGACAGCGCACGAATTAAGTGAACACCCTTATAATGAAAAATATCTACCCAAGATAAATGGAAGTCTGGAATCGTTAAGCTGACATTATTGGCTATTGAAAAAAAAAATCTTTCCTTTCATATAAAGATGTAAATTTTTTTATCCAAGACAGAACCGTGTGCTGATGTTTCTCTTCAACGCACACAAAAGAGAAAGGAAGAAAGAAAGGAAAAGGTATCAGTAATAACACAAAAAGTGAAAAAGTGACTGACTGGATCCATACTCGAACCCGGGTCCTCCGACATACCGTGCCGAAACGTTAACCACCACGGTATGCCGGACTGACTGACTGGATCGGGACTCGAACCCGAGACCTCCTGCATACCGTGGTGGTTAACGTTTCGGCACGGTATGCCGGAGGTCTCGGGTTCGAGTCCCGATCCAGTCAGTCACTTTTTCACTCTTTGTGTGTTATAGAATTAGCATCTATAGAGAGAATTTGGTGTGTAAAAATCGGTTGTTTCCTCGTTTCATTAGTAGGTATCGGTAATTACAGAGAAAATTTACTATTCAGCGATTCCGGATTTTCGTAATATCTTCTGCTTATTGTCCCCTTAGTATGATTTTGTCCTTTTAGCGATAGAATTTGCTAGTGGTTTTTGGTTTGTATAAAAACTGCATCTTTTCTGTTGAACTAATCCCTATTTATCACCAGAAGTTAGTTATTGTATTTACTTTTGTTGGCAATTAACAACTTAGAGAGAGAGAGAAGAAACTAACTAACTTTCATTATGCATCTATGATACTGCGAATAAGTATGTGAATGCCATGGAACATTAATAAATTGTGAAAAATATCTGGGATTCGTAATCGAAAAATTTAATTTTACTTTTATTTTGTAGGAAGTGAAGAAACTAGTTTACAAATGTATAAACTTCTTAGTTATCATAAATTGTTCGTTAGTAACTTAAGTAAAATAAATAAATAAAATAAAATAAAATAAAAGTGTAGAACCCTTCTCAATATACTTATCTTTACAAGACACTTTTATGTGTCATGTGGAAAAAATATGTGAAATCTAGAATTAAACGGGAGGTATCTATTTTTTATGCAATAATCAAAGGATTGTTATTGTATAATAAAATGTCTTAAGAATCTTCAGCGAGAAAATGCTTTATCATCACTGTAATATTGTCGTCTGTCAAGCCAGAGTCATCGTCATTAAAGCAAAGTTCAGAAAATATCCTACGTAAATATGACTACATTCTAACTCATCAATAAACAGCTCGAGTAAAACAAGTAAAATGTTGACTATCAAGAGAATAATGATAATTTCAAAATATATTTCATTAGCCTTTTTTTCCTAATCACGTTGTAATTTTCATTTATTTTAAAATTCTTTTCTCTTGTTATACTCATGAAATGTTTTAATGCAGACAAAAAAAATCCTGTGTGCACTGATTACTTTAATAGAGTTCTTATCTAAATTACCTAGATCAGTAAAATTATGTAGGCGCATGAGAGGATTCAAATTAATAAAAAAATGGTTACTTACCAATACATCCTCCCAAGACCAACTATTCTCCAGGCGTATCGGGACAAGAAGCTAGTTCCGTCTTCAGTGGTAAGATAACAAGGATAAAAATCGATGAGAGAAATATGGTATGAAATATATACCACCAAATAAATATAAGGTAAGAGATGGTACTAAAACCAAGGGCAGAACACAGTGAGCGAAAGAAAGAAAGAGTTGAATTGAAAGAAGCACGGCATTTATGTTACGTCACTGTTTCCAGATCCAAAATATACATCCAAGGTAGATAAGCAGATTTTATCAATGTTGCCAAATTCCAGATTTAAAGCAGGTTTATATTTGTGAATAAAAAATGATTCCTTAATTTTATTTTATTGTTTTTTATTTATTTTTTTTCTGAACCTATCATATTAACTTGTTTTATATTTTGTATATGTTTTAAGTGAAGTGACAATCTCGACATACCCTCTTCTTGTGACTTTTTTATTGTCTAATGTGTTCTTTAATTCGGGTGTTAATGTTGCTTTTGGTTTGACCTATATATGAAGAGTCACATTCACACTGAGCACAATAAATACCTGACTTATTTAGTGGATGAACGAAAGAACTTTTAAAACCTATAAAATGTTTTTTAAAGTTTTCGGGGAAATATTGGAAGCAGATATGTTAATTTTGCAAGAATACGTTGAATTTTTGTCGATAATCGTGGAAAGTAAGGAATTCTTATCCAAGTTCTTGCTTCGTTGGAAATGACTATTATATGGGCTTGCACTGATGTGCGTGTTTGATTAACCCACATAAAAGTACCTTACAAAAGCGGTTTAATCAAACACGCACATCAGTGCAAGCCCATATAACAGTTATTTCCAACGAAGTAAGAACTTGGATAAGAATTCCTTGCTTTCCACGATTATCAACAAATATTCAATATTTTCTTGCAAAGCACAACATATCTGCTTCCAATATCTCTTCGAAAAGTTTAGAAAAACATCTTACCGGTTTTAAAAGTTCTTTTGTTGATCCACTAAATAAGTTAGATATTTATCGTGCTCTGTGTGAATGTGACTCTTCATATCTAGGTCAAACCAAACGCAATATTAACACCCGAATTAAAGGACACATTAGACAATCAAAAAAGTCACAAGAAGATGGTATGTCGAGATTGTCACTTCACCTAAAACAAAATACACACAATATAAAACAGGTTAATATGATAGATTCAGCAAAAAACAAAAATAAAATTTCAAAAGAAAGAAAAAAAAAACGTGAGGTTAAAGAATATTTATTTATCACAAACATAAACCGGCTTTAAATCTGGATTTTGACATTGATAAAATCTGGCTATCTACTCGTATCTTGGATGTATATTTTGGATCTGGAAACAGTGACATAACATCTTTCTTTCGTCCACTATGCTCTGCTCGTAGTTTTAGTACCCATCTCTCACGTTATATTTATTTGGTGGTATGTATTCTATTTTCCATACTATTTTTCTCTCATTGATCTTTATCCTTTTTACCTTACCACTGAAGATGGAACTAGCTTGTTGTTCCGATACGTCTAGAGAATATTTGGTCTTCGCATGGAAGGATATATTGGTAAGTAACCAATTTTTTGTCACGTAGATTAGTATTTAATAACAAAAACTAACCTTCTGTTAAAAAAATTTTTTTCGTATTTCACCATATTGTTAAAGATGCTTGCTTTGCCTCAAATGTTTAGTTGATTCAGAAAAAGGGGAATAAAAAAATTAGTATTTTTCCATGTTCTTTCATTCTGACGTGTATCTTTTTTTAATGATATCAATGAGGATCTGAGAACAATTGTAAATGGGATCAAAGCAGCTTAACGATTTCACAGGTTGTTAATTTGGTGGATGCACTAGTTTTCCAAGTCACTTCCAATTGTTTTCTTACATGCAGTACTGTGAATGAGAGAGAGAGAGAATTACAGAATACAATTATCATCCTGTTTCTGGGTTATATAGATATTTGAAGTAAAGTAAGCATCACATACGATCTGTTTATTATTATTATTATTATTATTATTATTATTATTATTATTATTATTATTATTATTATTATTATTATTATTATTATTATTATTATTATTATTATTAAAAAATAAAAGAAAGCTTTATGCACAGAGAGACATTATTTGAGACAATCATCGGTCAGAATCTCAAAATTGTGTTAAATATTGATTTAGATAATTTGGATAAGAACCAGGTTTAAGTCATCGATGAATATACAAAACATTTACCTGCAAGAAATCTAGGAGTTAAGAAATTCTCTCTTAAATAACAAGAAAAGAAAAAAATTAAACACATGAAAATAAAACTGATTAGAAAGAATTGTTAATGATTTTTTTTTTTTAAAAAAATAGTATGCTTCACTTATTTTGGATATTTTTGAACTTGAGTTATTTAATAATTTAAAATATAATCCTGTTAATGGATTATATGAGTTGTAACTACTTTACTAGTAGAAGGGTCACCCCTGCCGAATTGCTTTAAATGGAGACAAAGTGGTATAGAAGGTAGAAGATAGCAACTCCTTCAGTAATTGAGTTGGCGAAAACGACAGTGATCGTTACGCAAGTTGACACTAATTTTAGATATGGTCAGAACGCCTTTTAACGACTAGAGTATATGACGTAGAAGGTAACAGTAAACTATCACAAGGGAAAGCGGAAAAATATGTACAATGATCGTTCGCAAGGCAAAATGCTTTAAAGTTAAAACCTGTTCTCATTCGGATCTATGGGTGAAGGATGCCGTAAAAAATTCAATTGGACAAGGACAACAGAAGATCGAAAAACATTAAGACAAATAAGGGATTGTGCGTAGGCACGTGAGAGAAAGAGAAATTATAAAATTTGAAAGAAGATATGAAGCAGATCTGCTACTGACATGTGAAACTATATGGACAGGTAAGGGGAAGTATGAGCGAATAAAAAAAGGACACAATAATTCAGGTAATAAAAAATGGACACAATCGAAGAGCGACTGAAAGAGAAATTAACGGAAGTAGAATTTGTAGATGACAGGATCATTATGATCGTTAGATGTAAGGAATTTCGATGTATTAGTGTTGCTATTATAATAACAAAAATAACAAAATGAAGGAAAATTAAAATGTAAAAATAATAGAAAAATGAAATTATAAGTAATCATCAGTGACACTCTCAAACAAATGATGGCATATATTTTAGGATTTAGTAGTCAGAAGGATCAAAATCCGGATTTCATAGTCAATGAGACAAATTTCAATACCTTAAAAAAAAGTTTATAATGGTTTTGAAAGCACCTTTGTCGAGTTGCATATCGGTTTATTAATTAACCCGATACATATATCCCACACAGACTCATGTATCTTGTCCAGTTGTTGACAATAAAAGTCAAAGTTGATGACTTGACTAACTTTCATTATATCAAAGTCGTCAATACAAAGGTCTAACGAATTTGGCACCATTACCAGCCTACGAAATATCACGGTGCCACCAGTGATTGTGCTTGTTGAGTAAGCTCTGTTAGCTATCGGCTTGTATCTCATTTTCTACTGAAGAAGACCGCTTTGAAGCACAGTTTGGTGAAATCTGTTACGATTCTCTTGATAAACTTTCCAAAGTGGACGGCTCTCGACGGCCCAACGCTCGTTACAACAACGGGAACATGCATAAATCCATGAAGGATACACCAAGTGATTTCAGAAAAATGTTTGTAAAAAGAATTGCATTAATTCCCGTTTCACATACCATCCAGTCCATATATGTCACTATCAACTTCGCTGAATGACTGGACCTTTTATCCTGGAGAATGACAATGCTAGACGTTGCCGCTGCCATATAAGAATGGAATTTTGTGGCGATGTAGTACTTCCAAAATATCGTTCGACAATAGTCTGCTTTAGTTTTAACCTTTTTGTCCACTCTGCGTAGCGTAAGTTTTCCATTATATTAGCAACCATCCATAAAGCCACGTGAAACACTTTTATTTTATTTTATTTTATTTATTTTTTTAAATCACATTCTGATAGATATCCCATGCCTCGTCCAAAGTTACTACAAACTTCTATCTATCCTCTGCAAGATACCATTCGTACAGTTTCCTGCTGACCGTACTCCTTTCCGCGTTATATGAGGGACGAAGCATGTAAATTGAACCTTATACTTCTTTGCGAGATGTAAATCCTGCGCAATTATGCAATTTATGGTTGCGACGGAACTTTGTACTGCTATTGCTATTGTTCTTTGAGACGATAGGTTCTCATGTCACACAGAGTAATGCACTGTTTGCACCACATCGGGGGTACTCCCATACTTTTGATGTTTTCGATACTTAATATTGGAAGGCACAGCAATAGGGTGTTTGCCAATTTTATTGCGATACAAAACAGCGTTGGTCCCTTTCTCTGATACTTTTTGTTATATTCTGCGTACTTATTTGGCTATAACTATAATTAACGTCAAAAGGTCACAAATGTAGATTTCTCAATGCCCATAATTTTCGGAACTATATGACCATTTACATTCAAAATAACCTTCCTCCATGAAAGGTGACATACAGTACTTTCGAATTACACTCAATGACTTCTCAGACATGTTTACACTTGTCGTTATCTAGCGATTGAATTCGTTACCATAAGCCTGAAACATCGACTTGCTATATTCCACCAAATACTAATCAGAAAATTTTCTTTGAATCATTTCTGTTTTACAAGGAATTTACCGATTTCCACGATCTATTCATTGTTTCCGCAGTAAGGAAGGAGCAAGTATGTCGGTTTCCATTTTTTGATTTGCTTGTTCTGTAATGAGATCATAGGGAACCTATCGAGAACTTCTATGTATTTTGTCAAACTTGAATAATGCTCTACATATAGTATCCTTATATCTAAAATTTTCTGCCAGGTTTTGAGTGTTGATCAGGTTTAGTTCTAATTTATATTTTGAGTACTATAATCAACCATTAATAGGATGCCACTTTTGGCCTTAATTTGGTGACAGACTATCAGCCAAAGGGTTTGAATAAATTAAGACATAGATTTGATATTGTTCCCTATTTTCCCATCTTGCAAATTTTGCCGATTGCTTCCTAGCTTGAAATAATTCCTCAAAACTGATGATATTTCAATATTTGTATGTGCCGTTCTCGTACCTTACAATCAGACTTGATTGTAAAAACAGAATCAACAAGCGTGCTTTAAGCTATGTTACTTACATTGAATATATTCGTGTAACAGGCTTAATTATATACATACATGTACAAAAACGAAAACACTTTTGATACAAACATATGCCCCAAGCGCTGTGTATACGACGAAAGAAATAATAATAAATATGAGAAACCAGAAATACCATACAGAGAAATGAGGTGCATGAATAATTCTAACAGAAAATTTTACTGTATTACTGTATGGAAGTAGAACAAAAATATAATATTGTTAATATATACAAAGTGGGGAATAAAAGAAGGGAGAAATCTATAAGCTTTTTATAGATATAATTCACTAGTAATTGCAAACACTTGGTTTAACAATCACACGATAATACAAGGGAAGTGAATATCCCAAATTGATGGACAGAGATGTCAAATATGGCTTCTCGTAATTTAAGAAATATCTTGGAACAGACTTCTCTTTAGATTAAAGCTAGTACTAGTGGAAGTTATACTTACAAGGAGACTTACGGAAGTGTCACTCACCGATTTGAATGAAACTTTGCATACTTGTAGAACATCGAAAAATAATCGACATGTATTTTTTTGTTTCGGCAATGGTGAAGATTTAAGGGCAGAAACCACCCTTTGAACGTTAGGGTGGTCTCCAAGCTAGTCAGAAAACCATCATTTAATATAGAAGAAAACATCCTACCAGGAAAGTTTTTAGGACAGCTGATTCAGAATCTGACGTCAAAATTTCAAAATTCAAAATGACGGATTCAATATAGTGATTACAATTACAAAATGTCTTCTGGTTTGAAATTTTCTGCACTTAAGCAAGAACAATATAGTTGGCAGAGATTACTACGAGAAGGTTGCAGACCGATTTGAAATCTCTTCCTATTATTTGAAACCCCTTTATTTTAACGGAATGCTTGATTAAAGTTAGTCTGCACCTCTTCCTATTTGGAGTGCTTATGTATAGTGAGTCTCCTTGCCTCTCACTATGTCAGAAGTTCACATATCCTCAATTGTTATAATTATGAATTTATTGAGAAAACGCTTCACAGTAATGATATTTCGTATATATATATATATATATATATATATATAATATAAAGTGCGTGTGATGCATAAACATTGTTTACATGAAGCTCACCTTATTACAGCAATAACTGTGACAAATCGCAAAATGCAGCACAATCTTCTTCCAAATAACTGTTTTTGTATCACGCATATCTAATAAGATTTGCAAATCTGGGAGAAAAAAACTGATTATGAATCAGTGATTTGGATCTAAATTACATTACGGAGATATAAATTTGTGTTATAGTTGTAGAGGACAATATCAGTAAAATGTCTCAAGAAGTTTTTCCACAGCCTAAAGACGAACACATCAAGAGGCTGAATCCTACCAGTTGTTAGTGCCGAATGGTTTATATTTTGAGGTACTCTTTTGTTCGTAAAATAGGTTGAAAAGTTGATTAATTGTGACCACTCTACGAATCTAATAAGAAAATAGACTTTGCATTAGACACTAGGAGAAAAACTTCTTGAAACCATGATCTCACAAGACTTGTTTTTAATTTTCCCTAATTTGATGCTTTCACAAGGACATTTTCAGACTAAAGGAGGTTGTTTTGGACTATAGGTCCAAATGTTCCATTCGTCTCCTGCAAAATAATTATCAACAGTGATAACAAAAAAACATTTTCAGAAATCAAAGGCTCTATGGTGTAGCTGTGAGTCATAGATTTATTGATTGTGCCACACTTTCTACTGTTTGTGTGTCTGTAAACGCTATAGTGAGAGGTGCAGAGGCTCACTTTAATTAAGCATCCTATTAAAATAAGTACAGAAAAGGGTTTCAAATTGGTCCGCGACCTTCTCGCAGTAAACTCTGCCAACTATAATTGTTCTTGCCTAAGTGCAAAGAATTTCAAACCAGAAGACATTTTGTAATTGTAACCACTAATGGATCCGCCATTTTGAATTTTGTAATCGTCAGATTCTGAATAGCTGTCCTAAAACTATCCTGGCAGTATGTTTTCTTCTAAATTAAATGGTTATTTTCGGTCTATGCTTAGAGACCACCCTTAATGTTCAAAGGGTGGTTTCCACCCTTAAATCTTCACCATTGCCGAAACAAGAAATACTTGTCGATTATTTTTCGATGTTCTACAAATGTGCAAAGTTTAATTCAAATCGGTGAGTGACACTTCCGTAAGTCTCCTTGTTGGTCAAACGATGTAGGCAGAAATAAAATAGGACAGAGCGAGTTAGATACATACTGAAAAATCGAAAGACAGAAAAAAAACGATTCGTTCGGAAATTTAAAGAGAAGTATTAAAATTCAGTTGAAATAGACACAAAAACCAATGAATAGAGGGTGCAGCTCAAGTTTTGCCTTTGCTGAACTGCAGATGAACAAAGGGTATCGAAATCAAAACAGAGCAAAGTTTTATAGGAAGCCAAATAATAAATTACGAAGAGAAACCAAAAAATCCAGAACAGCAAAGAAAGTATGGAAATGTGATCAAGTGCATGAAGCAGTTAAATAAATGGAAATATATCTTAAGGAAAGAAGGACAAAACCTTAGTAGAAAACAAAAATGGAAAGAAGAATGGCATGGGAAAAGAAATTTTAGATAGATGAAAGAAAGATACTGTGAATTATATTACGGCAAGATCAGACCACGGGTTTAGATGTTGAGAATGTAAAATAAAAAGTAAGTGGAGTATAACAAAATGTTTACAATACTGAGGAATGAATTCGGACAAGCATATGAGTAATTGAAATAAACTGGCATAAATAATACTTCTGCTGAGTTAATTAAGTATTTTGAAAAGACAGAAACATTGTATAGGTTATAAAAGGTATGAAAGAGAGATTTTTTTAAAAAAATCAACTTTGGCAAATCCATTGAGTAAGAAAGCAAACAGAAGGATGTGAGAAGTTCATATCTAATTTAGCGAAAAGTGCACTGAGAATTTTGAACTGGAGACTGCAATATAACAGTGTGTCAGACCAAATGATGAAATTGAAAAGTATCTGATGAAAAAATAACGTGTCTGATGAAGGCAGTGTTATATTGCTAGAATTGTTACAAAAATATTATTTGCTATTAATATATTTAGAACTTTGGTCAGTTTTGTTTCATTAATATGCGAGGAATATTTTTTAAGTAAGGCCCGATTGTCAATAGAAACAAAACTAGTAAAGATAGTACCATACATCTTTGGTTATTTCCTCTGTACACATTAAGCTATTATCTACATAGTTACCATGTTTGTTTAGATATTTGTCATAGCGTTCGACAATTTTTTGTATCCCTACGTTGTAGAAATCACCCGCCTGTGACCGAAGCCAATCTTCAACCGTTATTTTCTTTTCTTCTTCAGTGTCAAACTCCTGATCGGTGAAACTGCTTCAGGAAGGAGAACAGATGATAATTGCTAGGCACAAGGTCTGGGCTGTATGGTGGGTGATCCAGCAATTCCCGTCCAAAAGATCTGATTATTTCTTGAGTTTGAGCAGCAGGCCATGGCGCTTATTTTGTATAGCGCGCCGAAACGTTTTCAAGATAGCGCAATACGCAGCTGAGTTGATGATTGTTCCTTATGTCACAAACTCGACTAACAGAGCACCATAGCGATCCCAGAAAACGGTAGCCATAATATTGTGTATAGACATTGTCTGTTCGGCTTTTACTTTGACTGGGGATGTCGTGTGTTACTATTCCATTGATTGCCACTTCAACTGTGGATTCATATGGGAAATCCATGTTTTGTCCCCTGGCAATATAGTTTTACATATCTCCTTCCTCATTATATAGGTCAAAAAGGTCAAAGCACAAGCGAGTTTCGTCTTTTTGTGTTCCTCAGTAAGCAGTCTGGGAACTCATCGCCAGCAGAGTTTTCGGAACTTCAGTGTTTCAGAAACGATTGTATACAGCACCAACCGTGAAACGTGTGGAAATTCTAGTGCCAATGTGAAAATCGTGAAACGTCGGTTTTCATGGATTTTTAGGTCAACTACACGCACCAATTTGTCTGTGATTAAAGAAGGTAGACCCTATTGCTGTTCATTATGAACATCGTCCCGCCCGTCCTTGAACGAGCTCATCTATTTACGTACTGGGCTATCATTCATTGCCCCCATACACCTTACATAGCTGACGATGAATTTCTACTGCAGACACGTTCCTTGCTGTCAAAAATCGAATCACAGACCTTATTTTACAATTGGCAGGATCTAAATTTAACGAAACATTTCAATTGCGTGCACTGAACTATACACACTGGCGTTACCTCATACTCAAGGCATGCTGGGAGACAGCGCACGTGAGCAATTCGACAGAAACAACAAACGTAGCTAATAGTCCCAGTGAAAACGACTTTTCAAGATTGGCTTTAGTCACAAGCGAGTGATTTCTACTACGTGGGCATACAAAACTTTGTCGAACACTATGGTAAGTGTTTAAACAAACATGGTAATTATGTAGAGAAATAGCTTAATGTGTACAGAGGAATGAACAAAAAAATGTACGGCACTATTTTTACTAGTTTTGTTTCAAGTGGCAATCGGACCTTACTGAAAAGATAGCCCTCATATACAGTACTGTGTGTGATGAAGCCAAAAGACAGTTAGTTGGCGAAGGTGTTACACAATTATTATCTTTAATTAAAACTTGCTTTGTTCACAGATTTCTATTTCTTTTGTGAAGTTACTAAAGTAAAGCAAAGCTAACATGAACCAGATAGAAGTTGAGGAGGAACAAATTGGGTTTAGAAAGGGGAAATGTCACAAGGGGTTTGTTTACTTAGGTTAATATACGCGGTTTGTTTACTTAGAGTAATAGATGAAAGGTTTATGCATAAAGCGTTTATTTTGTTTCGTTTGTTTACGTATTCTCCATGTTTCCTGTGAGAGATCCGGCTTCGATGCTTGGCGGGAGTTCATGTGGTTCGGATTTCACGTTAAGCTGTAGGTCTACATCTCACATAGCATCGCTGCTGAGCCGGATTCTAACCTCATATCAAATCAAATCTGCATGATTTCTGCAGATCCTTGGCTCCAAGTGTCTTGTCCGGAGAACTTAGTAAAGAGGCGTGTTTACTGATACATTTACATAATCTATAGGAGGTTAAAACTATACAGCTAATATTTTCGAAGTATTTTTATCACAACATAGTGATTACAATAGTAAAATATGATTGTGTAAATTTAAAATAGAAAAGATCCTTACAAGAAAGAAACCACTTAGATTCAGGAAAATGTGTAACTTCTCAAAAACGTTAATCTTGTATAACATTTTGAAGATTTAATAAACTCTCGAGTACATGTAATGCATTCACCCAAAAAGAAACATAAAATTGGTTGTTTTCTACTTTGAATTTACAGAGTATATAATTATTATAAGAATATCAGCGCGACAAATAATGATCGTAATGGGAAAAACAATGCGCTGTTGCAACAAGTTAACGTTGGGCATAGGAAAAAGTAAGTGGTTCCAGATTACCTCCAATGCTTGATGTTATAGAAATCTGGTTTAAACTACGGCCGCTATGTCTCTGGCTCTGACAGTTCTGCACGTGGACAAAACAATGTTGCCAATTTGTCCTTTATACACTATTTTGTTTGGCTTCGGTTCTGAAGAACTAGCCATTGTCACCAAATAATAACAACACTCCTTAACAGCACACCCAAATACACACAAAGAAAAGAAAAAAATGTTGCAATAACCAAACACGATCTCAAAGCGCTTTTCAGTGAACTATGCACAAACAAAAGGAAGAATACGGAGCGGCAACAACGTCTGGTTTCCATGCCAGCGCGGTGAGAGCTCGGCCACTCATTGGACCTTATGGGGCGGTGTTAATGTAGTATCAACCCTCGCTTTCTTTTTCGCATAGCTGTCAGAGCCAGAGATACAGCGGCCGTACTTTAGTCTGAAATTTCCGCTTAGCATATAGTTACTCTTTTCTGCAGGATTGTTTTCTCGCTTCTAGCAGATTAATTTATTTTTGAATACAAAAGGTAAAAGCATGTTAATTATATATAAAATTAATGGAAATAAAAGTGCTTTACTGTAAATAAAATCTATTTTCTTGAAACAAAAATAAATAAATATATCGTTGTACAATAGCACATCATTGTTCGTGATGTGCTGGTACTATCCATATTGTCTGTTTTGATGGAAAAACAAGTGTTAGGTTAGTGCCGGAATAATGTTTCGAGGGAAAGAGAAAAACCTCTGGGAAAGAGGAACACGTCTCGCAGAAAATAATTACAGAGAATAACAGCTAAAGAAATAGTAAAAGCAAAGATGAGCGAATATAGTTAGTAAAAATATACAGGGTGGGCACAAAGCCGCTTTCCCCAATGTCTGAAGAAATAAAATAAAAGAATCTTAAAATATGTGACTTACAATATTTATTGTAGTTACAAATACTCTTCAAACTGTCTCCCATCATGCTCGATGCACAAGGTACATCTCTTCAACACTAATTTACAAATATCACAACTCAACCGAGGATTGGGGGGCGCAATGGCTCAGTGGTAGAGCGTTCACCTCCGGTGCTTGGGGTCCCTGGTTCGATCACAGCTTGCGCCGTATGGACTTTGTGGTGGATAAATACCGTGCTCGTGGGTTTTCTCGGGGTTCTCCCGTTTCCTCCCACTTTCTTCATTCCACCATTTCACTCATCTCTCATCATCACCGTCTCCTTAAGCCTAACCGGCATAATCGTAGAACGTAAAACTTAAAGATTTCATTTCATTTCATTTTCAACCGAGAACTGGCGTCCAATTTCACGAATGATTATTCGATTAATTGTTTCAACCGATCCAAGTCCAGTGGTTACCCGAAAGACACCTCGTCTTTGGCAGTATCTCACATGCAGAAGTAGCCTAGCGTGATTTCACATGAACAGGATGGCCAATCTATCGCACCACGACGACCAATCAATTCACCGAAATGTTCATCCAAGAAATCCCTCACAATAACACCAAAGTAAGGTAATATTCCATCGTATTGCAACGTAAATTGAATGTTTTCTTAACGAAGGTTATTTACAAGTTTTGGCATGGCACTTCTTACAACATCTGAAGGTATGTATCGCTGGTAAGAGTTTTTAAAACAGGGAATGGCCCTATGACACCACCATTCCAAGAACCATCCCAAATAGCAACACCAGCCACGTTTAAGTTTATTGTGATAATTTAGTGTGAATTGGTACCACTACCAGCCGCGTAACAACATTTCAAATATAGGAGGGGGGCAAGTCTTTTTGTTGCGTCCCTCTCTTAATAGCCCCCCCTCCCCTCCCATCACAGCGCGTAATTTCCACTAATCTTTACAGTATTACTGTTATGTATTTTTTTTTTCGTGTATGTGTGTGGGAAAATAATTGTAATTTACGAAAACAGCTATACATTTGAAAAATTAAAATATTAGACTTACTTGAAGTAATGACAGCTTTTTCATCCACTCAATGTATTCATTCAACACAAGAGTCGTACATTAGTGCAACTAGTAGACCTCATTTATTTGCGTCGGGATACGTATGAAGTACAGTTTACTATTAATTAATCACTAAATAGTACGACATGATTGTTCCGTATACGTTCGGCACTAAAGCCACATTCTCACTCTCCAGAACTCATAGGCTGAAGACATATCACAACCACAATTTTTTTTTTTCTAAAGTGATCAACAGATTCTCAAAATACACCTACACGCACACTTTTCTTATTTTACTTTCACACTACATTAATCTTCAAATGTTGCAGTACATAGATTGAACTGCACTTTGTCTTGATATACCGGACTAGAGATGCAAAATAGCCTGATTTTTGAGACGTGCTTTATTTTTATTTAAAATCACGGCGTTTGGAAAGAAAACGGAAATTTTCATTCTTTTGACACAACTAGCATATCATAAGTCCCACGTTGGTTGCCTAACCATGATATCAATTTCTTGAAATTTATACATCTTGAAATGTGTTGTTTGGGTTGCTTAAAGTAAAACTGCCAGACAAGAAAAAATATCACTGCCGTTCCAGAAATACTATTATTTCAGATACTCTTCAATTAGAGCCGAAAATGCATCATAATTTTGTTTATATTTCAGAATAAAATGTTTCACTAATAGCAGCAGCATAATATGATTTAGTTTAAGGAACTGGAGCAACAAAGCTTAGTGCTATTTTTCTTCAGAATACAGTAATCTTATTTAAAGTTATGATGGGAAAAGAAAGCTGGGACACACTGTTGTTTCTTCACTAATGTGCCGGTGCTGTAACAAATCACTGTAACTACACAGATACTTCACACTAAATATGAAATATTAAAAGAAAAAAAAAATCCCAAGCCAAAAAGCATGGAAAAAATGTTTTTTTTTTTTTTAAAAAAAAAAAAAGAGCAGTTTTTTTCGAGACCTTAAACTACTATTCAGAACAGTTATTGTTCCCACTACTAACTTTTCGCTAAAACTTTTTGTCGTTAAACATTATTCTAAGAACTGTAAAAACAATTCGTTCGAACTAGAAAACCCTATACATTAACCCTTTTGAGATTTCCAGTTTTTTAGGTAAATTTTACACTTTCAGTCAAGCAGCTATTGCGTCGAGACTATTTATCGTAGAATCATGGCTGATACCCCGTTTTGTTTGGAATGAAACAGTGTTTCCCTAATTTGTAAATTTCCCTAGTACGTACCTAAGGCAATAAAATCCCTGTCCAAATCGGGAAAAAGGATTTTTTAAAAAAGTCCCCATTTCCTGTTAATTTCTTCCCTCCAGTACACAACATGGACATGCGAATGTTACCAAAAAAAAAACTTTGTTTCACTCCAAACAAAACGAGGTATGAACCATGATACTGGGGTAAATAGTCTTGGTGCTAAAATTCATTTACTATTTTTTCCTAATATCTACTATTATTATTCAACAAGCTCTAGTGTCAAGACTCTTTATCGTAGGATCATAGTTCGTAATTCTTTGTATTTGTAATGAAGGAATGTTTCTAACTGTACCATTCAAATTTCCCCATTATGTACCAGAAGTGAAGAAATTCCGCTCAAATTGGGAAAAAGAGATTTTTGGCAGGAAAAAATAACCTTTTTGAGAATTTCTTCCCGCAGATACATGCTAGCGCCACGGCAGTGGTACAGTTTGAACCGTTACTTCATTACGAACAAAATGCGGTATGAACCATGAACACTTTTGACGCTAGAGCTTATTGAATAACAATACATTAGAACTATTACCCAAAAATGGGGAGGGAAATTTAGTAAATCAGCTCTAGCACCAAGACTATTTATTCTAGGATTATGGTTTGTACCTTTTTGTTTGTAATGAACCAGCGTTTTAAATCGTATCACTTGCATGTCCCTATCATGTATCTGAGGGGAGAAATTCCCACCCAAAATGTACAAAGAAAAGCGGGAAATTCAAATTTTCAAAAATTAACTTTCTTGAAAATTTATCTCCTCAGGTACATGACAGCGCGATGGTAGTGGTGCCGTTGAAAATGTTGCATCATTACGAATAAAATGAGGTGCAGACCATGATCCTACGACAAATAGGGATGACCTATAGCTACTTTACTAAACACATTGACTAAAAATGTGTAATAGGGGGAAAATTCAGATTTTTTTTGAAAAATCACTATTTACCCTATGATCATGGTTTGTACCTTGTTTTGTTTGGAATGGTGGTAGGTTTTAAACGGTACCACTCACATGTCCCTGAGGGGAGGAATTCCCGAAAAAAGAAAAAGATCTAAAAAAAAAACCTTTTTTCCACTTTGGACGGGATATTCCCGCTTCTGGTTCATAATAGGGAAATTTGGGTGGTACAGTTGGAAACATTTCTTTATTATGAACACAACTAGGTATTGGACCATGATCCTAGGATTAATAGCGATGTGTTAGGATTTTTTTTTTTTTAAAAAAAAAAGAGCTCTAAAATTTATCCTTTTCTTTTTTCCTTCGTCCATGTTTGTGACGTCACTGCCCCCAAGCATCGCAAGCGTGACTGCAAAATGCCCATGAAACACATTCTTTGATGCTTCCCCGCTTGAATGAATGCAAAAAACACGGTGTGAAAAGCTTTACTAGAGATTTATAAAGCAAATTCCACAGGTCGACACCATGGTTCCCAAAGGGTTAATGTATTTTATCCTTCTTTTTCTTATGAGTGATCGATTGTTCTTGATTGTTGAACTTCTCATATTTATTTTTCTTCAGAATGCAGTAATTAAGTCTCTTTTTCTTCTTATAATGGGGAACAAAGGTGGAAAGTACTTTCTTCATTAAAGTTGAAATATTAAAAAAAAAAAAAAAAAAAAAATGACAGGCATAAAAGCAGCGGATAAAACGTTTTTAAGAGCCGTTTTTTGAGCCCTTGCGTACGTAACATCCAACTTTTAATATATTTAACAAGAACGGAATAATATAGTTCAAATTTGATTAAATGTTCAATTTAAAAAATAACGAGCCACTGTGATCCTATAGCTCATTTCGACACAAAAACTGCACACTTCAAAGAGCAGAATTCACACTTTTCCGAAGAGAGTCGCACGGTAGGAGCTATTTGTGAATTCTTTACACAGTTCCTTCACACCCAGTGAGTCAAGCCTGTCTGAGTATGCATTAAGAACTGCAAAATGGTTCAGTCTTGCCTGGGTCATTGTGTACCTCAGATAAGTTTTGAGTCGCCGCAACATTGAGAAACTTCTCTCGGCAAGTTGCAGATGTCGCCGGGATGACAAGCAGGAGACGAAGGACTTTCAAAATTTAGGAAACAACTCTCTTATTTCTTTACAGAGTTTCTTGAAGTTCTCAAGCAGGTCTCTCAGATTTTTTGAAGTGGGAATAGTGATGAGTAACTGTTGCATCTGTAGTCGGTCCGGATTGACATGCTATTCTTTTAAAATGTCACTAATGTCTTGAGAAAAGTTACCTTCCAGAATTACATCCTCTATTGCACGATACTTCTTCAGTTCAGGCTGATGGAATCGACTCAATTTTGCAAATGATATTGTCCAAACATTCATAATAGGTTGCGCGTAATTTCTCTTCTGTGGTGTTGAATTGGTAATTTTTTCGCGGATGTCTGCGAGTGTTCTAGTCTTTTTGGGGTCTGTTTCCTGCGCAGTAGCTGAGGAGATTTTTGTTTGTTCTATCGCAGGCCCCCCTATACAATCAGGGACGACAAAAGGAATAATTAATATATCTACAGCGTCCTTGGTGCAATATTATATCCTGTTTTGTTCTATCGAAGGCGCCCTATACAATCAGGGGCACATAAGGAATAATTAATGTATCTACAGCTCCCTTGGTGCAATATTACATCCTTATTTGTTCTATCGAAGGCGCCCCTATACAATCAGGGGCGACAAAAGGAATAATTAATATATCTACAGCGTCCTTGGTGCAATATTATATCCCTTTTTGTTCTATCGAAGGCGCCCTATATAGTCAGAGGCGACGAAAGGAATAATTAATGTATTTACAATGCTCCGTCAGTATTATTTCCGTCAACATTATTTCCTTTGTTATTCTATCGAAGCATTATATCGCCCGTACATAATGAGGGGCGCCAAAGGATTAAGAAAATGTTTAGATTGCTGCTTGATTGTCATATAGGTAATTTTTATTTCTTTATTTTATTGTACCAAAGGTGTCCTAGACAATCAACAAAAAAGGAACAGAAAAAGTGTCCATTAGTTATAATAATACAAAACACTGCACTCTATATCTGTGGAAGATTTAGCAGTGCATACAAAACACTGCTTTTGTACATGAACTTTTCATTCTTCAATCGGCTTAAAAAAAAAAGGCAAAGTAATCATTAGGTGCCTTCGGCACCCCCAATAACTTCTACCAGCACTTTGGGAGGGTAATGTCCCCTTCCCCTTCCGTCTTGTTACGCCAATGACCACTGCTATAAACATAATTGTGTCTTCAGACAATGTAAGACCATACTCAAGAACTCTATCACTCTACTTACATATTCCTGTAATTCCTGAATATTATTTGTACTTCCGAGCTTTCGACTCTCCCCTGGGGTTTTTATTCTTCGTGACAGACTCCAGGTAAGAGTCGAAAGCTCAGAAGTACAATAACATTCAAGAATTACAGAAATCTGTAAGTAGAATGACAATTGTGTCTGTTTATGCAGCGGTTCATCTTGAATGAGACCTCGTCTGTCCACAGAATTCGTATCCAGAAGTCTCTGTCAGCTTCGTTTCGAAAGAGAAACCACTCACAGAACTCAACATACCGATCGGGATCACATTTATGTAACGCGTGCAGAAGGTTTGGTCGCTAAGGTTTCATCTTGAAATCCTTTAACATGTTCCTTAAAGAGGTGTGTGTCATTCCCAGTCCATCTTCTGGTAGACTTCTTCGAGGTAAACATTGAACTCTGAGTAATAAATTCAGTTTTCCTTCATTTCATACACTTCGCGGTAGATCATACACAGAATCCGTAGCCTCGAATCATTGGTTCAGGTTTCTCATGGCTTGACGTGATGATGGTTCCACATCTCCCCTGAAGTCTGCTGTCACCACACTTGTGTTTTTGTTGTGTTTCCATCAAGCTTGTAGCACAAAAACATGTTGTTTCTTTACTAATTTGCGTTTCATCTCAACACCTATATTACACGATATAACTTCACTCAGTAAACAATTCTTAAACCATACACGTATGAATACATGGTAACCAGTCACAGCCACACAACGAGACACAGTAGTGTCAGTTCTAGTACCAACAACAACAAAATAAATAAATAAACCGCTCGCTGATAGCTTGCTTATTTCCTTTCTTTCCTTGTTTTGTGGGAAGCGACTTTGTGCCCACTTTGTATAGTGGAAATTTTAATAGATATTTAAAAAATAACAAGACAGAGTGCAAAAAATCAGGAAACGATCAAGAAAAATTGTATGGTAAATAATAGTAATAATAATAAGGCATTAAATGATAGTTTCCACTTATAGTCATATGAAACAGCTCCTTAATTTACTACATGAACTGATACAGTGCATAAATAATAACGAAATACTAATCATAAACTGACTTAAACATCAACTTTTACTAATCTAATCGCATACGTTTCGATGGCTCCTTATCATTATCATCGATACATGAGTATTAAGAAATTTTACAATTGTTTGTGTTGTTACATATTGGTAAATTTTTCCATTCTTTAGACCAGTAATGGATAAACTACGCTCCATAGACCAGACACGGCTCCTCTGAAAGTTCTGTTCGGCCCGCGATATGATTCCTAATCTGATAAATGAGAGCAGTAACTGCCATGATTGTCTTAATAAATTATATTGGCTTCCCTGAAGTATTTTCGTTTCCTTCTGCTTTTTCCTAAAAAGTTTGCTCATGACTACATTAGACAAAGCCACTGTTATATTTCAGTAACAGCCAAAAACGTAACCTACACGATTAAATCAATAAAACCGGTGCTTGAGTGGAGTTCAAAGTTAGTAGTACGTATGTTAAAGTTCTCATTTTACACGCTATTATGTACAATAACGTAAATAAATAAATTCCATGTACCGTGCGTATTATTTGTATTTTTAGTTCGATTGTTTCAAGATCTTAATACTACTCAAGGTATTGAAATAATAGAATTAAAAATACAAATAATACACACAGATACGTGGAGTTTGTTTATTTACTTTATTATTCAAAGTTATTATTCCATTATTCTGAACATGTTTAAAAGATTATTATAATGTAGAGACTAAATTGTATAAACGGTTTATTTTTCTTTATGAATAAATAAATAAATAAATGTATCATGTAATCTGATCGAGAAACTTCTTGATTTATTATTTCTCGTCTTTTTTTTCGTAACATATTATTGTTTACAACAAGTTACGGAGATCCCCTTTGTGGCTGAATAGTTAATACATATACTGTTTGTGCGAATGGTTCCGGGTTCGAAAAGAGACGTTAAACTCCAGTCGACCAACTAAGTAAGTAACAGAACGCAATGGTGCCCAGCAAAATAAATGAAATAACATTTGTGTAATTCAATGATAGTTCAGTGTGTATGTAAGGTGATGATAAAATAAACGTTGGAAATTATTTTTACGAGATTAATTCGGAGAGAAATTCATAAGAAGTGAAATATTAAATTTGTTTGTATTCACGAAACCTTGCGGGAAATAAATTTTGTGCTCTAAAACTTGCTTAAAAATGTGGTTTTCGTGTCGACATTTTGTGAAATATGCATGCCTTATGGCAAAGATTAAAAAAAAAATTAAAAAAATAAAAAAAAAAATAAAAATAAAACTTAAAACAAACACTAATATGTATGGATAGTTTACAACGTATTTAAGCAGTTGTTTCTTTTCTTATTTTCAGAGTGTTCAATAAAGTGAAAAGTCGAAGTGCGCATATGAAATCTCATCGTCCACCAGACGCTGAACCTAAAAAACCAAAATTGGAAGTTCCAAAATTGGACTCGGCAGAACATGGTATGAATCGTGCCGTTGGAGTATCATCAGGAATGGGGGTTGCTGTGAGTGTAGCAAACTCATCTCTTGGTAATGTTCGTAATAGTCATACCTAAAACAGAACTACGAGTGCAAGTGCAACATATTGAAATAATAACATATGTGCTCAAAGATGTGAATATGTGGTTTTGTTCTTGTGTGATGCTTCTTTTCCAACCATTTCGTTTGCCTCAAGACTGGGATAAAAGAAAGAAGAAAGTATTTTTGTGTTTAAAGATTTTCAGAATTTTAGAAAAGTTTCTGCATTTTTCTTTTCTTTTGTATTATCCTTGTGATCCTGATTTACACATTTTACAGGAATGGTTGGTGGCCGTTGTAAATTACGATTCTTTATTACCAGCTGTTTGTGATTGGAAATACTTGGGTGAAGTGCAATTTCTTTCTTTAAAAAATAAATAAATAAATAAATAGAGAATTTGTTATTAGAAGATTATGACCTGCAATCGAATTCTTGCTGCAGTGTTGTGTATTTTACTAGACTTTTGTTCAAAAGAAGTAGCAAGTTAAAAATATAAATAATTAAAAAAAATTATATATATATACATACGATGTTGAATGACAGTATTATCATAAAATGTGAAAATGTTTTTGTTCTTGATATGTTGCGTTCTTAACTTTTAGCTGTGGATTTTAGCCTTGCTGGTTTTGTTTGTATGTGAACTTTCATGCAACTGTGTATAGACATTTTGTTATACCAAAGTACAGACTGTTATCTGTGCTATGTAGATACAATGTGTAAGTGCCTTGTGACAAGGGTGTTGGGAGGGGGCCGGTAATAACCAAAGAGAATTGCAACTGAAAGAGCCAGTCACCGTTTTGTGACCTGTAGTGTTACCGCTGGCAGCAGGAAAAAAATAAATAAAAGAATAAAATAATAAAGAAAGAAATAAGAAGGTTGAAAGCAATATTTATATATCTATATATATATATATCTATATATATGTATTCATATATGTATGAGGTTGGTGATGATTTAAGTCGGGAAAAGCAAAAGTAAGAGAAAATACTATAATATGTATAAATTTATTTCTCTTTTAAGTTTTTCTTTGGTCAAAGCTATTTGTAAAGCTTGCTGCCAGATTCTTCGCTCTGTGTTGTGATAATTTGTTGTCTTTGGAGTGTGTTGGGTCAGCTGACATGAGGAACAAAATACCCCTACTTAAATGACAATCCGTAACGAGTAGGTAAATTTTATCAGAAGTAGTAATATTGCTGTCAGCTGTATGCTTGTACTTTACTTTGTGGAATATGTATAAATATATGTATGTATGTATCTGTGTGCGTATGTGTGTATGTACGTACGTATGTGTGCGTACGTATGTGTGTATGTATGTATGTGTTAAAAAGGTATGAATATGTGTATGTATGTAAGTGTGTCTGTTTGTGTGTGTGTGTTTTAGTACACATGATACGGAGAAACATAAAGTATATATATGCTATATATATGTTTATGTTTATTGTTGAATCAATTGGTCTTTAAGTTTTAGTGAAATTAGAATGCCCAACGTAGGTCAAACCAAAAAAAAAAAAATGTTACAACATAGGAAATATTGTTAGTTGAGTTCCTCATCGTCAGATGGCTTGTTCTGGTGTTTATTGTTATGTATCAGGTGCTACAGTCGCGTCATTGTTAAGAAAATCATTATTGTTGTGTAAGTTCCCATGTACATCTGACAGTGAACTTAAATGTAATTTAAAAGAAAGAGGAAAACAATCAAGTAATATTGCTGTGGTCTTTCAATAAAAAAAAAAGAATACCTGATAATGTCATAGCGTTTATTCATGTAGGTTTTTAACAATCAATAGTATTAATCTATTGTTCATGTGCCTGGAGATGTATTCATGTGCCAACAATGAGTGCTGAATAGCAGAAGGGTAAAGAGTTGCAATATGATGATCTCAAGTTGGAAAGATTATATATAATATATATATATATATAATTTTAGGATAGAAAGGCAAATTCTGTAAGCTGTAATGAGCTGGATTGGCAGTTGAATGAATTGTTCAACTCTGTCTGTCAAAGTTAGTCAATTGTATGTTGTTAGTACTTAAGTTAACAGCCAAATTATCCATGTGTGAGGTGAGCGCTAACTAAGCATGCAATAAGCTCGTATTATTCCACATGAAGATAGCACTTCTTCTGCTGTCTTACGATATTAACTCTGTGTATATTAGAAAACAATATATATATATTATATGATTGTGTACCTGGGCCATGGTTTGTATATTTTACAAACTCATGACGAAAGTGAAAAAAAGAAGAGGAACTGGTTCTAACATTTAAAATATGTGCTCTTGTAATGTTAAAAGGACTACAGAGTTACAGAAGTTTTCCTTTGTCGTGATATTCTTACGGCTCCACACATTCTTGCCATTGTGGGGTTAGTAACAGTGAGAAAAAAAAAAAACATTATAATAACTTTATTATTCTATTATGTAGTTATATTTTATTGCCATGCTTTTCTTTTTTAACTTTACTCTTGGTATCATGTTTGTGAAAATATGTTGCGAAGCTTTTTTTTTTTTAATTGTTATATTTTTCGAACATAAAACTTTATTAAGTGGTTAAATTTCATGTATTGTGCAATCATGTCATAAATATTAAAACATTTTAACATTAAATTGTATATTTGATATATAACAATGCTTACTTAATTTGTCTGTAAAAGTATCGGTTACATTTACTTGTAATACGTCTTCATCATAATTCTGTAGTAAATTGTTCGTTCAATGTGGTTTCTACTACTTCATCATCAACAATCAAAATAAAATTCACTTAAGAAGAGAAAAAGAGGAATTTAGTTATTTCAGAATGCCTATGTTCAGAATGTGTATTTTTATACACAATACGACAATGTAAAAAGAAAGAAAAATATTTAATAATTCTTCATTATTAGGCTAGTGATATTTGTTTAGCATTTTTGACCACACCAGTGTAAACGTATGATGAAGAAATGTCCTGAAATAGATTTGGCAGTTCCTTGTACAGTGATGGGTTTGCTCAGTTGCATATATAATGATGAACAGCTTGCTGTATTTAAGTTGTTCTATCACTGAATTTCAGGTTCATTCTAGCGAGCTATTAATACAGTACATCTTGTTTTTGTCAGAGGCAATATAGGAGTGTGCCTGTTTTTCACATTCCACTCAAAATGAAGCTCATTCGAGAATTTTTTTCTGATTTCCATTATTTTGTTTTCTTAAGTTTTAAAACGAGAAAGACAAATCTGCATTTTGTTAACTATCACATTTATGCAATATGGCCCTGCCAAATGTCGTGTATGCATATAAATTCTATTAGGGGTGTTCATGTATTTTTTTAAAATAAGAAAGTTGTATAAATATATATATATATACATATATGTGGAGAGAACGTAAAAAGGATAAATTATGTAAGATATAAAATATCTTGCATAAATATATATTTATATATATATATGTATGTATAGACATAAAAATTATATATATATATAAAGTTCATCTCAAAGAGAGAAATGTAAATCACATGACGACATACACGCAAAAATTATGTAAACAACATATTAATGTGTTCCCCATCACACATGGAACATTATCTTGGGTCAAAGTGCTACGCAACAGTACAAGAAAATAAGATGTCTAATATATGCTCTCAAGCATACTTTTGTGGTGATTTCTCATTAAATGTATTTTTATCTTTGAAATATTTTATTAAACCCTTTAGATTTGTGATGAGTAACCATTGTGAATACTCCCCCCTTCAAATGAATAAAAGTTCCCCCTCTGATGTACTAAATGTACAAAGTTGTACTTTACATGAGAATTTTGATGTGGTTTTCTCCTAAGAGTGTTACTGAGCCTTGTTTTGAGAGAGATGTGGTATTTTCCTGTAGATATTGTATGTACAGTGGACTGAATCCTTACTCCATTTTGCATTGAGTTTTACTATTCTACCTTTATCAAGTGGTCAGTTGAAATATACAGTTTAAAACTTGACAATTCTAGTAATTATTAATTTTGAGAATCCTTTACCTGAAAGATCTTTATCCTTGCCTGAAAGAACCTTGTTCTTATATAATATAATAAATACCAGCTAAGCATGGTTAAAACAAATATCAAAAAGTTCAACCAAATAGTAGTTGTAATTTAAGTGAAAATTATAAAGGAAATCGGAGTGGCAGAACATGATTATAGAAAATGTATGAGAAGTGTATTTTCTATTGCAAATTATAGAATATTTTTTCGATATTTAGATGGTAACTTGAAGTAGTATTTTAGGGAGATTATAAATATGTGCATTTAGTTAAATTAATATTCCAACTGCATTAAAAGTTCGATAAGGACCATTAGAAGGTTTATTATTAAAATTTATTCAAAGATAATGTGTTAATGATGAAAATTACAAAAAAGCTAAACTTTGTAACATTGACTTTTCCACAACACAATTTAGTATTGCAGACGACTATTAAAGAAAACTGAGGAACAATTCACGAAATGACAAATAATATTCTTATGGTAAAGATTCCATAAGAGTAGACTAGAATAAAGACAGAAGGGACAAAAATAATGTCAGAATTACAATATATCCTAGCAACATGTATATTCAAATACTGTTTGATCTACGTTTCGAACATGCAATCAAACAGGTATAATGGAAATATAATAATAATAATAATAATAATAATAATAATAATAATAATAATAATAATAATAATAATAATCATCATCATCATCATAATCATAATCTATTCTCATCAAAGTGCAGCGCAGCAGTCGGGAGTCAGCTGCAGATATTGGATATATGTTTGTTGTTCGTACTAATCGTGTAAATATAATAATAATGGGATGCTTATAGTTGCGTTTCTACTATATATGTCCCCAGTGTTTCGTTTTAATTCCTATCGATCTTCAGCTCTTTCTGCAGTTCAGAAATTGTATGTTGTGGGCTTGAAAGCTTAACCACAAACAATTTATCTTATCGAAGAACAAAAATGGTACCAATGCACAGTGGTCCAGGAACCCGACAAACCTGGCCAAAAATGATCATTTCAAACACACAGATGGAATGTGTGCTATATAGTTTGAGAAACCAAATATCTTGGGAGTAAAAAATACCTGCCATGGACATCTTGTAGCCTCCCAGTAGACATCCAGAGCCATCTAAATTGTACCAATATATGCTAGTGATTTGTCACATTTTGCATTGAGAAAAGGGCGGTATTGTTTTTTGGAATTTGTGTAACTGTACGCACTGAATACGGACATGATATTTTTATTTCTAGTATGTATATAGACATTCATTTTTTGAATAACAAAGGTGTTTGTTGGATATATGTGTCTACCCTGTGATAGATGGTAGATAATTATACCACTGCGTCCGTTAGAAATTAATTATAAACTGAAAACTGTGATTTGATGTGCAAAATTTGTTACTCCTCGTTACACGCGCATTTCTTGTTCCGAACCTAGAGTAATATTCCCTTGAGATGGAAAGAAAGAAAGAACTTGCCCGTTTTTACCCCTTTCGTAGAAAAGTAAGGTTATATATATGAATGGGTCTATTATTATTTTGGCAATATTGGTGTTAATTTCAGATTTCGACATGACATCTAGCTGGTGTTGGAGATTTCAACTCCAACAACATAACAGTTTCTGTATTATGAGTACAGTTGAAAATCGATGGTAACAAGTGAAACAATAACACCCTCAACATTAAAATAATAAATAAATAAATAAAATATGAAAAGGAAAATTATACTGCACTTTGTTCAAAAGATATATAATTAGTACGAATAACCAAATTCTTCACACGTTTCATCAACCACCCAGCCTGATGTACTTCCAGCTCCAGATGTTTCTGTTATTTTGCTTTCATATATATATATGAAAGAGAGAGAAAGAGATTTGTTTTTAATTTGAGACAACCTTGTAACTTCGAAATTAATAGATAAAAAAAAACTGAAATGTTGTACGAAGTAAATATCAAAAAGGTATAATCGTTCAGTATATCTTGCAATACCATTAGATGAACAGTGTTGCTAATGCAGTACAAAGTTACATATTTTTCAAATAGAACTATGTCGGATTATTACATATTTTAAATACACATGTCAAACGAAAACGTACAATACCATATTTAATATTAACTGTTGCAAACTAAGGGCGCTGCAGTATCACAAACATCCGAACTTTGGAAGCATCTACATACTACTTTAACAGCATAGCTGAGATGGATGAATAATGTAATTCAAAGAACGTTGATTACCAAATACATGATATGACGTATTTCGAGTAAATGGGAATGAAGTTACTAAAAAGCATTGAAAATTTGACTTTTTTTCAATGGACGAGCAAATCATTTTGCCGTTTACAGTACTCAGACTGTTCCGTATATATGATAAGCAGTGGTAAAGTTGACAGCACTGTTTAAAATAGCATATTTGTGGAAAAGACTTAAAATATTTGTTGTTTTCACAATTTCTTCTAATTACATATTGTTAAGCAGTGTTGCTAACTTTGCCACTGTTATTCAGAATATGGAAAAATTGCGGAATTCAGATAAATTGTGGAACTCGAAATTCTGAAAGGAGTTTATAAAAATAAAATTTCTAGATCACAGTTTAAAACAGCGATCAAATAGTAGTAATGAACGATGAACTTAATGGGTTGAGATAACTATGAGAGGAAAAAGTATCCACCAGAACAGAAATCATAGCGATGAGTCTTAGAAAATAAGCCCTTTTTCTGGTTTGTAGTATTTAACTTGATCTATAATTTACTATGAGAATTTCTATTTCACAAGACCCAGCTGTGATTTCTAAAGCGCATTCTCTCGTACTTAGCTCGAAATGAAAATGTGTCCATCCCTTCTTTAAAAAGAGAAAGAAAAAGAAAAAAAGAGTAACTGGCAGCGAAGGAAATATTTCGTCCATACATTTATAATGTTAAGTAGTTTAACGTTGGCAATTCCAAATGATGAATTCAGCCTTTTTAATAGTAACGCTAGAAACATATGGAAATGGTACTATGAAGTGCACCGGAACAGTTTTTCGTTACCCTTTTTGACACAATTATCTGGAAATAACAAATTTCCTCAGGTGCAGTAGTACAATACGATCCCAAAAGTGTCAAATTCTTTTTAAGAAATTATATTCAAATTAATATGCGTTTGAGATTAGATTCTAGTGTTGTTTGATACACATATTAAATCGTTAATAGTGTTGTTAGAACAAGCGGTGGTGTAGTCAGAAAAAAGAAAAAAAAAAACATTATGGCGGGACTAATAATTGCCATGTAGAGCATACTTGCACACGATATATATTTTTTTTAATTTTAATTTTTGTGTAGCAATTTGCAAAAGAAGTTTAAATTTGCATTCCAATTTATAATTTTTGTATAGCATTTTCCACACCAATGAAATGGAAAATATTACTATTTATTTTATGTGGACATGAAAAAAATAAACAAACAGCTTTTGTTTGAACAAACACATGCGATAATGAAAAGTGAACCACAGAAAAAGTAATGACGATCTTTTTTAAGTAATAATTTTGTCATTTACAGGTTGCCTAAGATAGTAGCTGACTTTGAATGTGTTTGTGGAGCATTCTATAAAGTGCTAAATAATGCGCTCAAATAGCGGAAAATTGGCATTACGCAACCCACGAAGTGAACATTTATTTTTATGATAACATTACAACTTACCATCACAGATCTGTTAATCCCTTAACTCATATTGTAGCCAAGTCTTGCTCCGATTTAGTTCTTTTTTTTTTCGTTTTTTTTTTTTTTTTTTTTTTTTGTTTTTAAGGACTTTAGTTTACAAGAACTTTTTAATATTTATTATATACGGGTATTTAGTCTATTCGGGGTACTAAGAGACAAAAGACCTCAAGAACTACCTGACCAATTATCACCAAATTTGTCCAGAATGAAGGTCAAAAGTTAGGATATGAGTTTGTTTTTGAAGCCAATATACAAA
This sequence comes from Thermobia domestica, assembly GCF_964235325.1. Taxonomy (NCBI): domain Eukaryota; kingdom Metazoa; phylum Arthropoda; class Insecta; order Zygentoma; family Lepismatidae; genus Thermobia; species Thermobia domestica. Next base: position 127,513,305 of record NC_137464.1, read on the forward strand.
CCGAAAGTGGTAGAAACGAACAATTCCCGCCTTTAACGTTGATTGCAACAGAGCGCAAGCGGTAATAGATAGAGAGCAGTGGTTTCCAGCAAACGTTTAAGCGTCCCAAGAATACATAACGTCTTCATCCTTAACTCCCTACTAAAACTAGAAGTGGTAGAAATCCACTACAAGTTCCAGATTCAGTTTTGATCTACATAGAGCAAAAGAGGTAACACATACTGAGAAGTAGTTCTTTGGAGTCGATTTAGCATTCTAAGAATAGTCATCTATTCACACCGGAAGGGTTGATTTCTGGCACTTTTGGTTTCAACGTTGATCACTATAGAATAAAAACCATAATAGAAAGCTAGAAGCGGTATTCTGTAATCAATTTAGTGTCGCAAAATACACTTCATCTCTATCTATTCTCTGCTAAAACCGGAGGTAGCAGAGAACAACCGCTCCCGGTTTTAACATTGATCATCATAGAATAAAATCCGTAATAGATAACGAAAAGTGCTTTTCTGTAATCAATTAAGCATCCTAAGAATATATTCCATTTCGACTTCAATCTCTACTAAAACAGGAAGTGGCAGAAATCAATCACTTTCGGTTTTGTCACTTAAAATCGTTATAGAATGTAAACGTTATTAGGTAGCGAGAAGCGGTGTTCTGCAAGCGATTGAGCGTCCTAAGAATATATTCCATGTCCATTTTAATCTCTGTATCAAGGCTTGAAGTGGCAGAAAAAATCCAACCACTTCCAGTTTTAACGGCAATCGCTATAGAGTAGGAATGGTAATAGATAGAGAGAAGGTGTTTCCAACAATCGATTAAGCTCTCAAGAATACTCTACTTTAATCACTCTATTAAAACCGGAATTCAGAAGTCAGCCACTTCAATTTTAATGGTGAACGCAATAGGGTATTTGAGAGAAACGGTACAAACCTATTACCACTATTCATGAGAACCTATTCATGAGAAAAGAGCGCGCCATACAAACCAAATTCCTTTGCGTTGTGTACACGTGACATTATTACTTGTTGTAAATTAAGCACTTCTTACAGTGTTAGAGTGGAAAAAAAAAAAAAAAAAAAAAGAGGACTTCCAAACCGATTATTTCTTTGCCAATGCTATGAAATAACAATGCATATATGTCATTTATGAATTCCTTATCAAAGCCTGAAACAACAGAAGCGCAGAAAAATGAGTACTGCTGCTAAATTTCCGTGTTTTCACTAGCTATCTAACTTTCGGAAAGTAACCTCTTGCAATTCGAAAGCTCATTGAGACGCCTTGTTTTCTATGTTATAAAATGTCGAATCGATGGTGTGTCTGTCGTCAATTCTACGTCCAGCCTCCGGTGTGTGGTCCACAGCTCATTGTTTTGTATTATTGAGAACGTAAGACACAACTAAAGGAAACATCGGGTTTTCGAGAGGAGATAACCATATTGAGATAAAACGAAGATCCTTTTGTTGTGAGAAATAATCTGCTAAGCTGGTTTTCTGTGTGGCGTTAGGGAGGACTCACTTCGGTAATAAATTATGATTATGGATTATATTTTCATTTGCATCCAGTTTCTAATATTTTCTGCTATTGCGTAGCAGCATACGTATATACTGGCCTGAAAATGTCAGAAATATGGCGTTGGAAGCTGATACACTAAGGCTAGAATGTGTGCCATACAGCCCGGTCACACTCTTTGATGGGCTTTTGCGACACGAAGTTTAGTATTTTATTTCAGTACACAGTGTGAGTTAAATATTTCAGTCCTGTCTCATATTCTTCGCTGCTTAAAAGGGCGCTAAATTTCATTCCTATAAACAAACAATTCATTTCTACAATTGAAATCAACAATTTCAAATGAAATTCTGCCTAATAATGATTATTTGTCCATCGTTATTATAATACAACAAAAAATACTGACATTTGCTCACTGATACTAATAAAAAGTATAATTGTTATACTTTACTCCACCCATTTCCACTAACCACTTGCAAGTCACTTGTAACTTTCTTGTTAAAGAAACGTATACGATGAAACCTCCCGTAATGAAAACCTCCATAATACAGACATAGTTTTTGTCCCGGCAAAAATAGATGTATTATGAGGGATGATCGGAAAAAAAGATTACAAAGCCTATCATGGCTTATGTGTGAGACAGCTGAAAGATCAATACACCTGATGATAGAGGGCACTTAACGCTTGTCCTCAATGTAATCGTTTTTGTTTGTTTGTTTGTTTGTTTGTTCAAGTGCTTACCACAACATACTGGTTACATAGAAATCCCATCAAATTCTCGTAGTCACCGTGAGGCACTGGATTTTGACATCATCACATGTCAGATAATGGTGGCCAATCATGTTCTGCTTTAGAGCAGGGAAAAGATGAAAGTTATTAAAGGCCAGTCCAGGGTTGTACGGGGGTGCTCTAATCGTTCCCAGAGAAACTCTGAATACATTCAACAGTTTGTGTGTGTGTGTGTGTGTGTGTGTGTGTGTGTGTGTTGAGCAGGATCTTGCATTATCATCTAGAAGAATCACACCAGAGCGGAGGAGACCAGCACGTTTTCGTCTGATGGCATTTCGCAACTTCAGAAATGTTCTGCAATCCTTTCAGCATTCATGGTTTCTCTCTATTCAAAATAATTTATCAGTAGCACACCTGATACAATCCTGAATACAGTGCAAAAAACTGAACCCTGAAACTGAAGCAACCACTTTGATTTTTTTTCTTTCTTTCGTGGAAAAGATGTATACTTCCATTCCATGGATGTCTGCTTGATAGAGTAAACAGATGCAATTTTGTTTCATCACCAATAGAGTGAAGAAAATTGCTCTCCTCTGCTGATTAGTAAAGGAAATTATTCTTGACGCAGTTTGATTGATTCATTACTTTAATTTTTTTGTTTGCATTTTTGAAAACTTTTGTTTAAATTTTAGTTTGAAAATATTTGAACCCTAATATTAGTTACGAATCATTGCCTAAGGTTATTGGTTCAAAGTTATTCCTGATGCAATCTGATTGGCTTATCACATCCAAATCTGTAGTATTTTGAATTTTAAAAAAACGTTTAATTTTTTATCTTTGTTTGAATTTTTAAATTTTTAGTTTGAAAATTTTGATTTAAAATTGTTTGAAAATTTTGGCTTAAAAGATTTTAGTTTAAAGATTTTGGTTTGAATTATTTTGTTTCAAACTTTGGTTTATTTTTTCTCACTGTTTTAAATTGCTTGTTTGAACATCTTAGTTTAAATTTTTCAAGCTTGAAAATTTTTGCACTTCTTGAAACTTTTTGATTAAATCTTTTAGTTTGAAAATTGTTTGCACTTGTTGAAAAGTTTTAAAAAAAGTTTGAAAATTTTGTTTAAAATGTTTACTACCTAAAAATTTGTAGATTGAAAAAATTTACAAGTGTAAGAAAAGAAACAGAAATGTTTAGAATAAAAAGATCTAACAGTACTGATTTTATAAGTGCAAGAAAAGAAAAAGAACAATGTAGAATAAAATAATATGGTAACACTGTTTACAAGAATTGCATCATTATGATGCAATACTATATGTCGGAACAAATTTATTCAACGCCAGGAGAATTGTATTACATCCGTTTATAATTGCTTTTGATACCTTTTGGTTGTACATGAAATGAAAAATACAAATGATTTAAAATTTTAATTTTATCTTTTACTTTTTTATAGACACACACACACACTGGTTAGTTAACTACTTCCATGTCAGACATATTGTTTATTTTGTATATAGTTTATTTTGCATTTCTTGCATTAGTTTGTTTTTAGCATATAATTTTAATTCGAATTGAAATCTTCTCAAGTCAATGGCAATATCCATAGGTGGTAAATCTATGTCTATATTGTCACAAATAAACTGTTTATCTATGCGTGTGCGGTGTCGATAAGCTTCACACAGTCTACATAAATGTTTTACGATATGCATTATACATTTTTCAAAATAGTACGTTTTCAGAAATATATTTGTTTTGAAACACACTTCAACAAAATATTTTACACACACCAATGTACTTATAAACTTGTTCCATTCAGTTTGTGACAGATACACAATATTGTGAGACACATGCAATGTACTTTCTTACGTAAAAGCACCATTTTCTCATCAAGCATTGTACGTAGTACCACTTCATTGTTTGTGCCTAATTATTTATCCACTCCATGATGAAAATAATCACTAATTTTGTCGACTAGAAAGTACTATTTTTCACTCTTCGGTGTCCAATTGCACAGAAACAGTTCTATTTTGCCAAAACTTATTACAGATTCAAACCAGACAGAACTAATACCAATAATCAGACACTCGTTTTGAATGTATTTACTGGATAGTAGTTGGCAAACAGGAATTTTTCGTGAATTTTAACGTTAGTGATACATCTTTTCAACCAGAATGCTATTGCTCTAATGATATCATCACGAACCAGATGGTTGTTGTTTGAATGTTGATGAAGTCATGTTGATGTAGTGAAATACGTCATTGAAATGCAACGTTCAAGATCCAATGAACACAAAAACAATCTTCTAAACTTTGAGATGTGACGATATTTCATGGGATTGTGTACTAAATCGGAATTGGCGACACCTTCCATCTAATCCTTTTAGAATAAATATACAGATCTGGTGTTTAAGAAGTTTAATTGTTCTTGTTTTGTGGTGTCTTGTGGGGTAAATATACTGAGGTAAAATAATAATTTATCATTTTCAACAATCACCAGCAGTAATCTTAATCCAGACTTCGTAGAAATAATTTGGCTTGATAAGTTTCTATAAGGTACATTCTGTTGTAAATTAGTAAACTTAGTAAATGATTCCATCACATCATGAATATTTAGAAACTGTAAATAAGTAGCCATGATGACTTTATGATGAATGCACTTTCGAACGATACTTCAAAAACTTACTTGTCATAACGGATGTGATACAATTCTGTTGACGTTGCATAAACTTGTACTGACAAGTATGATTGCATCAAGATGATGTAATTCTTGTAAACAGTGTGTCATACTTCATTATTCTAAACTGCTCCGATTGTTTTTTTTACATTTGTAAGACCAGTATTGTCAGATTTTTTTGTTCTTAACAGTTCCAATTGTTTTCTTATACTTGTAAAGTTTTTCAGTGGTTTACAAATTTTTAGGTAATAAAACATTTCAAACAAAATTTTCAAACTTATTTTTACAAAAAATTTTCAACAAGTGCAAACAAATTTCAAACTAAAAGATTTAATCAAAAAGTTCCAACGAGTACAAAAAGTTTCAAATTTGATAAAAAATTAAACAAAGATGTTCAAATAAAAAAATAAAAGTGATATAAAGTTAAATCAAAATTTTCAAACTAAAAGATTTCAAACCAAAAATTTTAAACATTATTTTAAATCAAAAATTTCAAACTAAAAATTTTCAAACCAAAATTGTCACACTAAAAATTTAACAGATCAAAAAATTTCAAGCAAAATAATTGAAACGATTTATAAAATATTAAATATAGATTTAAAAATGATCAGTTAATCAGATTGCATCATGAATAATTTTGTACCACTGACTATATGCTCAAGCAAAAATATTGTGATAACAAACGTTCCCTCAGTTAACCGTCAAACTTTATCCTGTTTTCAACTCTTTAATCAATAAATAAAGTGGTTTTAAATTATTCAACTATATCTATATCAATTATTATGAGTTATGAGTACAGATTCTAAGATTAAATGTGTGAAATAGTTGTATATCTATAAGTTTTAATAATCACCTATCACGTTTCAAGTTCTAAAATTTTTCACCAAAGTATTTTAGACTGAGAGTCGTAACAACAATATTAGAGTTCAAAAATTGAGAAAACATAAGAAGTTTTGAAACAGTGTTCGAAGAAATTTAAATAACACTTCTCACAAACAATTAAAAATTAAATATTTGAAAGTGATCAGCCCATCAGATTGCACCAAGAATAACTCTCCACCAAAGACTTTAGCCTATAAGTCGTAACTACAACTCTAAGATTCAAAGTGTGAAATTCTTGATATATATCAATAAGTTACAATAATTACGTATTAGGTTTCAGGCCCAAAATTTGAAGCTAGAAGTAGGAATCTACCAATCAGATTTCAACAAAGAAAACTTTCCACGAATGACCATAGCCATAAAGTTGAAATTGTTATTGTTTCATGCCAATTGGTTTTAGTAATTATCTATCAGGTTTGAAGTCCTAAAATTTTGCACTATTAATCTTAGACTATGAGTTGTTCCTAAATTTCAAAGTGTTACGATGATAAATTAGATCAACATTCTCATCTTTGGGGAGTTCTTTACAAATGTAGTGACTAGTGTTGTTAAAATTACCGGAAATTTTGAACCTGCTGGTAAAAAAAGTTTTTTCCGGAAAATTGGAAAAATTGGGAAAATAACAAAAATCTTTGTATTAGATTAGTTAGAGTAGTAATGGAACCGCTTTTTTTTCCGAACGCGTGAAAAATGTAAGTTGAGAATTTTCAATATTGCGAATATTTCAAAGAGAAGCATTCGAAAATAAAACTGTTGTAATTATTCTTGAAAATTAATAGTTTGCATTAATTTCCTTTATATGCCTTTTAGTCGTTTACTTCTGGTTGTGCATTAATTACAGAACTTTTACAATTGCATACACATCCATATCATGAAGCTTTTCTGTTGCAACAAATAGGGCTCTTGAATAAAACTTAGTTCTTAATGTGCTCTTTGGTCTGGTGAAATTATGTTAATTTTAACCAAATTACTTCTTAAAAGAAAGAGCAGTAGGCAAATTTCAAGACATATAATTACTATTATTTTAATATTTAAATACAGACTTTAATATAAACTTTAAATACAAAATTTTGTATTTAAACAAATGCCTGTTTTCTAGTGCCACAAATTCTCTCTCTCTCTCTCTCTCTCTCTCTCTCTCTCTATATATATATATATATATATATATATATATATAAATTAAACTGACTATATTGGTAACTTAACGACTCTTAAACCACCAGACTAATCTCGAAAAAAAAAGTTTCAACATAGTTCGGGGCTGGGATGGATTTTTTACCATTTCACTTTGAAGGTGCAACTGGGAGGAAGGAAGTGCGAATATATACAGGGCTGGATTTAGGGGGGTGCAAAGGTGCACGTGCACCCCCCTTCGTTGTAAATATACACTACCTAAAGTGAGAAGCTAGAAGTAAGTTTTGCAAAATCAATAGTTTAAGTCAATTTTCTGAAGGTTCAAGGAAAAGAATTCATCGAGAGCTTACACTTAGCATTTCCAAAGGAATTCCTCATTCACATCATAAATGCCTAAAGGCATTTAAAAAACTCAAATTTAATTCAAATGTACTGGTAGTTATTGGTGCACCCCCCTCAGAGAATCCTGGATCCGGCCCTGGATATATATATTGAAAATTACCGATCTTAGTGTCGAACCCATAGTTTTCGGGATCGCTTAGATGAACAGTGACATTTCCGATGCAGTTTAAATCCAAATTCAACAGCGAAACTTTAGGGAAGGTGAAGGGGGTGATATATAAAAATATGATCGAAAATGACTGATATTAGTGTTGAATCCATAGTTTTCGGGGTCGCTGAGATGAACAGTGATACTTCTAATGCCGTTTAAATCAAATTCAGTGCTATAACCTGGGGGTGGGGGAGATGGGATATATATATATATATATTTGGTCTAGGAATTAATTCGTGCGGGTGGACAAGAGATGGCGCAACGAACGGAGCGTCCCACAGTTCCGTGTATCCACACATGTGTTGCAAACCCCTGTCATCGCGTATCGTTCGTAGTATAGGGCAGTGGATTAAAGCGTCAACAACGCCAGTTTGTAGTTAAGTGAACATGGCGCAATTTGTGCCTGATAAAGTGTTTTTGCGGGGTGTCCTGCTGCATTACTTGAACATGCAGAAAAGTGCGACTGAAAGTCATCGTATTTTGGTGGAAGTGTATGGTGACCATGCTCTAGCTGAGCGAACGTGTCAGAAGTGGTTTGCACGGTTTAGAAGTGGTGATTTCGGCTTGGCAGACCAAGAGCAAGCTGGACAGCCAAAAAAATTTCAAGACGAAGAATTGACAGCATTGCTCGAGCAGGATTCGTGTCAAACGCAGGAACAACTTGCAGCAGCATTAGGCGTTGATCAAACAACAGTCTCCAAACGCTTGAAAGCCATGGGAATGATTCAAAAGATGTCACATTGGGTTCCACATGAATTGAAAGACAGAGACGTTGAAAGACGAAAAACCATTTGCGAATTGCTGCTTCAACGACAGAGCAGAAAGGGGTTTCTGCATCGAATTATTACGGGTGATGTGAAGTGGATCCATTACGAGAACCCTAAACGAAAAAAGGCCTGGGTGAAACCAGGTGAACCAGGTCCATCACAACCAAAACGAGATATTCACTGTGCAAAGGTTATGCTGTGCATATGGTGGGATATGAAAGGTGTGGTGTACTATGAGCTGCTGCAACCGGGTGAAACTATGAATGTAGAACGTTATCGACGACAATTAATGCGTTTGAAGCAAGCTCTGGCCAGAACACGACCAGAATGGGAGAATAGACATGATAAACTTATTGTTCAACATGATAACGCTCGCCCACATGTCGCAAAACCGGTCAAAACCTATTTAGAAAATGTCGGATGGGAAGTTTTACCCCACCCGCCGTATTCACCAGACGTTGCTCCTTCGGACTACTACTTGTTCGATTGCATGAACAACGATTTGATTGGACAGCGGTTTACTTCTTCAGAAGATATCGAAACATGGGTCTCTGACTGGATCGCTTCCAAGGATGAGGACTTCTTTCGCCACGGAATCCGTACATTGCCTGACAGATGGGCGAAAGTGGTGGCTAGCGATGGACAATATTTTTCTTAAGGTATTTATGTATTTTGTGTTTGTACTACAGCTTCAATGTGTGCGTACCAACCGCACGAATTAATTCCTAGACCAAATATATATATATATATATATATATATATATATATATATATATATATATATATATATATATATATATATATATATATATACAAATGATTTAAAGTGACCGATATTAATGTCGAATCCATAGTTTTTGGTAGTGATGAGCAAATGCAAGACCAAGACCAAGACCAAGACCGGGGTGGTCTTGGTCTTGAACACCCAGTCTTGGTCTCGGTCTTGGTCTTGCTTGCAAGAGTCTTGCAAGTCTTGCTTTTAAGAAATCTTATGGTTTTCATAGGTAAATTTTACTCTGGATATAAGGGATAATAAATTCTACAATGCGCCAATAGTAACGGAAATACAATGTACACCGTATGTTTCTAAATGAAATATATTTTACCTTCTTGTAATATGATGATAGTGTACAACGTAGATGATGACCTTTAATTTTTTTTAATGGGTGCCACGCCTCACTACTTATAAGATAAATCACAACGTTTCATAATCTTTTTATGTATTTTTTAAAACAGATCCAACCTCCATTGGTTCCCAAACTGGGGAGGCTACTCGTGAAAGAAAATCAAGACGGCACAGATTATTGAAATACCGTGAAATGCAAAATTATTTTACACTCTAAAGGCGTCATATTTTTCTTTTCAACTATTTTCAAGCTAATCCTTGTATTGAACAAACTTCCAATTAAATATTGAGATTTTATTTTACTGATTCCAATATGTACTCTATGGGGCATAAACTTGGACATTACGCAAAAGCGATTAAAAAATAGCAGTCTTTCGAAACGTGGGCATGGAGAAAAAAGGGAAAGATGTAACTGCGTTGAACGGGAAACGAATGAGAAGGTGTTAGAAAAATTAGCAGTAGGGGGAAAAGAAGAATTTTAGATGTTGTTAAGAGAAGAAAGAGGAACTGGTTGGGATATTGGGTGAGGAGGAGCTGTATTATGAGGGACTTGCTAGAGAATATGGTGGAAGGGAAGTGAGGGGGAGAGTGAAGGAGACTGTAATTGAAGGAAGGTATTAAAACAGAAAATTGCTAGGTCAAGACGAAGAGACTAGCTGAGGACCATCATACATCGAAGCTTCTCAGTTGCAGCAAGTAACCTGCCAAAAATGGCAGAATAGCTATGATGATGATGATGGGGATATGTTCAGCAGGTTTATTCCCGTTGTGCCTACTTCCTGTTCTGCCTACAGACCCTCCAGCACTTTAAAGAAAATATTTTTAATTATCTTATCTCTAGGCAGAACGGTAATTCCCGTTGTGCCTACTTCCCGTTGTGCCTACTCTTTCGAGACGGGGAATTATGTGCAGGGAGGAATTTTTGTAGGGAATATTTCTTTAGTATTTCTAAAAGCTTCTGTAAAAACAACCACCACCTCTACAAGTTTCATCATACATGGAAAATTGGTTGACTCAGTTGCAAGAATGTTAGACATTGTATGTGAAACAAACATTAAAAAAAAAAAAAAAAAAGATCTAATATCAAGCAATTTCAGAACAAAATTTTATTTGGGTTTCCAGTAGTTTACCTCCAGCATGCTAAGACTTGCAGTACTAAAAAATGCCACAGTTCACATCCCCAAGACATGTCTGGCCAACTATTAAACAAACAACGCAAGAGGATGCATAAGGCGGCCTTTAAAAAGAGTGTTTGTCTCCATCATATCTCTTTCCTCGAATTGATTGATTCAGTTGCCAGTAACCCGTTTGACATTGTATCTGAAACGAACACGAAACAGACTTACTTCGGGCTAATATCAATTCATTTCACAACCGAATTTTAATCGGTTTTCCAGTAGTTTATCTCCAGCATACTAAGGCTTGCAGTACTAAAAAGTGCCACAATTCACATCCTCAAGACATGTTCGGCCATACATTAAACAAACAATGCAAGAGGATGCATAAGGCGGCCCTTTTGAAAAAAAAAGAGCCTTTGTCTTTTACATCACTGCTCCTTCTTTGGCATTACCTTAACAGGTAATTTGTCTTCTAACACGATTCTATACTACATGCAATGTTACATATACTTATATTGTCAATGTAAATACTACATATCGTCAATGTTAATACCATATATCGTTAATATAGCCAATATATTTAAAACATCTCACCATCACTGTTCTAAATGCAAACAGTTACGTTAAAGAGTTATTATATATGATTTGATAGTGTCAGTGTGATAAGCAAGGTGCCTAGTAATGACTTATAGTCTACACAGGAGTGTTTTCAAAATCAGAAACGGTCAAAGTATGAAATACGTGTTCGGCGTTTTGTTGGTGATGAGTTTGCTTAGATAATCACGCTTCTCTACCCAATCGGATTACTCACGACGGTGAGAATGAAAACTCTGAGAAATTCGCAAAGAAGGCTCCTTCTGAATTTCCATTACATTTCACAGAATATTTTTACCGTAAAATAATCGAAATTAAAATGCTATTTGTGTGGTCACATACAGAATAAAATCACAGATATTTACAATTATTAGGAAGGCTGGAACCACGTGTAATAGGCTTGATGGCTTACATAGATGTGGTTGCATACTGTTTACATTTTGAACAACGATTATGAGATCTTTATTTAAATTACATTGGGTATATTGACGATATGTGGTATTTAGTATTTACATTGACAGTATAAATGAAATGAAATGAAATTTTTAAGTTTTACGTCCTACGGTAATGCTGGCTAGGCTAAAGGAGACGGTGATGATGAGAAATGAATGAAATAGTGGAAAGTAGGAGAAAACGGTAGAACACCGAGAAAACCAACGCACACGGTGTTTGTCCACCACAAAGCTCACCTGGCTCGAGCTGGGATCGAACCATGGACCCCATGCACCAGAGGTGAACGCTCTACCCCTGAGCCATTGCGGTCCCATTTTTTTCTTTTTTTACAATATAAGTACGACATATTGCGTGTAATACAGAATCATGTATAGAGGACAAAGCACCTGATCATATATAGAGGTGATGCCGGAAAAAGATCTGTGATGTAGAAGACAAAGGCTTTTTTTTTGAAAAAGAAAAGAGACCGAATTATGCATCTTCTTGCATTGTTTGTTTAATATATGGCCAAATATATTTTGAGGATGTGAACTGTAGCACCTATTACGTACTGCGAGCCTTAGAATGTTGGAGATGAACTACTGGAAAACTGAATAAAATTTTGTTGTGAAATGACTTGATATTAGACCGAAATAAGTTTATTTTCTTGTAACTGAATCAATTAATTTTCCATTTCTCTGTAAGTATTAAAAAAACACATCTCTACTAAAGTAGACGTGAATAACGCTGCTAATAACAAAACTGTACCTAGTCATTTTTTCTGAGAAGAGCAAGTAAGATAACATTTAAAATATATGATGAAATTTAAAGGAATAGTTATTCTTCTTACAGAATCTATTAGAATTACTAAAGAAAAAATCCCTAGAAAAGATCCCTCCCTGCACAGAATTCCCCGTCTCGAAAGAGTAGGCAGAACGGGAAGTAGGCACAACGGGAATTACCGTTCTGCCTACAGATAAGATCATTAAAAATATTTTCTACAAAGTGCTGGAGGGCCTGTAGGCATAACGGGAAGTAGGCACAACGGGAAGACACCGTTCAGCAATATTGACCAAAAAAGAGGAAAAAATAAAATATTAATTATTATAATAAAACCTCTTAATATTTTACAATAATTTGAGTGACAACTGAAAACGACTCAATTGTCTGTCTTTTGTGTAAACTCAATTTATATAAATACTTTTGACCTACAGTATATTAGAAATACAAAATAATGGCATCAAACTTCAAGTTATTTGAAATAACTGTACAAAATCATTCTCACTTGTGAATATGGATTACTAGCATCAATTACCCACTTCGTTGGGTTAATATTTTTTTAAATAATATGTTTCGTTAGGGAGCCACTTCTCCTCCCCAAGTTGCGGGACTGAATTTGGATTGAAATGGCATCAGAAGTGTCACTGTTCATCTCAGAGATCCCCAAAAGTATGGATTCGGCACTAATATTGGTCATTTTCAATAAATTTATATATCTCCTCCTCCACCATGTTGCGAGGCACGGCATCGGAAGTGTCACTGTTCATCTGGATGACCTCGAAAACCATGGATTCGACATTGATAATGGTAATTTTCTATAATTTTTATATATTTCCTTGTTCCCCCTCCCCCAAGTCGCCATTTGCATTTAAATTGGATCGGAAGTATCACTGTTCACCTTAGCAACCCCCAAAACTATAAATTACATTCTAAAATCGGTCATTTTCGATCGGTCGGGTGGTTCAAGAGATTAGGAGTTACAAACATAGTCACCTTCAATTTTATAATATAGATTTATTGTTGTAGTATGTCATAGCGCTCAATCCTCGATGTGCCGTATACCTAAGGAGGCTAAAAGTTATATTGATAAACAATTATTCAACGTATAAGCATGCGTCCATGAAATCAAACTTGTGGTCACATGCACATGCAAGTTTTTGTCAATGTCATGAAAATGTTATTTTATGACATTTTATGTTATTTTATGACATAAAATATTAATTTTATGAGCACACATTAAAAATTTCCAACGGATGCTTGAGTCTCGGAGCCAAAGCCATACCCATGTAGTCGGCATCTATTGTGTACAGAATTACCGATGTTCAATACTACATTTCTCTTCAGTTTTGGAAGAACACCACTAATATGCTTCGAAATGAAATGAAATATCTAGTTTAACGTCCCACGATTGTGATCCAAGGCTAAGGGAGACAGTGATGATGAGAAATGACTGAAATGGTGGAATGAAGAAAGTAAGAGGAAATGGAAAAACCCCAAGAAAACCCACGCATATGGTGTTTGTCTACCAAAAAAGCTCACATGGCGCAAGATGACACATGTGTGGCTTGAAAACGAGCAATATCTGCAGAAAACGCGAACAACCAATTCAGAAAACGACTTACTGTAGCTATATGCTACAGGGGCAGATCGACTCGCATGGATTGCATAAACTACTGGGAACACATTCACTCCAGCGGCATTTCTACTGAAGCCAAGAAATTCAAGTAAAATATGTAATGACTTTTCCCCCTTTTTTACAAGTATAAAAAATCAAGTAGTACCGGTACTTGTGCAAGAGTCTTGGTCTTGGTCTTGCAGGTATGGTCTTGGTCTTGGTCTTACACCCCTTGGTTTTGGTCTTGCATGCAAGACTCTTGCAAAAACTGCTATACCAAGACTCTTCGCTCATCACTAGTTTTTGGGGTTGCTGTGATGAACAGTAAGACTTCCAGTGCCGTTTAAATCAAAATTCATTCTCATCACTTAGGAGTAGGGGGAGAGGGGATATATATATATAAATGATCGAAAATGACCGATATTAGTGTCGACTCCATGTTTCCTGCGATAAACATTAACACTTCCGATATTGTTTAAATCCAAATTCAGCGCCGCAACTTGGGAGAGGGAGAAGGGGTGGATATATATATAAAATGATCGAAAATGGCCGATATTAGTGTTGAATCCATGCTTTTTGGGTTCCTGCGATGAACACTAACACTTTCGATGCTGTTTAAATCGAAATTCAGCGCCGCAACTTGGGAGAGGGAGAAGGGATGGATATATATAAAAATGATCGAAAATGGCCTATATTAGTGTTGAATCCATAGTTTTTGGGGTTACTGTGATGAACAGTAAGACTTCCGGTGCCATTTAAATCAAAATTCATTCTCGTAACTTGGGGGTAGGGGGAGAGGGGATATATATAAATGATCGAAAATGACCAATATTAGTGTCGAATCCATGGTTTTTGGGGTCCTGCGATGAACATTAACACTTCCGATTCTGTTTAAATCCAAATTCAGCGCCGCAACTTGGGAGCGGGAGAAGTGGTGATTATATATAAAAATGATCGAAAATGGCCGATATTAGTGTCGAATCCATAGTTTTCCGGGTGCTAAGATGAACAGTGACACTTCCGATGCCGTTTAAATCCAAATTCAGCCCCCATTAGTACTCCTAAAGGGAGAGCTTGGTATGTAAAAGTAATTGAAAATGA
Source organism: Thermobia domestica (assembly GCF_964235325.1). Taxonomy (NCBI): domain Eukaryota; kingdom Metazoa; phylum Arthropoda; class Insecta; order Zygentoma; family Lepismatidae; genus Thermobia; species Thermobia domestica. The sequence goes on from NC_137464.1 coordinate 127,528,310, forward strand.
CCGATAGTAATGTCGAATTCATAGTTTTTAAAAGTCCCTAAATTCATTGGTGACAGTTTTGGTGCCCTTTATACCCAAAATGAAAAGTATTCTCCCCGTGCGAAGTAAGTGTTCTGCTGGTCTTTAATAATAACGAACGGAAGTTTCACATGTTAAATTCGTTAATTTCTCGCTGCTCAAATTTACACACCTGTGCGGTGTATGTCTGTATGTGTAAATAAGATCCTCTGTCTTTTTGAGTTGTTCGAAAAATATACAAATAACAAGGAGGGATTTTTATCAAAAATCAGAAAACTAAAAAATAAAATTAAATGCTGTAAGTATTTTTCCTGCTAGCGAAATACGTGGTATATTTGCTGCAGAACGTTACAGCAAATAAGATTAGCATCAGGCAAAGAAACAGTTTTTAAATTATATTTTCCGGGTTTTGCCAATATTTCGGAACAAAAGATTTTTTTCTAATTGGTTCAAAATTTCCGGAAATTTTACACAGCACAAGGAAGATCCGTATCTCTGTAAAATATTTTTGATTTTAACATACTGGTATTAACTAAATTGATCCTGGGCCTGTTATTTTAACACTTCCCTGCCATAAAACGGTAACTTTATAAGATTACTTAAGATAATTTAAATGCGTCTATATTAATTAATCTAACTAGGATTATATTTTAATATCTTTTGTAGCCATAACTCCATTCTATGACGATGCTAACTTTAAAAGAGTGGTGCAAATATATTTATTGCCACAAAATTTCCCTATTCTAATACAAGAAACGTAACTACTCAATGATCTTAACTGTAAACTAATAAATATAAAATAGTTTTCATTTTAAAAACATAATGTAGTAAAATATTTCCAATTTTTCCGTTTTTATCAAACTCGGGGAAAACGGTAAAAAACTGTTTTTTTAAACCCAAAATTTCCGTTTTCTTTTCAAACCTTTACAGCACTAGTAGTGACACAAGTTAGATCATTCAAATTTATCACAGTCCTAGAGAACAATTAGGGTTTTTTAAACAATTCTAAAATTTAAGGTTGAATCAGACGTACTTCTCCAGATTTCAAGGTACTCATGTTCAATGAAAGACAATGAGACTTGTGATATGTTACAATCTATCTTAGTGGGAGTTAAGCACAACATTCAAAATTCACGCCTCATGCTAATTCATTTTCCCGCTAAAATTTAAATTTTCTGCTAAATATGAAGTATTACTTTCGACAATTGTGTATCCATAAAAAAAAAAAAAGGAGTAAGGAGGACCAACCAAATTAAAAGAAGTATATATTGAAGTTCTAGAGAATATTTATCAATGTACATATGTTTTACCGATTCCCAAATTTAAGGCTGGGCCAATCTTCCCTTCCCAAAATTTAAGAGGACTGCATCAACGTACCTATGAAAAGAGAACTGACCTATTCTAATACTCAACCATACAACCATACGCTGTAATGTCTAATCTAAGAAGATAAATTAGGTCAATAATCTACTACATGCTGTTATAAATATTTTGGCAATTGCTTATCTGTAGAAGGGGATAAGCATAACTAAGGATGCGCACGAGTCGAGTCGAGTCAAGATTTAAGCCTGTCTCGACTCGTCTCGAGAAAATGTTGTCTCGACTCGAAAATATGTTTCTGTCTCGACTCGACTCGAATTCGGGTCGAGACAAAATATACAAGTTAAAATATATGCACACATCAGCCAGACCATTATGACTACCTACCTAATTGTCAGTATGTCGACCTTTGGCACGGATAACAACGGCGACACGTCTTGGCATGCACGCAATGATCCTTGGTAGGTCGCTGGAGAGAGTTGACACTACATATGCACACACAGGTCATCTAATTGCCGTAAATTCCGGGGAGGGGGTCGATGCGCCCTGACGTCACGTTCAATCACATCCCAGATGTGTTCGATTGGGTTCAGATCCGTCGAGTTGGGGGGCCAGAACATCACTTGGAACTCGCTTCTGCGCTCCTCGAACCACCCCATCACATGCCTGGCCTTGTGATATGGTGCATTATCTTGTCGAAAAATGCTATTACCGTTGGGAAACATGGTCGTCATGAAGGGGTAGTGCGTAGTCTGCATGCAGTGTGCGATACGCCTCGGCCGTCATGGTGCCTTGCTCGAGCTCCACTAGACACATGGATGCTCACGTGAATGTTCCCCAGATAATAATTAAGCTGCAGCCAGCTTGTCTCCGTCCCGCAGTGCAGGTGTCAAGGAGCTGTTCCCTTGGAATACGACGGATTCGCACCCTCCCATCGTCATGATGAAGAAATTATCGGGATTCATCAGACAAGGCAACGCTCTGCCATTATACCAGGATCCAGTGGCGCTGGTCACGTATTCATTTCAGCCGTAGTTGCCGATATCGTGGTGTTAACATTCGCACATGAATGGGCCGTCGGCTGCGGAGGCCCATTGTTAGGAGTGTTCGGTGCACTATGTGTTCAGAGTAGTGTTCTGAAGGCCTGGGGAAAAACGGAAATTTTGGGTAAAAAAACATTTTTTACGGTTTTCCCGTACTTAAAAAAAGGGAAAATTTGGGTAAAATAGAAATTTTCGAATATTTTATTATATTATGCTTTCAAAATTAAATCTATTTTGTATTTACTAGTTTAGAGTTAAGATAATTGAGTACTTATGTTTCTTGTATTAGAATAGGAAAATTTTGTGCACAACTCATCCAAACACTTCAAAGTTAGCACCGTGATAGAACGGAGTTATGGCTACAAAAGAAACTAAAATATAATCTTAGTTAGCTTGATTATTATAGACACATTAAAATTATCTTGAGCAATCTCATGAAGTTCCCTCTTGATAGCAGGGAAGTGTTAAAATAACAGGGCCAGAATCATTTTAGTTAATATGTTAAATCAAACATGTATTTTATAGAGATGTCTTCCTTGTTCTATGTAAAATTTCTGGAAAGTTTGAATCCAGTAGAAAAAATCATTTGTCCGGAAATATTGGCAAAAACAGGAAAATATAATTTAAAAACTATTTCTTGGCCTGATTCTAGTCATCTTACTTGCTGTAACATGTCTGCAGCATATACTATAAAAAGTCGAAAATCCGAACTAATTGGGACCAGGGGTAGTTCGGATTTTTGAAAATGACCAAGAAAATGCTATTTAGGCTAACACATACTCTATGCTATGTTCTTCTATCGATACAGTGGTTATTCAGTACATACAGTAATTACAATATGAAAGGCCACTTACATTTTATGCTTCTGAAGAACCTGCTCGTACACTAAATTACACTGATCTTGTAAGTCACACTTAAAACTTATAGGCCTAAGAGAAAATAAAAAATAAAAATATGTATGACAAAGAATTACGTATGAATGAACTTTTGTAAAAACACTGACTTCACACAACGTCGACGGACACACTAATGTTTGTTTATCCCTAGCGTTATATTAAGAGAAAATGTAAAAAGCTTCTAGGGACCGCGTTCGGATTTTTAACGTTCGGATTATCGACGTCCTACTGTATATACAATGTATTTTGCTAACGGAAAAATACTTAAAGCAATAAGATTTAATTCTACTTTTTAGTTTTCTGATTTCTGATAAAATCCCTCTTTATTCTTTGTATATTTTCCGAATAACTCAAAAAGAGAGATGATCTTATTTACATATACACATATATACCGCACAAGTGAGTAAATTTGAGCAACGATAAATATATTAAAGGGTTGAGTATGTGAAACTTCGGTTAGTTATTATTACAGACTAGCAGAATGCCCGTTTTTCTCATGGGGAGAATACGTTTAATTTTGGACACAAAGGACACTAAAACTGTCACCAATGAACTTATGGAGCCCCAAAACTATGAATTCGACATTAATATCCGTAATTTTCAATTATCTTTACATGTCACCATTCCTCCTTACAGTAGGTCTACTAATGGTACTGAATTTGGATTTAAACGGCCGGAAGTGTCACTGTTCTTCTCAGCGACCCCGAAAACTATCGATTCGACACTAATGTTTCTCATTTTCCCCTCTCCCCTTCCCTCAAGTTGCACCTTTAAAGTAAAATAATAAAAAACATCCCAAACCTCATCTATGTTGAAAATTTTATCGAGATCGGTAAAATTTCCAAAAATTTTGAAGCCATTAATAAAAAATAATTTGTTCGGAAATATTAGCAAAAACCGGAAAATATAATTTAAAAACTATTTCTTCGTCTGATGCTAGTCATCTTACTTGCTGTGACATGTTTGTAGCATTATACAATGTATTTTGTTAACAGGAAAAATACTTAAAGCAACAGGGTTTAATTTTACTTTCTTAGTTTTCTGATTTCTGGTAAAATCCTCCCTCTTTATTATTTGTATGTTTTTCGAATAACTCAAAAAGAGATATGATCTTATTTGCACATACACACATATACTGCACAAGTGAGTAAATTTGAGCAGCGAGAAATATATTAAAGGGTTTAATATGTGAAACTTCCGTTCGTTATTATTACAGACTAGCTGAATAGCTTGCACGGGGAGAATACGTTTCATTTTGGACATAAAGGGCACCAAAACTGTCACCAATAAACTTATCGAGCCCCAAAACTGTTAATTCGACACTAATGACGGTAATTTTCAATTACCTTTACCTGTTCCCGTCCCCTCTTAGGAGTACTAATGGGACTGAATTTGTGGATTTAAACAGTATCTTCAATTCATCTTAGGGACCCCGAAAAGTATGGTTTCGACCGCCATTTTCGATCATGTATATATATCTATCTTCCTTTCTCTCTCTCTCTCTCTGTCTCTCTCTCTCTCTCTCTCTCTCTCTCTCTCTCTCTCTCTCTCTCTCTTATATATATATATATATATATATATATATATATATATATATATATATATATATATATATATAGTGTTTTTTTAATAAGAAAGGTGCCGGTACGCTGGACCACGTTCACAATGGTTAAAAAGTTGGTTGCATACCTTTCAGGATAATAATAATAATAATAATAATAATAATAATAATAATAATAATAATAATAATAATAATAATAATAATAATAATAAGTACAATATATAGCACAGTTAGCTCCCAATGTTCAGACTTCAAACCCTACACTTTTGAGTGGAACAGCATTTTCATAAAAGATAATTGAAATATAAGCATGTACGCAGCATTTTTTTCGGAAGAGAAATGAAATGAAATCTTTAAGTTTTACGTCCCACGTTTATGCTGGTTAGGCTAAAGGAGATGGTGATAATGAGAAATGAATGAAATGGTGGAATGAAGAAAGTGGAAGGAAACGGGAGAATCCCGAGAAAACCCAGGAGCGCGGTGTTTGTCCAGCACAAAGTCCACACGGCGCTAGCTGGGATCGAACGAGGGACTCCAAGTACCGGAGGTGAACGCTCTACCACTGAGATACGGTGCCTTCTATTTATTTTGGAAGGGTCAAAGCTATTCGGGGGGAGTTCAAGTTCAATTTGAGGATAAATTATATTAAAATTTGTAAACTTGCCCCTACAATTAGACTAATTTTGCACAAAAATCAGGATTTCGGGGGGTCCGGACCCCCAAATTCCATCCTCTGCGTTCGTCTCTGTTGAAATATCTACGTTTAATAGCCTATTCCAGACAGCAATGTAGATTACGAAAAGACAGCATAATATTTTAAAACATGGTTCATAGGATAAGAAATGTACTCACATGGTCTTTGGCAATTTTAAAAAAGCGACTTTATTTTTTGTTATATCTGGAGATCACTACTCGACGTTCCTCTACACATTATACACTTATACGTACGTTTAAGATTCAATTGAAATTTTCATAATTCGAAAATATTTACAACTTTCTTGTCTGTCACACCACGCAACATATCACACGGCCAACTAAATGAAAGATACTTCATTGCTGAAAATTCATCCCACGACGTTTTATTATTCCCAAAACCGAAGCCGCTTACAAAATGTCCAGATTCACAGGATCTCTTGAGCCGCTGTGGTCGGAACTTCAATCTTTTCCACCTGTAATTGAGTACAAACTCGAGAGCGCGACGAGTTGAAGTTGCTTCTCAATGTGAAAAAAAAAAAAGATTTTAGACAGAAAGCTTGATTTACTAAATTGCTTTTCTCAACGTATTCGAAAGTAACAAAAGTGAGCGGGCTTCGATATACAAAGAAGTTTCTGCCAAAGCATGCAAAGAAACAATAGCACAATAGTTTCGATAACATCTGTTTGGTTCTTCGGTAGGCTACACATCCCGTAAGAAGCTAAATCCTAAATTGTAAAATTGGTAGAAGGAAAGGTAGTTTAGATTGCAGTCGTGGCCAAAACAAAAGACTCGTAGCCGTCTTGTATAGATAATTGAATGCTGCATCTTGAATGCACATTTCCATTTACTGAATGCCCATTTGTGAAAGAGAGAGAGAGTCTGACTTTTGCTCACCGTCCACTTTTGCCTTATTGCTTTATTTATTTCAGGAATTCAACCCTCAACTTTCCATCTCTAATGGCCATTGAATTAGCGACAGACAAATTTGTTGGGAGACATCAGTCTTTTCAGAGAAAAAAATCTGGTCGGTTAGAGCCTTTATGGTTTATATTACTGTTCGAAAAAGGAATGAACAAAGGGAAGCTCGAGGGTGTACCAGCGAGGAAAAGATACCTGCTTCAAGAAGGAATAAAGATTCGCAGCTCTTTCTCCTGAAAGAAAAAAGGAAAACGAAAACAAACAAACCAAAAGCTCTGATTTTCAATAAACCTATACATTTACTATTTGGTATTTTTTGAAATTTCTTGTCAACCCATTTTTAAGACAAAAGGAAATATTCCGCTACCATTAAAAGGTGCCAGTATGCCGTACCGTTGTGATCCTTCCGCCAAGTTGCGGGGCTGAATTTGGATTTAAACGGCTGGAAGTGTCGCTGTTTATCTTAACGACTCCGAAAACTTTCGATTTGACACTAATATCGGTCATTTTCAATAATTGTTATATACCTCCTCCCTCCTCCAAGTTGTGGGGCTGAATTTTGATTTAAATGGCATCGGTATTGTCATTGTTCATTTCAGCGACCCCGAAAATTATGGATTCGACACTAATATGTCATTTTCCCCTCCCCCCTTCCCTCAAGTTGGACCTTCAAAGTAAAACGTTATAAACCATCCCGAACCTCTTCTATGTTGAAAATTCTATCGAGGTCGGTCTGATGATTCAAGAGTTATTAAGTTAGAAACATAGTCACTTTCATTTTGATTGTAATAGATAATCTGTCGCACTAGATAACATGTATTTGTTTACATACAGGATTTTGTACATAAAGTTTATATAAGTGTCTATATTAAAATATTACATAATAGTAATTATGTTTTAGTGCATGAGTATTAGTAAAATTTTCCTACTGCTCTTTCTCTTAAAAAGTAATTTGGTTAAAATTAACAAAACTTCACTAGACCAAAGAGCATATTGAGAACTCTTTGTTGCAACAGAACACTTCATGTTGGTAGGCTTGTATGTAACTGTAATTAATGCATGTAACTGTATGTAACTGTAACTTCTGTAATTAATGCACATCCACGAATAAAGGATATAACAGAAATAAGTGTAGACTATTAATTTTCAACTAGCTGAATCTGCGCTCTCTACACAGCGCATAATTCACATATGAGCATCAATCTCCTTGTCATTCCTCATATCTGTGCATGTCCCTTTACAGATACAAGTGAAGAACGCCTTCATAAAAATCGGCAAGGGTTATCATAAAGGGGAAATTTTTTCGACTATTTTTATTTTCAATATCTCGCACCGTTTGCAAGATTTGAACCTACTTGTGGTTGGTATTTCTAATTCATATATGACCAGTGTTTTCTTTCTTTTTGCATGCATTATGTAATAAGTAAATAAGTTACACACACAATTAATTATGTCAGTTATATGCGGAGTTCATTAAAACAAACTCTCCAAACAATGAAGATTCATCTTAGACTGGAGAAATGGTTATCCCTCGTTTTCTTATCATTTGACCATTATCATGAAATAAACACCTGAGAGATATACAACCCCTATATACAACTATGTGATGTTGGAATATATAACTCGTAGAGTATGAAGCTTTACTTTTAAAAAAATTCAGTACTTCCAGTGTACCCCTAAAATTTAATAAAGCACTAATGGCCATGTTTTTTTAAATATTCATTAGAACTGGACAATTTACACAAAATTTGGAATCGACCATGAAACCGGCACTTTTTTAGCGCTTGTGGGTTCAATATCTTATTCTCGAAAGGACTGGAGACAAACATATAAACTTTTCTGTGGGGACAAACATATACGCATAAATCTAGTATTTTAATACAGATAATAATTGGAATAATTTTATTTTCGACTGCTATATTTTAATATTCGCAATATTGAAAATTTTGAACTTATATTTTTCACGCGTTTGAAAATAAAGAATATCATTACTATTAAAATTAAATTAATATAACCATTTTAAAATTTTTTCAATGTTTCCAATTTCTTCGGAAAGAAATCGAAAAAAAACGGTTTTTTACCAACAGGTTCAACATTTCCGGAAATTTTACAACACTAGTTCAGACACACTTGTACTTGGCACAGCGTTAAACTCTGATGTTAGTTCCGACGCAGTTCGCTGCCTGTCCTGTTTTACCAGTCTGCTCAGCCTACAAGTCCGACATATGTAATGAGGTGGGGGGCGCCCAACATCTCGTCGTTTGGATATCGTTTCCCCTTGGTTTCGCCCCTTGTTGAAGACACTCACCACAGCACTCCTCGAACACCTGACAAGTCCTGCAGTTTACGAAATTCTCGTGCCGAGTGTTTCTGAATGAGTACTTTCTTCAAAATAATATTAAAAATTATAGAAAGTTTTTCGAGACATTCGAGTCGAGTCGAGATTTTTACGAGCTGTCTCGACTGGACTCGAAAATTCGAGTCGAGAAATACGTTTGTCTCGACTCGTCTCGAATTTTACAAAGCGTGTCTCGACTCGAATTCGAGTCGAGATTCGAGACATGTCTCGACTCGTGCGCATCCCTAAGCATAACCATCCAAATTTACAAAGTTATATATTTTAGTCCTAGAGAACGTCTATTATTTTTTTGACAATTCCCAAACTTAAAGAGTGGTCCTATATACATCTCTCAAATTTCATATCTGTGTTCTATGAAAAGAGAATGGAATTTTAACAAGGATGTGTTAATGTACGTATGTTTTATAGAAGAAAATGGACACCCATACTCAACTATATAGCCATATAGCGTAATAAACCTTCATCAAAGAGAATCAAATAGGTGGAAAACTTCTGAAATTTACATTTTTCGCATTTTTTTAACCCATGAATAAGAACGAGATGGACCATTCAATCTTACAGAGGTACATACTTCGGTTCTATACTATCATACCAAATTTATTAAATTAAATTTATTAAATTTGGCAATTTTCAAAATTTTAAGGGGATGCTCTTATTCCTCTCAAAATTTAGGGGGTAGGCGAAGGTACCGCTGCCAAAATTTAGAGAGGGTGGTTCTAGGTACACCTAGGTCATTGACATGGGCCAGGGAACATGACCCCTGAGCCAGGGACCTAGGGCACAAAAGTTTCCTTAACTGCTACCCTTACTATTTCCCCCCTCGAATAATCATATTATTTGTATTAATCTTTCAGTGAATATATCTATTCCCCCAAGCATATGGTTCCCAACTGATTTATTATTTTTAATTCAAATATACCAGGACTTGACAGTGCTTAAGTACCCAAAATCAGAAAAATGTTTTAAGTAACGAATTTACAACCCTCCTCCCCAAATCAAACACTATCTCCCGTGAATAATTATAATAGTCCCTATTAGAGAAGATACGAGGTAGTTCCAATGCATTATTCGTAGTTTCAGATGAAATCGTGAAATAAATTAGCATAGACTGAATATCAAATTAGTTAAATCCCCAGAGTAACTCATGACACTCTGCGCGTGGCACCCCTCGAACCAGGTTTCCTAGCCGGACCCTAGTTGCGGACCTGGTTCCATAAACCATAGAGTTATAGTTAGCTATAAAACAAATCATCGATGTTGTCTGTCTTATTATATCGGAAAAATGACTGAACTTTTTGAAATGAATCTTTGAACATAGTTAATACCTATCATGGACGGCATTATCATGCCACTTTGGTTAAAATACATAACCCAAGGACTAATATTTAAAATTAATGCCAAAAATAGAATATCTTACGAGACCTTCAAGTTAGGGAGATGAATTCAGTATATAGATTCTCATTAATAATAAGGTAATAATGTGCCACAGAGTTTTCAAAAATTCCCTTTGAAAGGGAGAATTTAAATATTTTAATTTTTGATTTTGTATTCACAAAATAACCAAAGTGAGAAAACACTTGAAATTTAAAATGAACTTTTGACATAGGTCTTCGATCGACCTGGATTCCTATAATTTCTCTTTGATTGAGTTGATTTTGAGTTTAACGTCCCATTCAGCAGCGAGGCTATATGAGACATGGACCTACTGATTAACGTGGAATCCGAACCACATGAACTCCTGTCGGGAATTGAACCCGGGTCTCCCACGCCGCAGGCGCGTACGCTTACCGCTTAGCCACGAAGAAGCTCTCTCTTTGATTGAAATCAGTATCCTAAGGAGGGGGGAGGGTTTTAATTTTTAGAAAGAATAATGGGTACACCGTTTGAAATGCATTTTTGAACTAGTAACCAGTTGGGTTCAGCTGAGATGTTTCATTTCCTTTGATTAAAATGTGCATTGTAAGGGGGAGGAAGAAGGGGATTCAAATATTCAAAAATAGTGTAGAAGGGGGTATGTTATAATTGGGTGGAGGGGTTAATTGGGCTGAAAACTTTTTAAAAATGTATATTTTGCATTTCAGTATATTTTTATGGAATTTAATTACACCCAAATGTTGGGTGGGTATCTGTTGATCAGAAAAAAAAAACTTTGACGAATTTTGAGAGGGTGTAACAATGACAAAAGAAACAAAAACTGACTTGATTGAGAAATGATATATTTGAAACCGAGTCTCAGGTTTGTGTGTGTTTTGGTTTGAGTCACAATAAATCACGCATCTGTTAATGTTTTGATCCTGATATTTGCTGCTGTTTAAAAACATCATAAGGATGGTGCCGTGAAGAGCAGCAATCTTGAATCCTCACTGTGAGGCAGTTAAAATTTTGTTAAAATTTGTACCTCCCAATTACCCCCAGGGGGTAATTGGGCGCATGATGTGGGGGTAAATGGGTGGAATGCCTTAAGTGAACATTTTTTGGCTAGAATTCATTTAAATACTGTGCTATCTTTGTCTTTTGTGGTGTACACTTTTGTTTCATAGTGCATTGTGCTTATTAAGCTATTTTATTCAATTTAGGCCTCCAGTGGCCGTTGCGTATGCCGATAGTGCTGATGCTGTAAATAGGACCTGTTTATCAATTCAGAGTTCCAACGCATGTTCTATTGTATTAGTTTATAGTTATTTAGTGTTAGTCTTATTACCTTCTCCTATGTTTGTTTGAATAACAGGTCCTGTTCCTTTTTTTTTTTTTTTTTTAAGATATTTCTTTTACGTTTTCGGCCAAAGTTTTGACCGCTTATAGTTTTTTTTTTTTTCGTATATAATACATTTTGGATTACGTTCACAGGACAATATACTATGCTGTAAACAATAACTGGAAGGCTTGAAAAGGTATTCAAATATCTTTAATGAGATTTAGAAATAAGTTACCCCGAACTTACGCCTCCAGTGGCAGTTGCGTAATCAATCCAGAGTTCCAACACATGTTCTATTGTAATAGTTTATAGTTATTTAACGTCAGTCTTATTATGGTACCTTCTCCTATGTTTGTTTGAATATCAAGGCCTGTTTTCTTGGTTTTTCTAGCTTTTTACGTTTTCGGATAAAGTTTTGACCGTTTATTATTTTTTTTAAATATATATATATGTGATACATTTTGAATTAAGTTCACAGGACAATATATTGTATTATGCTACAAACAATAACTGGAAAGCTTCAAAAGGCATTCAAATATCTTTGAGATTTAGAAATAAGTTACTCCTTATTTTGCGTAAACAAAGGTATATTTTTTTTCTAGGCCACATAAAACTATTGGTTTTTAAGTGGAATACAAGTTATATACATCAAATGAAAGCTTGAGGTTTCTTCATTTACACCCAATCACCCTCAAGGGTGTATGTGCACCGGCAATAGTTTAAATCATTTTGTACCCAATTATCCCCAAGGGGGTAATTGGGTGGAAATCAGACCAACAACAATAAAAATGTTGCAGCATCAAAAGTAAAGACGCCAAAAGCTTACCACTCGGTAGTAGGTGCAGAAGAACTTGCAACATACAATCAGTTCTTAAAAACTACAAAAACATCTATAACCTGTGAGGGGGGGGGGGAGGTTGAAAAAAACATACCTCCCAATTCTCCCCTTCTACCTTTCAAACTTATTTCATAAACTTATTCTTACTGTGCAATAGATATGTATTTCAGCTAGCATTTGTCTATAAGAAAAAAAACACACATACACAAATTTCTGATATAACCACTCCGATGGACCAAATGGCTTATGGACCAAAAGCGTTGTTTCAGATTTTGCTTTTGGGAGGGAGAGATTCTTTGAAAACGAGTACACGTTTTTCATTAGTATATTACTTACTATACTAACGAGTAATACATACCGCCAGGGACGTACGCAGGGTGTGGGTCATGGGAGTCCGGACTCCCTGAAAATGTGAGAAATATTTAGTCTAGAAGTAATTTTATAAATTTTAGTATAATTTATCATCATATTGAATTTACAGCCCTCCAAAAGTCTTTGGACCCCTCCCGAAATAAATTCGTCTGTACGTGTCTGTCTATCGGTATATGTAATTCAGGGGACAATTGACCCCTCACTCCACTCCCCCGTCTCTCCTGTTCTATACATTTCCCAACCACCTTCTAATTTTGGGTTGTCATAATTTTTTGATTCAAAATATGACAAGCCTTAAGATGACGACCCATCAAAGATACGGTACCCAAACACAAAACAAATATTTTGAAATTTCTTACCTAAAAATCACCTTTTTAGGTTATCACACAATTGTTTACTGTAATACTTAAAATACTATTGGAAATTAACATGTTTTATAATATTTTTCATTAACACAAGTATAATAAATCATGCCATTAAATTACGTATATTAAATCTAACCAAAAGAACCCTGGAATGGAAAAAGGAGAGACTTTTTAAAAACATAACCTACTTTATTACTAGTAACTGAAATATAAATTATATGATGAAAACGCAATTCTTTTCGCCCAAGATTTTAGCGATTCTCGACTTGGAAATTTTCGGGCAGCTCCAAAAAATAAACCTGTCAAATACGAACATTTTTCTATTTCATGCTTTGTAGATACGGACACGGACCCAAAAATACAAAGAGTCCGTACAAAATATCGACATGACAGCCCTATTCTAATTACGCCACTGTTTCTCATAGGTCGTGTAATATGTAAATTATAGCTTCAAGCGCTCTTCTGAAGCTTGTTCTAGCTGATTAACCCCTTTTAAAGCCTTATTAGCATGGCACACGACCGCTTTCGTTCGTTTCGTTTCAAACAGTTCATTCTTGATTGACGCCAACACAAGGACGTTTGGAATCATTCTCGTGCCAAAGGGAAGTATCTATACAAATTTCAATGACAACTATATATTCATGTGAATTTGACGTTGGATCTGGTGTAAAATGCAAATATATAAGTTGAAAAATGAATATATAATTACTCTCAAGTAGTCTGCAAGAAGTTACATCAGAAAGTCTCTAGAAACTTACTTCACCACAGCATAAAAAGAAACGTGTGTTGTCACTTACGTGTTCTTGGTGGAAAAACAATGCTGGGTGTATCTAATTTTCGTCTTAAGAATTAGAAGTGCCTTAACATTACAAATGTTCCACGAGAACAAATTAGATTTGACATTGAGGTACGTATGAATACAAGAAAGTGATTATTTATATGTATTTCAATGTCAGAGGTATAGAAATACATTGTTCGCTTCAATTGTTACGCAAACGTTACATCTATTGGGAACTAACAGTAACTTGAGACACATTAGAACAATATGACTAAAAGAATTTTTTTCTCGTTTTTTCTTAAAGTATATATACATTGCTTGCTCACCTCTTTGAAGGCTTTTATGTTTAAGTTCCTAGTTCGAAAGCATTTTCTTGTTCCTTTGGTAACAAGTTATAAATGCCACTTCACTTATTACCTTTAACTGTGTTAATTTTACTGTTTTCAGAGGTAGAGATGTATCCGTCGAACAAACGTATTCCTGGTGAATTTTGTTCATTAATGACATGGGCTTCTAAAATTGTTGGATGTTGTTATTTGAATAGCACGTTGTTAGCAATATCGTGATAAAAGATGTATAAGCTATCCTCCTAGGTCTTGAATAAAACTAAGAAAGTTAAGAGTAAGAAGTTGTGGTGCTCTGTCTTGAATATTCTGCTTCCCGAATGAAACTTGTACGAGGAACGTTCAAGTTATAACCGGAATTACTTTTTCTGTCACATAGAGAAGACGACATGCGCATTAATTACTACTCTTTTTCAATGCATTTCCCACGTACACGCACACACTTGTTCCATCCATCAGTGTGAGATTGCCCTATCCCTGAGGCACAGAAATCTTTAGGATTTCTCAGCTATTTCCGCACACATGTTTCGATTTCTCGTCGGTGTAAAATTTTGTCCTCTCAAGTGCCCCTTGAAGAGACCAAAAAGATAGAAGTCCAAAGCGATAGATCGGGACTATACGAGGATGGTCTAGGATCTCCCATCAAGTTTGTTGATAGCTGTGACCGTTGTCGTGGCCGTATGAGGACGCACGTTGTCTTGCAGGATGATGACGCCATCCTTCACCTCTATGGCTGTTTTCATCTCAAATCCTTTCTTACTTTGGTCCGGAGGAGGTTGCTGTAGTACGCCGCATTGATTGTAGCTCCTCGTGCCAGGAAATCATTGCATATCACCCCATCTTTGTCCCAGAATACCGTCAGCATCACTTTGCCAGCGGACACTTGTGCCTTGAATTTTTTCGGCGGTAGCGAGTCTGGATGCCTCTACTCCATGCTGGAGCGCTTTGATTCCGGAATATAATAATGCACCCAGCTCTAATCAAAGGTGATTATCTTTGCAAGGAAGCTCTCGCCTTCTCTTTGAAAGCGCTACAGATGCTGAGACGAGTCGTTTTCCCTACACTGTTTCTGATCGAACGTTAGTATTTTAGGATCCCATCTGGCTGTGATTTTCCTAAATTCCACGTGTTCGTGGAAGTAGTATGGGCGGCACTTGACCCAACTTTGTGATGAATTTTCCAGGTCCCGCCTGATCCGAAGGACTCGATTTTCCAGTGTCGCACGATCAACTGTGACACGCGTATCGCCAAGCCATGGAAAATCGAACACCCCGAAAACTCGTTCTCTTTTATGAGGGTGTATTTGTTCCCTTTTATCACCCCATTTTTCAACCCCTATTAACATAGCACATATTACATAGCAGAGCTAATAAAAGAGTATGGCTTATTTTTCCATCCCTATTTTAACATAACACACAGACTACGAACGTTCTCTTTTACGAGGGTGTATTCGTTCTCTTGTATGACCAGTTTTCAACCCCTATTTTAACATAGCACATATTACATAGCAGAGATAATAAAAAAGTATGGCTCATTTTTCTACCACTATTTTAACATAGCACAGAACTACGAACACACTCCTATGTAACATAGCAAAGACTGCCAACATAATAAGGAGTGTACTCGTTCCCTTTTATGAGCACTTTTTTCAACCTTTCCCTCCTATGTAACATAGCTAAGCTGATAAAAGAGTATGGCATTATTTTTCCACCCCTATTTTAACATAGCAGAAATTACATAACACTATGAGTACAGAGACCACGAACGCACTCCTATGTAACATAGCAAAGACTACTAACATAACAGAGAATTATGGGAGTGTATTCGTTCCCTTTTTTCAACCTCTATGTAACATAGGCTACATAGCACTAGACTATGAGCACATTTTCCAATCCTATTTAACATAACAGAGATTTGCTCAGGTATTGTAAACTGTTTTTATGACGAATTTTAGGGGTGTACTCGTTCTCTTTTATGACCACTATTTTAACAAAGGAGAAATTACATAAGACTACGAGCACGTGGCAGAGCTAATAAAAGAAAATGGCCTATTTTTTTTTATTCCATATTTAATACAGCAGAGAATATGAACCAACAGCAGGAGTATACTCGTTCCCTTTTATCAACCCCTATGTAATATAGCAGAAATTACACAAGCATTCATCTACTACTACATGTACCAAAAGTACTGACCATCGAGGTCAAAGATCAAATATTTAAACCCGAATAAGTTTTTTCCTTTGTTTGTTTAAATATTACAAAATGGTATAAAATACTCAGCGAGTTAAAACGGCCCTTCTTTGCTTTTCTTCTGATTGGTACAAAATTGAATAGTTCACTCAAATTTATTCCTTCGTTTATTTGATTTATTGATTTTGAGTTTTACGTCCCGTTCAGCAGCGAGGCTATATGAGACGTGGACCTACTGATTAACGTGGAATCTGAACCACATGAGCTCCCGCCGGGAATCGAACCCGGGTCTCCCACGCCAAAGGCGCGTACGCTAACCGCTTAGCCACGGAGGAGCTCCCCTTCGTTTATTTGAGTAGTACAAAATGGTATAAAATACTCAGCTAGTTAAAATGATCCTTCTACACTTTTTCTAGTTGGTACAAATTTATTCCTTCCTTTATTTGCGTAGTACAAAAGATATAAAATTCTCAGTTAGTTAAAACGGCGTTTCTTTGATTTTTTCTCTCGTTAACACAAAAGTAAATAAACCACTCAAATTTATTCATTCTTAATTTTTTTCTGTTTGGTACAAAAACTGAATAGGTCACACGAATGTATCCGTCACTCTCTTTACAAGTTATTAAGAGTTAAATATTTGACCTTTGACCTCGATGGTCAGTACTTTTGGCCGTGTGCGTGGGTTTTCTCGGGGTTCTCCCGTTTCCTCCCACTTTCTTCATTCGACCATTTCATTCATTTCTCATAATCACCGTCTCCTTTAGCCTAATCGGCATAACCGTGGGACGTAAAACTCAAAGATTTCATTTCATTTTTTTCAGTACTTTTGGGACATGCAGTAGTTGATGACATTACTAAATGTGGAAACAGCACCTCAATATGTGGCTCTGTTTACGAGTTATTCGGGTTTAAATATTTGACCTATGATTTCGATGGTTAGTGCTTTTGGAAGGTGTAGTAGTTGATGACCTATTACTAAATGTGGAAACTGCACCTCAATACGTTGCTCCGTTTACGAGTTATTCGCGTTTAAATATTTGACCTATAACCTCGATGGTCAGTACTTTTGGGATATGCAGTAGTTGATGACCTATTATTAAATGTGGAAACGCCACCTCAATGCGTTCCTCCGTTTGCGAGTTATTCGGGTTTAAATATTGACCTTTGACCTCGAGGGTCAGTATTTTTAGGACATGTAGTAGTTGATGACCTGTTACTAAATGTGGAAACACCACTTCAATACGTTGCTCCGTTTACGAGTTATTCGATTTTACATTTTTTTTTTTTTTTTACTTTTGACCTCAATGGTCAGTACTTTTGGTACATGCAGTACTAGATGAATGCTTGTGTAATTTCTGCTATATTACGTAGGGGTTGATAAAAGGGAACGAGTACACTCCTGCTATTTATTCATATTCTCTGTTGTATTAAATATGGGATAAAAATAGTCCATACTCTTTTACTAGCTCTGCTACGTGCTCGTAGTCTTGTGTAATTTCTCCTTTCTTAAAATAATGGTCATAAAAGAGAACGAGTACACCCCTAAAATTCGTCATAAAAACAATTTACTATACTTGGGCAAATCGCTGTTATGTTAAATAGGATTGGAAAATGTGCTCATAGTCTAATGCTATGTAGCCTATGTTACATAGAGGTTGAAAAAAGGGAACGAATACACTCCCACAATTCTCTGTTATGTCAGTAGTCTTTGCTATGTTACATAGGAGTGCGTTCGTGGTCTCTGTACTCATAGTGTTATGTAATTTCTGCTATGTTAAAATAGGGGTGGAAAAATAATGCCATACTCTTTTATCAGCTTAGCTATGTTACATAGGGGGGGGGGTTGAAAAAAGTGCTCATAAAAGGGAACGAGTACTCTCCTTATTATGTTGGCAGTCTTTGCTATGTTACATAGGAGTGTGTTCGTAGTCTCCGTATTATGTTAAAATAGTGGTGGAAAAATAAGCCGTACTCTTTTATTATCTCTGCTATGTAATATGTGCTATGTTAAAATAGGGGTTGAAAAACTGGTCATACAAGAGAACGAATACACCCTCGTAAAAGAGAACGTTCGTAGTCTGTGTGTTATGTTAAAATAATGGTGGAAAAATAAGCCTTACTCTTTTATTAGCTCTGCTATGTTAAGAGGGGTTGCAAAAAGGGGTGATAAAAGGGAACGAATACGCCCTCATAAAAGAGAACGAGTTTTCGGGGTGTTCGATTTTCCATGGCTTGGCGGATACGCGTGACACGGTCGATCGTGCGATACTGGAAAATCGAGTCCTTCGGATCAGCGGGACCTGGAAAATTCATCACAAAGTTGGATCAAGTGCCGCCCATACTACTGTGGATGATAGTTTCCACACTTCCCACGCTGATGTTTGTTTCCACACTCAAATCTCTTACATTAATACGTCAATTTCAGAATGAGCTGCTCTACCCGACGAATGTTGGTTTCGTTAACTGCAGTTGCTCAGCGTGGAATACGGGCCACGGTAAGAACGCATTTTCTTACTGCCTTGTACTATGAACACCGATCGTAAACTTGCGATTGAGAGAGAGTTTCTTTGCCATATTGCGCACTTAATCTTTTGAAGATTTCAGCAGGTTTCACGCCATCCTTCAACAGGAAATTTATGGTCGTCCATCGCTGCTGTCTAAGACTATTTTCTCAACTGCCCGTTGTCCCAGAAAAGCGTCAGGAATACTCTATTATAGGATTGGACACGAAAGCTGCGCACAGCAACACTGGAAAAAAAGAAATTCCGGTTAAAACTTGAACGTCCCTCGTGTGTATTTTGCTTCTATTTTCGATATCATCTAGCATATATATTTTTATGTTCATCGATATATGAAACATGAAATAGTCATATGACAAATATAAAATTTTCATTATTTATAGATATCCAGGGATCCAGAGAACAAAAAACAGAATGATGTTTGCAATCTAAACTTTTCTATCATACAGGAAGTTAAGGAAAAACAGTTTGGGTTTAGAAGGGTAAGGCATAAGCGATATATTGGCTAAATAAATATAATCGGAGAAAGGTTTATGTAATAGAAAAATGAAAGAAAGTACTTATTGTGTTTATTAATCTCTAAGTTCTTTGATTAACAAGTAACAGTCTCAATCTCGGTCTCGTCTCGATCAACGGATGATTGTCTCGACCTTGGTGACAGTCTCGTCTCTATGGTCGCGAAATAAATTTATGAAATTAAAAATGTATAAGAATAAAATGTAAATAAGTAGTATCTCTGCATAGCCTATCACTTCTTTTTTCTTTATTTTCTCATTTCATTTCTGAGTGAAGAATTAATGTAGATTGCATACCAGTGGCGTAACTACGTTTTATGGGCCTCCCCGCAAGAGAATACCCAGAGCCCCTACCTTAATAATATTTTTTGTGGAATGATAGATAACATAATAAATAACCATACTTCCCTGTATATGTGAATAATGAGTTGAATACATGCAACTACTAGGCTTAAATATTCATAAATGGAAGCCACTTTGCTATACATATAACTTATTCAATAAGCTTCACAATGGACTTTCCTCTTTGCAGTCAGTGACGTCAGTCTTCATGAAAAGCGGCAGGAATTAATTGAATGGTTTCCTTCTTGCTTTCCTGTCAGCAAGATCTTTTACTAACTCCCGTACATCCACTTTTTTCAGCTTCGTCCACATTTATTGAGAGTAGTAAGTTATTTGGCCCATTGTGCTTCTCGTATAGTTTTATATTAGCCTAATTTCAATTTTGAGAACAACCACTCTACAGAACTAACAGAGACAGGGAGCGTCAAAAACAATAAATACGCTGCAATAAGTTCTGAAAAGCTACATGCCAATGACATATTTCACAATTGAAAGCCTTTAGGTCAAACAGAATTCTGTACACTTATTTCAGATTTCAGCTGTTTCACAAAGCATTTTACTTCAATCGAAAACGAAGAACCAATACCACAACTGTAAGTTGTTTGAAGTATCTGTCCCCTTCTTCGAATTTCATCAATGAGATGAATTATATTGGCAGAAAAAAAGGAAAATTTGAATACTGTATCCAGGCCGGTAGCCAGCACAAAACTGTAGGGGCGGCCCGATCGAACTATACTATAGTTCATCACCACATATAGTTCATTTGCAAGTCTACCGTGAAAATTTTAGGGAAACAGTAAAAATTTAGGGAGGATAGACCACCCTGGATACGGGCCTGACTGTATCACGCAAAGATGTAAAACAACAATGGAACTGTGAATTTAGTATATTAAATAGTTTAATGCTGTATAGATGTTAATTCTAAAGTTTGATTCAATATTTTCCGACGAAGAAAAATATATCTAAGAACCTATAAAAGCAGACCGAACCGAATTTCCCTCCTTTTTGTTCGCTGTGCTTGACCTACAAGTAGTGTTTTCAATCGGGTCGGGTCAGATCAACTCGGGTCGGGTTGTCGGGTCGGGTCAGTCGGGTCAGCTCGGGTCGGGTTGTCGGGTCAGGCTACTCGGGTTGGGTCAGTCGGGTCAGCTCGGGTCGGGTCAGCTCGGGTCGGGTCGGCTGAATCGGGTCAGCCCGGGTCGGGTTATCGGGTCGGGTTTCGGGTCGGGTTATCGGGTCGGGTTGTCGGGTCGGGTTATCGGGTCGGGTTGTCGGGTCGGGTTATCGGGTCGGGTCAGTCGGGTCAACTCACTTTGGTCAACTGAGTTTAGGTTGAGCTTGAACTCGGCTGGAGTCAAAAGCTGCTGTTTTTCACTAGCTGCCTAATTAAAAATAGCAATTTTCAATTGATTTTATAGAAGCCATAAATCTATTTTGAACACTTGCAGCTAGTGTTTTTATGGTAAATGCTTATTTTTGTACTTGTGTGTACTTTAATTTGTAAATGTAGAAGATTGATTTTACCAATCGACTGTAATATTAATATCTACGCCAATATGGAGTCTGGATTTAGAACAAAACTAGAAGAACTTGCTGCCAAGGGTGATTTTGTTGTTCACCGGTAGAGTGCCAAGCGTACTTACTTACATTATTCTTGTTTTGTTCATATTTTTTAAACATAATATTAATATTGAAACATAATCTAAGGCATGGTAGTGAATCCGCGTGCATAAAAGTTGGGGGTCCGATCGGACCTACGTGTGTATATTTTGTTTATGGGCAAGGGGATAAATTACAGTTGAACTGGCAACTCTGTTAGAAAGTTATTTGTTTATTACTACATGTGCAGAAGTGAGAAGTGTGGATATATTCATCTTGCTTTTAGTGCTAATAAGTAATATCTTTGTGCAATGAAAAACGAAGAAATATGCGCAGAACTCGATCTCATTAGTAATAGCAGTGTAGTGATCTAGACTTTTCTGAAAATTCAGCAAATGACGGGGACACTGATATCTTGTGAAAATAAACTAGAATAAATAATGAATCCATTGTTAAACTTTTTAACATGTCACTGAAAAAGCAAAACATAGGTCCGATCGGGTCTACAAAAGCAACAAATGCTTGTTACTTGGTATTTAGCGCCCCTAGCGGCGTTAATAATCAATATCAAAGACCAAAACCTACATGTGTAATAAAAACACTACAGTTCAATAACAGTAGAGACAGGATTTAACAATACAAGTACTCTAACGTCAATTCGACGAATTAGAAATTGTGGGTCCGATCGGACCTACAAGAACATTTTCTTAGATCACTCCAGTAGGTCCGATCATGGCAGCTAACGTGTTAAGCAAGGCTAAAAGAAAAATTGGATGGACGACCAAGCCCAATCAGGGCTGCGGTGGCTCAGTGCTAGAGAGTTCATCTCTGGTGCATGGTGTCCATGGTTCGATCCCAGCTTGTGCTAAGTAGGCTTTGTGGTGGGGAAACGGCGTGTAGTGGGTTTTCTCGGGGTTCTGTTTCCTCCCACTTTCTTCATTCCACCATTTCATCCATTTCTCATGGTCACCGTATCCCTTAGCCTGGGTGCAGAATCCAGGGACCTTAAACTGAATATTTTATTTTATTTCACCAAGCCCAAGGACACAGATACAAGAACAAGATAAATATTGGATAAGCAAGACGAATTGCATAGTAATCTTGCTCTTGGCCTTGTTTTGGTGATCACCAAGTAGCGATGAGCATATTTTCTTGCTTTCCGTATAGTATGAAAGACCATAATCAAAATCACACTTGGTCTTCATTTGTACCGATGAGGCGAGCATTTTTGGCTCTTGTATAGCATGAAAGACCACCAAAACTACGAAATACAGGACCAAGACTTGACTGCAAGACAAAGAATAAGACGCAGTATTGATGACCAAGACCCACGGAGCGAATTGTTTGAATTTCATTTGTTGAGCTGAAAGTGATGAAATAAAATTAGTACTTTGTAATTAAATATCATACTGTATTTTTAAATTTTAAATTACAAAATTCATATTATGTATGTTCTTACGTGCAACTATATATACTGTAAAATACGTTTTAATTACCAAGAAAGAAAAATCAAAGTGGCACGGGTCCCGGAATCATAAGAACCTATTTTGGAATGAAAGTTGAAGGCTTGGAAAAAATCACAGGTGTTCTCCTGTTCCCTCAACCCTTATCATTGTAGTTAAACGATTTCCTTTTGTCTCCGCCAAGAGACTCTTGCTATTACCTTCCGAGAAGACCCCCTGCCGTCCAAGCAGGTGAGAACATTGACCTTGAATAAAAATTTCGTCACATAGAACTAAAGCAAGAAAAAAAAAATAAACTTCTCCCACGTCGGACATTGGTATCAGTTATAAAAAGAAATAACCAAGCCTCAAAAGTGCCAAATATTCATTAAGATGCATATACAAATCCACCGCTTGATCTAGCTAGTGGTTAACGTGTAAGACTTCGGTACACGTGGTCCGGGTTTAATTCCCAATGGGAGTGCATTTTGGCGTTCACCCAGTGTCGTGACCATAGTGCTCTCAAACGGATCGGGTTGACCCGACCCGACCCGTGACCCGACCCGACCCGACCCGATCCGAGTCGGGTCGGGTCGGGTCAACTCGGGTTGGGTTGTCGGGTCGGTCAGTCGGGTCAACTCGGGTCGGGTTGTCGGGTCAGGCTATTCGGGTCGGGTCAGTCTGGTCAGCTCGGGTCGGGTTGTCGGGTCGGATCAATCGGGTCAGCTCGGGTCGGGTTGTCGGGTCAGGTCAATGAGGTCGGATCACGGTTCGGGTCCTCGGGTCGGGTCAGTCAATTCGGGTCACGGGTCGGGTCGGGTCGGTCTTCAACCCGACCCGACCCGACCCATTGAGAGCACTACCTACAAGTCAAGACTCCCAAAGATAGCCGAAAAAAGGGGAGGGCAGAAGAACATTGCCGACTAATAAAAAAACTGAAAAGCATGTTGATTCGACCTATTAGAGGGTTAGGCTGAAGCCTTCCCCTCGCATTGCGGGGTTTCGCGCCATAGTAGTTACGCCACTGTTGCATACCCTTTCATAGCTAACTCTAACGCTCGTGCTTTCTGTGCGTATGTTCGCAGATTCAATCTTACTGAGATGTATCAAGCTTTGGATAGAACCCAAATAGTGATTCATATCCTATTTTAAGCGATTGATCTTGTCTCATATAACCTCAATTGGCTAAACAATTAAACTCTAACCAATCACCTCGAACACTTTACTTTATTCCTTTCCTGTTCAAAGCAGTGAATCCGTAATTTCAGTACCAATATTGGCATTATATATCAAACTACAGACAGCGTAGTACCGCGGAGAAAAGGGACGAAATCCAGAAATATAAACTTTGTCATACATTTCAGTATTGACCGTGTGTATTTCGTTAGCATGGGAGTACCACGTTCCAGTGGAGAGAAAGGACGAAATCCAGAAAAAAATTATTTTTATTTTTTTTATTCAAAGAACTTCTAAAAGAGAGGCATTAAAAACTTTAGTGAACAATAGAAAGAAGTAACTTTATACAAAGCAAAAACAATAACTATCCTTAACACGGAAGAGAATTTTTTGCAAAACTATTAACAGCCACTGCACAGAAAATAACACTCTTTGAGTGACGTCACAGTCAAAAGAAACAGAAGAAATACGTTCTTCGACGGAAATATATCTGAGCGTCCTCATTACAAGATGGGTGGAAAGCAGTGACCGAATTTAGAAATATCAAAAATAATATTTTGGCCAAAGTGGAATAGGATACAGGGCTATGACGTAAAGGGGGTCAAAGTTACGGTTTGTAATGTGAAAGAGAATTGAGATCGTTAATCAGCTCCGAGACTTATCTCACCTAGCTGAATTAACGTGTTTAAGTCACTTTGTGTAATCGCGAATTTTACTCGTCGTTACATTTTGTTTTATAGTGTAGGAATGGTTGTAATCATGTAAGTACAGTAAGTCGTATATTACAAGTATGCATAACTGATTAATTAAGATAGTGCAAGATAGAGTAACTAGGTCTCATTATGACGTTGGAGACCCATACATAGGGAACTATGGGAGTACATACGGAGCTTAATATCGCTTTCTCTCGAAATTTTTCTTCATGGCGAATGACTCTTCGGATACATTTATAATTACACTGTGTAATATTTATGTTATATATTAATGCTGTCAATCTAGGTTGGAATGTTTTATGTTTTGGACAGCACGATCCCAGCACCCAGGATCTTTGATACTTTATACTACCTTGTTATGATCCTTTGTAATTAACTGAAAAGAACAATAATTTACTACAATAAAAGGTATAAAAAGTTCCAAGTTAATTTGCTTTCATTTAATGCCTAATTGGTAACAGTGAATACCTAGGTTATTTCTTTACTATGTTCAAAATTTATATAAAACCGACTAAAATTCAATTTCTTGATATTTATTGTATGTAGAAGTAGAGACAAAGAAAGCGAGAGAACTTTTATTGGTTTGTAGTGTACTACTTAGTATTCGTAAAAGGATGCTATTTTCAAAAGAAATATTAATATACAGTTTTGTAACACATTTTTAATGTGAAGCGCTAGTTCATAGTTACGAGTATAATCAATTCTCTGATATAATTTCCTGTTCTTCATCTTTCCATAATCTTGCCCTATCCTACTCCAAAGTATATGCTCCTACTCTCCTCCAATTCGATTAGTTTACACTCAGTGAAAGTAAAATTTCTATATTACTTATATGAACGGTTGTCAGTCGTGTAATCACGGGGGGGGGGCATCTGGGCCACCCCCCCAAATGACCAGCTTATAGAACATCATCGTAAGATTACCTCGCTTCAGTCATTTAAAAATAACAAAGTTTACATATAATTAATAATTTACAGTAAAATAGTATGGAAAATACTATTTTACCATACCAATCGAAAAATAGTGTGGTATCCAGGGGCGTGGAACTTCCCCTTCCCCCAAAGTTCCCAATTTCTTAACAAGTTGGCAAATTAAAATACCTAGTTGGCAATTTGAAGAATGCCGTTTTGTTCGTGCTGCAAATCATTATCAGTTCTTTTATAGGCTTGGCATAAATTTTGTGTAGCTTCCTATCTTGAAATAAATTGATATATTCGTTGAAAGCTTCTTTACTTGTTGTAAGTGATCAGTGCCGGATTTACGTATAAGCTAAACAAGCTATAGCTTAGTACCCCAGTGTCTTGGGGGCCCCGAAAACCTGGAGAAATCTGGATGTCCATTTCCAGAGTATAAGAAAATCAATCAATAAAATAAAATGTACATAAACGTAGGACGTAGCAACAGTGCTTCCTGTTGTGTAGGCTACTATGATGTAAGTAATGGTGCCCCTTTTGCTAGCCTGCTTCCTAAAATATAATTTTCATTAGTTTATCCATTTCTTTATATAGGGTGCCTACGTTCACCTGGACACGTAAAGGGCTTCATTACCTTCAACAGCTTAGGGCCCCACTAAACCTAAATCCGACTCTGCAAGTGATCACACTTCACTTTTGTTCATTTGATATTCCTAAACATTTTGGAGAATCTTTAATGAAAAATCGGGAAATTGTACAGTCAGCGACAATAATAAGTGGAGGTTGGATACATAAGAAATGATAGATTTTTCCAGTAGCAGAATAGTTTCACTCTATGTCTGATAGTTGGACAACCAACATGACAGCAAATACGTGCCCGAAAACATAACATGCCAGGATATTCCTCCACTTGGAGGAAAAGGTATTACTATCTGAGAGCATCATTTAGAGAAACAACCACGAGATAAATCTGCAGAAATTCCATTCACGTTAAGTTCAAAGAGATAGGAATTAATGCAAAGAAAACGAAAAGAATAATACGCTTCATGCAGAAACCGAAAAAGTACGGAAAGCTAAACAAAACGAGAAAAGAAGGAAAGAGGGAAAGGAAAGAGCAAAAGACATAGGAATAAATTAAATTTTAACACTTAAGGATAAACAGTGTCCATCTTTCCCCCTGCCCCCATCTTGGGTTTTCTCCCTTCATAGAATAAATCTCTTTCAGTATCAAACGCGAACATCATTTATAGTGTTTAATTCCTTGAAAAAATTTCAACTCAGTCTAGGCCGACACTCGAACCCCAGACCCTTAGAATGACAGTCTCACGCGGTATCCACTTACCTACAGAGGCTCTATTTACTGCGTTTATAAATCAGCTATTACCCGCGCTGTTATCAAACGTGTTAAATCAGCCATTGTCGGTGAGCCACCCCAGTTTCATTTGATGTTTAAATTTTATTTACCTCACTTAGCCATCTACGGGTAGCAGTCCCCTTGCTTTCATAAAAAGCATTTGTTCTGTAGATTAAAATCAAGAATGAATTAATCTGTACTCTTGGGAGCTTACTGGTGCACCAACATATCTATGTATCTATCTATCTATCTATCTATCTATCTATATATATATATATATATATATATATATATATATATATATATATATGTCGAATTGATTGAGGATTAAAAGAGCGACTTGGTAAATTTACGGAACGCGTGTTAACACAACAGTAAGGACATCTCGTAGCGTTGTTACGTAACACACGCAGTGTAAATAAAGTTTCTAAACCAGAAGTCGGAAGATATGCCGTGGGTAAGTCGGTAAGACGTCTGCTTGCTGAGTGGAGAAATCCGGGTTCAAATCTGGGTTGGTACTTTTTTCTGCTCCGTTGAAAATACATTTCTATATTTTTGCGTTTGAAATTGCTTTCTTTCATTTTTTGTAGATTATCTTAAATTAGTGAATGCCAAGTAAGGTCAGATTACATATATGTCTGCTTTATCTGTGTGTACAGTCCAGATATGGAGTGGGTCAATTGGATAAAGATTTGTGAGTAGGTCAGTGGGCCGTGGGTCAACAGGACGTGACTCACTCTGACACACCACCCACCGTGACCTCTCTGACTCACGCTGACCCTACGTTTTAAATTTTAAGGTCTCCCTCTTTATTCGGCCTCCCTCCTTCAAGGTCTCCCTCATTATTAAATTCAATGTATAGATAATTATTGAGTTGAGTTGATTTTGAGTTTAGCGTCCTTTTTTAGCAGCGAGGCTATATGAGAGGGGACCTACTGATTAACATGGAATCCGAAACACATGAGCTCCCGTTGGAATCAAACCAGGGTCTCCTACGCCACAGGTATATAATTGTGTCTTATATAGCAGTTAATATTCTTGCTATAAAGTATCAAATAACTAAACATTTGATGTAAATAAATGAGAAACCTAAAATATTGCCGATTACTGCAATTGCGATTTAATTCAATTTCAAGCATTATACATCCATATGGATTGTTGAATTTGCTTTATAAAGATGCAGATTATGAACTATAGTATTTTTTTTCAATGAAATGAAATTAAATTAAGTCTGACGTCCCATGCTTATGTCGGCTAGGTAAAAGAACCAGTGATGATGAGAAATGAATGAAAATTGTGCAACGATGTAGGTAGGAGGAAACAGGAGAATCCTGAAGAAACGAACGTACATGGTGTTTCTTCATCACAAATCTCACTTTGTGCAAGCTGGGATCGAACCAAGGACCCCATGCACCAGAGGTGAACGCTCTACCACTATGCCACCGCGGCCCTATGAAAAATACAACCATATTTATTCTCTCTCTCTCTCTCTCTCTTTCTCCATATATATAGGTATCAGAAGCTCGAATAATTTTCATTTTGGGGGCGAGTTGGCTCAGCGGTAGAGCGTTCACCTCCGGTGCTTGGGATCCCTGGTTCGATCCCAGCTCGCGCCGTTTGGACTTTGTGGTGGACAAACACCGTGTAGTGGGTTTTCTCGTTGTTCTTCTGTTTCCTCCCACTTTCTTCATTCCACCATTTCATTCATTTCTCATCACCACCTTTCTCCTTTAGCCTAACCGGCATAACTGTGGAACGTAAACCTTAAAAATTTCCATTCAAAACCATTACCCTTACACTTTTCTTATATGGAGAGAAGTTCTGAAACCAGAAATAGTTAATTTGAAGCACTTACAGTATAAATAGAAGGTTAAGGTAAGGAGTAGAACCTATCCTTGGGACATTAAATCGATCGAAAGAAAACTCCTCGACATCTTTTACAGTTGATGCTCTGTGAAAATCTGAAACCAGATGTATTAGTCAATTCAACCACTCCTACTTTTGATATGGTGCTGCAAGCTGTGATGATATATATATACAATTGAGAGATTGTATCCATTGCAAATACCGTTTGTCACTATCTATTACCATTTCTGTTTACCATTAGTGATAACCTTTGAAACCAGAAATGTTTAATTTGAACGTGTTTTGGATTGAACATAGATTTAATGGACTTGAAGGAACCTATTCTTGGAAAGCTAAATCAATTGAAAAAAATGCATCTCGTATCTCCTACCATGTTTGCTCTATAGAAATAAGTATTACAACCGGAAGTAATAGTAACTTTGAATCACTTTCGGTTTAGTAGTGTGTTGTGGATTGTCATTTTATGTTAAGACACTGAATTGTTTGTGAATAAATATGCTTCTTTCTTTCTGATATCATTTGCTTTCAATGTCGATAAACGTTGAAATCGAAAATGACAAGTTTTAACCACTTCCGCTTTAACTAGAGCTTTAACAGAAAATATGGAATCCATTAATTAGACGCTGTGGTTGTTCAATTAAAACCATTATAAGTCTTTCTATTTTCTCGGGATAATAATGCATAGGTATAGGTCACTTCTACTGTATATCAACTTCGCGGATTAAAGGAAACTTGTAGCTTCACGAAAGGCATTTGTTGGTCCTTCAAGGTCAACACAAAAACAAAAAAACTAATACTAGGTGTGCCTTTAAAAGTGACTCTACTATGATAACAACAGAATGCTGCCTACGTTTAACATATTATGCCTCCGGGGATTAGTAAAACGCTTAACTGTGTGGAAATCGCTGTACACAACAGGTCTTAGGAACACTCACAAATACGTAAAATTGAAAGAACAGAAAATAGTGCATTTTAGAAATGAGCATACAATTCACACTTCACGCAAAGTTCCAATATGGGAAATCAGTCAATATCTTCAGTTGAAATTACTGAAAATGACAGAAACTGGCTATTTAAAACTCCAAGTGTAAACCTGCGCTTGGAGCGATTCTATTAGCTATATCACAACGCATTTTCGTGAGTTGCCGCTGTGGTCAAGCGTGCTTAATAGTGCTGTTAAAGTTCTAGAACCGGAGGGCGGCGGTTCGAGCCTGAGTACAATAAAATTCTTTTTTCAAAATAGGGATGGCTTTTTTAAAAATATATAAAGTTGTATTTTGAAGTGATTGTAAAACAAATTCAGATAAACTTTCACATTTCTAAGCTCACTCGTATTTATTCGCCATGTCCCAAATTTCACAGAAATAAATCCCTACGTTAAGAGGGTTTGCATATCCAGTCTCCTAAGTATGAAAACATTTACGCTCACTCCAATCTCAATCATTTCATGAATTCAACCTGATTTATGTATGTTATTAGGACGTAAAATTGAATGTGATTTATTCTACAAACACTTTTATACATTGCAAGAGCTGTGACGTCCAAATATTCACTGAGAACTTATAGTCGTATCGCAATAAACAAAAGCGAGTATGGAACAGTAAACTGCTTTCACAAAAGTTAAAAGAAAGCCTGCAAAAGCATGCAAAGGTCGATACTCTATCAATCATATGTTTGTGTGTTAAAACCCGATAATAAGGTTTTCTAAGTGTCTTTCTATTTTCATTTGGAGGCGGAAAACATTTCTTTGAGTAACTCATTGGAAACTTCTTTTGTTTCAAATTCGGCTAAGACGGAACAATATATCAATTGCAAATCTAAAATCCAAAGCTGAAAACAAAATATAATATAAAGTATGTTTACTACCCCATTATTATCCTCTGATTTGTAACGAAAAACTAATTATAAACAGTCGTGATTTGAGAAAATTATCCTCGGGGGAATTTTTAATAGGGGTGGTGGGTTTACTCACTGGTAATCCACATTAAGCATGATCCAAGGTATGGTCCCGAAGGCAGAAATTTCTTAGCTTGAGAAGGGTCTCAAATTCTCCCTCAGATTACTCCCTGAAATTATCACTGATTAAAAGGTTTTCGTAACAAATATAATATTACACTTCTTTCTCGTTCTGCATTTTGAAATAGTAGTATCATAACTTATACAGAATTATAATAGAAACATAAAAAATTATAATACTAATCATGTAAAAGTTGTCCTGTAAGTTACAATTTTGTGTGGGATTAAAACTCTTTTTTTTTTTCGCATTGCACTTGAAAGTAACTCATCTCTATATAATCCTAACCTGTAAGCCATGCTCAACTCCAATTAATTAACCAATATTTATAGGAATATTTTTTTACTTTACTATTTTCACTATTCCATATTATATACACTTCCAAAATAAAACTCTCGAAAATATATATTAGACGAGTGGAGATTCGTAAATAAATTACCATTTATTACATACTGGTCTCTATTCCAAATTCTATTTAATCAAATCCGACTGGAATACAGATGGAAACATCGAGACCTCGTAAAAAGAGAGAGAAAAATGCGTTGGACTCTCCGGGGACTCGAACTAAAGTCGCAGGGTGTTTTTCCGGTGTTTCTTATAACGTTAGACTGTGTATAATCGGCAAAGACATGTATATGGCAAATTTCATGTCAAAAGAGCAGTAAATAAGAACAATAAAACGAAAGTAAAACTTTCTTGTTCATTTAGCAACATTTTGTTTTACTCATTCTAATTTTCGTATTTCTAATTCTTTTCCTATGAAATTTACCACAAATATACATTTCCCGATTATACACATAGTATCAGTATTAAAAGTACCCTGCAAAATCATTATCAAATTATATTCTTACAAGGAGACAGCTATAGATATGTGACAATTATTTTGGACATGAGTGTACCTGGGGTGTTAGTTTTATAATAAAAATAACACTATTTAAAATACTAATAATAAAAATACGTAAATTTCTCGCCATTTTATAGCGATGTCATTCTGACTGAGAATGTACAAAATGTGTATGTAGCAATTGAATTTTGAAATTCGGCCATATTGGCCAAGAGATTTCATCTAAGACATGCACATGTGCCATTCACCCTTATAATGCCTTATCCAAGATTACAAAAGAGAAAGGTGTCCACAGGAGAAAGGGGAAAGTAGGACACTGGTAGACATATTTCATGACGTGTGGCCACTTATGAAGACGGTACTATAAACATATACTATGTACAAATTGTTGATTATACTATGTCCAAAGCATCTTCATTATTCTTTATAGAAGTGTCTTTGGAATTACTAAGGAAACTATAGCTATCATTCTTCTCATCTTTTTACTCTATAATGAATAGTCTTTCTCTTTCACTTCCATTAACAAGAGAAGCCAATCAGATTTTTTCCTTCCATCCCGACCACAGATATTTCAATATCGTCAGATAGTGCCTGCAAGAATATGTATTTATACAAGGATATATTCAAAAGTTCCAGGACTGAATCTGTAAAATGAAAGTTTCTTACCTTTGAAGTTAAATTCCTCTATCACCTTCAAAGTACTTCCCTTTTGCATTAATACAGCGGTCCCAGGGTTTCTACCATACTTGGAAGCATTTCTGGAAGTCCTTTTTTTGGAATAATGTCAAGTACCCGCTGCAGTTCTTCTTGCATTTCTGAAATGGTGTCGAATCTTCGCCCCTTCATCCGAAGCTTCAGCTTGGGGAAAATTAAAAGTCACAAGGGACAAGGTCAGGTGAGTATGGGGGATGGGGAACCACTTTCATGTTGTTCTTAGCTAAAAACTGCGTCACTTTAAAGGGTCGGTGTGCAGTTATATTGTCGTGGTGAAGAATGAGGTTACCCTTCTGCCATTTCTGTGGTCTTTTGCGAAGCACATTTTCACGCAACCTTCTTAAGACATCACAGTAGAAGCCTGCATTGACCGTGCTTCCATGTGGGACAAATTCCCGGTATACGATCCCCTCTTGGTCAAAGAAACAAATGAGCATCGTCTTCAATTTATTTGTTTCCATGCGTGCTTTTTTGGGTCTTGGAGACCCAGGACTCTTCCATTGAGAAGACTGCAGCTTAGTTCCTGGGTCGTAAGCATAAACGATGCTCTCATCGCCTGTAATGACGTTGACAAGGACGTGGGATCGTTTTTCACAGCTTCCTTCAGTTCCTCACAGATCTATACTCGACAAATATTTTTGTTCCTGGGTCAACACTCTCGGAACGAACTTCACTGCAATGCGATGCATGTTCAAATGTTCAGTGAGAATTCGCTGACAAGTTCCATACCCAAATCCAGCCTCTGTACAGATATCGTGTATGGTACGTCCACGATCCTTGTTCACAGCCACCCTCACTTCTTCCACTTTTGAGGGGGTTGTTGCCGTACACGGTCCACCGGATCGATCAGCAGTCGATGTTCTGCCTTTCTTGAAACGTCCAAACCACTCAAATGTTCGGCTACGGCTCATGCACGAATCACCAGAAGAGTGTTTCAACATTTCACAAGTTTCACTTCCCGTTTTACCCAATGCCACACAGAATTTGATGCACACCCTTTCTTCTTCAACTTCCGCCATATCTCCGAGATAAGAAAAATCGCAGACGGCTAATGCAACACACACGAAAACGCGTGCAACATTAAAACGCTTCCACTTCAAACCACGCTACTCGGCACACTGGCTCACAAGACACCACCGCAACACATCCTAGCGGGAAACTCGTGAACTGCAAGCGGTTTGCATGTTATATGAGCATTGTCCTGGAATTAATGGATACGCCTACGTAAAAGGCATGCGTTACCACTAATTTTTATCTCTTTTGAACCCCAATAAATCATAAACGTCATTAGGATTGTTATTGGATTGTCCTTGGAGTTATTAGATTAGGTTTATGCACTGTATTTGTGAATAACACAGGAATATGAATTCCATTGTTGCAGAAATTTTAGCTTAATTAGGCCCCTACGCAGCCCGATTCTTTTGAGGGGACAATGACAGGCACGAAGGTAAACTACAAAACTGTTTACTTGTTTATTGTCTACGGATTTTGTAACAGAGCTGTAGAGACTTCTTACATTTTTTACCGCTGATTTTTTTTATTATATTTTTAAACAAACAACTGAATATTTCAGGGAGGGTAAGGGTGACCGCATGGGGTGCAAAAGTCTCCTAGTCACCCTCTAACTACAGCCTATTCAACAATTGATCTATGTTCGCAAATAAGATTGTGTACCTCTTTGGAAGTACATTTGGTTCCACGCCTTTGATGCTTGTCCTCTTAGAATGACAATTTCAAACTTTTTAAATTTCTAAAATGAGAAAAGGCTAAGAAGAGATCTTTGGTGATCTAGCATGAAGCATATCATTTTACACGAAGCTGAGGGAAATGCGCTAAATTAATTAAATTTTCGAAATAAAATTGTAAGAAATTCATATCTAATTTTGCTTCAGTTTAAAAATTCTATACAACTTTCTGTTCTGGATGGGCAAAAAATAATTTAGGACAGGTACTGCCCGCTAGCCCCTCCCTTGCTAACGGCCTGTTACTAGCAGTTATAGTTTATGATAGTTATAAATACATATATCAAATTCTGGATTTCCAGATATGAATATCCAAAAGATTGATGTACCCTTTATCATTGCAACGTACGACCAAATGTCATAAGCAATGATAATTTCAGATCTTCCCTAGGAGGGGTGAATTTCAATGTTGAAAAATAGTACTGCGAAAATATTCATAATCGACATTGAGCACGATCGGAAATGCGACTCCAGTAGTGGTAGACGAACTTCTACACCCGAAAGCTGGAATGTTAGCGGTACTTTACGTAATAATGATGTTCTAACATGTTTCCTTAATGGATGTTGTCAAACGGTTTGGTAGGTCATTAGGGGTTGATGACCTGTTTACGTGTATTGGAAAGTTGTTATATTTCTGTTTTTAGTTGTGCTGACATGTAAAAGGTCGTGTCCTCTTTTTAGAGACTTTATACTGGGTATTTTTAAAAATAATAATAATAATGGAAATTTGAATTAAATCTGTTGATACGTCATTCTGTATTACGTCATTTTGAGAGAATATTTTATTCGTTCACATGTATAACATGTTGAACAATATGTGATAGAATAAAAAAGAAAATGAAATATTTGAGTCCCACCTGTTAGGCTAAAGGAGATGGTGATTGTTAAAAATAAGAAGGTGAGAACACTTATAATGTGTGATACGCACTGGAATCGAACCCAGGACCCTTACCACTATTGGTGAACAATGTATTGTACTGAAAATGAGCCTGGTACCCTTAGCACAAGAGATGAATGTTGTATTGCACGGAGATTGAATATGGGACTTTTAGCAACAGAGATGAGCGTTGCATTGTACGGGGATTGAATATGGAACTTTTAGCAACAGAGATAAATGCTGTATTGTACTGAAAATGAGCGTGGTACCCTTAACACAAGAGATAAATGTTGTATTTTATGGGAATTGAATATGGGACTTTTAGCACAAAAGATGAATGTTGTATTGTACTGTGAATAAACCCGGGACCCTTAACACCAGAGATGAAAGATGCATTGTACGGGGACCCTTAACACCAGAGGTGAACGTTGCATTGTACGGGGAATGAATATGGGACCCTTAGCAACAGTGGTGAATGCTGTATTGTACTGAAAATGAGCCTGGTACCCTTAGCACCAGAGATGAACGTTGCATTGTACGGGGATTAAATATGGGACCCTTAGCACCAGAGATGAAAGATGCATTGTACGGGGACCCTTAACACCAGAGGTGAACGTTGCATTGTACGGGGAATGAATATGGGACTTTTAGCACAAGAGATGAACGTTATATTGTACGGGGACCCTAAGCACCAGCGGTGAACGCTGTATTGTACGGGAGACTGAACCCGGGACCCCCCAAACACTAATGGTGTATATTGTATTGTACTGAGAATTATTGCAATTCTCACATGTAAATTGGCGAGAAAAAAAAACATATAGGAAATACGAAGTCTGTGTATGTATGATTGAATGCTTTATTTATTTTGTTAATATTCATCGTTTTTTATTCCTTATAGTTAACTCCGTGTTTACAGCCAAGTTTGAAATACGGAGCGAGTGAATTGTTCTTCCGTCTCTTACAGAAGACTAGCTTAGAATGCCATTACTTCCGGGTCGTTGCCTCACACGCTTTCACCTTGCTCCCGATAGAACTATGACTTGTGACACGCATGTATAGAGTGTCAATGCACTTTCTAATTTTTATTTCCGCTTGTACTGGAATAACCTTAGACACTTTCTCCCTTGACCATGAGAAACTGTCTGGCAACATACTGAAATATTTTTCCATTAACGATGGTTGTTACAGCGATAGTTATCGGCAGTGATGAAGAAGACAGATAGAAATTTCATGTTTCTTCCCCCTTTAAAAGATGTTTTGGGACAAACACGTAAATGTATTTTTGTGGCAATATCTGATTTTGGCAGAATATCTGATGAACATGTAAGCATTTTTTCCTTAATTAGATGAAAACCGTACATAGACTGTCCTGAATGTCGATACCCTGTCTGAATGAGATTTCTCCAGCGGTTGACGAACTTGAAAATAAGAAATTCAGATGTCTTACCGTAACACTGAATAAACGATGTTAGCGGACCTTATTTATTTATTTATAATTAATGAAATCGGGTTGAAAACCCGCTGAAAAAACATGATGCTTGGGGGAGGGACATAATGAAATCCTTATATATATATATATATAGTATTGAAATAAAGTTTGTTATTATTGTTTTTACACAGTTCCATAGTGTGTGTGTGTTGAACTTTTTCGTCAGTGATTTAACAGATCGAACTCTGATTTTTTAAGGTGAGAACTTTTTAAATGTCATGTATTATTCACTTCATTATAATTAAGTAAATAATACACGATTTGTTTCTGAGAAACATTATCCGGGAAATAAACCTACGACCATTTTTTGTAATTATGCAAGAGGATAAGCTTTGCGATATACTGAAAACGCTTGAAATGTAATTGCGATTTTCGATTACTAAAGTTATTATTATTATTATTATTATTATTATTATTATTATTATTCACGGATCGTATCTTATTTTTTTTAATCTCCTTTCTTATTTTTTACCGATTGCTTCTTTTTATTGGTTCGTGTTATTTAAAATAACACTCGTTTTTAAAATAAGAAGCTAATAGCAGCTACGCTGTAAACTTGTAAAATATTCATTCTCTCCTAATAAATTAGTCGAACACTTCGTGTGAACTTGTAAATAATTCGTTTGCTAAGCAAACTCAGAACACTTGTAGAGTTTTATTTGCTTAATTATAGGATGCTTAATTACAATATGTTTGATTCATTTGTTACGATTTTTAACTGTTATACCGATCACTTTAAATCAGTTATACCTAATATATATATGTACGTTGTACAGATGGGACTTGAACTGTTTAAGTAAGCTCATTTACCAATAGATGGCATACTACTACGCTTTGGTAATACAACTGATAATCTTTTTAGGAACGCAAATGTTTGAACTAAGACTAGTATTTACAGAAAGAAAGAAAGAAATGTTTTAGTCTTGGGGGGAGCGCTTTTCCCCTAACATTATTGTGTTTTAATAGTAAATATTACTGAATGTTAGTTATTTGCGTGGGTGGTAGTTACATAACGCGTACATTGGCTTTAATGTCAAGAAAGAAAATTTTACGGAACCCCCCTAAATACATTGGTTATTGAAAACCTGTTGTGTATCCGCGAAGCAAAATGAAATGATGTACTCCTATTTGTACCATGATTCTCAATGAAGGGGGCTTTGCCTGCCAAATAGATTGCCTAAATTTTAACAGTATTATTTTATAGCAAAAAGAGAATTATGTATGACTATTTGTAGTATATTTTACAAGTAACGGGGGGCCCTTCCCCCCATTAGTTATGGGTTCCTCTAGATTTTAGGAGTATTGTATTATAATGAAGCGAATTGAAATTATGTATGGGTATTCCTATTTCTACCATGTCCCTCAACGAGGGGCTTTTGCCTGCAAGATAGATTGCCTAGATTTACCAGTATTATCTTATAGCAAAAGAGAATTACGTACGAGTATTGTAACACATAGCTATAACTGTCGGAGGCCCTACCCCTTAGTTAGGGGTTCTTCTAGATTTAAACAGTATTGTATTACAAGGAAATTATGTATGCCTATTGTAGTATAACCGTATAATTGGCGGGCGACATTCCCCCCATTAGTTATAGGTCCCCCCATAGATTTAAACAGTATTGTATTACAAGGAAATTATGTAGTCCTATTTGTAGTATAACTGGCGGGTCCCAGTCACAGGATTATTTAGAAATTTTTGAGTCCCCACGGTTATGCCGGTTTTTATATTGCTTCGCTTTACAAAGAAAGCTCTTAAAAGTATATAGGAAGTGGGAGGAAACCCACGCACACTGTGTTTGTCCACCACAAACTCACTTGACCAACCAGAGGTGAACGCTTTACCACCGAGCCACCGCGGCCCCCAGGCTTACTTAGATTTTAACAGTATTATATTATAGCAAAAGGAAAATCACCTAGCTATAACTGGCTGGACCCATTAGTTATAGGCGATCCTAGATTTTAACAGTATTATAGCAAAAAGAGAATTATGTGTTTTACCATATACATTGACATGTGTTAAAGTTCCCCATTAGTTAATTCCTACAATTGTGGGTTTTTTCTGAATAGGTAATAACATAATGATGATAATTATGTTCAACTGAAGGGTCCCCCTTAGGGATTTGTAATATAATGAACGTATGGTGGTTTACTGATAAAAGAAGAATCAACTATGCCCTCACAAATTATGTTTTATTAACAGAACACAACTGCGAGAAGGGTACTTATTTAATGCTATCAGTAGTATTTAATGGCTAAAAAGAAATATATATCATACTGTACCTTTAAAATATAAATATATATTCAGGACTAATAACAAATACGTCAACACGGCACACGGCTTAAACTAAACTAAAGTTAATTTAAAATTTTTCCGACAGATGGCATAGAACTACAATTTTCTATTATAGGTGATTTTGTATTAAAGTAATGAAAACAAATGATTGAAGAGAATTATATATAATGATTAGTACGGGGTTATTCGATGAAAGAAAGAAAAAAAATAAGTATAGAAGAAGAAGAAATGTAATTTTACTGTTTTAATATGGTTATTGAAAACACATACACAATCTTATTTTTTTGTTTCTTGTTGAAAGAATATTTATAAGTTTAAAAATTGATATAGAGATGCATAAGAAAACTGATACACATTTCGTTTGTTCATTTATGACCGATTTAAGGTTTGAACTAGAGACAATGCTTATATGAAGCGAACGTATTTTATTTTTAATAAATCACTTTGTTTGAGTTTGTCCGGGTGGAAATATGATTTATATACAGTGAAAAAATAAAATAATAACTTAATTTGTTTAGTCCGTCATATTTTGAGGGAAATGGCGTGAAAGATATATATTTAAATATCGCAGAATACATTTGAATGTGGGAGAATATTTTATAGCTAACTGGATTGGAGTAACATTGAATAAAACCCGAGATTAAATATAATACTTATTATTGAAAATTAATTTCCAAACCTTTGCAGTGTTGTTGTTGTAGAGCATTTAAGAGTGGTTTGTTTATATGCGTAAGCGCACTTGGGATTTGAACCCGAATACCGCTGTTAAGGTGACTTTGCTTATACGCGTATGTCCGCTCGGAATTTGAACCCACGTACCAGTGTTAAATTTATGCGGAAATTAAATGGGCATTTTTAATGTTAAGATGCCTTTGTTTATGCGCGTAGGCTTGCCCGAAATTTGAACCTGCACGACAGTATTAGGTTTACGCGGAAATTAAATCCGCACGCCGTTGTTAAGGTGACTTTGTTTATGCGAATAGGCTTGCCCGAAAATTAAAATTGTACGCCTTAGCACGAAAGGCAATAACATTAAAAATTATGACATGCGAAATTTGTACTTGAGAACGAAAATATGTTTGCAGTAAAGATGGTAGCCTTAGTGAATACGGTACTATGGTTTTGTTTGCACCAAAGGCAGAAGCATTAGGGGTTAGAACATGTCGAACCATTGGAAATTAAATTGTGATTCATTTTAACAAAATGCGCCAGCCTTAACGTGAAACTTTTAGGATACAACCGGAAATTGAATTTGTGTTTGTTAGCACCGCTTATTAAAATATAAGAACATACTGTAAGATTTAATAATAGTAGCTTAATTTCAGTTAATCAAGGCGTTCAGCAGCATTGACATATGAGACATGAACCTATTAACTAACAATTATTGGAAACTTTGGGACGTATGCTATTGCCTAAGTTAAATTGATTTTGAGTTTGTTGTTGTTTCGTTCAGTAACATGGGTATATGAGACGTGTACCTACATAAAGTGAATTGATTTTAAGTTGCTATCCCGTTCAGTAGTATGGGCATATGAGACGTGTACATACATAAAGTGAATTGATTTTAAGTTTGCTGTTTTGTTCAGTAGCATGGCTATATGAAACTAGTATTTTATTACAACTGGAAATTGAAGCCGGAACAGTTTGTACCAATAGCGTGATTATTAGCATTAATCACTATGTTAGGCTACACAGGAACACTAGACTTGATTTAAGAGTGATATTTTTCTTATAGGTTTTTCAGAACAAAAAACTGAAAATTAAACACAAACACAACTTTAAACTTTGCTCCTGGAAAAAAATTTTTAGCACTAATTGGAAGCATAAAATCCACACCGGAAATCAGATATAACTTTTTACATAGAGGTCAAATCTTTGTGAAGTTAACTCCTTTAAAATTATACATAAGTTGTCCAAGTTAAACAATGTAATTGAGCTTGTGATTAGAATAATAGAATTTTATTAGTGTTGATTATAATTGATTTCATTTTGGTGAAAATAAGTTGTACTAATAATACTTTTCTTTATTTTGCAGAAGAAGAAAATGACTGAAATTGAATTTGAAGCGTACACCGCAAACGACTACTGCCGTAAAAAAATAAAAAACCGTGGTGATCGAAAATCATATTTTCTATCATATGTATGCCCACAAAATAAAAAGAAAAATGAAAAATGGCATACATGTGATATGTGTGTAAACATGGAACTTTTAAAAATGTATATAGAAGAAAAAGACAGAAAGTGTAATGATGGGGAAATAATCGGAATACCATGGGACTTGGAGGGACGGGTGAGGGAAAAAGAAGAAGAAGAAAAGCAAGACGAAGACAAGGAGGCAGAAGAAGAAGAAGAAATGGATCAGGAAGAAGAAGGGGAGGGAGGGGAGGTAATTTTGGGGCTTTAATTTTTTTTTTTTTTGTAAATAGTTGTAAATACTTGTAAATAAATCATGTTTTTTGGGTAAATGGGAAAATTTTGAGTTTCCTTTCCTTTGAATTTTAAAACCTGTGTAACAAAGGTCATAAAAATGTCTAACTTTTTTTTTCCATGTTATATTGAACTTATAGATGCCTTTTATTAAGAGTAACGTTTCGAAGCATAGAAAAAGATATTTTCAGAATAAGAATTGTTGTTAGAATTTTTAAAAGCAGGAAAAAATCTTTATGCTTTTCAGTACGCTGCACTATTCAGTTAACAGTTACCATTGAAGAGTTTTTAAAAGCAGGAAAAAAAATCTTTATGCTTTTCAGTACGCTGCACTATTCAGTTAACAGTTACCATTGAAGAGTTTTTAAAAGCAGGAAAAAAATCTTTATGCTTTTCAGTACGCGTCACTATTCAGTTATCAGTTTCAATTGAAAAGATTTTAATTATAACTACTTTGATTTCCCTCCAATATCAAATTGTACTTGAGTTTTCCTTTTATTTTTTATTTTTTATTTTTTAAATTAATATACATAATTGTAGGGTGAAACAAGTTTAATGAGATATTTGCTGGTGTCCATAAATAAGAATTAAAACAACATTCTCGTTTACTAATTAGTTGTTGTTATTAAATGATAGTATACTGAAAGAAAAGTCTGAATTTTTACTTTTTGATTAAATCCGTTTAAGATGAGTGAATGAATTTATTTTATTCACTCACATGTATAAGATGTTCGAAGAATATGTAAAGAGAGAATAAAAAGATACTCTCCTAATAAATTACTCAGAGCAAATTGTATTTGCGAACATATTAAAAACAAGATAGAGAATTTGAATACATTTTCTTTCTGTGAACACTAAAATGTAGTTGGTGTCAGGGAACATACATTGAGAACAGTTTTTTTATTCCTT
The DNA here is from genome assembly GCF_964235325.1 of Thermobia domestica. NCBI lineage: Eukaryota > Metazoa > Arthropoda > Insecta > Zygentoma > Lepismatidae > Thermobia > Thermobia domestica. The sequence continues at coordinate 127,570,453 of NC_137464.1, forward strand.
GAATAATTAACTAGGTATTTCTTTTGGGTTTGAAGCTGTGGATTTGCGAGCCACGGCAGGTGCAAAAACACGATAATGTCCAACTATTTAAGGTAAATATAGATAAAGGGTTTCAGTGTAGAATGACATATATGTTAATTGGCATACCATTATCTATTTGGATGAAATGGAGTCCCATACACTTAGGTCATGAAGATTTGTTGTCTCTTAGACACTTTATAAAAAAGCGGCCATGAGAAACACAAATACTTGTCATAAAATGTTCAAATAATTGGAGCATCCTAGGATCAAACCCCAAGCACTAAAGGTGACCACTAACCCATTGCAATTGCCAAAGAAGAAGAACTTTAGTTCAGTTTAGATACTTTGTGCAGCACGGAATCGAACTCTGAATAAATGTAAAGATTAAATAGCAAATTGTTTCTTAGAAATAAAAATTACTTACTTACTTACTATTGTGTCTGTGTACGGTTAATTATGAAATTATTTTGAATAATAAATGAAATTTGTGAGTCCCACGATTATGTCGGATTACTTTAGAAAGGTTATGAAATTGATGAAATGAAGAAGAAGTGGGAGAACACGTTGTTTGTTCAGCACAATTTATAAGAAATAAATCCAAACTTAATGTTGTGATAAAAATGTTGAAACAATTGATGCATGCGGTAATCGAACCAAAAACCCTAAACAGTGGAAATGAACGCCTTACCACTGAACCCTTATGGCTCCGCTATGATAAATGAAATAATTAATGCAATCGGTAATTGAACCAGGGACCCTAAACAGTGGAAATGAACGCCTTACCACTGAACCCTTATGGCTTCGCTATGACAAATGAAATAATTAATGCAATCGGTAATCGAACCAAAAATTCTAAGCAGTGAAAATGACTGCTTTATCATTGAGCCATTATAATCCTATATTGATAAATGAATACCTAATGAAGAAAAGTCTAACTGTAGAAACCAACTAGCACTGAAAAAACTAAACATTGAAACTTTGTCAGCATAGTAATCCATATAATTTTATTGGATGCTCAAGGAAATTGTATTTTCAAAAGTGTTAAAATTAAATGTGAATCATTGAGACGGACCTGTTATGAAAGAATAAAAGTTTGGTCTCGATAAGAAAACAATAGTGAACTATTGCTAAGGTACTTATCATCAAATCTTTGAACAAATCTTTTTCTGTTTTGAACAATACATAAGTAAAATTAATGAACAACTGTGTGTCAAATAAGTAGGATTAATACATACTAAAAGATGGTTGTTTTCAAGAACTTGAACTGAAAATTGATTCTACTTGCCTTCTTTTTTAAAAAACAAGTGGTTAAATGAAATGATAGGAAAAGGTGGTAGTTTAGTTGACCTCCCCTTTGAACAGTAATGGGGTATTTTATATATATAATCTCACAAAGTTATTGTTCGTGAAGAAAAGTGTAAATAAAATGATGATGATTTCCTACATGACTGTGGTCTGTTACCACCGATAACATGGACGCTATCCGCTTAGCAAAGAGGAGGAGGGTCATGTTGGGTGATTGAATCTTATTCAATACAATAGAGATGTATAACCTAACGCATTGATATAAACACCCGTTTAAATAAGTAAATGATCTTTGAATATATGTCATATAGACATGAAAAAAAGAATACCGATAAATAGGGAATAAATCAGTGATTACTTGTACAAATAAATAAATTTTACTTTCATGAAACTTCAGACATAAAAGAAGAAGTTTGTGAAACAGTTTATTCTCCTTTGCCATTGCAAAGTTGGTGTTAGTTTTTTTTCTTTCCTATGCTTTTTAACATATAGCATACCTAATGAAAATTCACAGGTATTTTTTAGCACTGATCAAATACATAATGTAGGCTTCAGTTTTAACATATATTCACAACTTACTATATGGATTGTCTACAAGAATCCTTAACATTTGACGAGTTTTCGATAGCATTTGTTTCTCCTTATTGTACGCAATACTTTATCTGTAAACATATTTAGCGAAAGTTCAATAATTATTGTCTTATGATAACAACTGTAATAAATTTTTCAAGTGTGGAGTATTCTGTAGATAAGATAGCACCACTCATTACTAAAAGTTGTCACAAAATGAAGTAATCCACCATGTCTTAAATGTAAAATAACCAAAAGTATACTTTTTAAAAAATGGATTTAAAAGCATTATTTATCAATACGTTGGAATCCAACAGGCTAATTTAAAAAAAAAAAAAAAAAAAAAACAAGTAAATACAAAGGAGCTATTGGGGTTCGGGTATAGTAATTTCTAATTATTGCTTTCAATGTGAATATATAGAAATTCAAGCACGCGCAGTAAACGGTCTGGGTGACTTTGTCGCTTGTAAAACTGATGCAAAGATGAAATATTCAAGCTAATTTGGATAATAAAAGAATAGTATCTAAAAACTAATAGGGGGTGGGAACTATGAGTTTCAGGTCTACCTTAAACTTGTTTAAACCTGTTTTCATTGGTTAATTCAAACATGTCATTACATCCCACGGTGAAAAGTATAAATACCGCGGTTAAGAAAGCTACATAAGAATATTCTTGTTCTGGTTGTAGTCGATGAAAAGATTTTTTCTTCTTCGTATGGTGGTCAATGAAGATATTTGTGCCTAGTGTTTTTATTTTAGTTTGATCACTTCATATTTTACGAATCGTATGTTATACATACTCTGCTTATGTATTGGATCGTTTGCGGTGCAAACTAATTGTTAAAATAGATTGGTGTTATTTAAAATTAAAAAGTCGTAAAAGCAACAACGTTGTGATTATTTTATTCGTTCGTTTGCTAAGAAAGCTGAGAACTATTATATAATTCGTTTACTCTGTCGAACTGAAAAATGTCTAATGCTGAAAACGTATTGGTTTGTTTCTGCAATAATATTCACATCACCATTCAGTGCTTAATAAATGCTTTTCAAATGTGGGAATCTAAAAGAAGAAGTATGCTTCTTTGCAGTGGGTGTGTACGTGGATTGAAAGACGCAATAAACCATGACTGCATTCTGTTACATAAAAATATATTGAAAACAAAAGTACTAAGTGTTATTATGGATATGAACACACAAAATGAAATTTGGTATACGTTTCAAAAAATGCACGACAATACTTTTAATAAATTAGAACAGTTTTTTCATATATATGATGATGCCATTCATAATGATACATTTGTTAATCAACTAATAGAAATATTTTTGCAGAAAGATTTTAAGAAATTCTTAATTTGGAATAAAAACCAACGTGATAGTGATAGTGATAGTGTTTGTGATTGAAAAAAATATGAAGACGTATGGATGAAAATGTTACTCTTCTGTAGGTATATTACATGTACAACTGTAAAATGGTACAATTTGCCATGCTTTTTTTTTCTGTGAACGTTACAAGTAAATTTTACTCAAGTAAATATCTAAGAAAAAAAAATACTTACTGTGTAGTGCAGTGCAGTGCTATCATACTAAACATTTCTTCAAATATTTATGTGTATGAGTTGAAAACTAATTAACACAATACAAATTTTTTTAAAAAAAAAACGAGCTTGTGTAACAAACCAATATAAACTAATGAAAGATGTTTCATATTGCTGAATAAATGAAGACTTTATACAAGCTTCATATTGATGAATAAATGAAGACTTTATACTAATAATAATAATAAAATCGGAGATTTTTTTATTGTACTTTTTGCAACAATAATAATAATCGCAAAAGCCTTCGGCTAGCAAGAGTTTACGTACACTAGTTATTAATTGGTAGTCATTATCTTTGTACAGTAAATATATTTGCTTACTACCCTTTATTCCAGGATACATTCCATAAAATTCACGACTATTAAGTTTCTTTTCAAAGACAATGATTTGGTATTTGGGTGTCAGGTATTGTTGAAATTTTTCACATCATTAATAGTACATCCATTTTGATGTCCAATAGTAACATTAGCATCATCACACAAATCCTTGGCCTGCTTCAACAATCGCTCAGGATTGTTTTTAACTTGTATACTTGAAAGCAATTTTGATTGGCCTTAGCCTTCCCGAGGATGATAGCCTTAGAAAGACATTATATGTCCTTGTTTAATGGGATAGTACACTTTTCCAAAAGAGTTGTATATTCCTCATATTTGCCCAATCCACGGGTTCGACATCTTCCCTTGCATGGATTAACAATGTGGATCTTAAAATCCACCTTTTTTCCCAAAAGAAAATGTTCGTTACTATTTAAAACATTTTCAACTGTATGGAATAATACATCAGGGTTCAATTTCTTTTTAGGACGTCATGTTGTGTACATTGTTTTAAGTTTAAGGTAGTGCTCTCGATAGTTATTCCTATATAGGTGTTCTTGTCAACATCCTTTAATGCATGAGTCATTCCGAAATCAAACAGATTTCGTATATATTTTTCCGGATCCATACACTTAATGGTTATTTCTGTCCCTTTTAACCCAAAGTAAACATATGTTTATGATATACTCTTTACTATTTCAATTCTGATGCATCCATTATCTTAGGTACTTCTTGAAAAACACAATTTAGTTCTTAGGTTCCCCAGAACTAGGAAAACTTGGTTGTGGTAAGCTTGCCTAATAGTAGTTTAGCATTGTCCTTAACAAATATGTCAGCTGCTTGAACTTTTTCACAAGCCTGATTTTTTTATATTATCCTCTCGAAAGAACCCTGTTCGATATAAATCAGAAATATCAGCAGCGGTTTCACAGCTTGTCAAAATAACATCCTGTCTTCCTTTAAATTGTTTTAATAACTCTGTTAACATTTGATAATATTTTTCATTGGGTACACGCACACCCTTAGAATGATAAGTATCTACCAAACGCTTCCAAAAATCGTTTCTACTCAAAACTACGTACATGCACCCATTGCTATGAAATTTATCTACTATCATTTTCCATCTGTAGTAAACAACTTCGGATGCTTCATATCCGAAACGTTTTGCCATGATTACCACTTGAGTTAGTTCGTTTTCACTTGTAGAAGTCATCTGTAATCGAAATAATGTATTCTTCTATTGAAATAATAATAATAATAAAAAAAAAACCTATAAATTTGTCTATTTCCCACCGCTCTTTTACTTCGTTGGTTAGTTCACCCAAGTAGGATCCGATTGTAAGATTGGATTCTCTATTTCGTTGTTGTATAAACATAATGCTGTCTGTGTCACAATATAATATGGCTTCAGTCCCTACAGCAGTCAATAGGTCATGAAGACGAAGTCTTGCCCACGATGTGATGAACGAAGCAAGCACAACGTTTGAAAATTTCCAGGGCTTATTCTTATTCTCTGTATTGTGATACGTAAGAATAAGATGTTTATCTCCAATGGGTAATACGCTTTGTACTTCGTATTGTTGTGCCCATAGATAATACAAAAATTTTCCAATGTGTCAACAATCATGAATTGCAACAAGTCCGTTCTTTGTCCACATTTCCCATAAAGCGAGTTGAGGAATATCTTGGAGATATACCTCAATCCTGGGTTCAATCCAATATTATTTTCCATTAACTCTATGCCTTCGTGGGTATGATACTCTTTAATGTATTTTTGTTTGTCTCCTTTGGTTTTGCACCAAACAGGAAATCCTGAAGATTCCTGCTTCATTTGAAGGAAAGAATTCACATAGTCTTTAAGCAAACTATCTGAATTACTAAGTTTGTAAGCACATGAAATAAAATCCAATCTTGTTTTCTCTGATATCATAATTTATTTATTTATTTATTTATTTTTCAATATATATATATATATCGTTTGTACCAAGATTGCTTTAGCAAACACTAAGTGTTAGTAAATGAGTTACAAAGTATGAAATTGTTAATATTATTAATTTCATCCCTAACAAATCACGTACATGTCTATTATTACATATAAATGTTCTAATGATATAATAATGGTATGAAAAACTTTTATATAATTACACCTATTTCTTTTCACGATGTATTTAGACATAACAATATAAATTCTATGCGTGCGCATACTCGTGCTAAATTTTCACGCATGTCAGATACATGTGTATACTTGTACTTGGTCTTTGCGCATGTCAGATGCGTATGTATACTTGTACTTGGTCTTCGCGCATGTCACAATGTAATATAAAAGCGCGCATGCGTATAGATGTAGTAAATCATATAAAGGAAGTGATACGTTGTTACAATGTACAGTCAAAAGCATTCTGTTTCCGCAGTTAAAAAGCAAAAAACAAATTCTGGTTCTTCATCTCATAATAATAAGAAACGAAAAGGTGAAATTGAAACCAATCTTTCTTTATTGCAAAGTGAATGTGTAAAATCTAAATACATTTCACCACGTGAAAAACGTTTTCAACTTGAAAAACAAAAGAAAATTATTCTTGTACATCCAAATGATCCTGACATTCCTGAAGAAGACGCTGAAAAATATAGGATTATTTATCCAACACAGGAAATTACCATAGACGATACTGTGTATAGACGAAATTTCAGATACCCAAATGAAATACCCTTTGAAGAGGAAGTTGTAGTAAATCAAAATACAATTTCTAATGATATTCTAATATTCAATGGTGTGAAGTGTGGTTGTACTCCTAATGAAGTAAATGAAGTTTGTGTAAAACAGTTACTAGAAAAATATAAACTTTCTGAACCATTACTTTGTGAAGGCTGTGCAAATCGTAGTGAGAAAGAAACTGATCATAAATGTGTGAGTGAAAGTGATGAAGAATTAAATACTATTGTGTGGAATTTCCTAATCAAGAAATCAACACGTGATCAAATATTAAAACAATATCTAAAGATTCATGTGAAATATATAGATGTAAACATTATTCCCCATCTTATAAACAAATTTAATTATTCATATCAAGAAATCACGTTTAATGATTATCATATTTCTGACTTAAGAGAAGCATATCTTGAGCACGATAAATATGTGTATCAACAATCCAGACTGTGAGTACCAATGTCGTTTCCTAAAAACATATGACAATTGTGAATATCAATGTTCTTCTTTTTCTATAAAAGAACAATGTGTATTAATGTGTATTGACCGTTGGAAACCACCACGAGAACTTTTGTGTTATGGTTGTTTTCAAAACAAAAGCAAAATAGAAGAACACGATTGTATTACTTCGGACTATAATATGTTATGTTATAATGCATGGCGTACAATGGTAAGCGGACAAACTTTTGATGATTTATATGAAGAATTTGCAAGAGTGCATTGTGATACTGAAATTGATGATTGGGAATTTACATGGACATTATATAACATTTTATTAGACAAAGATAACATTCAGTTAATTACAGAGTTATTCTTAGTAAAAGATTTACATTATAATATGCATAAGAAATAGTAATAATGGAAAACAAAAACTCTTCTGTTAATCAATTACAAAATAATAATAATAATAAAAACAATGTGTATAAATTAACAAAGGCACATGATAAAAGACTTTCAGCAATAAATTGGCCAGTATGTAATTGTGCATATACTAATATAAATATAGATTGTATTAAACAATATATCAAGGAATGTATCTGTATGTAAACTATATATATATATATTATTGAAATTTGTGAATAAAATTTTTCTCATTTTATATTACATGTTTTATTTATTTCCTTACACATCTTATATATTTTACTTCAACGCGAAAATTTTTTTCAATACACTTACAGTGTAAAAGTAAACTATGTTTCAAATATGATTCACAATTTATACGTAGGGAAAAATTCTTTAAAAAATTTTTTTCGTAACTTGTATTTTCATTTTTTCACAAGTTGTATTTTCATTTTGACAACTTGCATTTTCATTTTTCACAAGTTGCATTTTCACTTTTAATTTTGTTTAATCACTTCTTATTTTTTTTATTGGTTCGTATGCCAGAGCATACTCCTAAGAGCAGCTACGCTGCGAAATATTAAAAAGCTCGTAATAAATTACTCGAACACTTTATGTGAACTTAAAAGTCGTAAGACCAGCTACGCTGTGATTATTTATTCGTTCATTTGCTTAGCAAATTCAACTTTTTTATAGAAAGTCGTAAGAGCAGGTACCCTGTAAAATTGTAAATAATTCGTCTGTTACACAGACTCGTTTTTTAAAATTGGTGTTAATTATTTGTTTTTTGAAAAAAAAAACACTTTTCGACAGTTATATCACGTGTATGTGAAAAACTTTCTGCATATTAGGATTCGCGTTTGTAAAATTAGTTTCTGCATGTTATATTGCATGTATGTGAAAACTTTTTTTTTTTTTCATTTGTAAGATAAGTATATAAATCATACTATAATATTACTGAGTTTTTAAATTCGTTATTAAATCAATTTCTGTTTTATATTCTCCTGTGCCATTGCAAAGTCGGTTAATTTTTTTATTCTGAATATATATATATATATATATATATATATATATATATATATATATATATATATATATATATATTAAAAATTTGTGTGGAACTCTGCTTATATAATGGATCGTTTGCTGTGCAAACTCATTGTTAAAATAGATTGTGAATATTTTATTCGTTCATTTGCTACACAATTTCTGGTTATTTGTTTTTTCGTGTTATTTATAACACTCGTTATTAAAATTGGTTCGTATCTTTTACGGATCGCTTCTTTTTATTGGTTCGTGTTATTTAAAATAACACTCGTTTTTAAAATAAGAAGCTAATAGCAGCTACGCTGTAAACTTGTAAAATATTCATTCTCTCCTAATAAATTAGTCGAACACTTCGTGTGAACTTGTAAATAATTCATTTGCTTAGCAAATTCAACTTATTTATTGGTTCGATTTCTATGAAATCTCAGAACACTTGTAGTGTGAACCTACAAATAATTTCGAAAATACTAAGTTCGTTTTTAAATATAGAAAGTCGTAAGAGCAGCAACGCTGCGATTATTTATTCTCTCGTTTGTTACACAAACTCGTTTTTAAAATATTTTATTGGTTCGTATGCCAAAGCATACTCGCTAGAGCAACTACAAGAAACTATGTTTTCAAAAAAATCGCAAACTTGTCAATGTAAAATACTCATCAAACTTTTAAATACTTCAAAGTATTAGTAAAAAAAACAGTCATCAAATACCAATTTTAAACGATTTTCCAAAAAAGTAAACGATAAAAAGCATAAAGAAGTTTCACCTTGTAAAATGTCAATAATACCTTTTATTTAGGAAAGTTTTAATATTAAATAAGAATCAAAAAAATGAAATTCGTATATATTTATTTCGGTAATATTATATTATATATACAAGCAAAATAATATACAAGCAAATAATAATAATAATAATAATAATAATAATAATATATATACAATCAAAATAATAATATACAATCAAAATAATATACAAGCAAAATAATAATATTACATAAAAGTTAGACAATATATATATATATATACAGAATCACCGAAAATTAATATTTCTTATTCTTTGATAGTAGAATATCTACTAATTCATTCAAATATCTTGGGTTTCTTATTAATTTGAAATATTCTTCTTCAAATATGTTTGTATTTACACACATTCTATGTGAGTTTCGAAATATGTTATAAAGGTCTTTTCTCACATTTTCTTTAATAAAAATTAACCATGTCTCTGTTTCTAAAGCTTCAATGTCCATAAAAAGGCAGCGGTGAGACATTTGTTGTGGACAGTCAAAAAAACAACCCTCACATAATAATGCACAATTAGGGTTCCAATTTAAAATAGTGTTTTTAATACACTTTTCATCCACAAACACTTGTGTACACTTACACTTTTCTTCTTCTTCTTCATTCTTCTTCTTCATTGATAAGTCTAAGGGCTCCGTTTGTGATGGTGGTGATGGTGGTGCTGGTGAAGGTGTAACACTTGCATGTGGTGTGTCAGGTTTACACTCGTCCAGTTCGTCAAATAAGCGCAAAATTTCTTCTTCCTCTTCTTCAGTAAATAAATCAGGTGATGGTGTTCTTTCTTCTTCTTCTCCATCCACTTCCTCTTCTTCAATAAATAAATCAGGTGATGGTGTTCTTTCTTCTTCTTCTCCATCCACTTCCTCTTCTTCAGTAAATAAATCAGGTGATGGTGTTCTTTCTTCTTCTTCTCCATCCACTTCCTCTTCTTCAGTAAATAAATCAGGTGATGGTGTTCTTTCTTCTTCTTCTTCTTCTTTACTATCTAGTATCCATTTTAAAGATGTTGGTTGAATGTTTTTTACTCCTAATAATGACGAGGATGCTGGAAGTGTTGGTAAAGATGTCCTCACTCCAACAGGAGATGATGGGATTAATACTGGATCTTCTCTTAAGTCAATAATTTCTTCCTCTATAATAATTTCTGAGGATACTGGTGAAGCTGGAGAAAAATACTGAGTTTCCTCGTCAATAAATATATCTGGTAAATCTCTCGCAGTTTTAAACTTTTTCCTTGGAGATTCTACAAAGTCAAATGTAGAATCCCAATCTACTTCGTTGCAAAGTTGAATTTCTCGTTGTACTATACTGCCAGACGAATCCATGATGATACTATGCTAGTCTTCTCATCATACCCAGTATATAAGGAAAACTTTATCGATAACATCATATCACGTGGTACTTTAAACATTTTTTCAAACAGTCCTACCACGCCAATTAAAATATTTTCACATATACTTTTCCAATTCTCTATGGAATTTTTATAAATATAGAAATAGCAAACATGTTCTCATATAATCTTTTAAAATATCAACATTTGGTATTTTCACTTTGGTAAAATCATTCCACACATTTTACAACGGTATTCATAAGGCGTACTATTTAATCATCTGTCATCTATGTGCAGATTTAGATACATCACGTGTAAATAAATAAATAGTTTACATGCTTTTAAAATAAAATCTGTTATTTACAACTTCTATTATTATTCATGTCCCTACATACACCAGCATGTTGTCCACGTAAAATAACGGATGCCACAAACTATCTTTGTATTTGCATTCATTCATTCATTATTATTACAATAATATAACAATCTTCTATTGCAATCGTATTTAACACCCCTTCATGTTTCAACATGATCATCATTCAATAGGTGAATGTTCTTTTGCATTCGCGTTCAATAACCTCATATGTTTTACCATTCGTAATGTAAAACTTTCTTTGTATTCATTATTAACAAACTATCATAAAACTTGTTTTTTATTAGTCTGTCTCCAACCTGTGATGTTTATCTTCCGCGTGCCCAAACTTTCTTTTATGTTTTCACCGACAATGTCTTTTGTTCATCTACCACGATACCAAAGTTATTTCTATTGGTCTGTCTGTCCACAATTTCTGATGTTTTACATGTGCAATCTTTCTTTTATGTTTTCACCGACAATGTCTTTTGTTCATCTACCACGATACCAAAGTTATTTCTATTGGTCTGTCTGTCCCCAATTTGTGATGTATATTTCCCACGTCCGCAATCTTCCTTTTGTTCACCTACCGCGGCGCCAAAGTTATTTCTATCAGTCTGGCGGTATTCTGTAATGTTTACCAAACGTGTCAACGGTCTTCCTTTGTATTAAAATTCCAGTTTTAGCAAGCACACATCATCACTCTTACCCAACCGGGTTTCAAAAAGCGCGGGAAAAGTTCAGTTCATGTCTTAAGTTCATCAGCAACAGACGTACGGAAACCACGCTCTGTATATGTACCATCATAGTGTATCATACCGTACACGAAGTTTTGCCACGTTCACAACATAGTTGCTTTTAGGAGTATGCTCTGGCATACGAACCATTAAAAATAAGAAGCGAAAAAATAAAAAATACGATCCAACAAATTAAAAAAGTCACGCATGAATAAATATTTCCCTCCCATCATACAGTATTCAGCTCCAATGATAAGGGTCCCGGGTTCGATTCCAGTGCGTATCACACATTATAAGTGTTCTCACCTTCTTATTTTTAACAATCACCATCTCCTTTAGCCTAACAGGTGGGACTCAAATATTTCATTTTCTTTTTTATTCTATCACATATTGTTCAACATGTTATACATGTGAACGAATAAAATATTCTCTCAAAATGACGTAATACAGAATGACGTATCAACAGATTTAATTCAAATTTCCATTATTATTATTATTTTTAAAAATACCCAGTATAAAGTCTCTAAAAAGAGGACACGACCTTTTACATGTCAGCACAACTAAAAACAGAAATATAACAACTTTCCAATACACGTAAACAGGTCATCAACCCCTAATGACCTACCAAACCGTTTGACAACATCCATTAAGGAAACATGTTAGAACATCATTATTACGTAAAGTACCGCTAACATTCCAGCTTTCGGGTGTAGAAGTTCGTCTACCACTACTGACTCCGAGCATTTTATCTCCCGAACCCCCCTGAAACCACGAATTGACATAAGTATAATGTTCCTAATGTAAATCTGGAGCTATTGTTATTGCCCAAAATCTTTCATCGATAATACAGTATAGCCTCGATTTTACGTCAGAGATGGAGTAGGTTAATGGGTCGTGGGTCAAGTTTTGTGAGTAGGTCAGTGAGTCGTGGATCAAGGACGTGAGGACGTGACCCACGGTGACGCACCATGACCCACCGACCCACTCTGCTCAATGGATTGTAGACATAATTTTCTGAACCTGGTAAATTTGTCTACGTTTTACTTTCAAGGCCTTTATATTTCTTTATTTTTCTTTTGTTTCTATTTACTTAGTTGGGATGAGTATACCTAAGTGAAAAAAGAACTTCAGGCATTTTTGGATATTGATATTTGAAATTGTAATAATAACAATAAGTTTTATTACTTGCCTTTCGAGACAAGCCGAATTTTACACTGTTTTTTTCCTTTACCTTGATTTGAGACTTTCAAATTTCATCCTATTTTCCACTGAAAAGTACTTGTAATTGAACCAGGTAATATGGCCAATGACTAACACTTTACCATTTTATATCGTAAAAGTCAGATCCACCGTTATGTAACAGAGCGGTGCTTGAGCGATTGACTGTAGAAGTTCAAACTCCGATTACAGCCTTGTTTATTACAAGTGTAAACTCATTAGTCAATGAAGAGGAGGATCATGGCTCAGAGTTGATGACGATGGGTTGTGGGTCGCGGTGGGTCATTGGTCATGGGTTACGTTTTAATTGACCCACGTCATCTCTGTTTACGTTCTCGCATTTAACGAATTCCCGCAAAAATAAATAAATAATGCTATATACACAATGCATTTCTATCTGCATTTAAAGAGAATCATATTATTAAATTTTGCGCAGTTAACGAAGAAAACATAGGAAAACATCATTAGTATATAGAAAACACAACCCTCACAGAACGCCATATTTATTAGAATCGATAAACCCACTTGTGTATTGATATTTCGAAAACTACTGGCAAATACTAGAGTCAATAGTTTTATATTTTCAATAAGTGAGAATAGTGATCATGATTTCAACACGGAATTTTTCAGTCTTGGGGAGATAAAAATAGGGTGCGAAATTCTAGGAGGTGAGGAGGGAATTACCTCAATTAATAATTTCGAAAGATTTTATTTGATTTTCAACTTAGCGTTCCTTTAGCCAGCGAGGCTATGTGAGACGTGGACCTACAGCTTAACGTGGAATCCGAACTACATAAGTTCCCGCCAGGAATCGAACCCAGTTCACCCAGTTATTTTTAAAGAAAATCCCCACAAATAACTTACTAGAAGTGAATAAAGTAACACTACGGTTAGAATTTTGCAAAGTAATTACAGTAATTCATATGTAATGACTTATTTAATATAACTCTGCGTAGTTCAATGATTATGATCAAATATGCGAAATCTCGATATCGAAACTTTTAGTGCGAGGGTTCTTTCTTTTTCAACACCCCGACCCCTTTGAATATTATTTCTCACCTTGTAAAAAAAAAAAAAAAAAAAAAAAAAAAAACATTGGTAACATACATATACAAGGTGTCTCGAAAGTCCCCTGACATAGGGTAACTCTGTTATTATCAGAACTGCAACAAAATGTAAGAGGGGGAACCGTCTCCAAATATGACACTTTCATTCTAAAGTGAAGGAATTTTTAAAATCGGACAAGCCGTTTAGGTTGTACATTCTTCATGTGCCCAATGTTAAATGAAAATGCTACGTTGCCATTTATCTGGATCCACAACATAAGTGAATGAAGTTACTGTTTGTTAAGCTAACGTGTCGACGGCCAGTTCCCATTTCAAACATGCCCCCATTCACCATACTCTTGCAAAATTTGTCCACCTCCCGTCCAGTCCTTCCCTCCCCGAGCCCCAGGTAAATAGCAACGTTGCATTTTCATTTAACATCGGGCGAATAAAGAGTGTACAGCCAGAAAATCTCGTTCGATTAAAAAAAATTCCTTCACTTTAGATTGAAAACATTATATTTGGAGACGATTTTCCCTAATACATTTTATTGTAACCCTGATAATAGCAGAGTTACCTTATGTCAGGGGACTTTTGAGACACCCTGTATTTATATTCAGTATATTAAATTCAGTTGTTTGTCATTTGACAACCTGTTCGAGGCAATATGTTTTCTATGTTCATTTAAATACTTAATTTTGTAATCTTTTCAAATGAACAACTCTGAACCCTCGTACTACCTAGGTTTTTTTTTTTTTTTTGTAACGTGGACTACGCAGGGAAGGGGGGTACTGTTAAGATTAAATATACCTCGCAAAAGAAACTAATTAGAAAGTCTCATAAACATCTACAGGGACTGAAGTGAACAGTACACAGGGTGAGACTAACAGCTATTTATTACGCTGAAATCTAGGAATATCAATTCTAAATATCAGTTACATCTCCTACTAACGGAGGGGTGGGGGCCTTTGTGCCCACCAATTTAAAATAGCAAATTTATGAGACACACTACCGTGAAACTCGCCAAATGAACAGTACATGGGATAAGACTAATCACCAAATTCAGAAAAGGAGAGAGAATGCTAAATAGCACTTGTTCTACCAACTGGGGAGGGAAGGTACTTTGTGTCTACCAACTTAAATTAGCAAATTTTATGCGAGACACGTGCGTTCAATTTGAACGACCGTAAGGTGTATACTTTAGCTAAACATGTTGAGTAATAACATATTTTCTTACAATTTTCAAGAAACGATTAGAAGAGTAATTACAAAAAATATACTGAGGTGGGGACAAAGACTCTCCCTGTTTGTAGTCCGAAGGTTAAAAGTGCAAATCAAAATCATTCAGATCTACTGCTTTAGAAACACAAAATGTGGTAAAATATGGAAATCTCACATTACATGTCTTAGTGACTCTTTCTCATTATACACACTTATTTCAATTCTCTATTAAGTGAAAACTCTATTTAGGGTTATAAAAAAAGAAAAAAAAACATAATGCTCAAGCAATTCGTTAAATAAAGATTATACTGTATGTTTGTGAGTGTTTTGAATCAGCTTCCAGTGGATTTCGGCTCTGGCTATGAATCTGGACTGCTTTTGCGACATACTGTACAGTGTATCAAAGGTGATCGCATACCACTGAGTTATTGTTTTTACTACATCCCCCTGCTTGAAATTGGAAGATTTTATTTACTAAATGAAACGCAATCCTTGTCCCTATTGTTCAAGAACATGCTCATTACGGGAGCAACAACATTGATCATCTTTATAGAAATTTGAGAGCACAGTTTCAATGAAGTTCAGGGTCGATTTCCTTTCCTTAGATAGAAGAAAGTTACAAGTTTGCGAAATTAGTGTTCAAGCTATATACATACTCTCAACTCACAAGTAAATAAATACAAGTGTGTCCTTTGTCCTTGCTACAATACCTTCATGGTAACTGTAGTGAAAGTTACGAAACGCCCTTTTCCTTCGAATGAAGCGTGTTGCTTTTGCTGACTGCTGGGTGGCGGGGAAGATGAGTCTTGTTCATAGCAGAAAGGAACGAGGAGCAAGAGAACCAAGTGTCGCGTGGTACACCGCCGTGACAATTTCAAATAAATTTAACAATGCTCTCTGAATGAACACTGTCCCCAAAGACACATCGCTCTGACGTAATGTGCTGTCAATGAGAATAGGCTTGTCGGTGTTTTAAGTGTCCGTCTCAGCTGTTCCAATGACTTGAATTACAAATCATCTTAGAATGAAGACCTTACTGGCTCAGGGGTGTATAGTGACATTTTTACTTATGTTTTATTTAAATTGTTTGATGGCGGCATATGAAGAAGAAGATTCTGAGCCACTAGAAGATTATTTGGAGCATGAAGTCAGAAAGGAAGAGGCCCTTGCAGCTGCCAGAGAATTAGATTTAGACAAATGTAAGTAATTCGTAAGACTTTTTTAAATTATATATTTGAACACTGAAACCGTATTCTTAATACTTTGATAATTGTGTAGTTCTAGTTCTGAGACTGTGTGAGACATAATAATACAGTTCGACATGAGAACCGAAGTGTACTTCTACCGAGAACCGAAACAGTGTATCTGCTATACAAGGTGAGATCGACAACAACTTAACTACGACGAATTTCTTGCAATTATTGAGAGAAATGGAAACGTATTCGTAGCATGATGTTAACAGACAAAAGAGTTCATATATCGAAGTTAAGCTTTCCTTTTCTTGTCATTTATCAACTCCTTTCAACCTCATAGAAAAATTGTATTATATTTAATTCAACATTATTTAAAAAGTACTAAATTGATGTTTATAGTTACAACAAAAATACCAACAGTAAATACAATGATAGAAAACAAAAGAATTGCTAATATGCTTATGACAAGAAAAGTGCCAATCACGAAGGTCTATTTTATATAACTACTCATAAACTCTCGATTTTATTATTTGTTCTTTTAACAAGTTGTGGTTTAGTTACATCTATGTTAAACCAAAATCTATGTTAGCTGCTGTTCGTTATTTTCTCAGCAACATTATTTTCAAAGAACTTCCTTAGTACCCAGTGGTTCCCAACCGATGTCTCGCAGTCCCATAGGGTGTGTCACAAAATTTTAGAATTTAAAAATCATTAAGCATTTAACAATTAGTTAAAATAAATTTTTAAACAGATTGCACCAGTCAGCGCTTCCAACGGCAGCAATCAATGACTCATTACTACATTGAGTCACTACTTTATTAAAAACTTATAGTCTTACGTACAATATTTTAATTAATCATTTACATTATTATTAATGAACAATCAAAGAAGTGTGTTGCGACGTCGTTGGCATTCAGTAAAGTGTGTCGTCAATCAAGAAGTTTGGGAACCTGTAATTTGTTTTATTTAAATGTTTTGAAAGAAGAAACATGTTTCGATGTCATACACGTCTTCTGTATAGCCCTTGTGAATGATAATAACAGTTTTGACACAAACCTTTTCTTTATTATTATTATTATTATTATTATTATTATTATTATTATTATTATTATTATTATTATTATTATTATTATTATTATTATTGCTTGCTATATAGATCTACGAACCAATTTTTGATCTTCGGATACCTCGTAACGTTAAGTTTATTTACTTATATTCGTATTCAGCGGCGCAAATCTGTCTTCAACATTGGTGGGGGAGACGGGTAAGTCTGTTCTCATACTCTTTTTTTTTTTTTTTTAAAGTGATGATTAAAATATTTATGATATTGAGAAACAATGCTGTGGAGGATCAGGGGAGGAGAGTTATCTTCAACATTGGGAGGCGGGCAGATTTGAGGCTTATTCTGGCATCAATTTCATCTCACTTTCCTTTGTGGCAATCAGACACAAATCATAACGTTTCTCCCCCCCCCCAAAAAAAAAAACAAATTTCAAATCAGACAGTCCCTCCCAGTTCCAAGATTGGAGAGGACATATTCCTCTCATCTCCCGGGATTTGCGCGAGTGTTCTATTTATGAATGCCTATTCATAATGCAATAAGTTCTGCTGAGCTCAGTTTCGGCCAAATTTGCATGTCAGAACCCACAAGCCACTCTGAGTCCTGCGTGGTATATACTATATTTCTGCAGGCGTATCTAATAAAGTTATTTTGACCTCGACTTGGATTTCTTCTTATAGATGTTGAATGCTTTCCCATTAATATTAAATTACCTAAAATGTTATTTCAAACACCTCTACTATTTTAATATCGGTATGCAAGGGCGCCCATGTTGTGGTTTCCAAGGGGGGCAAGTATAACCGATGTTTCAAATATAATTTCAAATTTTGCTGTAACTAATGTAAAAATTCTATTGGGTTTTCAATATTCCCAAGTACAATTTTCTCTTAGGGGGGCGAGTGCCCCACTTTGCTCCCCCCTGATGGGCGCCATTGTCGGTATGCTAATTTTGTTTGATGCATGTTCCATTCAGTTAACTAAAAGTAGTTAGGCGGAGCCACTTAAAGTTAGTAGAACAGAGGTAGGGTTGCCGATTTCATTCCACTGAGGTTCGAAAGATTGTATGGAAAACTGAAAGGAGGGAGTTGAAGTAAAAGAATAGCATATGGATGGGACAACATATAGATGAATTAAGTAATTATGACTTTATTACATAGATATTCACTTGCATTCGTTAATTATTATATAATAGACTTTAGTACGTAGAAATCAATATAACATCTTATAGAATCAAAAAACTAGAGTCTTGATATAGATAATGATATGGAGAGATAAGTCTTGGGAAATCACCGATTACTGTTTTAATTAATCTTGCAATTCTAGTATTTGCACCAGAACTTCTGAATAGTAAAGACGACTACGTTACTCCTTGTGTCAAGTCACTTTGCGATTATAAATTAGTATATTTAATTTGTTAATTAGAAAGATTGATGGCAACAAGGAAAAGTAATTCTATTTGAATGTAATTATCGTTTTGTATTCTGGGAATTTCAACTAAATTTTATTTTTCTTATTGCAGTCCCAACACACACGAAGGAACTAAAAAAAGTGACAATTGCAAAGATGATACCCATATTAGTTTTTTTTTTAAATAAAAAATTACATTTTCAAATAAATGAAATATTTTCGTAAATGT
Source organism: Thermobia domestica (assembly GCF_964235325.1). Classification (NCBI taxonomy): domain Eukaryota; kingdom Metazoa; phylum Arthropoda; class Insecta; order Zygentoma; family Lepismatidae; genus Thermobia; species Thermobia domestica. The sequence continues at coordinate 127,589,435 of NC_137464.1, forward strand.
TATTTATCATAGGAGACTTGCTTTTATTTTATTGACTTTCAGAACTAACAAAATGATAAACATAATCAGATCTATAATCTTCAAGAAAACTAGAGTAATAAAAAAAGGGTTGGGAAGAAAAGACTAACCATGAAGAAGAAACGAAGTGATCCAATGACAATAAAGTTCTGTGTTGCTGATTCTCATTAAATACATTAGATTTTAATACAACATTGAGGTCAGGGAAAATTGAGGATTCTCTTTTGTGAACGTGAAACCTGGGAATCTTATCAAAGCTTTTATTGCTTGCTGTCTTAGGACTTCTTCCCTCTAATGTAGAAGGACGAATTTATAAACGCATTAGACTGCGTAAAAATCACGAAAGCTGAAGGTTAAATACAATTGAGAAAAAAGTACTAACTGAAATCAACTATAGAAGCTAATTTATAATTCTACATATTACCCTTCGTTGCTTCATATAAAAACGACGTTTCTCTTCTTGCAATATGTTCGTCCACGATTCGTAATTAACCGGTAATAGTATTAAGAATTTGGTTTGAAAAGACTATAGTTTGCTACGCTTTTGTATTTAATGCAAGTTCATGTATCGCCAAGTTTAAGCGTGGTGAAAAAGAAAACAAAATCTTAGTCGATCACAATCTCAAAATATTTTTTTTTAATTTTCTTTATCATTTAGATAGTGTTAACAGGAATCCTTATTGATTCATTAAATAAATATCCTTAATGCAGGATATGGGATTATTATTATTATTATTATTATTATTATTATTATTATTATTATTATTATTATTATTATTATTATTATTATTATTATTATTATTATTGTGAATATTCTGTAAATTCCGAACTCTACATTACAAGAAATTCTTGTCAGATTCTATGTTTATTCTCGCATCGCACTAAATACTCTCTGCGGGATATAGTTATACCTAGGTACAGTTTAAGATTCGAATTGCAAATGAATGAACTATACCAGTGATGGTCAATTTGTAATGCGCTGCAGACCAGAGAACACAGAAAAGAAAAGAGGTCTGCTATTGAATTACCAGATTGATCTCTAGACTCGGTTTGAAGAGCTCAAGAGCACGACTTATTACCACATAGGCCTAACAGCTTTCTAGTTTACATATGTTATACATACATACAACCAGGCCCGCAACCAGACACAGAAGTTTTGGGGGGCCATGAATAAGATAGGGGGGCCAAGTCATTAAAAATTCTCTTACAAATATCTAAATTGTGATTTTAGTATTAATAATAGCATTTTGTATTGAGGCCTGGAGGGGCCATGAAAAGTTTAGAGGGACAGGCCCCCCTGGCCCCCTCTAGTTGCAGGTCTGCATACAACAAATGTTGTAGTGTGGTAAAATTATCACCTGTTCCATCACCACTTCTCTTCGAAGAACTTCGTCTGTAATTCCAGAGGACGTTTGTATATGACGTTGTAGAGTGAGATGACCTCTCGGTGTTTCTACCCACCTTATTTAAGAAGTTTGTCTTAAATCTATATTTATTTTCAAGTTTATTTTAATGATTAATTACCAAAGATTGAGTGTTAGCACGTGGGTCACGATTTGTCTCGCCAGTGTAGGTTTCATTCGGTTTCGTTCTGTTTTTTATACGTTTATTTACTTTAATGTTTTTTAAATTTTTTGAACAGTCTGGAGGATATAAACTCATTTAAATTAGGAGAGTCACATGCTATCAGTAAAGGTGTTTTTGAACTTATCATTTAATAAAAGTTCTTTCTTTTTTCTTTCTGTTTTAGCAGAGCTATTGATGTAGCCTCATAGCCTAAAGATTTGGTCTTACACTTCATCTGTACTCTCGCTTTTCATATACTAAAAACAATCTAGATGTAAGATTTTTTTCCGAGACTATAGGTGACAGTACTTACCAATTACTTATTAGTCTTTTCGAATGCAGAATAACACCTGTTCCATAACATAAACGTAAGATCTTGTAGTATTGCACTCCCCCAAGCTTTGGACCCCTCATAACAAAAATTTATGTGCGCCCGCCTGGCCTAAGTCATGGATTTTATTAATCTTTGTTCCTTTTTGCGTATTTTACTTCTTGTTCCATGTGCCTACGGAATTAGAGTCTCAACTACAAACATTTGAAAATAACTATATAAAATCTTCATTTTTCCTAAAAGTCGGCCCGATATCAACTGTCTTACTTTGCAAAGTGGACTTGGTTTAACCAGAAAGTTAAAGAAAATATTTTCGAAGTGAAAAGAAAGTCTCGCTTCAGGTATATTATGATGGACATCTATAATCTTCCTGTTGCGCAAGAATTAAAAAATAAATAAATAAATAAATAAATAAACCTTACATTTTCGTGGCCAAGATGAACATATTTGAGGGTCGTCTTTGATTCGCGGGCTGCCATCGCTATGAACTATACTACAGGGTGTCCAATATACAATGCAAATCCTGAGTTTGGGATAGTAAAGCTTTTGAACCTGAAGAGATACACAAATAATGGTTATATCAAAATGAAGCTTTGTTCATGCATATATTTTTAAACTAGATAGCAACGATTGAAGTACACTAGGAACCACAATGTTCCCAGATGTAACCGAAGGTGTAAATCTTTTTTTTTTTTTTTTTCAAAACATGTAAATTGACTTATAACTAGAGATGCAAGGGCTCGGAAAAAAACCGGCTTTTTTGGAAAAAAAAACTCGGTTTTTTCTGCTTTGCTTTTTTGCTTGGGAAATTTTGGGCTTTTTTCAAAATACTGCTTTAAATTGATAAAACAGACTTTGTATCGCTTCTCTATAACACAAAAAATCATTTAATTAGTGGTTGATGCTGATAATAATATAAAACATCGAAAATAAACTATGAATTTCGAAAAAATATTTCAAACAATTTTTCTTCAACATATTTACATTATGAATTCAACAGGATTAACCAATGTATATAATAAGAATTTTTTAACCTCCTATATACAAAAGTAAGCAGAGTTGGCAAGAACCGTGGTTGTTTTTGAAAATGCCAAAAACCCGTTTTTTGGGGGATGTTTAAACCAGGCTTTTTTGGTTTAAACCAGGCTTTTTTGACTTAGATTTTTTGCTTTATGTATTTATATTACATATTCACAGAAATAAGTTTGTTTCGCCTTGATGTTATTATGCAACAGCGGGGTTTGGCGGAAGAACTCCCATAAACTTAAAGAAGTGCGGTCAGTAAATTTCTTAAGTTGAGAATCTCCCGCCCTAGCCATTGGGAAAATCCCGTCATTACTTGAAATGTAAGACAATAACGGGAAAATCCTGTTATTGCTTTGCATGTAAAATTTAAAGGTCAACGTACCATAATCAGTACGCTAAAACTGAGGTATTAAATTACAAATTTAGTACCGGTACGTAGATATCATTGAAAGTCCAATCCAAGCTAATGTTGGAAGCTACGTAGGCAATCGATAAATTTTGCCAATTTCTATCAATATATTTAAGCAATATTGGCTTCTTTATAAAACAACACGCACTTAGGCATGCAGAAATATACAATTTGGTTTGTTTCGTATATTTAGGCTTAACATCCTTACGAAATACCGAGGTTATCAAGGAGAGGACTTTCGCTTAAACTGACATCCGAACCGCTACTTGGGTTACGCATGAAAGAAGGTTTGTGGGTCGACCGAGAATTGAACATGGGACACCTTGATTAAAAGGTGAAAGGGAAATAAAACTATTGCAGGTGGTTTGATATCTAGAAACGTCACCATGAAGTTCACACGATTCGCATTTTTCATTCTTTTTATTTTTGTGGTTTAAACCAGTTATTAAAAAAAAAGTTGGTGTAAACCAGCCAACCCTAAAAGTAAACACTTCTTTTTAAAGAATACACAAATAACTAGCAAAATAGTATGTAGTATTTTTACTTCAAAATATTCCATGCCCTCTTTTTGAAACAAAATAAAATTAAAATAAAACATAAGAGAAATACTTAGATTTATATGATACACTTAAAGGCTGCACATCTAGAGCTTTTGGTTCTGTATATTCTTGAAATTCTACAGTTAAGTTTTATAGAACCACCATCACAGTTTACCCAATCCTCAAGTTTTCTAAATTTTTAACAAGAGGGATTCAATATATCATTACGGAACTCCCTCTCCCCCCCCAAAAAAAGACTACGGAATATATTTAAGTTAAGCTAAATACAACTGCACAACAAACATGACTGAGTGATAAGCTTTTGAGCTTCTATCGGGAAGTCCGGGATTCAACCAGCATTCGACCATTCTGACAAAGCTTTTCTTTATTCCATCTGTGAATGTAGAAATAGTGCGTATACTGTGAGTTGGCCGACTTCCTTTCTTATTGTTTTTAAATAGTTATTATTACTAATTACCAGCAGTGACGGTTTTGCGAAGGTTAGGGGGGGCGGTCTTTCGGACTGAAGCCCGTTCCCCAAAGTTACGGAATGTCTGCAACAAACGAAATATCTATTATTTATGCCTTTACTCATAAACTTTAAGCTCCCGTCAAATAAAAATTACGAATGTTTAAAAAAAACTAAACATTAGTAAGAAACCCTTCCCAAAATACTTTTCTAAATCCGCCACTGATTCTCAGTATAAAATGATTTTTAAAGTTGTATCCGGAAGATTATTGCTAAACATATAAACGAAACGAAATATTAGTTATGCCTGTACTCATAAACTTCAAGCACTTCCCAAATAAAATTAGGACTTTTTAGGAAACGAAACAATCAGAAAAACCCCTCCTAAAGTACTTTTCTAAATCCGCTACTGATTATTTGTATAAATTGGTATTCAAGGTTGTGTCCGGAAAATTATTGCTAAATCACTTCACAGCTACAGTATAACAGAAATGTGGAAGTACGGTTTGACGGATATATTGGAAAACGTACGCTTTGACGGATAAATAGAAAAACGGGCAAGTTTAACTTTTGCGCTAGAAGCTAGAGTACTAAAAGCTCTTAGAAATGAAACACGGATGACAAACTAAAGAAGAAAAAAATGTCGATAACTCAAAAGTTAAAATAAAGTTAAATAGCCTCTAAAATTACCCTCAAATACTACATTCTTCATGTTAGCTTTAATTCGTAAAACATGTGCTCCATCCATCTTGATGGTGAATTTCAGAGCGAAATATCACATTCAGGTCATGAAATTCTTATCTAACTATAGAATATACTATAAGAAAGCTATTTAGATAGAAAAATCATGAAGTTGAAAAAAGCCAAAATTTCCAAAATTCTCGTTTTTTTCCCAAAAAAGCCGGCTTTTTATGTGAAAAAAACCATCGATTCAAAAAAGCCGGCTTTTTTGCATCTCTACTTATAACTCATACGTATGGATGTTCTGTCGTTAATTTTCAGTTTGTTTAGTTGGAGTAGCTTGGAAACTATGGAACAGAAAAAAGAATTTTTCATTTACACCAATAACTAACCAGATGAGGCCTCTGTAAAGGGGAACTAAGGAAATCGTAGTTTTCATAAATTAATACTCTGAATTGGCAAGATTGCTGATGTTTCAATGCATCAAAAGGTGTGTGAAGGATCTGTCTACATTACGCAATTCCTGAAAACAATGAAAAAGAAACTTTGAAATTATCATGATAAAACTTGTACTTAAATGCACCCGGCAACACTGATACTATCATGAAACGCGTTTTCAGATCAATAGCGATGCTGGAAATGCCCCTGTTTTGATTTAAAGACTGGTTCACTCGTTTCACCATGTTGGAAGCAACTTTACGAAGAGTAGAAGTGTTAATGTTTTCAATGTCACTGCGAATGTTCGTTTCCAAGTCTTGTATAGTTCGAGAATTGTTCTTGTGTACCTCTTGCTTTAACCAGCCCCATAGAACTTAATAGCAGTATTGCCGGGTGTATGTAAGTACAAGTTTTATCATGATAATTTCAAAGTTTCTTTTTCGTTGTTTTCAGGAATTGCATAATGTAGACAGATTCTTAACACATCTTTTGATGCACTGAAACATCAGCAATATTGCCAATTCACAGTGTTAATTTATGAAAACTACGATTTCCTTAGCTCCCCCTTACAGGGGCCTCATCCGATTAGTTATCGGTGTAAATTAAAAATTCTTTTTTCTACTCCATAGTTTCCAAGCTACTCCAACTAAACAAACTGAAAATTAACGACAGAACATCCATACGTATGAATTATTAGTCAATTTACATGTTTTGCAAAAAAAAAAAAAAAAAAAAAAAAAAAAGAGTTATACCTTCGGTTACATCTGACAACATTGTGTGGTTTCTAGTGTACTTCAACCGTTGCTTCCTAGTTTAAAAATATATGCATGAACAAAGCTTCATTTTGGTATAACTAGAGATGCAAAAAAGCCGGCTTTTTTCAATCGATGGTTTTTTGCACATAAAAAGCCGGCTTTTTTAGGAAGAAAACGAGAATTTTGGAAATTTTGGCTTTTTTCATTTTCATGATTTTTCTGTTTAAATAGCTTTCTTATAGCATACTCTCAAGTTAAATAAGCTTTCATGACCTGAATGCCATATTTCGCTCTCGAATTCACCATCATGATGGATGGAGCACATGGTTTATGAATTAAAGTAAACATAAAGTACGTAGTATTTGAGGGCAATTTTAGAAGCTGTTTAACCTTATTTTAACTTCTGAATCATCGACATTTTTTTCTTCTCTAGATCATTTCTTTTTAGTTATCCGTGTTTCATATCTTGGAGCTTAGAACCCTAGCTTCTAGCACATAATGAAACTTATGTTTTTCAATATATCCATCAGAGCGTACTTCCACATTTCCGTTATACTGTAGCTGTGCAATGATTTAACAATAATCTTCCGGACACAACCTTGAATACCATTTGATAGAAATAATCAGTATCGGATTTAGAAAAATATTTGGGAGGGTTTTTTCTGAATAACGTTCGTTTTTTAAAAAAATTCATAACTTTTATTTAAGAGGAGCTTAAGTTTATGAGTACAGGCATAACAAATATTTCGTTTCGTTTGTATATTCAGCTATAATCTTTCAGATACAACCTTGAAGACCATTTTATACTAATAATCAGTGGCGGATTTAGAAAAGTATTTTGGGAGGGGCTTTTTTTATTAATGCTTAGTTTTCCTAAAAATTCCCTTTTTTTATTTGAGGACAGCTTGAAGTTTATGAGTAAAGACAAAACTAATATTTAGTTTGTTTTAGAAATTCCGTAATTTCGGGGTAGAGGCTCCAATCGGAAAGACATCCCCACCCCTAACCCTCTTTGCAAATCCATCACTACTGGTAATTACTAATAACAAAGATTTAAAAACGATTAGAAAGGAAGTCGGCCAGGACACACAGTACACGCACTACCTCTACATTCACAGATGGGATTAAGAAAACTTTTGTCAAAATGGTCGAATGCGGGGTTGAATCCCGGACTTCACGATAGAAGCGCAAAAGCTAACCACTCACTCATGTTTGTTGTGCTTAACTTAAATGTATTCTCTCTCTCTCTTTCTCTTTGGCCACAAAAGCTCTCCATTGACTTCTGTCCTTATCCAATTCAATCCAGTTTCTACTCTGTATTCCTATTTCTGCTGTATTCATCTTAATACTGTCCTCTCATCTGGGGCTAGGTTTTCCTAATGGACGTTTCCCGATTGGATTTCCAGTTAAAACTTTGAAAGCGTTCCTACTTTCTTCCATTATGGCTACATGACCTGCCCACCTGAGCCTCCTAGACTTGATGACTCTAACGATGTTTGGTAAACCGTATAAATTATATAGTTCCTCCTTATGAAGTTTCCGCCATTCCCCATTCCCGTTCCTCTTGGGTCGAAATATTCGTCTCAGACTTTTATTCTCAAATAATTCCAGTCTGCGTTCTTCCCTCAGCGTAAACGACCATGTTTTACAACCATAAAGCATAACAGGCATGATTATCATTTTATATATTTTAAGCTTTAAATTCCTTGACAGAATTCGCGACGACAAAATATTTTGAACTGAATAATAACAAGAATTTCCTGATTCCAGTCGACATTTAATTTCTTTGTGGGTATGATTTTGGTCTGGTAATACTGATTCAAGATATTTGAAAGTATCCACTGTGTCGAAAGTATTAATTGATATTTTAACGCACTCATAATTTGCCATATTACGATCCTTGTGAACTTCCTTGTATTTAGATTTCTCCTCATTTACTCATATCCCTGCAAGCGTTTAATAAAGCCTCTGCATTTCTTTCGATTGTTCTCCTATTAGATTTACATCATCAGCATACACCATAACCTGGTGAACACCATTCAACTCTAGGCCCTGGTTCCTATCTTTAATTTTTCTTATAGCGTACTCCGGAACAAAGCTGAATAATAACGGCAATAACGCATATCCTTGTTTCGGCCAATCTCGACGTGGAAGCTCGCAATTTTCTCCTTGGACTTTACTCTGGGATTCATTTAAGCACTTAGTAAATCTAGCTTTTTCGGTATTCCAAATTCTGTAAGAATGTTGTACAATGTTTCCCCCTAACCGAGTTGTAACATTAAGCCTTTCTAAAATCAATAAACAGTCGATGTACTGGGTAATATATTCCCATTTCTTTTCGAGTATTTGTCGAATGGTAAATATCTAATCGATTTTAACCAAATACACACTGATAATCTCCAGTAATTTCATCTGCGTATGGGGTCAATCTTATTAATAGAATGTTGAGAAATGCCTAGATAATTATTACAATCAATTTTGTCTCCTTTCTTGTGAATTGGAACAGTGATTGATTCTTCCACTCTTTTTAAATGTATTCCATAGTTTTTCTTTTTGGTAAAAAAAAAAATCGTAACGATATGTTGAATTTTCTTGCTAAAAATTCAGAAACCTTCAGACTGGGTAAACCGTGATGGTGGTTATATATTCTACAGCCTAGGAAACCATACGCTCAGATGAACTGTCTATTACGTATATGATCCATGAGCAGGAAATTCGATACTTTCCCGATTCTGAACAAGCTTAAGGAACAGTCAGTGCATTACAGAATTTGGAGCTTTACAGATTTTGCAGATCCAAAGCACCTGATAGGTGGTAACAGATTATTACGTTTGTGATTAATCAGTGATTTTTTTTTCGAAATATTCATACAATGTATATGAAAGTTAAAACTTAACTGAAAAATTTCAAGAATGTACACAGCTACCCGAAACGAAGCTCTTGATGTGCATATTTCTCTCATGATTTTTCTTTATTTTGCTTCAAAAAGAGGGTGTGTGATATTTTGAAGTAAAAATACTTCATACAATTTTGCTAGTTATTTATGTATCATTTTTAAGTACTTATTGTATATAAGAGGCTAAAATATTATTACATATATTGGTTAATCCTTTGGAATTCATGATGTAAAAATGTTCAGAATTTTTAAAAAATCTTTTTGAAATTCATGGTTTATTTTCGAGGTTTCATATTATTATCTGCATTAACCACTAATTAAATGAGTTTTTTGTTGTAGAGAAGCGAAGCAAAGTCTGCATTATCAGTTTAAAGCAAAATTTTCAAAAAAGCCCAAAATTTCCCAAGCAAAAAAGCGAAGCAGAAAAAACCGAGTTTTTTTATTAAAAAAACGGGTTTTTTCGAGCCCTTGCATCTCTAGATATAATCATTATTTGTGTATCTCTTCAGGTTCAAAAGTTCTACTATTCCAAACTCCGGGTTGCATTGTATATTGGACACCCTATACAAGGCTAACACACTTAAATGTAATTTGAAATATATCAAATTATTACTACGAGTATTATTTGTTCATTTATTATTCTACTTGAAAGATTGAAGAACACTAAAGGGTGCTCAATATCAGGGGCTTACCAATGCTTAAGGCATGAAAACACTTTTGTATGTAATAAGACTTAAAATAAAACATTGGTTCCATTAATCTATTTGATACCGTTTTTCCTCAGGGTTGCTCGTCCGCGAAATCCACTGAGTCGATTTACTCTTGCAAGCAGTCAGAAGTTGTTATGAATAAACGCCGGTATTTCCACTTCGATATTTGTGACACCATATCAAATAGTTTGAGTGCGGTAGACTATTTACGTTAAATACAAGTCACCAATCCCAAGTTTATTAAATCCCTCTTGGAAGGATTTGTATTTCTTCATAGAAGACAGAAATAATATTAGATATTCATTATGTCGAAAAGTATTAAGAGATGGTTCAAAGAAGTATAACGTCAAGCTACGTTATTGCCGCAGAAATAAAAAGAAAAGACATTAACAAGTAACTAACAATTATTATTATTATTATTATTATTATTATTATTATTATTATTATTATTATTATTATTATTATTATTATAGATCGTAACTATTATTTTTAAAATTCTCCGATAGTTGAATAAGTAGTAACACCGCAGTATCTTAACAATTTTCAAATTTACTATCAATTTATAGAATTGTTTTTCAAAAAGTAGTCCGTGGACCACCACTGACCCATAGCATACTTCCAGGTGAAGGATACGAAACATGAATTTTCCACTCACATCTAGAATATGTATAAAATATACCCAGTAGTAATATAATTTTGTTTTTTGCTTGAAATAGTGTTTGAATGATTCTTTATGTACAAGATCAATAATTATTATTTTTTGAATGAATATTTTATTTGAAACAAAAAATAGTAAAATAGTATATATAAAATTTGATTGCTGTAGGTTTGTGGAATTTTTTTGATAAATTATTTTTATATCTACATACTCATTAAACATATCTATTAAAGAACAATAGGAAGAACTAATGTTAAATATTCAGGTTGCAGTATTGGGTGTTGGAAAAATGGAACTCCTTAATTTAGTGTTACACGGCTATGCATTTTAGACTAAAGGAGACGGATGATTAATGAAAGTGAAATTCATTTTTTGGATTCTCAAGGAATCGAAACCGAGACCACGTTCACCAAAGACACATGCCATAGTCATTAGATCAGCGGGGACGGCACAACGTTGCATGTTAAATTTAAATATAAATTCAAATAATTCTTTTCTCTTCCTCAGAAACGTGATATCCGGCGGAGACGGGAATTTTTCCTCATGTTACCCTTGTCACAATGCCACTGTAAGGATCACACAAGCTTGTGAAATAAGTACCTAGGGCAACCTGGGTGGTAAGTGAAGGCGGGTGGTGTATGGTTCTGACTATATCACCTCCACTATGTGCCGAAATTAAGAAAGTGTGCGAAGCTTTACCCTCACACAGCCCATGGGTCCAATAGAACTGTTCCGCATGAGCCCACCCTTTTACTTTTTGCATATCAAGTGAAAAGTATTAAATGGTCAACTAAGGAAGGAGTTTGTACAACACTGCTAGAGCTTTTAGATAATTTTTCATGATAAAGTGGAATAGTTGTTGTAGGAGGTCCGTCCTGAAACGTTTCTTCCTGAGTAGAAGAATACAAACTCTAGGGGTGACGCATGGTTATAAATTATAAGCGTTGGTTAATTGATTGATTTGGAGTTTAGCGTTGATTTGAGCGCCGAGGCTATACGAGACTTGGATCTACAGTCTAAGGTGAAATCTGGACCACCGTAATACATTCAAAGTTTTCAAGGCACTCGCACCGCGAATCGAACAGGGACTCCATGCACCAAAGACAAGTGCACTAGCCATTGGAACAGAGGAGATGGATAATAATAATAATAATAATAATAATAATAATAATAATAATAATAATAATAATAATAATAATAGTCAGAACTGTGTGGTTTTCTTGTATTACCTTTTAAAGCTTATGCGGTTGAATACAAGAAATTGTATCTATCTATTTATCTATCTATTAAAATGCTTCAATAGCAATAAAAGCGCCTGAGCTCCAACCTCTAACTTTTGATTTCAAACCTTTGATTTACGGTTATTTGAGATTTCACGTTTAACAAAGACACATATTTTAAAGTATGTGTACTTTAAATAAATTATTTAAGTAGATCTTTTTATAAAGTTTATGTATTTTAATGTCTTCTCCAAAATCAATGCAAATGAATTGTGCTGTCATCTTTGGAGTTCTTTTAAACTATACATTTGTGGACGTGTATATGTTTGTCGTCAATCCTTTCAACAATGAGATCTTGAAAACTACAGGCTCTAGAAAGATGACGTTTTTACTGATCGATTGCAAATTTTGCGTAGATTGTCCAGTTCTGATTGAAAATTTATAAAACGTGGCCATTATTTCTTTATTACATTTTTACGGGTACACTGTAAGTATTGAAATTAAAATAAAACTAAAGTATCATATCCTACGCATTATACATTCCAACACCACATAACTGTATACAGTGGTTGCACACCTTTCAGGCGTTTGCTTCACGGTCAAATTATAATGAAAAACGATGGATAACCATTTCTCCAATCTACCATTGCTTGGAATGTTTTGCCCAATGAACACAATATATCACTGACGTTATAATTAATTGTGTGTGTAATGTATTTGCTTATTACACACTGCATGCAAAAAGAAAGAAAACACTGATCATACATAAATTGAAAACTTCAACCGGAATTAGGCTCAAATCTTGCAAACGATGAAAAAATAATTGAAAAATCTTCCCTTTACGGTATATCTTGCTGATTTTTATCAAGACGTCATTCACTTGTGTCTGTTAAGGGACATGTACAGATGTGAGGAATAACAAGGAGATTCATGCTCATATGTGAATGATGCACTGTGTAGGTTCAGCTAGTCTATATATTAAAATGCTACAAAGTTTATATGTTTGTGGCCAACCCTTTCGACAATGAGATCTTGAACACCACAAGTGCTAGAAATGTGCCATTTTCGCTGGTCAATTCCAAATTTTGTGTAGATTTGCCAATTCTCATTCAAATTTTCAAAAACTTGTTTTTATTTTTCTATTCCACATTTTAGGCGTTGTTTTGGCCTTAGTTTATTATTGCAACTAGGTTGATAGGGATGTAATGGAGGGTATACGAAGGTATACGGCGTATACCCACCTCTAATTTTTGGAAACTATCGTATAGCCACCTAAAATTTAGGAAGTACGCGGGTATACGCTACATTCGATCCATAGTGTACGCCCTTCATTGGAACAAACAACAACTGCTTTTCATGTACTGTATTTTACAACAAACTCTCACTAAACACCTGTTCGTCAGATTGTTGCTGCGAATGATATCTAAATTGTTTTAAAATGTTTGCGTTTTGTGAATATGGGAATCTAATTTTCCGATAATCCCTTTTATAATGAAAAACAGCAGTCTGAAACTGCAGTGGTTTTTCCTCAAAATGTCACATGCGATGTCCCTACCTTCTGAAAGCTGACTTCTGGTATTATAATAAAATAAAGCCGAGCTGTTTCCAAATGTTTTTCTTGGAAACTTTTAGAAGCTCTTTTGTTTCTAAAGATCAATGGGAGATGGGTGAGGAGGAACGAGGGTAAGGTGTAGGACGTATATCTATGTGGTGACATTCATTTTGATCATTCCTAAAATTCTTGGCCAAGATCACAATCTTTTGATCAATTTTTCGGATCATTCCTAAAATTCTTGTTAGGCTTATAAAATAACTGCCTCTTCAAAATTTTCTCGAAAACTACGCATGAGATTTTACGCTAAACTCAAAATTTTGTTTTACTGAGTGAGATCTTTCGATTGGTATATTTATCATTTTGGACTTTTGTAAAATTTTGGCATTAATCATGACAGAAGGATGTTCTATGTTAAAACAGTATTCTCATTAAAAAAAAAAAAAAAAAACAATTTGAATTTCTGGCACGCTAATATTATTTAGAAATATATTATGTGTGTGACCTTGATAACATTTGAATAATGCTATGTAGGTAAACAAAGTTGACTTTAAAAAGACAAGGGTGGTCAGTGCTCAACCTTGTATAGTCTTTCAGCCGTGAATAATGAATCATTAACGGCAGATGAAACTTCCTTACTTTCACTTGGTGAAGGAATTCCTAGTGAAAAGACAAGAAAATTTCACTGATTCAAGGCAAAAACGTAAATATTTCCGTCTTTTTTTCTCTCACATAAATAAAGTTGCAAATGACTCATAAAATTTTCTTGCAATGGCAGTGAAAAGGTCACGGACTATGTTGTTAATAATGATTTTACTTTGTATTAATATTTTACATGTAATTTTGAGCTCGGGCGAACTTTGAGATCCTCACCAATACGATTTTTCTTCCACTTCATTATTGTTAATTACAGAGTGTGTGTTGTTAAATAAAGTTATATATATATATATATATATATATATATATATATATATATATATATATATATATATATATATATATATATAGATATATAGATATATATATATATATATATATATATATATAGATAGATAGATAGATAGATAGATAGATAGATAGATATACTTATTTTAAAATAATTATATTGTTAATGTGTATTATGCCAATATAAAAGCGTAAGTCCATGACATTGTGTCTATATAGAACCAGGTCTGTTAGAGTAATAAGAGAAACTAGTAGAATCATACAAGTATTAAAGAATCTACAATTTATAAAGTTCTAAAGTAAAAGTACGGTAAGCTCTGAGAAATTATTTCTACAAAAACTATAATTTGTGCTGACTTTAGATTAAAAATTCTTTTCACATAAGGTTGTAAAAGTCTTCTCATTGAATAAGAAAATGACAGCCACTCGAAATGGACTCTGGTTTCTTGAGATTACTATTACATAATTATAAATAGTGAATTACATCTGAGAGTCTAGAAGTAGATTAAATTATTACTTTTTATAGAACAATATGATTTTATTTAAATCCATTTTCTACTTATAAGTTTTCATATAATACATCTTCAGTTAAATAAAATATTTAAATATGTAACTTCATAAAGTAACTATAGCTACAAATTTTACAATAGAAAGTAGTCAAGAACAAAAACAATAAATGTTTTTTCAATCTTTTGTAGACATTCTTTGTGATTTGGCGTGTTTCTTCATTCGCCAATTAATAACTCTATGTACAGGACCGTGCTATTGCTTCGCTTGTTACAACTTACAGCAATGAAACCTAGAAAGTACTCAAGTTTGTTAGTTCCTGCTGTAGACATTTCCTTTGGCATGGAATTTGTGACCTGATGTAGATTATATCATTATGAAATCATGTTTTTTTTCTTACATACCACCAACAGTTAATATCCTGTTCCTTTATCATACTTTTTCTAAAAATAAGTAAAAAAAAAAAATAAATAAAAAAATAAAATAAAATAAAAACCTTTTGCACCGAGAGTTCGAACCACTGATCTTGAGTTTTATCATTTTTGCATTTTTCACATAGATTACTATTCGACTATTTCTTTGCCGAGTATTTTTCTTTCCTTGCACTTTAAAACCAGTTTCAAAGCTTTTTTACATATATATGTAAATCTATGTTATGATGTTATTACAATATTGCACTATCGTGTCAAAGATAACTTCATGACAGAAAAAGAATGTTAAAGGATTTACGAAAAATGTTAAAACGTTAAGTTTGGATAAACCCATACAGTTGGAAATTATATTTTGGATTCAAACAGGGTTATGCATTGGACTGATAAACATGAGTGCAATTGTGAGTTTTTACTTAACATTGGTCTACCTCAGACAAGCAAAGGAACGAAAAGCAAACGTGCAAGTTTTTTTGTTTGTTTTCATCGCCGTAAGTGGGATCGTATTAAGAGCGAACTGACGTAAATATACTGAATATGAGCTAGTGAACTTCTAATAAGGAATGCTGTTATAAGAATCCTACTTTCTTTCAATCATCAGATACTATTAATTTATAAAATGCGTAAGGGTTATTTTAACATAATGAAACATCAGCATTATTCTTGAATTTTAAATATTCCAACTTTTCTTCCTGGCAGAAGATAGACTTGCCATGGAATTTAGCATAAAATATATATTTTTGGGGGTTTAATATTAAAATAGAAGAAGATTTTTTTGTTTAGTTTAACGTTCCACGTTTATGCACCGAGGCTAAAAGAGATTATGTTAATGAGATGGAAGATAATGGTAAAATGAAGAAACTGGACAGAAAAGAAAGAACTGCGAGAACACCCATGCTCATGGTGTTGGTTTACCGCAAACTTCAGGAAGCTCACGCACCAGAGACAGAAGTAACAAACAAATTATTATATGTTTTGTAAAGATTCAAAATTCCTAGTTTATTTTTATGCATATATTTTGTTTCTATAATTTCTCGAAGCTATCTGTAATGATTTTCTTGTCATTTTGTGAACAAGTATTTTAATATTAACCGTGAAATTTTGGAATAATCCGTTTCGTTCTAAGGATCCGAAAGAGTGTTCTAGTGATTAAGTGAGTGTTCTTCTGATGATATTTTCCGAAAACGCCTATATTTTCTTCATATATCATAAGGATTCAGTAATAACTGCAGTATGACATGGTTTATCTGTAAGAAAGTTTAATTGTTGATGAGCCGTTTGATATAGCTCGCATGATACAATATGACTTGCAAGGAGCTTGCAAGTAATATTAATGAATTGAATAAAAGCTTATTCGATTTCCACATAATACTCTACTACTAGAAATACTCTCTAGATCTTACATCATCTCTTATTTCTGAGATAAGTTTGTTTATAAGATTTTAGTATGTGTCATAGCATATAGGTAGTTTTGTACAATCCTCATTACAAAATACTTTTTTTCTTCTTTTTGCATTTCATATGTGTGTAGTAGTAATCACAGGAGAAATCAACTAAAAAATATTTAATAAGTTTCACGTGTGTTGTTGAAGTTCAGCTTCCCTTTTCAGCACCGAGGCTATTTGAAACATGGCCATATAGTTTACGAGCGAATCCAAACTACTATAATGCGTTCAATGCTCTTCTACTGGGAATAGAAAACCAGTAATGCGTTTACCAAAATGCACGCGCTAGCCACTAGACCAATAGGGGGGCTAACACGTTTATTGTGAATGTTTCAACTACTAATATACATTTTTTTCTAGAACATAGTTGTATTTTATACAGTTAAACCTGAATAAGTGAGATCGCAAGAAATCACTTACGGTACTACTTAGTCCCACTTATAGTGGTCATGCTGAAGGACAATATTCTTAGTAATAGAGGCTTTCAGTTATCTAGGTCCCACTTATCCGGGTTTGACTGTAAATAGAGAATTCAGAAGCAGGGTTCATAAGTGACATTTTTGTCATTGTTGATTTTTGTAAATTCTTCCAAACATACATCTGAAAGTGCAGAAATATTTTTCGTATGGAATCCCGTATTTCGTATCCTAAGCTTCTCACCACTTTGAATCTTATAAACATCAAATGAAATAATAAATGAAAGACAGTGAATAAGTTAAAGGAATAAAGACTGTCAAAAACGGAGAATTTAGAATAAAATAACCAAAATAAATATTTCTAGGCATGGCCATCTAGAAGGGAGAGGGATAAGGAGACAATTCGAAAGGAGTTCGATTCTTTGAAATACTATGTCAAAACATTTTATATTTGCTTACTCACACACTGCATCATTTAACATAGTTACTGTACTTTATAAATTTGGAGAGCTGCAAATTAGATGCTGGAGATTGAGAAAGGATCGTTCAAAGAAAGTGTTATGAAAGAAGTAAACCTTCAAGAAGAGGATGTACAAAAATGATGGAGCATAAACAGTAGGATCACATTTTTGGCTACAGAAAAAAAATATATAGATAGAACTTCACGAAAAAAAAAACCTGCAGGAAAAGAGATGTGGTGTTTCAAAGAGGAAGTGCAAGAAACTACACTGAGAAAAATCCGTTCTTCGGACAGCGGTATATTGTACAAATATACAGAATCCTCTTGCTTACTATAGAAATCAGTATGGAGCATACGTTATCCGTATGCTACATAGGCACTGCCCTTAAATGTTACATTATGCCGTTGCAGGATGTCTGATATCTAACAGTCTTCCTTATATTACATACGTATATGTATGTTACCTTCGTCAGCTATATGTTATATACGTCTATTTGTATGTGAGATTCTGACCGCTTATATTGTTTCATACGTAAAGTACATACAGATGGAACACTTATACAGAAAGTATTATAAAACATGCGTTTTCAGTTATGTTTGCTGTACGTTAAGTCCAAAATTACAAGTTTACAAATGTAACATACGATTTTAGGTACTCCACATACAATTTTTTCTCACTGTATTAACGCGAAGAAAGAAGCAAAGAAAAAGTGGGATGTGGGATGTTTCTTGGACAGAAGAGCATAAGTGTAGCTTCAAAGGGCAGCAAAGAGAGCAGTGACTAGGGTAAAAGCTCAAGTTTAGAATGAAATGTATGACGAACTTAAAATACCAGGTCGAGTGAAGAAGCTATATATACAGATTAACAAAAACTAGAGACAAGGTCGCAAAAGATATTACGAATATTGGGCAAATGAAAGACAACCAGGATTTGTACTTACCGATGAAGATAAGATTAAAAAGAGATAGGCCATTTATTTCGAAACGCTTTCAAATCAAGAAAATCCGAGGAACGTTTTCAGCAATTGAACTTCAAATCTTGAAGCAACGTCAAGAATAAGCCGGGAAGAAGTAGAAAAAGTAGAAAAGAAAAAAGAAAGTGAAGACGAGAAAAGCCATAGTTCCAGATGACACCAATAGAAACATAGAAGCATATCTATACCCAAGCTACAAAGTAAAGATATCGTATGGGATCTGATGCAAAAAAAATTATGAACAGGAAAAAATGTCAAGTCAACTTAGATATACCCATTGACCCACTTTTAAGGAGAAGAAAGATGTATAGGAATATGGAAATTACAGAGGAATCGAACTAATGTCACATACGATAAAGATTTGGGAGAAAATTGTAGATAGGCGACTACGGGATTAAACATCAATACGAGAAGTATAATTTTGATTTATGCCAGGAAAGAATTCAGCGGACGCAGTTTTACACAGAGACAAAATATGGAAAAGAATCATGAAGAACAGACATCGCATATCGTCTTTATTGATTTAAAAAGAAAACTGTGAAGAGGATACCACGCCAGGAGATGTCTGAGAAAGGAAGGTGTACCAGGGAAATGCGTAAGGATAATTCAAGATATGTATGCAGGAGCTACGACCGAAGTAAGAAGTTGCGTGAGACTAACAAGCCAATTTCCTGTTAGGGTTGAGTTATACCAGGGCTCAGCCTTAATTAAGCCCGTACATTGTCATGGATGTTATAACTAAAGATGTGAGGAATGAAGTTCCCTGGTGTGTGATGTTTGTTGATGATATTGTACTATGCAATACAAACAGGGAGAAGTTGAAAGGAAAGTAGAGAATTGGAGAAAGTCTTTGGAAGATAGAGGTTTAAAAATTAGTAGAAAGAAAACTGAATATTTCGAGTGTAACAGAGAAAAAATGGGAAGTAAAGGTACAAGAAGAAAGGTAGAATGAAGTGAAAACTTCTAAATATTTAGGATCACTTGTCATCAAGAATGTTGATTTGGACATGGAAATAACATAGAGAATGCAAAAAGTACGTCGAAATTAGAAAATAGTATGCGGAGTTATGTGTCAGACAGAATCACGGTAAAAGTTGATGATTTACAAAACAGTGGTTAGGCCAGCAGTGATTTGCAGAGCAGAAACATAGTCAATAAAGCAAGCACAGGAAAAAAGATTGATATTTACCGAAATGAAAATGCTACACTTGATGTGTGAGATAACAAGAAGAGACAGAGCAAGAAATGAGACAGTAAGGGAGACAACCAAGGTTATGTAGATATCTAAGAAGATCCAAGAAAGAAGACTGCAGTTGTATGGTCATCTAGTGAGAAGAACAAACAAATATGTATCAAAAGAGTAATGGCAATGGAAGTGGATAAAGAGGGACCAAGAAGGAAATGAAAGGACATGGTTAAGAATCATAACGGAGAGAAAGCAACAGAGGAAGAATGCCAGGGCAGGGCTTTATGGAGAAGATTCAACAGAAACTTCGACCTTATACAAGTGGGGAAAGACGTAGAGAAAGAAGAAAATTGTGGTTAATAAAGTTACGTAATGTGCGTAAAATTGAGAAACTCAATAAAAACTGAACATTTGTTGCAAATGTGAACTTGAAAACCACACTTTTTTTTTTCATACTTACACTTTGCTGAATAACAAATATCACAAAGTATTCAAAAAAAAAATCCAAGTTCACATTTCCAACAAATATTCAGTATTTATTGAGCTTCTCAATATCTCTTCAGCTGGACTTGTGCGGTTAAGGACGACACGGCTTCAATTGTTGTGTTACATATGGGCATCGGTCTTTTGTCACTTCGGATGCGCAATTGATCATTAGTTTAATTAATAATATTTTCTAGGTATTAAATTGTATACTTACTGTTGTTTAGTTATTTTTTTTAGAAAAAGGAAAGAGCAAAAAGAAAGTAGCATGGACGTAGTGAAGACCCTTAAGAGATTATACAGGGTGTCTAAAAGTCCCCTGACTCTGTTATTATCAGAGTTACAACAAAAATTAGAGGGGAAACCGTCTCCACACCGTAAGAGGAATTTTTTTAAATCGGACCTGAGCCGTTTGGGCTGTACACTCTTTATGCGCCCAATGTTAAATGAAAACGCAACCTTGCCATTTACCTAGACCCACAATATAAGTGAATGAAGTTACTGTCTTTTACGCTGTGTCAATAGCCAACACCCATTTCAAATATGACACCATTCACATTATGTTGTGGGTCCAGGTAAATGTCAACGTTGCATTTTCATTTAACATTGGACGCATAAAGAGAGTACAGCCCAAATGGCTCGTCCGTTAAAAAAAAAATCCTTCACTTTAGATTGAAAACATCATATTTGGAGACAGTTTCCCCATATTTAGTTGTAACTCTGATAATAACAGTTTTCCTATGTCAGGGGATTTTGAGACACCCTGTATATATGAATAAATCAAATTTGGAACAATGAATCGAAAAAATATTACCAGAAACTTTAACCTTTATAGTTTGTCAGTTACCGTGTTTTGTGGTAGGGGCCTTCAAATAATTTATTGTTGATTATTTTATTCCGCATTACTGCGCTAACATTGCATCTGAAACATTTTTCTAAACGATAAACAAATATTGCTTTATCATCTCTACCATTTCCAACTTAACGAAGATGAGCTCGAAGTTTACCGTCTTTTTTTTTTTTTTTTTTTTTTTTTTTGTTGTTGTTGTTGTGTCGTCTTCTCATAGACACATGCTAGAAACATGGATTTAAAAACAAACTTTAGCTACTTATCTATTATTGAGGTCTCCTTAAATAAATAGATTAAGCATAATTATTATTAATAATCTACATTGAAAATGGTTAGCTTATGCTCCTTCAGCGCTAGAGACCCAGGCTTGATTCCTAGTGGGAACTCATGTATTTCTGATCCCACTATAAGCTGTAGGTACACTCTCATATAGCTTCGGTGCTGAAAGGGAACTAAACTGCAACTAACGAACCAACAAGGAGAAATTTTGGCACTATCTACAACAAATTAGATTTTTTAAAATTTCTATCATACTTTGGAAAAACATTTCCTTTTATTTTATGAACTGGTATATTGTTTATGATAAAGTATTCCGCTAAAAATATGTAGCCAATATATACCACGAAAGGGCTGCACAGATATTATTTTCATGTGACGTCACAAATTTCTTCTCTAGTACTCTACGGATGGAATATCTTTTTGAACTTCGCATTTCAGTTTCAATACATTCAATGTTATTGAGTTTCTTTGCTCTGTACTTAAAAAGTTAACGTAACACAATTACAAATATATTGTTCTATACAAAGGTTGTAACAAGGTATTTTATAAACCAATATTACAGTTATTTTCGTGGCAACGTCATATTACATACTGGGAATAGAAACAGGAGATACTGGATATCATTTATTCTATGACGCAATGTATGAAGTACATACATATTATTGTTTAAAAATATTAGGAAAGATATTATGAACTTGATGACCAATATGTTGTTATGCAAGCTGATGTTACATAAGGACAAAGAAAGGGGGAAATGCCTCATTGTAATTGTATGAATATGATGGTTTATTCTTGGACAATACTTAGTTCGTTCCTTTTGACTTCTTTAGTCACGCAAACCTGATTAACCTCTTTGCTAACTTCTACCTATGATTCACTGCTTCTACTCTGTCTTTAATTCAAATACATCACTATTTGTTTCATTTCTGATAATCTGCTAGTTATTCTGCCAAAATACAATTTATTTTATTTTCTTTCATTACTAGTGAATACGGAAGACTGTTAAGCAGAAAAACTGAAATGTCAAACACAATTATTTCAAAATTTCTGTTTTGTTAGTATTATTTAGTATAATAATAATAATAATAATAAATCACAAAACTAACATTTCCTACTTTCACAAAATCTTAATTTGAGGATGCATATTTCACAAATGTAGGATGGAACATTAAATACCTTAATTCATGTAGAGTTTATCTAAACAAGCTCTTCAATGGTTTACAAGAGAAGTTGAAAAACTATCATAACTACGAACGATCATATTATACCAAATATACTAACATGGAAAGACATTAAGCATGTTAACAATAATACAAATATACAATGAAGCCTTTTAAAAAGATAGAATTGGAGGAAGTCCTAAAAACAATGGAATTGATTGAAATGGTTTGCACTTCATAACCAAAGGCATGGTTGAACATTCTGAAGTAGATTTTCAATCAATAGCTAAGTTCCACTAAATAAATGGTGGAACCGTTATTTTTTAAAAAACTTCTTTATATCCTTTCCAAAGAATATTTTTCGTTGTTAGAACATATTTATTAAGATAGTTACACAAACAGCTGTGAGGTCATTTGGCACTTAGGGAGTTAAAAATTGGAAAGAATTCTGGAAGGAAGTTGATTTAGGCTTATATATAAAGATATCATCCTAGTACCGGTATTCACACTGTAACACTGAGAAAAACACTGATGTTCTCGTTACAGGGTGGCAGGATTCGAGCTCTAAACCTTCCGACTGCAAAGCGAAAGCGTAACATTCATTTACGCTTCCTTGGTACTTTTAGCTTGGTGCACACACACAACCTCCATTTTCAATATCAACACTCCAAAATACGTGAACTTAGTTTAGGAGAGATTCAAACCACTTACACTCCTACGGAGAATCGAATAAGCAACTCTCATGCAAAACTGATTCCATTTCTGACTCTTCGCACGAAAGTTAAGTGGTAGAGCGTTCTCATGATCCCTGGTTCGATCTAGGCTCATGTGAGCTTGTGATGTGCAACACCGTGTCCATTAGTTCTCTCCAGGTTCTCCTGTTCCCTTTTACATTTTCATTCCATTAACTTTCCCGTAATCATTCACTTTCAATCATCCACATTCTTTAGGCTAAAAAGGCGTATATACGTAATGTTAAAGATTTCATACACTCCAGAAAGACGAAAAGTTATTTTCCCTTTGTATTCGTGCTTTCTTTTGATGTGATTTATTTGTGATATATTGTGGTTCTCTCTCTCTCTCTCTCTCTCTCTCTCTCTATCGACTATGACTGCGGTGGCGTAGTCGGTAAAACGTCTACCTACAAACCACACAATCCGGGCTCGGTCCGCAGTGGGAGCAAAATTAATTTTCTCTCGTTCCATTCTCGTTTAAATATAGTTCGAAGACTCGCACAGCCTCTGTTAAATGAGTACCTGGAGGGTAAAGACAAGTGAAATGAAGTTACTTACCGCACTGGAAAGGAAGATGGGTGTTATCTTTTTCAGAAACACCATCCTGAGTTGATGTAATAATGATCGAAAATGACCGATAATAGTGTCGAATCTATAATTTTTGGGATCGCTGAGATGAACAGCGCCACTTCCGATGCCTTTTAAAACCAAATTCAACCCTATTAGTACTTCTAAAAGGGGAGGGTGACATGTAAAAGTAATTGAAAATGACAGACACTATAGTGCTACCAAAATGTCTTGAGCCGTGGCAAAAATGCGAACTAAAGCTTACACCCTCGACACACCCACGCGTTGAGCCAATAAGAGTTCAGCTGTTGCTAAGCGAGAGAACTTTAGCGAAAGGGAGTGAAATTCCTTCAGCCGATAGCAGCACTCGGAACAGAGAACTAGGTATCAAGTCAATGTGGTATATCTTTAGTGTCGAATTCATAGTTTTGGGGGTCCCTAAGTTCATTGGTGACAGTTTTGGTGTCCTTTATGTCCAAAATGAAACGTATTTTCTCGTGCGAACAACGGGTATTCTGCTAGTCTTTAACAATAAAGAATGGAAGTTTCACATGTTAAATTTGTTAATATATTTCTCGCTGCTCAAATTTACGCACTTGTGTGGTGTATGTGTGTATGTGTAAATAAGATAATCTCCCTTTTTTGAATTGTTCGAAAAATATGGAAATAATAAAGAGTGATTTTTACCAGAAATGAGAAAACTAAAGAGTAAAATCAAAACCTGTTGCTTTAAATATTTTTCCTGCTAGCGAAATACATTGTATATATGTTGCAGACACGTTACAGCAAACAAGATTAGTATCAGGCGAAGAAATAGTTTTTAAATTATATTTTCCGGTTTTTGCCAATACTTCCACACAAAATATTTTTTCTAATGGGTTCAAAATTTCCGGAAATTTTAACAGCACAAGGAAGATACGTATCTCCATAAAATATATATTTGATATTAACATATTAACTAAAATGATTCTGGCCCTGCTATGTTAACGCTTCCCTGCCGTAAAGCGGGAGCTTCATAAGATTGCTTAAGATAATCTAAATGCGTTTATATTAATTAATCTAACTAGGATTATATTTTAGTATCTTTTGTAGCCATAAATTCATTCTATCACGGTGCTAACTTTAAAGGAGTGGTGTACATATATTTGTTACTTCAAATTTGCCCGATCCTAACACACGAACCATAAGTATTCAATGATCTTAACTGTAAACTAGTAAATATAAAATAGTTTTTATTTTAAAAGCATTAATGTGGTATAATTTATATTTTTTCCAAATTTTCCGTTGTTTTTTTCTCAAGCTCGGGAATAAAACGGTATAAAACTGTTTTATAACCCAAAATTTCCGGTTTTTTTTTCAGGCTTTCACAACACTTGTACAGACCTAAATCATTGGAACAATTTTATATCAACTAAAGATTCAGTGTTGGAAGAATTGTATGGCCAACAACAAATGTTTATTTTATTTTCACAGAGTATCCGTCTATATTAATATATGTCTGTCTGACTGGTATGCTCTAAGGCAGTTCCAGTATACTTGCTCAGTATAACTAGTAACGCTAGTAAGGCAGTAGAACAGGAGTAGGCTGGTCAGCTTTTTACCCTTAATATCTATATGTTATTCCTTTAAAAAAAATCTTTGCTGAAGGTAGATCGTGTTTTAATAACATAGAAGCCCTTAATTTAATATTAGAAGACTGAGACGATCACTGGAACATAGTACCTACCGACTTCTTAATCAAGGTGAAGTATGTTAAGTGTGCTCTGTGTTGTGCTTTTCTTTAACGAGAGCTGATGTATATGCCTGTTTTGTGTTGGGGCAACAAATTCTTGCGGAAACTGAAACCGAGTCTACGTGCATCAGAAGCCAACCATTTGGATTCTCACGACCATGTGCACATATGAAGTTCAAATGCGTTTATGTAAACGAGTTCAAAATTGAACTTTCTAACTTGAATATAGTTCAAGGAATTTTTACGTACCACCGAAAAGCTAACTTCAGTACATTTGATTCAGTAGTGTACATTAACCAAATCAACAAAGTTAAACCTCGAAAATCGGCCGTTCAAGGCTTAACCTAGTTCATCCACCCTTCATCGAGGCTTAACGTCGAAATTCGTTGTGCACGTCTATTTTCTTTTCTCTTTCCATAACCAGTTTTCCTTTAATAGTCTTATATTTTCATTCACAAATGAGTAGGATGCATAGAAATGCTGTGCAAATTGTTTCTATTTCAAGTTTCTTTAAAATCTTTTTTTCTTCTTTTAATAGAGAAGATACATTTTTGGTTGCTAATATACGACTTTTAAAAGAAAAATCTGGTTGTTATGAGGATTAGTTGTTTATAGAAAGCACGGTAAGAAAAAAAAATAGATAAATATATCTATTCTGTACCTGGGTTTAGGATATAAATAAGCTTTACGTTGAAAGAAAATCGACGAGATATGACGTCAGTTACGAAGACGTTCTTAATATTATTGTGTATCACTTAACGTATTGTTTTATTGCTGACGTTTACTTAATTTTCTGGTGAAGAAGTGAATATACACCTACAGTATATCTGTTTACAGTTCTTTCTTCTTCATTTTTAAGTAAAGGTATGTGGGAGCTATCGCGGCAACTTCGCGATGAAGTGTTGTCAGGAAACAACAGTTAATTGTGAAAGTTGT
Source organism: Thermobia domestica (assembly GCF_964235325.1). Classification (NCBI taxonomy): domain Eukaryota; kingdom Metazoa; phylum Arthropoda; class Insecta; order Zygentoma; family Lepismatidae; genus Thermobia; species Thermobia domestica. The sequence continues at coordinate 127,615,805 of NC_137464.1, forward strand.
GCTGGGTCAACCTTCAGCCTGTTTGTTTTCTTTCATTTCATAAAAGAGAGAGAAAAAAGGAAGCCCGGGTAGGAGGAGATGCAAGGGAGTACAAAGAAGGTTGTTAGGGACAAACCCTGACATAACTGCAGACTGTCAACATTTCAGTTTGACGACGCCAAAAATAATCAAAGGGGAATGTTTGCAGATTTCTGGAACTGAAATCCTTTGAATTAAAAACATACGTTTTTATTTTTTAAGTTTACATATAAGTGTTTATATAAATTCATAGTCCTGCAGATGTTGGGTAGTTTCCTGAAGTGAATAAGGCAGTCGTTGAGTGAACAGTGATGTGGATGCAAGATGTGTGTCTGTGTTTGCTGCTGGCTTGTTGCCTTCATCCTTTTCGCCGGTAACACACTGATAACCAGAGCAAGAGAACCGAATTTAGGAGTTACTCAAGTGGAACATGAAGTGACGAAAGAGGAAGCAGTGAAAAGGGCGAAGCATATGGACCTTAATAAATGTAAGTACTGTATAGTACATCTGTATAGTCAAGACGGATGTATTGACAGGAGGAGAATGGGGCAAAGGGCACTACTATCTTGAACTTTAGTTTGATGCTAAGTATTATTTTGACCGATTGATTGATTTGTCCTTTGTCAGTAGCGAGGCTATATAGGGCAAGACCTACAATTTAAAATCAAGACTACTGTAGTGTGTTAGATGTTCTAAAGGGAATGGTGCATGAAATGCACACACACATACGCACGCACATACCCCCCCCCCCACACACACACACTATCCGCTGTGTTACTGTGGGCAATATTTTCCGTTACTTCTGCGTCTTTTATACGTATATAAAATAGGTCTGAAGTCGTACTCTCGCACGAAATTCGAGTACATCATATAGCATCTTAGTGAACCAGCAACATACCTTATGTTTCCTTTTTAAGTCAAATATAAAATAAAAGGTACGGGTCATCGCACTAAAGTTTCTCGCTCAAATTCCTTAAAATAAAGCATGTTGTTCTGCAGGTATTAATGAAACATTTTCTTGTGAAATACGAACAAAATTATAAGACGATTGCGGAAAACTTCACCCAAAGAAAACTCATCCCCTTGTAGATTTTCCCACAAGAAATAACATACCGTTAGGGTTGTTAATGAAATATTTGTTCATAAAATAACAAGTTGAATCAGTAGTATTTTATAACATTGTAAAGAAAGAAAATAAACTAATTCACCTGATAGTAAACTACCCCTTCTAGACAATCTCATGGAAGTAGGAATAATAATGAAATATTTATTTATGAAATAGGACCAAAATCACCTGAATCGCTTTTAAGAAAGTAGTCTGAAGAGAAAATCATTCCCAAGAGTAAACTATTCCTTGTAAATTTTTACGTAAGGAATAATTTACACAACATTATAGAATTATTAATAAACTGTTTAGTTATGAAATATGAACAAAATCACCTGAATCGTTTTTGAGAAAATCGTTCGAGGGAAACTCACCTCCAAGAACAAACTACTCTCATCATTTTCTGAGAAAAATTATTTCATATTGTCGGGTTAAGTGAAATACGAACAAAATCGCCTGATTCGTTTTCGAAGAAACAGTTCGATGAAAATCTCACTTCAAGAATAAACTACCCTTCGTAGGTTTTTTTAAGAACAGATAATCTGTGCCATATTGTCAGGTAATCAATGAAGTATTTATTTATGAAATATGAACAAAATCGCACGAGTCGTTTTCGACAAAATCGTCCGAAAAAAACTCACCCCATGAATTATGTAATCTTCTCGATTTTTCCCAGAGAAATGATTTATATCACATGAAAAGGTGGTTTCTGAAAAATCGATTTATAACATATGAACAAAATCGTTAGAGTCGTTTTTGAGAAAATCGTATTTTTTTTTTTTTATTTTTACCCTTAAATAAACTACTCTTATTTTTCGGGATAAAAAGGAAAGTCGAAAACTTTCCCTGGAGAATCCACACACACACACACAAAACTGAAGTTTAAAATTTGGTTGAGATACGTTGAACGGTATGGCCTGTAGGCAAGTGTACATAAGACGAACGGGCGAACAGATATCGAAACTTCCGGTATCTATGGGCTATGAAACGTGTAAATCTGTTGAAATCTCGAATTAGAATTTTTTCACGATCACGATACTTCGTCACACTTGAAAGAAAAAAAGCCGAAACACGTGTTTAATTATTTTACATGAAAATTCCTAATACCAAATTTCATGTCTAATCTTAGGGAATTTCGAGATATGAACATATTATCATAATACTCTTAATTTCACATATTTCTTTTCACGCCTTCTCTTCCTTTCCAGGTAAAATAGTAATAACAATAAACCCTTAAACACGTGTTTAATTGTTTTAAATCAAGAATCCAGCTATCAAATTTCATATCGTCAACCTTAAGGAATTCCGGGATAAGGATAACTTATAATAATTATAGACCCTTTTTTTAAAATCCCTTTTAAGTCGGATTAAAAAAAAAAAATTCCTTCCTTAAATATATCTTACATTACCAAACCCATGTAATGTCCAAATGTAAAGTTTCTGTGTTAAGTTTGGCCTAAGCTTTGCTCAGTCAGACTTTTTTTTTTTTTTTTTTTGTATAAACAGGTTTCAAATGGAACCTTATCTTACTACAACCTCCAAATTGTTATTGCTGCAATGAATGAATGCCGTAATATCTATATTTTCAATGATCGAAATGGAAGTCATATTGTACTTAAAATACAGGGTGAGCCTAAGTTGTGTGTTACGAATATGGATGTGAATGACACTGAAGCAAACACAGTATAGTAACAGAAGATATGAGATATTTGAAGAGTCTATATACAATATTCTATTTCAAAACGTTTGTGTGTACGACACTGTACCTTACCTGCCATGGATACAATTATCTGTAAAAACAATAAAATACACTAAACACTCACAATCCAATACAACAATGAGAGGTACCTGCAATGAAAATACCATAGTTTGATCATTATTTACATAGAAACATGTACAGGGTGGGCACTTATATCTGACATACGTAGGGGGCAAAGGGAGGTTTGGCTCATCCTAGTGTAAACTTTCCCAACTTTTGTGTAGGACATCATGGAATTAATGACTCGTCACAATCAATTGCAATGAGTAAGTTGATTACAAATATCTTAATATCATTGAAATGTATCTTAATACAGTAAATCGACATCTATATGAAATAATGAGTATATAATGACACGAGTATTATTTCTTATCCTTCTCCTTGCTCATTTTATGAATATAGACATTATTTGACGAACCTACTTTCGAAACGTCTCTTGCTTCTTCGAAAAAGAAAAGAAATTAAGGAAATCAGAAAAGACTATTAATTACATTAAAACATTTTTGGTTATGACATATTTAGTGTATAATAACGTTTATTCAATCTATAACCAAAATTATTAATCATAATTAACCATTTTCTCTGACTTGCTATAAATTTTGTCAGATGGATAAGAGGTGTTGTGAAAATAAGCTCCACATTTGGGCAACAACAAAGTCTTTGGCTTTAGGCAGTGGTATAATGCTAGAATTTTTGGTAGGTATACGCTCAATCGTTTTCAAACCTATAGCGTATACGCAAGACTACTTGGCGTATACGCACCCCAATATACGCGCATTCTTTTGTAAATTTAAGGTGAATATACGCTGGACTATAAAAATTTTAGGTGGATATACGCCGTATACTCCCGTATATCCCCCATTACATCCCTGGCTTTAGGGGATGAAGGTAATCTAACACAATAAAAGTGCGTATTGAAGTGTATACAGGACAAAAATATGTCACAATAGTTTGGGAACAGATTCCTCATATCTAAAAAGTTCACACTTACCTGTGGTCGGAAGTGCATAGTTTCGTAGTTATAGGATGCCGAAAACGTGAAATAAGTGAACTTTAAAAGTTCATAGCTCTACTACTATGGGACCTATCGTAGTCGGCTCAAAACATCATTGAGGAACTGGTATGTGAACTATCCAAATATCTATCTTTCAGAACCTCCAGCACTTGTACGGTCATTTTCAGAGAGGCTGTTCGGAAATACTTAATCACTCTCCACCCACCTTTCTAAAGATTGGTGTGCAAGCACTGAAGCATTCTTAAACATGGATATTTGGATAGTTTACATACCAGTTCCTCAGTGATGTCTTGACCCGACTACGATAGTTCCCATCTTTTAAAGTTCACTTATTTTACGTTATATAAGCAGGGCTATATGAACTTTTCCCCTCATTTTGATGTGACGAAGCTGTTCCCAAAATATTGTCACACATTTTTGTAACACCCTGTATATACCTATGTTGCGCATAAATGATATTTTAAATTTTTGAAGAAGCGGAAGAACCCCGCTGGGTGCATGGTATAACGAATGATGGCTATGGGAAATAAAATGTCTTACAAAATACCGACTGAATTAAGTTTTGTCTAAAAGTACTCGTATGCGAGATGTTATTAGGAAATTAATGATGGACTGGACGGTTAGGTTAGGTTAGGCATATATATATATATATATATATATATATATATATATATATATATATATATATATATATATATATATATATATATATATATAGAGTGGTAGGAAACTCCTCCGACAAAATTCGGAAGGTGATTCCCGACACCGAAACAAGAAAAAAAGTTCTTTTGCACTTTCCTCTAGGACACACTATTTCGGAGCTACATGATGCCGAAAACGGGACAAAATACACTTTAAAGCGCTATATCTTCTCTATTTCGAAAGATAGAGGCAAGGCGGCATGGTCACCTCTAAGGAACGAAACCTGCTCTATTCAAAGATGGGTATCTCGCAATCGTGAAATCAGTGCACAAGGGATTCCCCAAAGGAGCGTAGGGACTCCCGGATAAACTGTCAGGTAAAGATATGTCAAAATAGGCGTGAATGGATAGTAGGGTGTATCGAAAAAAAACTTTTTTTCGAAATCCGGTTACGGCTAGTGCGGATTTTTGGCCAAATGGCATCAATAAAACGTATAAAAAATCTCAACTCGATCAGACAACTCCTTCTGCTGCCGAGTAGAGCCCAAATATTAGAAAAATCAACAAAAGATTCACTTTTCAACTGATTTTCCAAAAAATATTTTTTAAATATTTCCTATATTTTCGGTCTTTTAAATTATTGAAATAGCGTTGGAAAGGAGAAATAAATACATAAAAAAAATTATTACGGTTATTTCTGTACACCACAAGCATAAAAACCTAGTTAATTATTTGTAAAAATGCACTGATTTTCTGGCGTATCGTACAATTAAATTTTAATATAAAATTATTGAAGTCTCTTGAATAACGAAGAAAACACTTAAGTGCTAAATTCTAAGAGCAGTAATAGTGTAAATAATTTGCTCCCAATACCGTATGCATCTGCTTATCACACTAAATCACCTGCCGCCCACCTCTCCCCGAACGCCTCTTCTCCTGTACTTGCCCATCTGAAAGGATGTCTTATCAGTCGCCAGTAGTCAACCAGCTGTGTCGAACGTGATTGTCGCTGCTTGAGTTATTTATTAGTGCTGTAGAAAATTTTAACTAAATAATTTGTTTTCGTGTGATGTGCAGTATGTAGAAGTGAGAACAGTGTTTCAGTTGTGTTAAGTACTTTTTATTAGGAAGAGAGTGACAGATACGCTGACGTTATGGCATCGACAAGTGTGTTTTGGTCTGACGTTAGGAATAGCATTATTGGGACACCCAAGGAATTGGGTAGAACACAGCTACCAACCGTTGAAATGTATGGAGACAATACCTATGGGAGCGAGAAGAAAAAATGAGAATTTCGGGATCCCGGAAAGAGCCTTCAACAAAGGATTTATCTTCTATCGTCGCCAGGAAGATTGTAGAAAATTGAGATTACGCCTCAATCAGCGGCGAAGCAATTTTCAGTGTCAGAAGGATTGTTGCACTTCATAATATTGAAGTATCATAATATTGTCCGTGACTTGCAAAACTCAGCAAAGTCCGGTTTCCAAACTTCTGCGAAACGAATTGCTGATTTTCAACAGTCTGCCAAAAAATATGTCATTTGATATAGCCTTTTGTAAGTGTTCCGATGCTCTTGCCTGCAACTGCGAAAAAGGAAGAAAAGTGCCAATGCTAGAGGCACCTTTTCTTCTAGATCAAAGAACCACAAGATTGATGCGTAATCTCAATTTTCTACAATCTTCCTGGCGACGATAGAAGATAAATCCTTTGTTGAAGGCTCTTTCCGGGATCCCGAAATTCTCATTTTTTCTTCTCGCTCCCATAAGTATTGTCTCAATACATTTCAACGGTTGGTAGCTGTGTTCTGCCCAATTCCTTGGGTGTCCCAATAATGCTATTCCTAACGTCAGACCAAAACACACTTGTCGATGCCATAACGTCAGCGTATCTGTCACTCTCTTCCTAATAAAAAGTACTTAACACAACTGAAACACTGTTCTCACTTCTACATACTGCACATCACACGAAAACAAATTATTTAGTTAAAATTTTCTACAGCACTAATAAATAACTCAAGCAGCGACAATCACGTTCGACACAGCTGGTTGACTACTGGCGACTGATAAGACATCCTTTCAGATGGGCAAGTACAGGAGAAGAGGCGTTCGGGGAGAGGTGGGCGGCAGGTGATTTAGTGTGATAAGCAGATGCATACGGTATTGGGAGCAAATTATTTACACTATTACTGCTCTTAGAATTTAGCACTTAAGTGTTTTCTTCGTTATTCAAGAGACTTCAATAATTTTATATTAAAATTTAATTGTACGATACACCAGAAAATCAGTGCATTTTTACAAATAATTAACTAGGTTTTTATGCTTGTGGTGTACAGAAATAACCGTAATAATTTTTTTATGTATTTATTTCTCCTTTCCAACGCTATTTCAATAATTTAAAAGACCGAAAATATAGGAAATATTTAAAAAATATTTTTTGGAAAATCAGTTGAAAAGTGAATCTTTTGTTGATTTTTCTAATATTTGGGCTCTACTCGGCAGCAGAAGGAGTTGTCTGATCGAGTTGAGATTTTTTATACGTTTTATTGATGCCATTTGGCCAAAAATCCGCACTAGCCGTAACCGGATTTCGAAAAAAAGTTTTTTTCGATACACCCTAATGGATAGGTTTCCCACCTGGTAACCATAATTAGTTCTACTGTACCACGCCGAGATCTCAAACAGAGACGAAATGGTGGACACGTCATATTCGCTATGTGTGGTTGCATAAGGGTCTTCACCACAGCGAAAATTAAACTACCGCTAATTTTATAGTTTTTTTGCAATATGTTCAAAATAAATACAAATATTGGGAAAGCAAAAACATAATGCGCTAGATATTATGATTCTGCATGTGATAGCGTCATCACAACTCACTTATCTGCTTTCCATTTGCAACTGCCGAAAGATTTAACATTTTTTGCGGGTTGTGTAAATAGAGGTACACCCAAAGAAGGTAGGTGAGTTGTGATAACTGTATCAGATGCAGAATATTATCTAGTGCACTATGTTTTTGTTTTTCCAATAATGTTATTTGTTTTCAAGATATTATAAAAAAAACTTTAAAATTAGCGGTAGTTTCATTTCGATGTGGTGAAGATCCATAACCACCTGGTACTGATGGTAACCAACAATGCAGCGGTATTAATTATTCCAACCAGGGATACTATGTTACCGTGTAACGTGGGTTCCTGTCACCACGGCATGGCGCGTCCTCAGGTTGCGGATCGAGGAGAAGGCCTCTAGATATAGAGGTTAGCTGCGAATATACTGAATAAGCAGTCGCGGACAGACGACTAGGAGTGGTCCTCCAGCTTGGAGGTTTGGGTAAGGCTAACACCCTCATCCTGTAAAAAAAGGTACTTGTTCAGAAACATACACAAAAGCCTCGGACAAGGACTGATAACTTGGCACGACATCAGCAAAAGAAAATGGACATGAGATTTGGAACATGGAATATTAGAAGTCTTTATAGGGCAGGCGCGTTAAAATCTGTAGCGAGTGAGTTAGAGAAATACAGGATGGACTTAGTAGGAGTTCAGGAAGTTAGGTGGGAAGGAAATGGATCTGAAAATTCCGGAAATTTTACGTTCTTTTACGGGGAAGGAAATAAAAATCACCAGTTAGGAACAGGGTTTTTCGTCCACAAACGAATATTACCAGCAATTAAACGGGTTGAATTTGTTACTGACAGACTTTCTTTTATTACTCTTAAGGGACGGTGGTGTGATATTATTGTTTTAAATGTACATGCTCCAACTGAAGATAAGGGTGACGATATAAAAGATAGTTTTTACGAAGAAGTGGAACGGATATTTGACCAACTCCCGCGATACCATATGAAGATTCTATTAGGGGATTTCAATGCGAAGGTAGGACGAGAGGATATTTTCAAACCGATTATAGGGAACGAAAGTTTGCATAAGGAAAGTAATGACAACGGTGTTAGACTCGTGAACTTTGCAACATCCAAAAACCTAATCGTGAAGAGTACAAAATTCCCACATCGCGACGTTCATAAATACACTTGGACATCACCAGACGGAAAAACACATAATCAAATTGATCACGTTTTAGTAGATAGAAGAAGACAATCTAGCATAATTGACGTCCGGTCGTTTAGAGGGGCTGATTGTGACACTGATCACTACCTGGTAGTAGCGATAATACGGGAGAGATTATCGTTGAATAAAGGTAATATTCAATGTCCGAAAACGGAGAGATTTAATTTAAAGAAATTAGAAGAGAGCCAGGTAAGAGAGGAATACCAGATTGAAGTTTCGAATAGATTCGCGGTTTTAGAAGACTCGGAGTGCACTAGTGTTGAGAATACTTGGATTGAAATTAGAGATAGCATTAAAAGTTCAGCAGTAGAAAAATTGGGACACGCGGAAATACGTAGGAACAAACCATGGTTCGACCAAGAATGCATTAAACTAGCAGAGAAGAGAAAACAGGCAAAATTACGGTGGCTACAAAATCCGAATGAAACAACTACACAAAATTTCGCAGATATCAGGTGGGAAACTTCCAAAACTTTTAGAACAAAGAAACGGGATTTTTTGAAAGCTAAAATTAAGGAACTTGAAGATAATAGTAAAAATAAAAATATTCGGGACATGTATAAGGGGATCAGCGAATTTAAGAAAGGCTATCAACCTCGTGCTTATATACTAAAGAAATCTGACGGAACAGTTCTCGCCGATACGGATAGCCTCTTAAATAGATGGAAAGATTTCTTTGACGATTTGCTGAACACGCAGCCAAAAACTAATGTGCGTGGAGAAAAGGAGATACACACCGCAGAATCGTATATTCCAGAACCCAATCGAATAGAAGTGGAAGCCGCTATAAAGAAATTGAAGAAACACAAATCTCCGGGTGTAGATGAAATTCCGGCTGAGTTAATTTTAGCTGGAGGCGAAAAATTGTGGACCAAGATACACAAACTCATTCTCCTTATCTGGAACAAGGAAGAATTGCCACAAGAGTGGAAAGAATCAATCATTGTTCCAATTCACAAGAAAGGCGACAAAACTGACTGTAATAATTATCGAGGCATTTCTCTTCTGTCAACATCCTATAAAATCCTTTCAAATATTCTGTTAGCAAGATTGACCCCATACGCAGATGAAATTATTGGAGATTATCAGTGCGGATTTAGACGAAATCGATCAACTATCGACCAAATATTTACCATTCGCCAAATACTCGAAAAGAAGTGGGAATACAATACCTCGGTACATCAACTATTTATTGATTTTAGAAAGGCTTACGACTCGGTTAGGAGAGAAACATTATACAACGTTCTTACAGAACTTGGAATACCGAGAAAGCTAATTAGATTAATTAAGATATGTTTAAGTGAATCCCAAAGTAAAGTCCGGGGAGGAAAATTTTTGTCCACGAGCTTCCACGTCGAAAATGGCCTGAAACAAGGAGATGCGTTGTCGCCATTATTATTTAACTTTGTGCTGGAATACGCCATAAGGAAAATCAAAGAGAGCAACCAGGGCCTAGAGTTGAACGGCATTCACCAGGTTATGGCATATGCTGATGATGTAAATTTAATAGGGGATGATAGGAGAACAGTAGAAATAAATGCAGAGATCTTATTAAACGCTTGCAGGGACATGGGTCTAGAAGTAAATGCAGAGAAAACTAAATACATGGAAGTGCGTCGGGACCGTAATACGGCAAATTGTGGAGGCGCTAAAATATTAAATAATGCTTTTGATAAAGTGGATACTTTCAAATATTTAGGATCAATATTAATAGACGAAAATCATATTCACGAAGAAATTAAATGTCGACTAAAAGCAGGGAATTCGTGTTACTATTCGGTTCAAAATCTCTTGTCGTCGCGAATTCTGAGGAGGAATTTGAAGCTTAAAATATATAAAACGATAATCATGCCTGTTGTTCTGTATGGTTGTGAAACATGGTCGCTTACTCTGAGGGAAGAACATAGACTGAAAGTATTTGAGAACAGGATCCTGAGAAGAATATTCGGACCCAAGAGGAACGAGAATGGGGAATGGCGGAAGCTTCATAACGAGGAACTAAATAGTTTATACGGTTTACCCAACATTGTTAGGGTCGTCAAGTCTAGGAGGCTTAGGTGGGCAGGTCATGTAGCTAGAATGGAAGAAAGTAGAAACGCTTTCAAAGTCTTGACTGGTAGACCCATAGGAAAACGACCATTAGGAAGACCTAGGCGCAGATGGGAGGACAGTATTAAGATGGATCTCGCAGAGATAGGAATACAAAGTAGAAACTGGATGCAATTAGCTAAGGATAGAAGTCAGTGGAGAGCTTTTGTGAACGCGGCACTGAACCTCCGGGTTCCATAAGCCATAGAGTTAGTTAGTTAGTTAGGGATACTATGTTATTTTCATTATATAAGCCGGGGATAAGCTTTTACGTAAGGGTGATTTCCCCTGCACCCACTCGTTTATTCGAACACTGCTGACAGCAACACATTGACTATTTTCGGGAGCATTGCACGAACACAAACAGAGGGCTATACCTACCATACGACTAAACCATACTGCATACGTACTTCGTTGATTTGCCTCGAGGGGACCCCAAGTTGCCAGTCCAGGTCATTCCGATGCACAAGGAGTTAGCACGGAAGAAACACTGAGTGCACAACCAACAAACAATACATCACCATTGAGCAGACATACCTTGTCTGTCAGTCATCCGTGAAGTTGAAGTGGGCAACTATTACGTTGTGTTGTGAATCACGTTCATAGTGTAGTGTGTTTGTGACAATGGCCCATTACACAAATCAGGAACAGGCCGAGATGATTTTTGTGTATAGAGAAACACATGGAAATGGTAGACAGGCAGCCCGATTATACAACAATCGATATCCCAATAGACGCCAACCGCATCATACAACATTTGCAACGCTGTTTCGTCGTTTGTGTGAGACCGGAACGTTTCACTCTGCCATATATGACATGGGAAGACCACGTGAGGAACGCACTGTGCATGCCGAAGAACGTATTTTACGACATGTGCTCGATGACCCGAGTGTATGTTCCAGGGAGCTTGCCCGTCAGCATAATGTCAGTCACGAGAGGGTGTTGTCGATCATGCCAACAATTTTTACCCCTATCATTTGCAACGGGTACAGGGTCTATCGCCAGGGGATTTTCCTCCCAGGCTGAACTTTTGTAATCAGGTTCTCCATTTGGTGGCAACAACTGCCGGATTTCTCTACTCCATTTTGATCACAGATGAAGCCCAATTTGGAAGGGATGGTATCCAGAATTTTCATAATAGTCACCTGTGGTCTGCGGATAATCGACATGGAATGGTACAGGCCCGCCACCAGCACCAGTTTCGTATGAACATTTGGGCAGGGATTCTGGGTGACCATCTCATTGGACCAGTTGTTCTTCCTATCTCACTAGGCCTATCTATTTGAACTTCTTGCGCGAGATACTTCCTACACTTCTGGAGGATGTGCCATTGGTCTTACAACAACGTATGTGGTATATGCACGATGGTGCCCCGGCGCATTTCTGTCGCCCTGTGCGTGATTATTTGAACACTGTTTTCCCGGGCAAGTGGATCGGCCGTAGCGGTCCTATGTCATGGCCTGCCCGGTCGCCGAATTTAAACCTTCTGGATTTCTATTTATGGCGCATCTCAAAACTGTTGTTTATGTTACTCCGGTACCTGATACCCAAACGTTGAAACAACGCGTCCGAGCCGCTTGTGACGCTTTGCGGGAAGAACCAGACACGTTTCGACGTGTGCGCCGGTCTGTCCGACGACGTCTGAATGCCTGTGTCCAGAGTGGTGGACGTCATTTTGAGCATCTTCTTTAGTGTTGCCACAGGTAAGACTGTTGTAAGACTTCTGAAACCTTTAGTGTCATTCTTTGTGATACTTATTCATCACGGACACCAGTACGAGCTGTAGTGTATCATCATTGAAAATACAGTTCGTGTTTGCCTGTACGCATGCTTACTTTTGTCCATGTCTTCCATGCCTCAGTTGCCTACTCGGTAGGGCCTACAGCGATCCTCGGCCCTGCAATGTCTGCGTACTCTGCTTGTTGCGGAACCGCTGCACCAACACCCATGTTCGGCCATGTTACCTTGAATTGGTCCCCGACGCTGCAATGGGGAATCCCCACTTTTCCAGCTCTCACCCCACAGTTCGTACGTAAGCCATACGTAACACGTCATGCAGCAACCACTCCATAAATCTAATCCAGGCATGTAGCGTGGACAATCCGAATTGGAAAGTTTCCGGTTTTTCAGCTCTGAATCCCTTCTGGAAGGAATTCATTTATTTTGGATTAGCGCCGCATACGTAGCAAGTTTGTACCGATCTTGTTTGTGTCACGGCGTTACATATTTTGCCATCCACCATTGTGAACTGCAGATTGTGTGTTACCTCGAACTCAGTTGTTTCTATACTGCGATCTCGTAACAGCGGAATACTGATGCAACTTGGAGTCAGGCGCCTAATTTGCTCTTTCATTAGGCTAGCTTCTTGCCTTGTAAGTTCTTCAGTTTCTTTCCTGAATTGTAACTTTATCGGCCGACAATATCTTGTGGATGAGGGACGTTGATTTTGCCACACTACAACTCTAACCCCTTTTGTCTCATAATAAAGTTGCAGAGTCACAGCTGACGTGAAAAAAATGTCGCTGTCTTGAAAGCCCTCCTCCCGAGCTGTCTGTTTGTATTGGGCTTGCCCGGAGGTTTCGTCGCATCCCCATTTGGTAATCAGCTGCAGAGATTTCTGATACTTTTCTGGGATGGTTTCGAGCACAGGTTTCTGTACTTGCAAAATTCGTGCAGTTGTATGGTCGAGGAGAGATTGTAGAGCTACTTCAGCTACAGATTCTGTGACGTTAATGCCTTCAAGATAGCAGTCTTTCTTTGCGTCCAGAACATGGTTGTAAGCAGGATATATATTGTGATCTAAGTCCTTCGCGCCATTTCTTAGCAGCTGGTACTGATGACGTGTCAGATCTCCCTCGAGTATCAGTGCTAAAGCCTCCTCTGGGTTGTAACATTTTTTGTTCTGTTTTTGAGTATGTGCCCATGACTTTCGAATCTTGCCAGCCCTGGTAGACGATTCTTCTATTTCCTGAAGAAGTTTCGTTTTTTCCAGTTCTCTCTCCTCTCTATATTTCATTTGAGTAGCATAAGCAAGAGTAGTACCGCTGAATGAAGAGCGCAATGTTTCTGTTTTTCTCCTCTTCGAGCGCTCGCTGCTCACAGAAAAGGCCACCTCTGGTCGTCCAGGTCCAGCCACACCTGCTGAAGTCGATGGCCCCCAGTCGTCTTCACTGACAGGTTCAGTCATCATTAATAACTCACCGTCCAGCCAATCCGCATTCTCATCTTCCAATTTTTGGTAATTTCTGTTGCACTTGTCAAGCATGTGAAACAATTTCGAGCAAAACACGTGCACACTCTGCTTGGCTTCCTTTGACAATTCAGCAGATACTTTATACTTGAGGTACGTGAACAGGTGCTTCTTTTTCACAGCTCTGTCTCCTTTTGCCCTCCTAAGGACCTCCAATAGCTGTCTTCTTGATGTTTGATAGGACATGGCTGAAAAATAGAAGAAAAAATACAATACAAAATATTTTTGCAGTTTGTACAATGAGTCTTATCTACAACAAAAATATTTCACAGACGAGCAAAAATGAGCAAGTTTGGTTTACGGTTTCTGCAAGAGGAAGAGTTGAACTACTTCCAGAGTGCGATACCAAAGTGGAAGTACGTGGAAGTCGAAAGATAACTCTACGGGAACAAAAAAATACACATAACATTTCTTGCTCCAATTTACTTGCATTTCATTCCCTGTAAATCGATAAATTTAATAGCTACACACTAATTTAAACTCATCATCATAAATAATAATCTTTATAGATGTGACAAAAGTACTTCATTCCACCTGGCTACAGGAAGGCTAGGTAGAAAACATTCTCACACTTTGTTGGCGCTAACTTAGAAATCTTCAGTAATTAATGCACAAGGTCAACCTCTCACTTCGGAAGTCAATTTCTGACTAAGGAGTGAAAATTTCTTTAAGACTCAGGTAGGTTTGAATACCCCAGGTCATTGACTTTCAAACATATTTGGTTGTTTGCTATTTTTAAAGAGTTGGTTTTTGGCCAGGTTTTGGGGGTTTCTGGACCACTGTTACGACTATTATTGCTTCTTCATTGCTGCAGACTATTTTGAAATCTTAAAATATCATTCAATCCTTTCGACAAAGCAAACATGCATACAAATTACCTACATTTGTGTTTTAAAACAAAAAGAGATTTGTTTGTTCGTTCGTTATTTAGTGATCTTTCTTCCTAGTGAAAGGTTGGATACAGTTTCCGAAAAAAAAAATCTTAGTTTTAAAAACCTGAGTCCAATATTTCATTGGAATTGTTTTCTATTTTTGAATTAGAATGAAAAATAAGCATAATGATTTACCACGGGGGAAAACCAGTGATCGAGTTTTCTTCTCTGTAAGAAGGAGATCAGTAATAACAGAAAAAATACCACGGTATTTTATATTTACAAATAATAATATCTATGAGTGTGCCGCGATAATTCAAGTTACACCCGTAGTGTCCCACAAGGTGAAAAAGGTTGGGAAACGCTGGTCTAGGCCATAGCTAATAGAACAGCCCATAAAATATAGATCAAATCAAATTAAGGAGCAACTTCCTTTTCTTGCTCTTGATGAGCTTTTTTTCTTTCTTTAACAATACGTTTCTCTGTGACCGTACCACCTGAGTTAGTATTAAGAATTGTAGTAGAGATAAAGTTCTAAATGTCAATTAATGTATTAATGTAGCTGTATGTGTATACAAAATACCATATGCAGCCTCGAGCAGTAACACGTATCTTTATAATTAGTAATCCACTACTATTAAGTCTGCATAGGTTGTATAAGGAGTTATATCATTCATGCAAACACATAGGCGGATCCAGGGGAAGGGCGAAAGGTCGTTCACCCCTAGCCAACGGCACCATTAACAGTGTACTTTAGTAGTAATTTGTGGCAATTTCAGATTATCTAAGTAATTTTTCACTGCTAGCATCCCCAACCGCCCCCATAAGAATCCACCCGCCCCCTTCTGGATCCGCCCCTGCGCAAACATAATATACAACTAATTCAAGAGTACATTTTGTTGGCTTTTTAAAATTTTTATTTTAAAGGATTGTCATTTCTCGTGGCTACTTATGCAATTTTGTCCACAGGCATACATGCAATTTCCACTCATTACGCAAATACATTTATATACTTACTAGACTGCGGCTAGTTGGGGGCTTCGCCACTAGACTCCCGTTACTACGGCCTCGCACCACAAAAGCCTCTAATCATAATCAATTTAAAAAGAAATGTCTGGGGATTCGCCCTTAGACCCCCTGATATCTCATTTGATCGGCCTACGGCCTCGCACCTAGTAAACCTACAACCATACCGAATCTCAGTTCAAATATCAAGTTGTATGATAACATTCCAGGATTCCGAGATATAAAAATCTTTTCTTCCCGCCCCTTTTTCTTCCCTTCTAAGGCATACATCAAAAAACGCTTAAGTACATATCTAATTATTTCAAATGAAAAGTCCAAATACCAAATTCTATGCTCCTAACCTTCAGAGGTTCCCAGATATCGACATGTTATTATAATAATTACAATCCCCACTCTCTTTCCTTTCCAGCTCTTTTCTTTTCCTTTTTACCAAAACATCAAAAAGCACTTAAACACATGTCAAATTATTTTCAATGAGAAATGCAAATACCAAATTTCAAGTCTCTAACCTTAAAGGATTGAACATATTAATACAATAATTGTAATCCCCACTTAATTTTCTTCCCGCCCTTTTTCTTCTCTTCTGAGCCACATTAAAAAAACGTTGAAATACGTATCTAATTATTTTAAGTGAGGAGTCCAAATACCAAATTCCATGTTTCTAACCCTTTAAGTTTCCGAGATATAGGCATATTATTATACTAATTGCAATAATTGCAATTACCACCCTTTTTTTTACTTTCTACATCTTTCCTGCCCCTTCTAATTTAAATATTAAAAAAACTTAACTAAATATCAAATTGTTTTCAATGAGAGACCCAAATACCAAATTTGAAGAATCTAACGTCAAGGATTTCGGAGATATGGCCATTTTATTGAAATATTTTCCACCCCATTTCCCCCTTCCTCGTCGAATTTCCCAAAGTCCTTCCTTACTGGTATTCTACGTCACAAATCCTATATATTGTCCAAATTTCAAGTTTCTAGATTAAGCGATTTGGCCTGTACGGTGATCTGTCACTCACTCACTCAGTCACTCAGGACTTTGCCCTTTTTATATAGAGAGATTTAAGATTTTATGGGAAAGCCATGGATTTTGTTCTAAGACAGCCAGTGTCTTAGAGATGTAATAGCTTTGTGGTAAACTTTAAGCAATCAGCTGGCTGATCTGCGTCTATATGTATCTATTATGTAAAATACCGCTTATGATATTTATTTGCTCGCAATAAAAAAAAAAAAAAAGAAATGATGACGAAAATCCAAAGACATCCATGATTTTAGCGTAATGCTGCAGGAGTACAGATCATTGGATTAATCATAAGAGCCGAATGTATAAGACAGACTACATTAATTTCCAATGTGGGACAAAGAAAATTTGCAGCATTACTATGCAGTTTTTCAACGTTATAACTCAATCTGAAAATATTATCATAGGTCTTACAAACAATCGAATTTTAATCCTAACTCGATTAATATATAACAAAAGGCAGATCTATACAACTGCTGACATGAGATGAAAGTGGCATACTCGTAGTACGTTTAAAGATATACTAAAGACTAAATGATGGGGTATGCGCAACAGTGGTCTAACCCCGAAAAATGTAAAAATGAGATTTTGATGTCATCTCTTGTCATTTAAATTGAATTGTCTTCCCACTATCTGAGTTAGATAAAATTAACCTAGTAAATTTTATATATATTTTATACATATGGATATTTTAGTTCTGGGTCTGAATTTAAGCCCTAAAATATTCGAAACAGGAGTCCGAATCTGAACTTCGAAATTTCGGATCTGGATCCAGGAACCGGATATCCGGATCCAGATCCAAGATTTTGGATCCGGATCTTATAGGATCCGTCTGGCCATCCCTACTATTGAGTACCGAAACGAGACAGTTCAGTCTCGAAAGTCTCAGTCTCGTCTCGAATATTCATAGCTATTAAAATTGCCTTTACTCAAAATTTGTTTCGTTGCTGTGTTAGATAATACAGGAACGGTTGATTGATGTACAGTGGCGTATTTAGGGGGTGACTATCGGGCTCAAGCCCCTCCCGAAACAAAATCCACTGTAGATGTTTATAGCTCTCTCCCTCTCTCTCTCTCTCTCTCTCTCTCTCTCTATATATATATATATATATATATATATATATATATATATATATATATATATCAAATTGCACTACGTAAGGTATTAGGTATTACATATTTCTAATTTAGATATAAAATAAAACCACAATACCACATACATTATTCAATGTAACAAAGGACAATACAGTATCACTAACATCAACATTTTGGAGATTTCTAATAACTCAAATGGCATGGACGGTGCAATGCTCATTAATTGAGGAGTTTGATGTAATAAGAGCGTAAGCGAGTTTACGCCCTTTTTGCATCAAACACATTTGTGGCTTTTGCCATGCTTGTTTAGCCTCCTGGTAACATTTCAATTCAATATCGGAATAAAATGCTGCATATTACATTGCTTTATGTAAGAAAAAATACTACTTAAATTTTTCAACATCGTCTTTCTCCAACTGCATGTTTAGACGGCCTTATTGCATCAAATTCCTCAATGATTATCTTAGCGTCAAATACTATGATCATGGTATAATGTATTTCGAATGAATGAAGGAACAAGAAATGGAAAATTTCACTTTTTTCTAAAGACTTTACTTCGAAAACGTGCTGACGTACAGTAACGTAGCTAAAATTTTTTCCAGGAGGGGCCATTGAAGGGCCCAAGAAAATTTTGAGGGGGCCACTTCCAATGAATGAAAAATTGTATTCACATTAATATATATATATATATATATACAGAGGCGGATCCAAGGGGGCTATAGGGGCTATAGTCGCCCCCTTGACGCTTAAGTATACACTGGATAAAATGGGCTACAATCCTGCTTTACACTGGATAAAACTGCAAACTATGGTTTAGCCCCTCCCTTCATCATATTTTGGATCCGCCACTATATATATATATATATATATATATATATATATATATATATATATATATATATATATATATATATATATATATACTAGCAGCGTTCACCCCGCTTCGCTGCGGTCACCCCGGAACGCAATAAACTTTGTTACTTAGATAATTTTTACTTTTTCGCTTTCAAATTGCAGTAAATGTTAACATTATAGCGCCTGTCATTTATGTTAACCCGCCGAGTGACACGGTCATGCGGGTTGCATATAAATACGTTTATTTTTACCTATGATGAACTAATAACAAAGGATTTGTACGTATGGACACTTGAATGGTCAATTATCTCAAGACACTGGTAATTAAAAATTAAAGTGATATGATAAAAACCATCTAGGGTCCAAATCCTAATAACCCCCCAAAAATAAAAGAAATTGGTTCAGCCGTATTAGCGTGATGAGCTAACAAAGGATTTGTGCGTTCTCTTTTATAATATAGATATATATATCAGTAGCGTAGCCAGGATGTTTTTTTGGTGGGGGGCAAGTGCTGTTATAGGTACATATGGAAAAAATACAAACAAAAAATATATGAACATAAAAATATATAAAAAATTTACAAACATCAAAGTACCAAAGTACATTGTCGGACCTCTTTGGGGGGCGGTCCCTCTGGGCCCCCCTTCCCTACGCCACTGATATATATATATATATATATATATATATATATATATATATATATATATATATATATATATATATATATATATATATATATGTGTGTGTGTGTGTGTGTGTGTGTGTGTGTGTGAAGGTTTTCATCTTTGTTGTTCATGATTTTACTCTTTTACAGTGAAAATCTAAGAATTTACTACCTCAAACAACTAGGGTACATTAATACAATTGATTTCTAATATAAGTAAGTAGTTATTTAATCAGGGCGTTTAAAATAAGTGTGGCTTATTGATTTAAGTGGAAACAAGAGAAATACACTTTTACAGGTAAATAAAATAACTTATAGGTTCATGCCTCTTCTTAAAAGAGGATCTTTCTATTCTTGTCGGCAGTAGCAAACTTATCAACAACTTCATCAAAATCTAACGATCTAAATTCATCAAGAAATCAACTTTGGGTTTCTCTCGTCTTCATACAACTTAATTGTTTTGGGGGGATTTTGTGTTCACATTTGAATATTTCCAGATCACTTCCATAATGCTGGTCCATAGGCTCGACAATGTTGTAATTTAGGAAGTTTTCACTTTTTAGATGTGATTCGGTGACTGATCTAATGATTTTGCTACATGGTCCAAAGTGGTTTTCCATCTCTGTGATTGCCTTATCAATAGTAGGCAGAAAAATGTCTCTTAGTATATTATCTTTAGAAAATTCGTTTTCTGCTTCCAATGAAGGAAGAGATTCATCCAAATTAAATTTGTGATATTTTGAAGGCAAATGTCTAATTCGTTTTCACGAGGAACCCCTATAGCTTATCTGTTTCCGGCTCTAGAATTTCAGGTCCATTTTCTTTGCATGTTTCCAAACATTCTTGATAATTTGTTCGAATGTTGTTCGTTGAGAGTCATATTCTCCGGACTTCATCTTCGACAGCTTTTGAACTAGTTAGTCTACAAGAATCAAACCTTCCGACATGTCTGTATCTACTTGAGATAAAGCGAATCTCAATGTTATAGTATGGCAGCAGTCATCTCAAATTTTATCAGCCCGAAAAATTCCCACTTGTGCAGGTCACACTAATTTGCCGGATGAATGATGGAAGTAAATAAATATCACATGTGTCAGATTTGGTATAATGCCGCATAATAATACCACATCTAAAACTAAGTAATGAATTTCCCTTTACTTCATGAAAGTTATTAAGTAAACACTCTTTGAAGCAAAAAGAGGAAATGTGTTTTTCTTTTCCTAATATCAAAGGGTGTTAGAACAGACATTTCAATTGGGACTCCTTACACTAAAAGAAGCATACGTAGCATTTTTCTTTCTTTCGTTTGTTTACCTTCACTAGCTTTTAGAATTTGATGTGAATTCAAATACATAAACACTTCACAGTCATACCGAATGGCCAAATCTAAGCGGTAGAACATCAGCTTAAGATGCAGAAGATGATGTGATGATCCCTCGAAAGTAATATTTCGATTGAGGAGTTTACCAAAATTCTTCCTCGGTGTCAGTAAGGAAAATTTTATTGTCCTATCGAATAATTTCCCTCATTTCTCTCCTCTGAGCTTCGAATGTTTCAAAGCCTTAAAATGAATGCAAATATAGTTGAAGAACTTAACGCTATTATCCTGTAGTTGATACTAAATTAATATTGTTAGTTTTCAGATTAGATTCGAAGGATGGCCATTAGTTAGAATATCCTGTTAAAAATTCGTCACCACTGATTTACTGTTCTGCGTAATTCCTACAATGTAATTTTCTCAGAAATGCTGAATGCTTAATTTTCTTAGAAACTCATATTTTAACAAAGAAAAAATATAAATATGCGATAAAATTGGGTATTCACTGACTGAATTCACTGTATGGAATATCTCTAGACCTGTTCCACAAACTCTTCATATCTCTCTGATTACTAAACAACAGAAAACGGGATGAAACTACCTGGTCACGGGACTAACTACCACTTTTACACAAAATAGCATTAATGCCGCGACCAAGTTGTATCATCTCGGTATCTTACCTGATGGTTAGTAATCAGGAGATTATAGCACTGGCATTGATAAGCTTCGGAATTTCTCTAGTAGTAGTATTTTTGGGATTAGGGTACAGTTAAAATCGTTTAAAACAAAATAGTTCTGAACGATTTATTTTTTTAAAAAATCACTGATTTTTACTACATTTCCCCAGGCTTTAGTTAGTAATATAGATCCACCAAACGCTGATAGCCTTTTCCTTGGAATTCGCTAGTATCGCTAGTTAAGACGTAGCAGAAGGTTTCTACAGAGTTGTCAACGGCTAAGAGCGTTAGGAAAAAAGACATACTAGAGACAAGTCCAGAAGGTAGTCGAGAGGGAGAATCATTATCGGTAGCAAGTACTAGGTGTAGGTAGTATTCAGTATCTTATTTTTCTCAAGTGATCTGGATACGAACAACAGAGAGAATGATTATTGCAGAAATAGGACCTGATAAAAACTTTTGTTCTCTTTTTTCACTGTATATTAAACAAGACGGCTCGATATTAAGATTCTTTGAAAATAATAATAATAATGCCAAATTACTTAATGGGTGCTATGCATTTGTTCTGTCGCCATAATCAATGGAAATTAATTATTTAGTATACGAATTATAATAAGAGCGTACGAAGACTTCTTTCGTCCAACGCAAATGTTATGTTTTACTGTAGTGTATGCTATTTGTAAGCAAGCATCAATATGATTTTCAATATTCAAGTGAATGAGAATGCTGATTGATTTTGCTTTTTTTGTGATTCTTTGTTGAAAACAAAGAAGATAAGCAGATAAGGGACAGAGATTAAAATGAACGTTCAGATGGTGAGGTCAATGCATGTACGATACAGATTTCGATGAATTAGATTTTGCTGTACTACAAACAAAAGAGCTGCCTGGAGCTTTTTACTCGGAACGCAGACTACTGCAACATACGGTATTCTGCAGTTGGTAACTCTGGTGTTTCGGTTAGTAGTTTCACTTGTGGCGAACAACTAGGCGACTTGTGGCGACTCCGTTTGTCGACCTATAGCAGTATCACTCTGTGTGTGAGGGGGGGGCACTAGGGGGGCCAAGATTTTGAGCAAGGGGTCCTGGCCCCCCTTGGCCCTCCCCTGGCTCCGCCACTGCTGACGTACCACGTCCCTCTGTAAATGACATATTACGTCTCATCATGTAGATGCTTCCAAAAGACTTAAATGATCATAATGTCATTTACAACAATTGTTATTTCAAACTGTTTTAGAGATATTAAACACACGGATAGTAATTGTTATACTGCTTCAAATTAGGTATTTGTGTTGAATTTTTATAATGATTGTTGCTTTCCTTTGCTTCTATAGCATTACATCAATGGTTTTGGTGGTTTTAATTACAAACAAATCGCAGGTACATTTTTTAAGTCAGTGTTGCCATTTTAAATAAACTGCTAAATATTATTCTAAATATAGTGCAAATAACGTAGCTATACTTCAAAATATTTTAAAATTACTCGTAATTTGCTTTATGGTCCAAGAATGTTTTCAAAATACGATGTTTGTCATAGTCTTTGGGCTACTTACAATGTTCATGTCAAAGTTCTCGTTCTAGCAATATATGTAAATGCAAATTGTAACTGAAATTAAATGTAACTGATAACTTTCAGTAATACTAGTTGTTCTCCCTAATCCTTAGGCCTGGTGTACACTTTAGATTAAAACCATGCTTAAATCAAAGTTCTAGTTATACCCTAATTACATTTCACTTGTTATAGTTTGACCACCGACCACCTCAAACTCGATCCATACCATACAGTTATATGCAATAATTCAAGGACTTACAGTTAGTAATACACTTAGATTAACGTCCCACGTGAGCTAGGGCCGCTTAAGCAGACTTGTAGCTACTGATTATAGTGGAATCCGAGTCACTTAGGTCGTTCAACTGCACCCTACCGGGAATAGAACTCGGGACCACGCAAACCGAAGTCAAGCGTGCTAGCCGCTAGACCAAATGTGGGTCCTCACATTGTGTTGATTTAAATCATTGAGTAAGTGTTACCAGATCCGAAGATCAAAAAATAGCGCGTCTGTGCTCTAAAAGTAGCGGATTTGAACTATTTGTAGTCCAAATATATAGAAATGAATTATTTGCAACTAATGACTGGTACTAATGAAATAATTTTTAACATGAGCTGGAAAATGTGTTGGACATATTGCAAGAATAAATTATGATCGATGGGCGAAAACAATTCTAGACTGAATATCACGAGGCAAAAACACCCTAGGAAACGTTCGCATACAAGAATGTGTGACGAAATCAAGAACCACTGGGGTGTAACGCGGAATGTAACGCGAAATGGGGTGTAACGCGAAAACAATTGTCCAAGATAAATAGTTGTGTAGAAGACTTGGAAAGACCTTCATCCAGCAATGGATTGATAATGGTTGATTATGATGATGGTGATTATTTAGTAAACCAAGCCACAATTTCGTAATTTTACAGAAGAGAAAAACGGTTCCTTAAGAGCCTGCCTTACTAAAAATAATACAAAATTTACCATTTTTATTTTGCTTGTTTATTCATTAGTGAAAGGAGACAATGAAATGCAAGTCACCACAATCATAGATAATGTTATTCTACAACAGAAAATATGAACCTGAAGAATGTTCAGTGTTGCCATCCATAGAAATTACAGTGTTGCCAGAAAAACAATTTCCCTAAAATCTAAGTTAAGGCAGCGAATAGAGGAACAAACTCAACTGCATTTGCTTACGTATCATATTGTTTTGGTTCCCTGTGAATTAATTTTTAAATAACAGTTGTATTTACTTTGTAATAAACAAAATACTTTTAACATACAGTTATTAAAACTAAATAATGTTAATTAAAAAGTAGTTTACAAGAAACCAAAACAACATGATACGTAATCAAATGCAGTTGAGTTCGTTCCTCTACTCGCTGCCATAACTTAGATTTTAGGGAAATTGTTTTTCTGGGAACACTGTAATTTCTATGGATGGCAACACTGAACATTCTTCAGGTTCATATTTTCTGTTGTAGAATAGCATTATCTATGATTGTGGTGACTTGCATTTCATTATCTCCTTTCACTTACGAATAAACAAGCAAAATAAAAATGGTAAATTTTGTATTATTTTTAGTAAGGCAAGCTCTTAACTAAGACCTATAGCACTGTCTTGAAACTATATGCATATTAAGTAGTTACAAAGTAGTAGGATGCTTTTAGACTTACATTATTACACCACTAGAAAAAACAGTCTATTGAAAAATTATTCTTAACTCAATTTTGATCAAAAATGACAGCATAGTCTACCTTTAAAGTTCAAATATAACTTTTACTATGTAAGGTAGGGTAAAAATGGATCCAAAGTTTAACGAAAGTCATACAGTGAAAAAAGTATATTTGATATTCAATCCTTCATGTTGCTGCAAAACTACGAAAATTAATAGAAAAGAAAACTAGAAAGTTAAGAATCTCTTATTTTTGCGAGAAATAGAGAAAATAAATAAAGATAGCTCGAATTACCTATATACTTGTATA
The DNA here is from genome assembly GCF_964235325.1 of Thermobia domestica. NCBI lineage: Eukaryota > Metazoa > Arthropoda > Insecta > Zygentoma > Lepismatidae > Thermobia > Thermobia domestica. Next base: position 127,640,809 of record NC_137464.1, read on the forward strand.
ATAAGTATTTCTATGTTTCGCAAGTAATTTTCAATCAATACAACATTTCAACGTAATGAACGCACGATTAGTTTTCTCGAATAAAAGACCACTGAGAACTCAGGAATAAGCTTCATCTATGTTACGGAACTGGATATACTTATGTATCTAGGTAATGCATTATGACTTTATGAACTTGTATAAGAAACAGAATGTACTTGAAGTAAGACGTGAACTATGCGAACATCGGACTTTGAATCTAACTTGTTTGGTAATCCAACCCGAAACCACACATAGGGAAGATGAATGCCGTAGCTTCGACCACAAGATTTACAACGGTACGTTGATGTACTAGGCTGACTGATTTTTAATATCAGAAGAAGAAAAAGAAAATAAATATAATGTTAATATAAAAAGATATTCAGATGTCAAAAAATAATGAGATTGTCAATACGTGGTTGACAGGACAACTAGATAAACAATATATAAAATAAAATGGAAGGATTATGGTAGATGAGTTCGTCATTTTAACGGCTCAATTGTAATAATTTAAAGAACCAGTGTTGTTATATTATGTTGTAATTTATGGTGCCGGAAACCCGAAAGTGAAAAAGTAATTAATATCGTTTTTGAAGAATAGTAAAGAAAACGATCAATATTGAGCCCAATATATGGAACGATGGACACTCAAGCAATGAATTCTTCCATGTTGGAGATGTTACAAGAAATGTCCCGACAAATTAAGGATCACCAAACCGAACAGTTTACAAAAGTGAATCAGCAGTTGGAAAAACAAGCTCAACGTTTTGATAAAAAATTGGAACAATTACAGCGATGCAACGACAGCAAATGGGAACAGATTCAGGAACAACTGAACCAAGTGAATCAGCAAATTGCTGCTAAATTCGGACATTATGACGAAAATATGGAAAAAATAGTGCAGAGATGCTCAGAAGTTCAGGACACAGTAGATATTATAGAAACGACGGTAAATGAGCAGGCAAATCGAATCAAACAGTTACGGGATGAAGTGGATTTTCTTAAAAGTGTATTCAAGAAGGTGCAGTGCAAGATGGTGGGCACATGAATCCTGTACATCCTACATCTGTCGATTGGGAATTACACGTCATTCCAGAACAATTCTTGAAGATAACCAATCCTCGAGCTGTAATGAAGATAGTACAGAAGGAGAGAGAAGAATGATGCAATCATCCCATCAGAAGCGTAAATACTACAGGTGCTTGAGAACAAGCACAGGTAAATCGTTAAAGTTTAGTGATGTAAAATCACTTACAAAATTTAGTGGTGTACCTGAAGACATAACTGCGAGGGGATTTCTCGAAAAGTTCGAGGATGAATGTGAACTAATGGGCGTAGACGAATCTCAATATTTAAAGCTACTACCCCATATATTATTGCCACCGTGTCTAACCTGGTTTAAGGCCATTAGGAATAATCTTCGTACATATTCCGACTTTAAAAACGCATTGCTTTCTAATTATGAAAACGACTTTATGATAGCAAATAGAAACGCGTTATTAAGATAGAAACCCTTCAATCCCAAGTTACATAGGAATATTACAGAATTTGTGATTTCTACTTTTAACGAGTTAAGAGCGTTAAATCCGGGTCATCCAGAATCACGAATTATTGCTTCTATCCGTATACTATTGCCTTTTAGATTACAACAGCTTTTAATGTCTACGCAATGTGTTAACTTTAACCATCTGATAATGCACGTCCAGAATTATGAAAGCCAATTTGTAGTACAAAACATTAATAGAGAACAAGACAGAGATCGAGGCATTTCGGGACGTAATCATAAACAACAAGTTCCCATTCGCAACTTACGTATACAATCTGAAAACACTTTTAATAGCAGAAGAAATCTTTACAATGTTACCGGTAATCAGACACAACCGAATCATGGAAACGTAAACAGGAATTTCAGAAATAACAACCGGAATTTCAGCAGGAACAACAATCGTCGCTCATTTATGCAAAATCGAGGTACAGATGGCAGAAATTACATTGATAGGAGATTTACAGATGGCAGTAATTACACACATAGGAATCCGAGTGCTGTAACAATGCATAATCGCCAAGAAAGTACCCAAGAATGTGGAATACAATGTGATCTAATTGAAGCTATGAGACACCGTGACCTGGGATAGATTGTGTTGATGTGAAATGGATTGAATCCGCGTTGAGGAAAAATGAACATACTTTATGGATATGTGAATCGGTTTATTGTATCTTATTTTATGTTATTTAATCTTGAACTTCATGTCTATGATCGTAATTATTCAATTTATATCAACATATGTCTTAGTGTTGTGTTTTCTTTAATATTTGTGCTCCATATTATTTATGTGTTTCACTATGATTGCAAAACGCAATATTAATAGTATTATGCGTGCTTCATGTTATAAAGTATATTTTAAAAGCATCTTTGTAATGCGAGGATATATATTGAAGTTAATAAGTTTTGTTTTCTATAAGGAATTTGTTGGTCATGTAACTTAGACTGGGATTCCGATATTGGCGTTCCATATTATTTATGTTTTTCTTATGATTGCCAACATATAATATCAATCTCATTATTCATGTTATGATGTTAATAAGAAGACGTTAATTATTATGTTATATTCGATCATTTTTGTATTCAAAGAACAACTATATGAATATCACATACATCTTTCTCGAAATATTCTTCATGAAGCCTAAATAAATAATAGCTTGTAACCAGCATTTAATTGGACCCGAAAAAGGACTTAAATAACTTGTAAATATAATTTCGAATGTGCCTTATCGTCGTTGAAATGTATAAATAAACGAAGATGATGATAAAATTTAAAATAAATATGATGATAAATATGATAATAATATTGTTATAGAATTAAATATGATATATATGTATATTTATATATGAATTGTAATTTCTAAGTATACGAGGCGCATTCGAAAACTCGAATAATTAACATGTATTTGTAGACGTTCGTTGTTTATTTTTCAAATATTGGATATTAGTCTAGAACTTCTGGAAATAGTGAATAAACGGTTAAATTAAACTTTCTCATCTATCTCAGAGCTAGATTGGGATAATTCGGTAGTTGGGGTTAAATGGATCTAGGTCTGGGATGTATGGGTTAACATGTGTCTACCTTTGATCACCTTAATACCAAACATTCACCCAATAGCTATCGGAAATAATCCCCATTCGATAATTATTCACTTTCCCTTTACCGTATTTCTCAAAATATCCAGTAACAGTTTCCTCTTTATCACCTTTCTTACTTTACCTCTTTCCTCTTCTATCTTCCTTTTCCTTTCTTCATCTTCTTCTATTTTTAATAAAACTGAAAAGGGGGTCGTGACTGGGAATTCTATATGTAATAAACACGGTCATGTATTTATTTGATTTTATTTTCTTCAGAAGTCCGATAAAAAGTTTTTCCATTTCGATCGAACCTAGTATGTTCGAAATTAAGAAATGGATATTATATTCCAATATAATTAGACATAAGCTGATAGCTTCATGAATATCCCCACCAGGGGTGAAGGGATCCCACTCACGACTTATTCCATGCATCTAATTTGTTACAGAGTTTTCTTTCTTTCTTCTTTCTTGCCCTTTATCAGTTTTTAGATTGACGAGCGGTGACAGGATTCGTTGTTATGGAAACGGTGGTTTCTATGGCAACGGCCCTTTTTCAGACTTATCTCAGTCTTCAGAGTTTCAGTCTCATCTCGAATATTGAAAAAAAATCACTGAAATTGTCTTTACCCAAAATTATTGCATTGTTAAGTTACGTATATGTAAGAAAGTGGAATAATTGCCCTTTCTTGGTTGCAGTCATAGACGCACACAGGGAAGAGACATAGACAAATAACGGTTCTCATCGAAAATGTTTTGAACAGCACACAATTTTGAGTTGAAATTTAATATACCAATATTTTATTCTATTTCAGGACATTTTAATTACTTAAAAAGCATATTAAAAATATATACCTAAACATATTTTTGTAAAACAAACACATATTTCAAACTTCCCAATACTATATTTCCACATACCCTAGTTCAGGAATTATTGAGAGAAAGGTGATCCAAATTTTCTTGTTTTAGTACAACCGTCAGGAGTGTAGCCAGCAGGTTAATGCAGGAGGGGCCCATCGTTTTGAAGGAGGGCCAACCAAAAAAATATGTTGCAGCTAGGGTTTTTGAGGTCTGAAAAAAAACGGAAAATTTTGGTTTTCTTCCGGAAAACTAAAACCACTGCTTTTTAAGATGATTATTATTATTATTATTATTATTATTATTATTATTATTATTATTATTATTATTATTATTATACTTTTCACAATAAATTATATTCCAAGATAGTTTTTGTTATATTTAACCCAGAACTCCTATCTCGGACCAAATGTTATACCTTTGTGCGTAACTATTTCAGTTTAAGCCCTTGTACAGTACACAGAACCTATCTACATAAAATTGATTTTCTTTGAAATTGCACTAAATTTCTTTAAGATTTCCTAACAAAAATATGTATTTATTATTCGAAACTAAACAAACAATTATTTTATTAACAGCTATTTCTTACTTCCCGTTTTACATAAGTAGCATTTGAAAAAACCGAATGAAATCCAAACTGAAAAATTGAATAAAAACGTTGTTTTTCACCAAATTTTCCATCTGATAAAAAATATGTTTTATAAAACACTAGATAGAGCATATAAAAATATAATGTACTTACAAATTAATTTAGTACCAATGTTTTATGGTAGTATTTATAGTACCTTGTTAGAACGTTTGTCATCAAACAGTCTAATATAAATCGTAGTAAATTGTGTAATCTGTTGTCCAAAAAAAAAAAAAAAAAAAAATGTATACCATGCTACTTTCCGATCGGTATAAGGAGGAGATACTATCAGCGGCGTAGCGATCATTACAAGATTGGGAGGGAGGGATGAAACTTGACATTGCCAAGTCTTGATTTTAAAAATTGCCAAGTCTTAAAAAAAATTGAAAAGTGTTTCGAAAATCTTAGTCTCACTTTTACCAACCCTGTGCAAATCTATTACAGCAACCTTATTTTCATATTCGTCCCATTCCATGCCTCATCTGACTGTGAGATACGAATACGAACAGCCCTTGTTCCGCTTTCGAGTGCAATTTTACACCTCAACTCAGGATCATTATTACCATGCACAATGCACAACTGCTAATTTGACAACTTATGGTTAGGTAAGGTAATCCGCGTCACCCAATCCTCACGAGAACCTCTAAAGCTATAATCTATTGTAGAAATGCATTAAAAAACGTAGAATAAGGTAGGCTATATTTACTGCTTGTGATATAGGGATATATAATTTACATAAACATTCAATTGAGGGGTTCAGTGAGAGACCAGGCTAACCTGCACACAAATACCTCCTTAGCTCATCTACTTCAAATTTTAAGGACGTTTGGTAAAACACCGGATCTTGTTGGGTAGGGTGCGGAAAGAGGCTCTGGCAGAGAAGGGTGAGAAAGCCTGAGAGAATGTCTTTGTAGAATGATTTTCTACCAAAATGAATAATGTATGCAGTTAGAGAAGATGAAAATGCACTATAATAGTATTGTAATATGAGATTTGATTCTACATAAAATTAATTATTTATTATCGAATTGAAATAGTGAAATTTATTGAGAAAAGCAGGGTGCGAAATCTTGGGGAACAGAGGAATTTTCCCCCACTGAATATTTTTGGACAAAATTCTCTCACTAAATCCTTGCTGGGGACGATAATACAGTGAAATAATGTCAGAAGTTAACAAACTAATTACCGTAATTCATATGTAATCAACATTTATTTCATATTTAATTATTGGATGAACTAGTGATCAGCGGTATACTCGTAATACCTAACTTTGTATAGTTTACTACTTCTGGATGCCCAAATATGTGAACTTTCTATATCGAAACTTTGAAGCTTTGTTGTTGTTGTTGTTTTTTAACTCTTTATTCCTCCAGTCTCCTCCCACTTCGATTTCATGATTTCGCACTCTGATGAAATATATTAAATACCGGTACCGGCAGGAAAAATACTAATACATAACGTCCCTTTTAGGCGCCCCTCCAACCAAGCGCTCAGGGCACGTGCCTCGCTTCCTTCCCCATAAATGCGGCCTTGTGAGCTACATAAGTAACATACAGCGGTATATGTAATCAGTGGCGGCCGGTGGATTGTGGTTTCGGGTGTTGCAGTAGGAACGATCAGAGACAGAAGATATAAAGTGGACTCATTGACTAATCAGCATAACTTTAGATGCAAATGCTATGTGACATGTTAAATTAAATTGTTTTTTAAAAAATAAAAAATGCAGAACATTTAATTCGATTAATCACCTTATTTAATTAGTAAGTTCATTCTTCTCTCTTTGGAACAAATCTGCCTAATACATGCTGGTTGAACTCTAGTATTCTTATTATCAGGTCTTTTTCGATGGAAAGCATAACCAATGGTGATAACCTTTCTTGGGACACTCAATTTCTTGAAAGTGTCAATTCTTTTTGATGTGAAAAAACAAAAACTTTTCTTCTTTTACTGACGCCATAGCTACACTTAATATTAATTTCAGAAGCTTTGTAGATTCACTAAATATTTTTTTTCTAGAGTATTGTGAACAATTCATTCTAGCAAACTCAGTCCCTGACAGTGATCCAAATTCCTCTTCAGTGTAGACTGAAGAGAGTTCGTAGCAGAGATATATGTTATAAAAAAATGTATATTGAACACACTTTATTCACAATTTATCTAGGAAAATTTAAAATAAATTGTGGAAAGGTATTTAGTGAATACAACATTACTGCCATAAGATGTCCTGTAAATTTAAATCTTTTTTTGAACAACTCCTGAATTGCATTTTGCTTGTTTTGTCTAAGCCTTAATTGTAAGTTTTTCCTCAGTTGAAAGTTGGGCATTTTTTTTGTAAGTTATTTACAGAAGTCATGGTTTGCAATTCATTCAGAATTTGTAGGTTATGTACCAAGGTCGCCCATGTTGTGGTTTCCAAGGGGGGGGGGGCAAGTATAAGCCACATTTCAAATGTAGTCTCAAATTTTGCGGTAACTATTCTAAAATATCTATTGTATTTTCGATCTTCCGAAGCACAATTTCCTCTAGGGGAACGAGCGCCCCACCTTGCCCCCCTGGTGGGCTCCCTTGTTATGTACAGAATTAAAGCACGCACAATAAAATTAAATCTAATAACTAATAACCAAAACAGCTGATACAAAAGAGATACTGGTGTATGAATTGCGAATGTCACATATTCATATATAGAGCTGTCAACTTGGCCGGCTTTTCATTGGCCTGGCCGGAAAAATTGCTGTTATTTTGATTAAAGTCAGTGACGGGTACAAACTTCGCACCAGCCCCTTTTTTAACCGTTTTTTTTTTAAATTTGTATCTCGTTCGAAGTATAGATATTGAAAAGTAGCTGTCATTCTGTAAACTCAAAACTGTTACCTTTTACCATCTATCAACGATTAATACCTGTTTAAAAAAATTTAGAGAGATGACAGGGACTGTATCAAGGAAAATTTGAAATTAACTTTCAAGGAATTTTATACATTTATTAAGAGTGGAAAAGGAGTTCTTAAAGCAATTTCCTATAGTTGAAGTAGAGACTATATGTTTAAAGACTGAATTTCATTTTCCAAATCCAAAATTGTCACGTAAAGATTATTATACTTTTGTTCATCTGTTTCGATAATTTTAAAGAAATGGTAGTTACTGGTAAATGCAATAAATTGATCAATGCCGATTGATCAATTTCAGTTTCTCATTTATAGCACAATGTATCTATTAAGTTTATTAGTGAATGTTCTAAGGATATACAGAATATATGTGTTAATGCACTTCTGTTCACGCTAGTACATTTCCTTTCCATGGATAAGTCCGAACAGAGATACTTCACGATGAGACCTATCATAGAGAATTTTGAGGAAGTGCCGGTTTTTTTTATTTTACAGAGTTGGCAACCCTATTCATATATCAACACGCACACACACGCACATGTGCATAAAAAAAACTACATTCCAAATCATCCGTCTTGGTTGTTACGCAATGCACGATATGAACACAATATACTTCCACGTGAGGGGAAACAATATTTATCAATTTCATACTTTCTAGAAAGCAACCTTGAAACCCGCCAGATATAGGAACAACATGTTAGCTGGGAGGGGTCCAAAGTACTGTCTTATACTGTACCTGAAAAGATAAATAATTCTTAATTACTGTCACCCATATTTTTAGAAAAAAATGATAGAACGATTATTTCTATAAGAAAAGAGAGTACATGATGAGGCGTAAAATAAAATATTTAGCCTACATCAATCATTTCTCTGTTAAACAAGTATAGTTCATTAGGGAAGTCTACAAATGTTAGTCAAGTTTCGAAATGTTTGGGAGGTCCGGACCCGGTGGACCCCCGTGGCTACGCCTCTGAGCATTGCTAACTAGTCCCAAATTCAATGTGGCGTTCCCCACCATAAAATATACTTATTTTATAAAAGAAATATGTATATACTAAAATACTATCCACAGAGGGGGGGATTCTGCAAATTGACTTATTAATATTTGGTTCACAAATTACTGTAGAAGAAACCTTTTTTATCTATATAAGCTAAGAATTAACTTGTAAATGTGGATCTACTTTCATTTGATTTCTGCTCTACTACATATTTTTCTTTCTTATTTTGTAATTCTGCTATCACTTTTTTTAATTGTCAGTATATTGATTTGCTTCAGTATAAGTACCGTAATTTAAAAATATGAATGCATAAAAACAAATTCCATTTGTTAATTGCTAGTGAAATAAAATTCAGAAAGCTTATTTAGCGCGGAAAACCTCGTTCACTGGAAACCGTGCTGTGTTGCAGAAGCACTGCAACGACCAGACCCTTTAACTTCTGAGATAGGGGAAAGGGAACGTAACATTTGCTCCAATTCCCGCGCTGAAGGAATCTGGTCGTTGTATGCTCGCTGCAACACAATATAAATTAGAGATTCTGTGACGGATTATTTTTCACTTTTTAAAACGGATTAACGAAACGGGCAGTTACAGAAGTAAAAAAAATATGTTATTTCAAGTATATATGGGAGTATTAGAAAGTATTTTTTCTGTTCTTTACTACTATTGCTAATAATATTTTTTTCTTGAAATACTTTGGTCGTTGCGCAACGCTGCAACACTAACATTAGCCGCCACTGTAATAAGTGATTTTATTAATTTTGAAAGAGGAAAGGAAAGATATTTAAGCAGTTAGTTCCCGGCTTATTAATATAACACCTGCGTCAAAGAGAAATCTTCACAGTTCGCTCATCATATAATTTAATTAGATAAAAGTGCAGAACAAGAATGGAGTACCACTTTATTTATTTATTTATTTACTTATTTATTGGAAAATTTACGTGTAAAATCTGTTAATTCAGAAACAAAGAATTTATTTGTAGGCGAATAACGTGTAACTCATGTAACTGAGATAAACAGCACTAAACAGTTTGCCCCATCACCATGATATTTTTCTATGTGAACAATGCAATGAACATAAGTATTTAGTAATATTATGAAGGTTAATTTACATTTATGCACTAATAATTATAACAAATATATTCTGATCAGTGCCATATTTAGGGAGGCTATCGAACTCAAAGCCCCCTCCCCCGAAATAATTTCATTATTATTTTTTGCATTATACGCACAACCCAAATGCATCTTACTGATTCTCAAGCCCCAACTCCCCCGAAACAAAATCCTAAATTTGCCACCGGTTTTGATAATATTTGAATTGGTATTATAAGCAGTAATACTATATAGGAAGTTCAAACCTGAATTATCACAGAAATAAGAACACGTAAGATCTTAATAACTGTAGTCGTATTGTTGAACGAAGTTTCAAAGGGTTGACCTCTTGAATGAAAATGTCATAGATACTTGTTAATTTGCATTTGAAACTAACATCTCTACAAGTGCATTGGCAGTTTATACTGGAAAATATTTCACTGTGGCCCAAGAATACAAAATCTGGATATTGTATTTTTTTTTTACCTTTTTAAATTCGAGACGAGGCAAGAAACACAATTATCGTCTCGTTTTCGAGACGAGAAATTCCTCGAGTCCTGTGGGCAACATTAATTCACCCAATTCTTGGATCTCAAACACTATTTTAGTGTCAAAAAAACTACAAATTGATAAAATGATTGTACGAAAATAATGAAGAGTATTTATCTATGTTTAAAATATACAAGACATTACACAATTTACTCCAATAATAAGGATGGTTTAAATGTTGTTATATCATACTATTCGTGGACCAATCGTGACGCAGAAAGATTGTGATAACTCCCAGTTGAAATGAAGAAAAACAATTAGGGCATTTTTTTTTTTTTTTTTTACATAAATTAACAAAACGGAAGAATAAAGTTTCGATACAAGAGCGAAAGAAGCCTTCGAGGATCGAGACAAGACAATCTTGCCGGACGAAATCTAGCCTGGCTAAAACCTCGCGGGATAAAACGTAGCTATCTAAAATCTCGCGGTACCAAACCTTGCATTAGCGATTTCTTCTGTATAGAATGTTTAAAGTATATATTTAACTTATTCACTGAACACTTGAAAAATAATTATTGTTATAAATATATGACAAGACAAAACATAATAAGTGATTTTATTAATTTTTAAAAGAGGAAAAGAAAGATAGGTAAGCAGTTAGTTCGCGGCTTATTAATATAACACTTGTGTCGAAAACATTTCTTCACAATTCATACTCAACATGTGTTTATCCACCACAAAACACACTTGGCGCGAGTTGGGATCGAACCGGGGACCCCATATACCAGAGGTGAGCACACTACCACTGAGCCACCGCGGGCCCCATTATTCTTTAGGGTATAATAACTTATGTAAAAGAATTCTTGAAATTCCCATATTCTTAATCTGCGCAAAAATATATTTGATGAATAATATTGCTTCTACCTGGGTTTATTAGACTTCCAAACTATTCTATGCATAAGTATCGGAAGTCTAATAGAACGGCTATGTCCGTCTGTCTGTTAACAGGTATCAGACTAAAAGCGGCAAGAGATATCGAGAAGCGTTTTCCGGAATCGATTTAGCGTCCTATGACTAGGTTCCACCTCCTCCGTCAATCTCCTATATAAATGGGAAGTGGTAGAGATCGACCACTTAGGGGCTATAAATCAAAAACTATAATAGCTGGCGATAAGCGGTTTTAGGGAATTGATTCAACGTCTCTAGAAAATATACCATCTCCACCTCTTTCTCTCTATTGAAAACCGGAACTGGTAGGAATTTACTACTATTTCCGGTTTCAATATTGCTTTTCATAGAGCAAAAACGATACGATATATCGAAAAGCAATTCTAGGTCATTTTCTTCTTACACATATATTAACTCTTTTGCAGTTCACCACACAACATAACATCCTTTTTGATCTCTATGTAAACGTTTGTCAGTTGATGCGACAAATAAGCTAGTTTACTCTACACTATACAATTCGAAACTACTTTTATAAGATGAACACTTCCCTCACTTGAAAGCAACATAGACAGATTTCGTGAAACTATTGTACGTCGTTAGCTCCAATATGCCTCTACAGGTAACTGTTCGCGGAGATGTTGAATCAATGAAATCTCTTGTATCGAAGATCTATGAAGAAAGAAGAAACACTTTGCTCTTATCTGCTGTCAATCTGCATTCCATCGGTTTCTTTATCTCCGGATACAACCCGAAGTTCGCGCACGTGACCTAGCGGGAGGCAGAGAATGAAAGAAACCTACCTGGTTAGCCTCTTATCTGCTGTTGTGCGTTGTTGCCAAATGTAGAGCCGTATTTTAAACAGCTTTTAAATGGAAGAAAGTTAATTTTTAATTACTGCGCTCTAATATACCATAGCAAGAAAAATTAAAAGTGAACATGCAATATTAATACTAACAAACATTTGACCGAATTTTGAAATGTATAAAGTAAATAGTTTTCATAATATTTTGGAAAGAAATATGCCATGTTATTATATAGGGAAATCTCAACGCATTCCAAGTGTTGGACACAGCCTTAAGAGCTCCAAACTCTGGAATGGATTATATTTATATATAAAATAAGAAAGTTTCCTCTTCTGGGGGAAAATCGCCCCGAACGCCCCTTCTGGATCCTCCCCTGCCTGGATGGCCCAACCAGGAGGTACGGACTCATGATTTGAACTCGGAATCTTAGGATTAGTAAGTGCAGCGCAAACTATATACCAGATACTATTCTAATATTGTCTTTGCTTCTTAATTAAGATTGAAGGAAATTTTGATAGAACTACCAGTAAGAATTATGTCTAGTACGTAGAATAATAACAAAAAAGTTTGGCCAACGAACCTAACTTTAAATTAAAATTGAACATCTTTTCCGAAACAATAATAATAATAATAATAATCTGACTTATTCAGCATACATTTGAAAACTTGATCCTAACTACGTCAAACCTCTGGTTCGTGGAGTCCTGGTTCGATTCCAGCCCGAGCAAAGTAGGTTTCGTTGTGAAGACCATGTGAGTGGGTTTTCCCGGATACTACCGTATCCTCCAACTTCCTTTACTTCAGCATTGTGATGTGTCTCATCCTTGTGTCCTTTAGCCTCGGCGCATAATCATAAGACCTTAGGCTAAAAAATAAAATAACGGCGTCAATAGAAACTCGACACTTAATCAATATAATTTCTTGCGTTTGCTTCGTTTTCACCTAGAGGTAATTTAGTCAGTACTTTTCGATTGTGATTTATTTTTAAAGAAAATTCAGTGAATTTATTGTAAAAGACATTTTATATTGTAAAGTCTTAGTTTATGCTTCTTTTTCAGTTCATCTATAGTTAATCTTTTTCAGTTCAACTATACTTAGTTTACCATATTTTAAAAAACAACACAATTTTATCTGACACTCTGAAACCCTGTCTATCGAAGACATTTCATAATAGCGTACATCATCCCCTTTCTGGTATTTGCTAAGAATGGAGCAGGTGTCCCTTCTGTATCAGTTGATGATCATCAGATTAAGTAAGAAGATAACCACTGTAGGAAATGACTTTGGTTTAGAGACTTGAGGAAATAGACGGTTAAGCAAATGACTCTATTTCGATGGGGAATCTAGTCCTCTCCCCTAAGCAAACTCTGAATTGACATGCTTATTAAATGTCATAATACGATTTTCATCTGGTATAATCAAATCCATTCCAAGAGCTTAATGAGTGTTTTCAGTTATGCTGAATCCATAGCTATAACTAGAGAGGAGCCAGGGGAACCAAGGCCCTTAAAACACTGATAGCTCTCCTACAATACTGTTGGGCCATAAGCTGAAACTGCGGTCGTTGAAAGTTTTTTTTTTTTTTTTTTTCAATTCTCAGAAGTAAGGGACCGTGGCGCCCCTAACAAAATATCCTAGTTATGCCAATGTCTAAATCAAGAGCTGATCTGAATCGGAACACCATTAAGCAGAGCCGTACGGACCAGGCGGGAAATTTCTCGGTGGGCCTGGACCGTGGATTTTTAGTGGGCCCTCCGTCTTGTATCGTAAGTAGCGGTATATGTTCAAAAAGTCACACGTCACGCACTCCTCGCATACAGGAGTAACGGAACGGAGGATTATAACACGTCGAGTACCGGCAATACAGTCAGCTAATCCCAGACCAGTGTTAGCAGCAACTGTAAATTTGTCAGCTATATTTTCGTTCCGCCAAAAATGCTTAAAGGAAATAAATAAAATTCATTCATTCATACCTTACTTTAAAATGATCTACCTATATATAGGTTTTCCTGAGGACTGTGTAGTTCAGTGTGAAATAAGTCCTTTGTGAGTCCATGGTCTTGACTTGTGTGAAATAAGTACAGTATACTATACATTTGCTTTGAGTTGTGCGTATCAACATTTTTTGGTACTTTTTTGTAATATGTTTATACTCATGAGTGAATTTTATAGACTACTATTTGTTCCTCACATGTGGTTCTATCCCACAGTCAAAAGAAGATTTATAAGGTGGATTTGTAGCCACACGGCTCAAATAGTGTTACCAGGAAAACATGTAAACACATAGAACTAAATATTAACACATTATTAATGGAGACTAGGTATGTATTCGATTACGTATATTGCATATAGATTTACACAATTGAATCATGCTTTACTATGGTAACACTAAAACTTTTGACAGCGATAAAAGTGATTAAAAAAATAGGTTAGATCATAGATGCCTACAAGCAGCTGCTGTAAAGTAAATTACCCATAAATAAACATATTTTAAAAATTAATTGAAAAATATACATTTTGATGTCACTGATGATATAGAATTTTGTTTTTGGGTAATGAGTTATTTTAATATTTTGATACTCTGTAGACAGCAGTTTAATAGAGGTGTCTCTTGCAAGATTTGTGTTTACAGCAATTCCATCTCGCTTATGTAAAAGTTGTGTAAAAGTGGAGGGAGAACATCAGAATATCATTTGTTCTATCATCTTTACAAAGTCAGGATTATACTGTTAATACAGATCAATGAGAAAGTAGCCTATTGCAATTGTATAAATTATAAATTACTTCTGGTGCTTCATTTATGTGTTTGTATGTGCACCAGGGGCTCCTATGAAGGGTTCAGGTCACAAGTGCGCAATATTACTTTAGGGGGAGATGCAGTAGCATAACGCAAGAATGTCGGTCCCCTTCCCAGGCCTATTAACTTCCCACTATATTATGTCTCTGTAGAAGACAATAATCAATAAATCCATGGAATACAATCAAATTAGAATTAAATTAAAATTAATAATTAATACCGAAAAAGACAAAAATTATTTTCCCTTAAATTTCGAGTCCTAAGATGATTTTTTAAACTGATGTTGCTAGAATGGATGAATTTTCACTTAAAGCATATTTTTCTTTTCTAAAGTAAGTAATGTTGTTCAGAGAAATGGATATTCCATATTCAACTCACTTTTTGGAGCCTATAGTTCTTGGCATTTGCCTCGCGGTGGGCCCCTAAACTCTGCGGGCCCCCGCATTGCAGGCACTGCGGGCCCTCAGTTGCGCCACTGGGGAGATGTGAAATAATGGGGTTTATCCAGATGATTGTACAGTTGCAAGAGAAGAATGAGCAATTGGGCATTAGACTCTACGTCAAACCAGTCAGTGTCAGGGGAGAAAATACTGCCTTAAAAAGTTTTAAATATGCATTTTAAGACTTTTCAGCATACTTGATCCAAGTGGCACTCCCGGACTCCCTTTTATTGTCAGGGGAGGGGGCAGCACGTACATGTAAGTGGGCCCCCTAGAACGTATCTTCCTGGTAGGCCTCTGAGTTGCAGTACGTCCCTGCCATTAAGTAAAAATTATCCTACAAAATTGTCAAAATTGTTGTGTCATATCATGCAAAACTTTCTTTAAAGAATATATCAATATGAAATTGTGCTTTGCATGTAAAAGCAAAATATTTTCATATGTTTCTATTCACAATTCACATAACACTTGACCTTACATGCTTTATCTGACGCTTCGAAATATTACTTGTAATCCAAGATACCTAGTTTAGTTTTAATTTTCAATTTGAAGATAAACATTTTTTTTGAGATAATAATTTTAACTATTCTTGCACAGCGTGTGTAGGTGTAGGCTATCTACATATTTTTTATGATTGATATTAATTGATTTATTACAAATCATTAGAATGAATACTTATCATAGTTCGCTAGATGCTATAACAAACAATATCTAAAACTCACTATTTTTTTTTTCCTATCTACACAACTGAGAAACTCATTGTATAAATAATGTATATGCCTCTCATCTCCGTCTCATATAAATATCTCTAATAACTCTTTTCTCGTAGTAATAAAAGTGTCAAATATTTTCTCAACCACGAGAAGTAGTGAATAATAAAGAGCGAGGTTTGAATAGAACCATCACACAAAATTATTTGTCCTATATGTTCTTGTGCACGAAAATATGGTTCTAAGTTGCTTAGAAGCTTATGTTGCCCATTTACGCACAAGCGAAAAATATCATTTCAAGTGTACGCTTGTTACAATTGCGGAAGAAAGGTTTCCTTGCATTGTGCATTATACTTACGTTAGCACTTTCTCTATTGTGGCTTTATGCGCTTGTGCTTTTTCAACCGCGAAGTGTAACACATGTTCTTGGGTAATAAGGAGGGAGAGATTATGTTAGAAGAAATGAGCTTCGTCGATCGACAGCAGTGTGGGAAAAAGCGAGGAGTTCACTGTTTCTTCTCCGTATTCCGTTACTATAGTAGGGAACCACGCGACCAACTTCTTCCTTTACCTGTTTTTTCTGCTCTAATTAATGTTGAAGGTCGAAGCCATTTCACGCAAAGCTGACAAGAAGTTTGCTATGTAAGGTTTTGTTAAATACATAATATTGACCGTTTCATAATGATTTTGACGCGCTGGTTCCGAATTTGAACTCATATATCTTCTATTAGCTTCCAATTTTTTGTATCAGCCCTCTTATACAGTACATTCGCAAGTAGACTTTAAATGCCAATTAAGTACACTTATTGCCTCATTTCGTCTCGTTACAATATTATCATTACTTTGTGACTTGAATGCAGTTTGATTTAAGAGAAAATATTTAAAAATACTGTTTTTAGATATTATAACCTATAAAATATTTTTCTTTGGGGGGTGGTTTCATGAAACACGAAGTCTGCCAGGCGAAACATCTACTATAGTCCGCGTCACCCAAATTGGCGTGTGGCATCAGCCAATAAGTTCGCTGTATGCTATTACTAAACCTTCAGAGAGGAATCTAATCATTCATAATTGATTTTGTTCCTATTTGTGATCATTTATAGATGATTAGATTCCTCCCTGAAGGTTTAGTAATAGCGTACTGCTAGCTTATTGGCTGATGCCACACGCCAATTCGGGTGACGTGGACATTAAGAGGCTATTCCGGTATACAGTAACCACTGACATTTTAACGCCAGCAAAATTCATTTTAAGTATTTTGAATAAGTACATGCACATATGCGTAGCCGCATACAATTCTGCCGGCCGTCAACAGTGACCAACAGTCACGATGCGGAAGAAAAAAGGGAGTATATTCCGGAGTGAGTGAGTACGTGCTAAAAAGGAAGGAAGGAAAATGTTGTCGGGCTTGACAATTTCCAAACATAATAAGATAAAGTCGAATTTTTATATGTAGACATTTGACCTTAGTACGATTGAAAATGAATTTTTACTTTTAAAAAATAGTATTTTCTCTAATTTAAACTAACTTATGGAATAACCGTTCCGTAATTTTAATCAGAAGATACATAATAGGGCTATCTACATGTGTAACATAAATATTTTTATTAAACAGAATCTAGTCAATGAATCATTCGGAAGGGATTGTTTGATATATTAAAATTTCCGTTTTCCAGGTTTGGAAGATAGAAAGTAGTATATAACTGTTTGTTATATTTTAAAAAGTTTGTAATAATTATTTATTCACTGAGATTATAAATCTAGAAAATACCACAGCTAACATGCGTACATACCTTCGAAGCACATGGTTTCTATGGTTTCTATTCAGCATTGTGACATAGTTAAAAAAAAAAAAAAAAAAACTACTTGAGTTAAAAGGATTTTAGCTTCAGTATTGAAAGCAGATGTATAGGAGTACTTTAATTGATTAAAAGTATACACCTCAAACTTCAAAGGGTGGTAATTGCTGCCTCAAATGTCGCCCCTGCCATAGTACTACTATTAAAAATGCGTAAGAAATTAACAATCATAAAATATTATGAATGTTAAACATTTAACCCTTTCGGGACCGGGTGGCCAAAGTGTCACACACGAGTATAACACTTATTCCTCTGTTATATTTACACTAATTAAGATATCGGGATGATTTTTTTCTATGCCAAATATGGTTGGAACATAGTTTATCCTGATGGGTAGTTGGGTAATTTTGCACATATGCATAGTTCAGGTTTTTTGTCTATTATGGAGTACTGGTGTAAGCTTTTATTCAAAGTGCACGTTTATTTTTTCTACTACATAGCAAACAATGGCTGTGTAAAGTTATGTCGTTATGCTTACAAAAACAGCGGAGAAATAACGATTTTTCCCTAAGTGCACAGAATTCGACCACTTTCCCCTTAGTGGTGTACCAAAGTTTATTTTGAGATAGTTTGTGTCTGTCTGGTAGCAGTGTCTTCAGCCAATATAATAATAATAATAATAATAATAATAATAATAATAATAATAATAATAATAATAATAATAATAATAATAATAATAATAATAATAATAATAATAATAATTCACGATTTTAGGTAAAAAATTCGGAAAATTTCCCATTTTCTCTCCATTATTTCCCCTCTTCTTGGCTACTTTCAAACAAACGTACCAGTATCTGCAAGTCTCGTCTTTATCTTACACAACATACCTTTATTTGGATAATTAGAAGTACAGTTGAGGTTTACAGTAGAGCTTGTTCTCTAAGTGGAAAGAAAATTTGTAACTTTTTTTATTTTAGGTAGAATGAGATATTTTTAAAATTTCATGCTTAAGGAGGTTAGATATAGCTATGATACTTGTAGGATTTATTAGTGAGGTACCAAAGTTTATTTTAAGATAGTTTGCGTCTGTCTGCTAGCAGTGTTTCCAGCCACAAAAAAAATAATTACCGATTTTAAGCTAAAAATTCGGAAAATATCCCATTTTTTCCTCTATCATTCCCTTCTTGCTGACTACATTGGAACAAATGTACCAGCGTCTGAAAGTTTCGTCTTTGGCCTACATAGCACACCATAAAATGTTGTAATAGGATAATTAGGGAAGCCACCGACCCTGCATATCTCTAGCTTTTTGCCTCTGAGGCGAAAAAAGTGTCAAAATTTTGCGTGTATAATGAGACAAAATTTTTCTTTCTGTCTTTGTAAGGCAGCCAACGACTTCAGGTTTAATTGTGCGTTGTCGACACACCAAACAATTTTTTGAGGTGACTTGGACACATGTGGCAACAATGGTGCCAGCTCCAAAAACTCTTAAAATTTGATTAGGGAATTTTTAAAATTTTTACCCCTACATTTCCCGTCCGTTGGCAACACTGCAATACAACTTACGCCATAAAATTGCCAGATCCTTCTTCTAAAACACAGGGTCTTAACCATATCAATCGGGTAAATAGTCTTTGAGCAATAAAGCATTAATTGAAATACTACGAAAACTCCAAAAATGACCCGGTCCCGAAAGGGTTAATTTTAGCAATAATTTTGACCTTAATTGGAAGCCATGTGTGGCATGGAACAAAAGACGAAACATTTTCTGTGTTTTGTCACTGTACGTACTGACATAGCCGCACCAGAAACTGCGCCACATACTTGTGTCCATATTCACGAAGATTGTTTGAACGTTTGTGCATAGTAGGGTTGCCAAATGGCCGGTTTTTCACCGGCCTGCCCGGAAATATTGCTGTTATTTTGATTAACGCCGGTGACTGGTACACACTTCTTGCCAACCTCTTTATGACCGTTTTTTTTTTTTTTTTTTTCAAATTTGCATCTAGTTCGAAGTACAGATTTAAAAAGTAGCTTTCATTCTGTAACTCCAAAACTGTCACCTTTCACAGTCTATCAACGATTAATATATTTTTTCATCTGTTTAGATAATTTTAAAGAGATGACAGAGACTGTATCAGGGAAAATTTGAAATTTATTTGTAAGGAATGTTATACATTTATTGAGAGTGAAAAAGGACTACTTAAAGAAGTTTCCTGTAGTTGAAGTATAACTTTAAAGAATAAATTTCATTTTCCAAATCCAAAATTGTTACGTAAAGATTAATATACTTTTGTTTATCTGGTTCGATAATTTTAAAGAAGTGGCAGTTACTGGTAGATACAATAAAATGATCAATGCCGATTTCAGTTTCTCATTTATAGCACAATATATCTATTAAGCTATAATATATCTATAGCACAATATATCTATTAGTGAATGTACTAAGGAAATGCAGAATATAGGTGCTAATGCATTTTTGTTCACGATACTACATTTCCTTCCCATAAATGGGTCCGAACTAGTGTTGGGCACAAAAACCGGTTTTCGGTTTTCAGGAAAACCGAAAACCGGTTTTTGCTTTATCAAAACCGGTTCGGTTTTTCATCGAAACCGATTTCGGTTTTCTTCAAAACTGGTTTGCTATTCACCTTATCCGGTTTCGGTTTTCTTCAAAACCGGTTCCGTTCTTTTTCAAAATTGGTTCTGACCAGAATAGTGTTTCGTTGTTCTCCGGAAACCGTTTCCATTTCCACAGAAACAGTTTTATGGGTTTTCCAAAGGTTTTCACCGAAACCGGTTTTGGAGAAAACCGAAGCTGGTGTTTGTTTTAAAACCGGGTCGGTTTTGGAGAAAATCGAAATGTCGGTTTTTCGGTTTTTCTACAAACCGGTTTCCGGTTATAGTAAAAAACGATTTTGCCCATCCCTAGTCCGAACGGAGATACTTCACACTTAGACCTATATCATAGGGAATTTGAGAGGGTGCCGATTTTTTTTCAGAGTTGGCAACCCTAGTGCATAAGTGACACTAAGTAATGTGAGTACGGGAAGTCAATATTCACTTTTAGTTCGTAACTATCTATTGAGTGATCAAAATGGATAAAGAGATGTTGATAAACTTAGTACACACTAAATAATGTCTATAATATGATACACAGAGATTACTGTAATAAGCCATTAAAAGATAAAATTTGGCAACAAATAGGACGAGAATTAGAACAATCAGAAATATTAGAAATATTAAAAAAAAAAAACTTTTATATCAAAGTACAAAATACATATTGTACGTAGCAACGGTGCCGACTTTTCAGAATTTATGTGGGTGTATATGCGGGATCAGGGATAAAAGTGGATCTGAAAAGGTAGGGAGACGGTAGGTAGCGGCATGACGTCATGCCGTCCCCCCTACCTATCTTTGCTTTTTTTTTTTTTTTTTTTTTTTTTTGAGGAATGTGGGGACGCCGTACATATTTTTTCGAAGCGGAAGTACGGCGTCTCCCCACGTTGCTCCTCACTTTTACAGCTGTGCGGGATGTGTTATATGTTTTCATGGGAATCTCGATATTTTTTGATTGATTTCCTTCTAGTTAAAATCTTTTATAAACTCTGTCATAAAGGGCTGCGTTCGATTCTATTCACAATATACTTCAATTTTTCATTGTGAGGGACTGCCTTTCAATAGGCCAGAAACAGGCAAAGAAGTGGGGAATGTGTTCTTGTTGTTCTTGCACAAACACATTTCAAAAAAAAAAAAAATGTTTTAGAGGTTAGAAATTTTAACTTCCATCTCAATGTTTTAATTGCTTATTAATTTTTGATAATGGCAAATGAGAAATATATATTTTATTTCGTTTCTATCAAACTAAAAATCTTGTGGGTGCGGCACACCCACAAAATTATTTGTGTGGGTGTTTGAGCTCCGGTGCACCCACATTTGTGACGGTGGCACCATGGTTTGTAGATGTGATTTATACGAGAGCTTTGAGGTTCGGGGACGTGGTGACTTGGTAGTAAAGTCCTCATTTCTACTGTGTGGAGTCCCTGATTCAATTCCATTTCGTGCCAAGTGAGCTTTGTGATGTATAAACACCGTGTGTATGTGTTTTTTGGGAGTTTCCCCGTTTCCTCCCACTTCCTTCATTCCACCATTCAATATCAACATTGCCACCCACCTCCCTTAGCCTTGAAGCATTATCATGGAACGTTAAACTAAAAACGACAGAAATAAAAAGCTTTAAAGTTCGTAAAATAGTCTTCAAATAGTGAGAGTTTAGTATTTAAACTCACGTACTATATTATATTAACCTATATAAGTAACGTTTACACATACTGTTTACCTCTTTCATTTTGAAGTATCTGTTCCTATTGACATATACATTCTGCGTTTTAAGCATATTTACGTGAAGTAAAAACATTCCAGGAGAGAGTAATAATTGTAATAAGTGCTTGTTACTGTACTTAAGTTCCTGATTCTACCGTATGGTGGTGCTAGCGTAGTAAGTGCGAACCAAGAGGTAGAGGCCTGCACGGGCTCGGGTCGAGCCTGAGGGCTTTAACACGACCCGGCCTGCGGGCCGGATTCGGGCCTACAAAGTATATATCACTTCGGGCCCGGGCCGTAAATTTTTAAATATACAACCATATTTCTTTTCGGACCTAACTATGTAAATATACCTGTACAACGATATTAATTACGCTGTTCTTTCTGGAGAACTTTTAAAGCACAAATGCAAAATTAAATCTCTAATTGCTGTAAATAAAAATAGAATTTTGCGTTAATTATTAAGTTTCTGTAATTCGGGGTTATTTCGGGCTCATTAAATTATAATACAAGCTCGGGCTGGGGTCGGGCCTAAATGCTAAAACATATTTCGGACTCTGGTCGGACCTTACATTATCAATTCACGTGCTGGGCTGGGCCCGGTCTAAAATTTCCGGCCCGTGCAGACCTCTACCAAGTGGTGAGCAAGAGTATGTGTGCACTTGAATTAGGCTACGGGGGCTTCTATTCCCTATGCTTGAATATTTTATGAATATAGAACATTATTTTTCTACTTGAAACTTTATTTTCCTGATAATTTGCTGAACTCGAAAACTAAAGCAACACTTGATGTGATGAAATATTAATATCAGTAAATATCTTAACAAACGTTCTCAAAACAATTCAGATTTCGAAGCACTGTAAGTTCATAACATCATTTGCATTTAGGTTTTTGACTGTTACGGTGTCAATATATTTGATTACATCCAGAAATAAAAGTGGATCTCAAAAGGTAGGTGTAGGAATGATGTCACGCCGTCCCCCGTACCCAGTGGTGCCCACCCCCCCTCATGTCAATGACGCACCCCCCTCAATTGTCTATCCGTCTTCCATGAAAAAAATCGTTTCAACTAATTTTTACACCCCCTCAAACATATTTATATAGATTTTTACCCCCCCAAATATTTCAATGACGCAGTTTGCGTCATAGCCCCCCCCTTGTGGGCACCCCTGCCCGTGCCTATCTTTGTTCATTGTATTTTTTTAGGAAGTGGGGGACGGCATAGATATTTCCTGGAAGTAGGCTAAGGGCGTCGTCCCGCGTTCCCCCTCACTTTTACCCGTGATTTCATCGTAAGATATCAAGGAGGAGGAATTTGAAAAATGTAATTATAGGAAGTCGAGTGATGAAGGATAGTCGAATGAGACTGACGTGTCTTTAAGCAGGACCCTTATTAAATTTTGCAAATAAGAATGTGTATGTAGCCTGAAATCCGAGTCGTTGCCCGCAAGGATTCTAAAGTTCCTTCTGACGCAAATATATTCTCTTAAACTTTAAGCAACACGATAAAGTTTATTGAAACTAATTTTATTTATACCTCTTTGAAGCCCCTCGAGTGATTCCACGAAAAAGGGAAATTTTCACTTTGAAAAGTTTTGTTCCGTTGATGGTCGCCTATTTCGAAAAAAATATCAGATGCTCTTACTACTACTAAGTACATGTTAATTAGGTGTTCAGCAGAGCTGAATCGTTATTGGTATAGTAAATAATAAAAAATAAACTTTTCAGCACCCACGGAGTTGAGACCATAGGTCACGGAGTTGAGATTAGTTAACACGGAGTTGAGAAACGTGATACATCTGGGTGATAAGTTTTGGTTTATAAGTGATTAAGCTTATAATTTACATAAAAATTGAAATAATTTTCCAATAATTTTTGTAAGTTTGAATTATTCTCCTTATGTTGAATAAAATTCTAACAAACTAGATGTCACGTAATTTGTTATACAAAAATACTCCAGAAAATACTGCAAACATATGAAAATATATCTAATGAAGGTTCCAAAATTGAGTACATATATATATATATATATATATATATATATATATATATATATATATATATATATATATATATATATATATATATGTGTGTGTGTGTGTGTGTGTGTGTGTGTGACGTAAATAAGAAAAAAATAAATACACATACACTTATGGAATATTGAAAAATTACTGCGCTTTCAATATGTTGACTATCATATGGAGAGGACAGACGTTTCACATAAGCTTAAGAAACAAAGGAAGTAGTCACTAAACCTGTCGATTGTCTACTTCATTTGTTTTCTGAGCTTATGTAAACCGTCTGTCTTCTCTGTGTGATCAAGTCAACACGTCGAAAGTGCAATACTTTTTTAACATTTGGTAAGTGTATTTGTATATTTGGTATTTATACAAGGTGTTTCAAAACAATACACACATCGTTTGGGAGCTGATTCCTGACACCAAGATAAGACGAAAAGTATAGTCAACCTGGGTGCACAAATGCTTCCTTTCGGAGTTATAGGCTGCCGAAAACATGAAAAAAAATGAACTTTAAAGGTCCATACCTCCAAAACTATGAGACCTGCCGTAGTCGGGTAACGACTTCACTTAAGAACTAATATGTGCACTATCAAAAAATATGTTTCAGAATCCTGAGGTACTAACGAAGTAATTTTTATATAGGGAGTTTGGCTACGGGCGTATAATCTGAAGTACTCATCAACTACTTCTATAAAAGTTGTTGTGGAAGTACCGCAAGATTCTGAAACATAGATATTTGGATAGCGCACATACTAGTTCCTAAGTGAAGTCTGACCCGATTACGGTAGGTCCCATAGTTTTATGCTATGGACCTTTAAAGTTAATTTTTTTCAAGTTTTCAGCAGCCTATAACTGCGAAAGGAAACATTTGTGCACCCAGATTGGTCTATATTTTTTTAATCTTATCTTGGTGTTAGGAATCACCTCCCAAACGTTGTCGGTATTGTTTTGAAACGCCCTGTATAATGCACACTAAATGACAGTGTAAGGCACTCATCATTTCTGTTTTCTTTGGATAATTCGATGTTCTTTGTTAAGTAGCCCTCATTTTCCACTCCAATGAAGGAAATGTCTTGAGGAAACAGGGTAGGGCTGTTTTAGTCTACACAGAATGACAACTGCCAACGCTTTTTAAACGTCAGGTTTAGTAGGCCAGGAGAAATTCCTCCCGATCCGCGTCATAAAATTGACTATCCGTACATTGCCCTCAGACTCTTCGACAATCCCTGAAAAGAAAACAATTAGCTGATCATAAGATTGAGACGTCAATAGGTTAAAAACAAATACCATCCATCTTGACATGACTGAAGTTTTACCTCCGGCTACCTGACAGCCCCAAATCTGAACCTCCGCAAAACACTTCTTAAATGGGCTAGGACCCACCAGCCGGCCTTTGAGTGTGAATGACACGTGATCAGCGTGTCGGCTCCTACGGTCGTTGTGATGGTCTGCGCGATCAGGTTTCAGTACATCTCTACTCAAATGAGTTTTTCAATTGTCTCACTGTGCGAAGTAAACACCATTGATTTTTTAGCTTCCACCGGGAAACAAACCCAGAACCACGCACAAAAGGCGAGCGTACTAGTCACTAGACCATAAACGAGCTTTATTTCTATCAATTTATTGAAAGAACAAATATTTGGAAGAGCATGAGCATAACAAACACTATAAGATTATCAACTCCGTGAACTTGTCTCAACAACGTGAATTCCTTAGTTTTCAGATGGACATGGAGTTGAGAACCATGGAGTTGAGAAAATCAAATATAATTTATCTTTACCGGCCCACTTTATAACCAGTACATGTGAGTAATTGTGTACGAATTTTCTACGTTAAGGCGTAGGTTCCTCAAGGGAAAGAAGGTATATACCATACAAATACATTCAGTAATAAATACCATGGTGTTGAGTATCAATTAATATACGCACCTGCTTTCCACACACAAAAATATTTTTCCTATAGCTTTTAACACATGCACACAACTTTTTCTGTTCTTCAGTCAAACATGTCTGTCTTGTCTTCTTGTGGGTGTTGCCAATGTGGACGACCATGTTATCTGTTGAGAGCAATGATATTTTTTTCTATTGCCATGGAGTTGAGACGAAATAGAGGTGACAGAAACGAAGCATAGTTAAGCTTTCGAAAATAATCGTTATAAAGGTTTACTTTCCACAAAACCGAAACATTGAAGTGTTCTCTCCCATTTAATTACCATTAAATGATGTTTGATTTGCGACTTCAGTTGTAATTTATTGATTAAAATCAGTCAACTGTAGTCTGTGACAGCCCACGGTGTTGAGAAATTGGGTAATATTTTTTTTACGTATGTTTCGTGTTATATTTGCAAACTGTTATACATGGCATACCTACTTTGTAACGGTTACTACCAAACAAAATAAAAATGAGGTGATTCTTTCTAGTAGTAGTTTGAAGAAATGCCCGTGACAGAAAATTTCCCTTTTTCGTGGAATATCCCATAATCAAACACACTATTCATTCTGTGAATAAACATTTCAGATCTCTCCCTCATTTCCAATATATTTACACAAAACTTGCGGTAGAACTGTAATCCAGTATAGGGGTCCCAGATTTTTCAGCTAAGATGCCCGGACATCCTATGAAATATACAGTGTAGTGATAGTTACACATTTAATTTTTGCTGAAACATCAGAGTTAATTACTCCTTAACAGGTCAATACTCACCAAAATTAAGTAACAGAGAGTATATTATTCCTATTAGTTGAATATCGATGACTAATAAATGAACATTTAAAAAAAAAAAAATCTCTCACGAATGATTTTAACTTACGTTCTGGAGAAAATGGTTAGCGCGTGTGCTTTCGGTGCACGTGGTCTACGGTTTAATTCCGGTGAAAGAGGATCTTTTTTAAAATTTCACAATAGTTCACTTTCACTAATCACCAGTCTCTTTTAGCCTGAAAGACATAACCGTAGAACAGTGTTTTTTTTTTAAGTCATTTTCATTTCCCCTTTTTTTGGAGGGGTAAAGATAATGTAAATCTGGGTTTGTCCCGGCTAAACCAGGATGTCTGGGAGATCTAGAAAGTGGAACTGAGTTTCTAAGCAGATGTACTGCTAGCTTAACACTAATTTTTACTTGACAAACCGTATATCAATCGTTATCATTCATTTTCTGCAATTTAGTACACCACTTTAGTTTTGACAGCTCATACAACAGAGATATAGCTGCTTGAAAATAGTGCGTATGCCAGGCACTGGAATTCGTATAATACCGATTCCATCAAAAGGATATCAATAGTAAGAGTTCATTTTGTGCAGTTTTATGCATCACCTCCCAAGTTTTGTGCACCTTAAATAATGAGGATATAGCCACTTTAAAATAGTGCGATGCCAGGCACTGGATTTTGCATAACACCGATTCCGGCAAAGGTTATATCAGTTGTTGGACATCATTTTGTGCACCACCTGCCGATCTTTGTACACCCCAAATAACATAGATACAGCCACTTGAAAATAGTGCGTATAACAGGCGCTGGATTCCACATAGTGGGTGTCTCCACATTACCCTCAGTTTTTAAAAAATCGAAATATGCTAGTACATGTGCCAAATATTTTTTTAAAATTTTTTACGTATATGATTTTTGCACTTGTGAATTATGGTCACATATTTCTAACATTCTAAGACATTTTGAGGCAATTTTCCAGGTTAAATTAACTATTCACTGCTTTTTTACAAATGAAATACAAACTGGGTTTCCACATTTGCACCCTATCCTCTACTAAATGTCCCCTGAAATCCCACGTGACCTTCGCCGCCACATTGGAAAATGGCCGCCGGAAGTGCCAAATGAACTATACTCAAATAAAAATAGCAATAGCTTCGCTATGGTTGAACATAAAGAGATAAACTTACTTACCGCCGCATTATGGCCGCAATGTAATCGATGACTGAATGAACATTTTCTCGGTTCCTGGATAGGTCGGCATGGACCAGTACAGTGGCCAGTAAGATCCCCCGACCTAATTCAGTTGGATTTTTATCTTTGGGGGCACTTTAAAGCTACTGTCTACCAGTGTAAAATTAATGACATTAGCTACCTGAAAAGGAGAATCATTACGACCTGTGAACAAATATCACCAACTATGCTTCGCAGAGTGCACAAACACTGGTCTCACGGTTAAGGATATGCATAGAACAGAACGGTGGGCATGTTGAACATGTCATGTGATTGTATTTGTCTTGGGTTTGTTAGCTCTCTCCTTTCCTGGTTATTAAAGAATACGTAATGTTAGATGTTACAAAGCTTCTTTTTTACTTTATTCTTTAATTCTAAACTTCACACAGTACATTTCACAGCATATCAGACATAAGATACCCTAAATCTATTCACAACTTCAAAACTATTGCAGGTTTTGAAAGAGTAACCTTACTGTTGAGTTTCTCTTCGAACGAGGGTGTTGTTTAATATGTCACACGACCTTGTTGCTATTTAAAATAAACAAATTGATTCCAAGATGCGGACGACAACCTTAAACATGTCATAATGTTTCGCCCCTGCCACCAGCATTGATCACAATTGATTTCGGATCGTCTGCATTGACAGTTTCTCAAATATTAAGCATAGTCCAGATTTTGTATTTCACTTAAAAAAAATATCTTTCAATTACTTCGGACATTTGAACATTTTCCAATATGGCGAACGAAGAAGTTGTGGGATTTTAGTATGTCATTTAAATATTCTTTACCAACATCTATGTCAAATTTTAACTTATTAATAATTACTTCCTATTGTGTTTTTCAGATGTAAAGCATCACGGGCAGTAGCCAATGCTGTGCGATATTCCGCGCGGTGTTGCCGGATTTCGGACTCCCCTTTCCCTTCTCGCTCTTCCTCTAGTTGAGATTATTACACATACATTGGCAACATTATTCACAATGTAAATATACTATTCCAGCAAACTCAAAGATTTTGGCTGTGTATCCTAGAAGTATATATAGCAACTGAATAACTTACCTATTAACTTATTCCAGTGGAACTGCTAAACGTTCGTCTTCAACACTACTTTCACTATCGTCTATGTCAATTAATATTTCGCCATTGTCTGAATCTGACTCTTGTAAATTTTTTATTATGAGTTCCAAAAATTGTAAACACAAAAATAATTCTTCGAGCTTCACTTCGTAGCACCTTTTTTTTTTTTTTTTTTTTTTTTTTTTTTTTTTTTTTTTAAAGAAAATTCCGCATTTGACACTGATGAATTCTGTTTATGCTAGAAGAAGAGAAGTTGCGTTCCTACACACACAATCAGCTCCTTTGCTTCCATGTAATAACATACTCTTATACTTGATGTAGGTCTCACAACAACAATCCATCTGATTCGTAAGCAACACGATATGGTCGAGTTTGTTTTGGGTTACAATAATTTATGACACCACTCAGACGCCTGGTGCTTTTGCATCCCTGCTAGAGGAGTAAAGAAGGAGTACGTAATTGGCCACACATACGTAAGGTATTGAAACGAAGAAAAAAAAATCATACTGCGTTTCTTCTGTCGAATAAGGAAGAATCTTGCATGAAGGCAATTTCAAAACAATATTACGAATGTCCCATACCTTCTGTTCTTCCACATGAGCTCCCGCCGGGAATCGAATATATATATTGCAGAGGCTTGTTATTTAATTCGATCGCTTACTATTCTCAAGGGTGTAGAAACGGGGGAAAAGAGGGCCTTGACTTTCCAAACTATTTCCAGCCCCGAAATGAGGTTCATCTAGTATATGTTTAGTAAACTTATTTAATAATTAATGCAAATTAGGAACGTTTATAATAAAATAAGATTTTTAAAAAAAGAAAAAAGAAAACATCATCAATACAGTTTCTGTACCTAATTACAAGGACGCTGATTTCTCTGTAAATTGGGGGGGGGTGCATTCAGATGCAGAAAGCATATATGATGATTTTACGACAAATTGCATTCAAATTATGCCTAATATTGCACATTTACAAATAAAATGAGGGGCCCTGGCTCCCTCAGTCCCCCCAGGATCTCTCACTACTATATTATTGCATAATAATATCTGAGTTGATATTTTTTCGAGTTTTTTCCTTTTAGTATTTTAACCTACATAAACACAAAGTCGGATAAACAGACTGCTAGAAACAGCATTTGTTTTCTTATGAATAGCTTATTGATTTATCTCTTACAATCCGCTTTTCAACTTCAGTACTATCAAGATCCGTCTTTTGTTAAGGTAGCATCGAGAAAACATAATATGTATATAGTATACATGGTGAGTTAAAATGCTTTCATATTCTGAAAGAGGTCATTTGTTCTGTTTTTAATGTGTGAAAAGCTTTCCTCCCCCTGAAAGTAATGTTCCCCTAGAACAACCTGTTGGTTACACCCCTGATTATCCTTTAATAAAAGTTGAGTTCCATTTCCAAATCGAAGAAAAATCCACTGGAAATTAGACGGGACTCAACGCTCGTTTTACTAATTGTTTTATATGGAAACCTTTCAAAGCATGTATCATGACAACCAGTTGTCATAAAAAGATGTAGTTTTCACGTATGTGTTCGTAATTCTTTTCTCTACTTCGTAAAGTGAGCAGTTAATGTGCTAATACAATATTTCTAATAAGCGCCTCTGCTATTGTCAAGATTCGCAGTAGCGCGAGAAGTCAGCGTGCAGAACTGCTTGTCGCGAATTGTCAACACCGCTCAAAGCCAATTGGACGCCGCGTAAAGCCAACTCAAGGCCATGCCGCTTCTCATCTGAAATCTTGTATAAGTTCAATAAAATTGTAAATCAGTTTGAAGGTAAATTTAGGAATTTTAGAATTTAGAGCTAAATATGTCTAAAAGTATGCGTTTCATGAAAACTTGTTTCTCTATAAAAAAAATATTGTGTTATCTATGTTCTATAAAACGACACTAAGTGTATCTCTTTACGTTCAACCATAGCGAAGCTACTGCTATTTTTATCTGGGTATTGTTCATTTGGCACTTCCGGCGGCCATTTTCCAATATTGCGGCGAAGGTCATGTGGGATATCAGGGGACTTTTAGTATATTGTTTAGAACATCATTCCCAACATATGTTCCAAGTTTCAGCTTATGACTAATTTGTTCCTTAGTTTTTGGTAATTTGACTGCACTAATATGGGAAATAATAGTTTCCTTAAAATGTTTAAGACAATAACCAAAGTGATAAGCTTTATAAAGTTCATATCCATTCTGCGTAATTCCACACACACTATTTTCACTGTGTAATATTTCATTTAAGAAACAATGTACTGAAATTTGACGTTACAATTGCTGTGCCCTGCGTTCTACCTCGTTGAATGATTGGTATACACACTATTTTAAGTTCCCTATATCCATTTTAAAAGAGGACCGCAAAACTCGAGAATAGTAGGACAAAATTTCAAGAAAAGGATGTTTTGTACGGAACCGGTACAATATTCACCTTTATCATCTTACGAACTCAGTAGTTGTGTTCGAAAGCTCATATCTCTTGTATCTAAGCTAAACGGGAAATTATGCTCAAAAAACATTGATATAACAATTGCCGTCTGCATTGTACACACTAATATCTTTCCAGCCTTAGAACAAAGTAGACGTAAACAAAGCGAAATGTATTACTCCGCGGCTTACACGTGCTTTCGGCAGCGAGAGACGTGGACAGCAAGATCGTCTGCTAGCTTACTGTCGTTGCATGATTTCCAAAGTATAAGGCTACGGTTGGTTAATAAATAATTAACACGCTGACACTGACTACTGCTATCTTAGAAATATGTATTTTTTTAAATCGTTATATGAACGAGATCGCCTCTGTTCCTGTTGTCCTCTTTTGTGTTTTTTAACACGAGACGAAGATAGATTATTATCACTAATCGTCGCCATGAAACTGCATTCTATAATTTCAAATGAGCGGGGTCGGCACAGGAAAGCATGAGCATGCGCAGTAAATACTATATGTCCAAGTACGGGCAAGGTTGAAATAAAGCTACATCTGTTGTTAAATGTTATACATATTGCGTTTATTAATACAAAATGCAGGATAAATTCAGATATCTTTATTTGAAATGATTATTTTAGTAGTGATTATATTGCGGTAGGATACTAGTGCAGTGAGACCAACAACCAATCACTGGTTATCGATCCACTGGTAGTCAGGTGGATTTGTTTACATCTACTTTTTTCTAAGACTGAAAAGAGATTAGACAATTAGCATGTGCACTATTTTTAAGAGTCTATATTTCGATTATCTGAAGTACAAACTTCGGGACATCGTGCACAAAACTGTACAAAATGAGTATATACTAATATTTGACATAATTTCCTTGGCCGGTATTGTACGCGCTTGGGCTGTTGGGATACACACTATTTTCAAGAAGTTATATCTCGGTTACCTAAAGTGCACAAATCTCGGCAGATGGTGCACAAAACTCTACGAAATGAATGCTAATGAATGATATAACTTTGGCTGGAATCGGTGTTATGCGAACTTCAATACCTGACACGCTTTATTTTCAAGGTGCATATAACTAGGGAGGTGTTACAAAGTGAATTTTAATGATTGATATAACTTTTTCCGCAATCGGTATTACGCGAACTCCATTTTCGGGCATAGGCCTACTCAATATTTTCAAGTGGATATGTCTTTGTTATTTGAGGTGCACAAAACTCGGGACGTGCTGCACAAAAGCGCACAATACACGGACTAGAGGTTGGTATATGTTTTTCCGATTTTCCGGTTGGACGAACTTAGGCCTGGCATGTAGTTGAATTTTTTTCCCTTTCTTAAGGTGCACAAAACTCGAAATGTGGAGCACAAGACTGCACAAAATAGTGGTATAAGGTTTGTTTGATTTACATATAGGAAGTATATGAATTTTAAATCACATATAGGTGGCCAGGTTTAGCTCATGTTTGAACAAGACTGTACATACATAAACAAACTTTTGATCCCTTGTGTTTTTGATTTTTCAGTGAGAAATATAGCAGGTTGCAGTGTGTGCACCAGAGAGGAATACAACTACTGCTCAAGTACTTTGGTCGTTAAGGATCATTGCTGTTGCGATAGGCATTATCAAGGTAAGAGAACAAGTAAATTTTTGAAGCAAGTTTTTAAGTAGTTTATATGCCAGTACTGTTTCCGAAATGATTACGATTGAGATTTTTTGTTTCTGAAAATTGTATTCAAAAGATTTATAACTGAATAGGAAAAAATGAACGTTATATATAAAAGGTTATTTTCTGAGTATCTTGTAGTAATGACGCCAGCTTTACTTTTGGAGGAGATTAGGAAGGAAAGAGGCATTATTGGGGAGCAGCTATTTTTTGTGGACTGAAACGGATAGTTTCATAAGGTCCTTTGGGGTGCATTTTCGCCGATCCCAAGAGGTTCATCCAATACATGGCTGAAGTAGCAATCTTATTGGCCATGTTCCGATGACGTCTCAAAGGTTCAAGTTCAGCATGCTACTATGCTTGTTGCTTTCGTTTGTGTGTGTGCATGTTTAAAACAAGAGAGAGGAGATTATCAATATTATTACTTCTGAAATACAGTGCATTATCATTCTTGATTTATGTTCACTTCTACGCAGAACAAATATATTATCCTTAAATATGTCTTCATCCAAATAAAAGTTTTTAAAAAACGTACTACACATGAATGAATAGAATATAATAGAATAGAATATAAAATAGAACAGAATATTTATTGTCATTAAACAACATTTGTTGCAATAGACATTGTCAGCATATAAATAAATATATACAAAGAAAAAAGTTACAATTTACACTTGTCTTCAAATTCGTTGATACTATAAATAGAATTACTTACAAGAAAAAAATTACAATGTTTTTTTTAAATCATTATCACACATCATTCGTATATGCACTGGCAATGTATTATATAGTTTCATTCCTGTATATTTATAACTTCTTTGCGTTATACTTAGCCTAATATAAGGCGTATTTAAGTCATCTTTATGTCTAGTATTATATGAACGGATATTGTTACGATAACCTAAACTGCTCTCATTTTCTTTAACATACATAAGACAACTATAAATATGTAGAGGGAACTGTCATAATTTGTAAATCCGTAAAATATTGTCTACACGATACACTATCAGTTAAACCTTTTATTGGTCTTAGGGCTTTTTCTGCCATTTAAAGACAGTCTGGGCACCTGGTGAATTTTCCCACAATATTATGCCATACTGTAGATGAGAATGAAAAAAATGCATAGTATGCTGCAAAAAGCATTGTTTCTGTAACTGTTGTTTTCAGTTTACGTAATAAAAATAGCACTCTAGATAATTTCCTGCATAAATTTTCAGTATGTTCACTCCAGTTTAATTTCGGATCTAGATGGATTCTCAGTAGTTTTACGGAATGGTGCATATCTACCTCAGTCATATGATTACTAAGAGAAAAATATATAGTCTCTGTTTTAGATTCATTTATATAAAGTTTATTATGCTTTAACCATATAGATGATATTTCAAGCATTTCATTGCTTTTAGTTTTTACACTTACTAAATTCTTACCCGTATTTAGAAGAGTTGTGTCGTCAGCATATAATACAGATTTACAAGGTAGAAAACTCGGGAAATCATTTATATAGATAAGAAAAAGTAAAGGTCCTAACACACTACCCTGAGGTACCCCTGCTGTTACATCCAAAAATGTTGATCTTTCGTTAATAATACGGACAGATTGACGTCTATTACTAAGATAGGACTTAATCAATGACAACTCAGTTCCCCGAATACCATAATAATATAATTTTTCAACCAATATATGATGTGACACCGTATCGAATGCTTTACTTAGATCTATCAATGTTGCACACGTATTTAAATTATTTTCGAAGCTATCTAATATGTGTGATACTACGTTTTCTACGGCCTTAATCTGAAAAGGCCAGATCTGAATTCAAATTGCGAACTGTGGAATATTTTATTTTGTTCAAAGTACATTGATAATTGACTTTCGAAGCATTGCTAAAAAACTTTTGAAATAATTGGGACTAATGATATAGGACGGTAGTTATTAGGATCACTTTTATCATTTTTCGTATGTATAGGTACTGTAACTGTCATTTTAAGGCAGTCAGGAAAGATTCCATCTAAAAGTATCCAATTGAATAAGTAAACCAAAGGATCAATTATAACATCAATTATTTTTCGAAACAAATTATTAGAAAACCCATAAAGATCTTCACTGTTTGAAGATTTTAATTTGTTAACAATTTGTAAAACAGTCCTGGTATTCATTCTAGTCCATTGAAAATTCGAGTTAATGTTATTTAGGTTTTGCTGTGCTAATAAACTATTAAAATTATAGATTTGATTTTCAGAAGAAAAGTCCTCACTTTTCGACTTATCACTTAATTTCCTTATGATATTTACAAAATGTTCATTGAATTCATTGGCGGAAATTGGTATGGGATCTTTAATATTGCATTTTCCGATTTCCTTATTGATTATAGACCAAGCCGCTGCACACTTGTTTTTCGAATTATTTATACAATTTTCGTTTGCAGTAATTTTTGCTAATTTAATCTCTTTTCTGTATATCTTTTTGGCAATTTAAAATCTAACTTTATCTCTAGATAACCCTGTTATATTATTATATTATAACCCTCAATGTTATTATTGTTTACTATTTTAACATTTTCATTACTTCTCATATTAGCTATTAGCTGATGGTGATCACAATGAATATACTGGCTTTTGCAGAAATCGTGCACTTTGGAATGCAACACCTTTTGATTTCAAATTTACATACAGAACTTGGGTTCCACTCACTTGATGATGCAAAATTAAAAATGGCTTGGTATTGTTTCTTTTACCATGTACAAAATGTTTCTCAAATTAACTTACGAGTTCGTCTTTATTTGCATCAAAAATAGGTCTGGTTTAGAAGTATTTTGCGGCAAATAGCGTTGTAGTGTCGTTATAGACAAGTCAGGCTCGGTTCAATTGCACGAGAAATGACTACCAACTTGAGCTAGATGGCCATTATTAGTTAGCATTGTTTATGTACCACATAAGAATAACAACTGGAGCATACATTGTAAATTGCATTACATTTCGTTAGAGTTTAGCGTCCCTTTCAACACAAAGGTTCTAATCAAACATGGATGTACTGTTTCACATGGAATCAAAACCACATGAGATTACGGTGGGAAGCGAATCCGGATCTCACGGGCCGAAGACACGTACGTTCACGATATAGCTACGACATGGTTCCAGACAATGTAAAGTTAACCTTGTTTTTCTTTAGAATGAATATGTTAGGATCAACTTTACATCGCCTTAAACTTTAAAGCAGTAGTTCCTAAAGGCTCGCCTATTAGAGAAGACTTTAAGAACAAGCGAGAATATCATAAGCTAACAAAAGAAATTAGCGCGCATTTAGGATTTTGTTTCGGAGGGGCTATGCAGAACACGTGAATAAGTACTTGTACTTTTATTTTTGGGTGCCGACAAATTTTAATGAAGTTTTCATATAATAAATTTACTTCGGGGAGGGTTTGAGCCCGATAGCCACCCATCTAAATACGCCACTGACAGAAATAAACTATAAAATTGTCAATAAACTTAATAGGTGTTAGATATTTTGTCTTTCTTAGACTCCTATTCGAAATTTTTAATTAAACAGTTAATAAATATAAACTGTTGAAAACTGTTTGTACATAGCTAGTTCCTTAAAGATGCTCTTCGTTTCTACACATAGCCTCCGCATGGGTATGTGGATAGCGTACGCACCTTTGACGTAGGAGGTCGGGGTTCGATTCCAGGCAGAAGGTCATGCGTTTGGGTTTAATGTTAGGCTGTAGCTCCACGTATAAGCTTCTGCTGAAAGGTACGCTAAATTAAAATCGAAAATTGAACCTAAATTACTACATCTTTCCTGTAAATTTCCAGTTTCTGGCACCCGATTTCAAAACCTGCAGGAATTGCAATATACAATTGTCTTACGTGTTTTAAGGCTTGTGATTTCAAATCTATTATCCTTGCTCTTAACCCAACTCCGTGTGCTGTTTAGGTGTCTACACTTCCCAGTGGATTATGAAACAAATCCTTTCTTTAAGCATTGGTAGCAGAATGGAAATCCGCTAATGGAATAGCCCTATTTACAAATTATGAGTTTCGTATAATGATAATTAAAAAAAAAAAGTTCTTCGTACGTGCATTCGAAGTAGAAGTTTTTTGTAGCGTGCAGAAGTATTTTGTAACAGATATTATCGTCATGTCTTTATTGATAAGCGTTTCTCGATGCAATTATGTCATCAAGTGCGTAAAACAAACTTCAATCTGTGGTGAATGGTCTGTACAAGCTAGTTTTCGATCAAATCCGCACCAGGGCAGGGCAAAGCGGGAAACAAGCGGGATGTTATAAAATTTAAGTGATAATGTTTATTTATTTATTTATTTATTTATTGAAACAGAACACAACAGGTATTATACCCAATTACAGTGTTCATCTTTCATGAAATAATATATTTACAATTTCCCTTTTAAATTTTGTGAGGCAATCAGCGTAAACATCTACATTATTTGTCATTTTTAAGAGTCTGTTGTAGGTTGCACTAATCCTCCATGTTGGCGACTTATTTAGGATATTAGTCCTTGCTTTTGCACAATAAAAGAAGTTATAGTTTTCTGGACGTGTTTTTCTACCTGGAACGTTTATTTGAAAGCTCGAAAGCAATTCGTTGCAGTCTAGCTTATTATTAAGTACCTTGTACAAAAATATCATGTCAGATAACGTTCTTCTTTGTTTGAGTGTTAGGGTTTCAAAATTCCTATTTAATGAATTAGTGTTT
This sequence comes from Thermobia domestica, assembly GCF_964235325.1. Taxonomy (NCBI): domain Eukaryota; kingdom Metazoa; phylum Arthropoda; class Insecta; order Zygentoma; family Lepismatidae; genus Thermobia; species Thermobia domestica. The sequence continues at coordinate 127,678,566 of NC_137464.1, forward strand.
TTCAGTTCTTGGGAAAATGTTTGTTTCCTTATATACAAGATATCTAAGAAATTTGGACTGGATTTTTTCTATTTTTAGTGAGTTAATTTTTGTATCTGGGTTCCATACAAGCGTCGCGTATTCGAGTTTGGATCTAACGTAAGTTTGATACAATTTATGAAGTGTGGCAGGTTTACGAAATTCCCTACTAATTCTCAGAATAAACCCAAGATTTCTGTTCACTTCATTTATTATGTTATCAATATGAGGTTCAAATGTAAATTCCGTATCATACATTACTCCTAAATCATTGACAGTACTTACAACGGGTAGTGGAGTCTCATTAATTGAATATTTAAATTGCACTGGTTTTTTACGTTTTGTAATACTCATGATTTTACATTTACTAATATTTACATTCAATAAATTACTTTGACACCATTGCATCACTGAATTTATGTCTTGTTGAAGTTGATTATAGTCATTTATGGAATTTATACATCTAAAAAGTTTGAGATCATCGGCATACAACAATTTGTGGGAATACGTTATACATCTAGGAAGATCATTTATAAATATTACAAATAGTAGTGGACCCAAATTTGACCCTTGTGGAACACCAGATAGTTGCAAGTATTCGGTTGACTTGTATCCCTTATATACAACGAACTGCCTTCGGTCTCTCAAATACGACTCGAACAGCCCAATTAACTCTGCGGAGAAGTTAAATTGACGAAGTTACTCTATTAGTACCTTGTGATTTACTCTATCAAATGCTTGTGCAAAATCGGTGTAGATAATATCTACTTGACCACCTTGATCTAGGGTTCTTGCTACAAAATTGTTAAGAATACTGAGATTTGTGACTGTCGACCTACCCTGGACGAAACCATGCTGGTATTCTGAAATTGATAGTTTTATATGATTTTCAATCCGTTTATAAAGAATAGATTCAAACACTTTAGCAAAAGTACTCAATATTGATACAGGCCTATAATTTTGAATATCTTTACCATTATTAGACTTAGGAATGGGACAGACTTTTGTTATTTTCCATTTACTGGGGAATTTACAAGTAGAGATAATTAGGTTGAATAAAATATAGAGTGGAAGGAGAAAGTGTTCTTCACATCCCTTTATTATATAATCTGGAATACCATCAGGTCCTATCGTTCCTTTCCCCTTCAGTTTTCTTATTGCTTTTTTAATTTCAGTCATCTCAATTTTTAAAATCCTTAATTTGTCCAGTGTCTCATGTGAGCTGTTACTATTACTACTGCTATCCATGATATCTTCGTTATTATAGACAGACTAAAAATATGTAGCAAATGAATTTGCAATCTCGTCATTACTAACTAATTCTTGGCTATTGTATGTCAGCGTGTTACAATTAAGGTGTTGGGTCTTAGTTTTAACAAAAGTCCAGAGCTGGGAAGGATCAGTTTGTAACGTGTTTTCCGTATTCGCAACAAAGTTACTATATTCTGTTCTAATTTCTTTTTTAAGTTCATTTCGTAACTTCTTAAATTCTAGGAAGTGATAAGCTATATTTCTGCTATTGTGCTTAATTGCCCTGTGGTGATGGGCTTTTGTTTTTATTTTCCTAATTATATTCTTAGTAAACGAAAACGGATACTTTCTATTTACCTCTTTTTTGAGAGGAATGCACTTATCAAAAATATTACTTATTGTATTATAAAATGATTCTGTAGCCGTATCAACCTCAGAATAACAGCTAAGGAATGTCCAGTCAATATTTTGAAGTTCAGAATAGAGTTGCCTAAAATTAGCTTTTCTAAAATTATATGCGCTGATATGACTTTTTTTGTTTATACCTAATAATTTGCTTAATTTTACTGTTATGGATAATGCTGAGTGGTACACATCCTCCTTAACTAAAGGAAATATGTCCCTAATGACTGTTACGCTGTCTAAGTTCGAAAGTACTAAATCTAAAGTTTTTCCAAGATTATTCCTAATATTATTAAAAGATGCTATACTGTACAGCGACATAAAATTATGTAAGCATTAATATTTGGCTGGGGTATTTAGAAAATTAAAATCCGTGCCTGTGATTTCTGGTAAGTTAAAATCACCAAATAAGAGGATAGTGCAACCTGGCTGACATTTTGACTCTATACCTTGAAAAACCTCTTCATACTGCTCTATCTTTGAATTAGGTACAAAATATACAATACAAACATATATGGTCATTTTATCAGTTGTAATCTTTGTTAATATACAATCTGTACTTATTTCAGAGCAGTCTATAGCAAATATCTTATATTTTTTCAGCACAGCTAGTAACACTCCCCCTCCCCTTTGTTTCCTTGTTTCTTTTAGATTTCTATCACATCTAAACACTGAATATCTGTCATCAAAGAGTTCTGTGTCATAGTTGTCGCTTTTCAGCCACGTTTCACTTATTCCAATTATATCATAGTTTGATGATAAGATATTACAATAGAAATTGTACGTTTTGGTCCTCACCCCTCTTGCATTTTGATAAAAGATATTTAGGAGTGTGTTGGTGTCTTTTCTTTGTCCCTTGGTATTTTCAACTTTCACTTCTTGCAAGTGACCAGATTTTTCATGCTTCACTTCCTTACCTTTCCTTAAATCCTCTCTATGTCAGGGCAGTGGTTCTCAACTGTGTTTACCTGGTACCTTCTTCTTAAACTCTGTATACTTCTCGCTGACCTCCGTCCTGCTCATTGACCATATGTGCTTTCTTGTCTGATCCATCTATGATTTAGATTCAGCATTGAAATCTCAAATCCTCAATAATAATAATAATAATAATAATAATAATAATAATAATAATAATAATAATAATAATAATAATAATAATAATAATAATAACGATAATACAATTGACTATATGATCAGCATAGACGTCTTAGGCGCTGGAGACTTGAGTTTGATTCCTGGTGAGAACTTATGAAGTTAGGATTTCACGTTAAGTTTTCGCTTCACGTTTTACGTAGCTTTCCTGCCGAATGGGACTCCAACCTCAAACTACTCAGCATGTTTTCATCTGTTTATATTTATTAAATGTTTAATTACTTGAAAGTATTGAATGGGAGCCTAAGAAAGACAAAATATCAAACACTTAACAACTGTTAAGTTTATTGATAATTTTATAGTTTATTTCTGTCGTTAGCTTGGGATACCCTCGCTTGTTCTTAAAGTCTCCTCCAGTAGGCGAGACCTTGGGAATTACTGGTTTCAAGTTTAAGGCGATGCAAAGTTGATCCTAACATATTCATTCAAAGAAAAACAGGGTTAACTTTACATTGTATGGAACTATGTGGTGGCTATATCGTTCACGTACACGTCTTCGGCCCGGGAGATCCGGATTCGATTCCCGGCGTAATCTTATGTGTTTGTGATTCCATGTGAAAGAGTACATCCATGTTTGATTATAACCTTGGCATTGAAAAGGACGCGAAACTCTAACGAAATGTAATGCAATTTACATTGTATGCTCCAGTTGATATCCTTATGTGGTACATAAACAATGCTAACTAATAATGGTCATCTAGCTCAAGTTGGTAGTCATTTCTCGTGCAATTAAACAGAGTCTAACTTGTCTATAACGACACTACAACGCTATTTGCCGCAAAATACTTCTAAACCAGACCTACTTTTAATGCAAATGAAGACGAACTCGTAAGTTAATTTGAGAAACATTTTGTACATGGTAAAAGAAACAATACCAAGCCATTTTTAATTTTGCATCATCAAGTGAGTGGAACCCAAGTTCTATATGTAAATTTGAAATCAAAAGGTGTTGCATTCCAAAGTGCACGATTTCTGCAAAAGCCAGTATATTCATTGTGATCACCATCAGCTAATAGCTAATATGAGAAGTAATGAAAATGTTAAAATAGTAAACAATAATAACATTCATGTGTGGTGCGATTTTTAAAACTTTTATTTGGTCGAAGACATATTTAAGGATATATTTGTTCCGCGTAAAAAGTGAACATAAATCAAGAATGATAATGCACTGTATTTCAGAAGTAATAATATTGATACGAAAGCAACAAACATAGTAGCATGTTGAACTTGAACCTTTGAGACGTCATCGGAACGTGGCCAATAAGATTGCTACTTCAGCCATGTATTGGATGAACCTCTTGGGATCGGCGAAAATGCCTTTGGGCTGGTCCTTACATGTGTGGAATCCCAAAAGTTCTAACCTAAGCTTGCAGCCCTATAACTCATTTAATTTTCGAGGGAGACAAATGTAGTTAGTAGACTCACTGGGAGCCGAGTGTGTTGTAAGAGCAGCAAATCATTTTTATGATTTTTATCGTATCGGATAGATTGTTTAAGTCAGATGAGTTGTCTAAGTATGTAACTGCTCCAAATTTATATATAATTTCAATTTCCTGGTACTTAATAGTGGTGATAAATCAAATTCATTTAGTTCATCTTGTGATTGTCGTTCTTTGATTGTGGTGCCACGTGGTGGTACACTCCGCATAAAAAAAATGCGACAGTCAACGCCGTGCAGTTAGGCCACCCAATATACACCTTCTTATCCCATAATCATGTCAGGTAAAGAAACCCAGTCTCTCTCCTCCTTTCTTTTCTCCTATACTAAAATTAGCTAACAACACGAGAACAATTCTTATTTCAAACTACACATGTATTAGTATCGATGAAATGAAAAAACAAAACCGACACGAAACAAGATTCATAGGTTGTTGTACGGAGAAATTGAAACACACACAATGAAAAATTGAAACCAATGGATGTCTATTACACGGAGATTCATAAACGAGGCAGAGAGAGAGAAGAGAGAAGAAGAAGAAAAAGAAAAGGGAAAACAGATAAAACTGTGGAATTCAAACATAGTAAGAAAAGAACCTAACATTATAGAGTTCCGTCCCCAGAAATCCAACAGTAATATAGAAATAACATTTGTTATTACATATTTTTCCAAAACTATTCGATTATATAGAGTATGCTATAATATTAATTGTGTCACTTTCATAAGGGAAGCATCCTAAATTTCAAGTAGAACTGTAGATCTCCGAGACACATCTGGGATAATGTCATAAGTTTAACACACATGCTTTGTTTCCGCGTGGTTCGATTCGCGGTAGTGTTCATTAAAGTATTGTTCCAAAATACATTCTAGTAAACAGAGTAGATAGCGTTGGTCATATCCTCCAATTCACACTACTAATGCAAACTGAACAAAAAAGAAAAGAAACAAAAAGAAAAGAGAAAGAAAGAAAGAGAAAATTGAAGAGTTCTATTTTACTACTAAATTTCTACCAGAAATACCCTATATTAAAAGTTCAAACTGTATCATAACGAAAAGTTACAAATGTTGGAAAGCAAAAGTTTATGTTCCTCATAGATGTAGCATGTTTCAAATTTCAACGTTATAAAAACACTGAATTATATGATGGGAAGAAATTTTGTATCGAACTAGTATAAAAAAAATTGTGTTTTCAAAGAACCAAAGAGTTACCATTTTCTAACCTTTTCCGAAGATTTATCTGTTCCGAATATCCAGCATTGATTTAATCTCTTTCGGATATAACGTAATTTGCTCAGATAGAATGAACACGCTAAGAGCTCAAACGGATCATCGTGCCAGACGGATGATATTGGTTAGGTTATAGACCACCATTGGGTCTAGGATTTAAATCCGTAGTGACCAGGTAATTCGACTGAGACTCGGTAACCCAGAGGATAAAAAAGAGATTTCACTTATTCCCTTACGTTTAAACAGTATTTCTGTCAGAGATGACCAGGACTGGAGATGTTATCCCCAGAGCACGAAAAACACGACGCTGAAGTTAACAGTTAATTAGATTCTCCAGACCAGGTATATCGGGCTCTTGCTTTGGAGCATGAAGTGCATGTGTGTAAGAGAGGGAAAGAGGGGTAGAAGTGAAAGATGCAAGGACAGCATAGGGAAACGTCAAGACAGAGAGAGAGGAGGACGAATATAAATTTGAAATATACTTTTCATTATAGTTTATGATATAGAACGCCTACACTGTTTATTTTAATTATTGCCAGTGATGCGTGTAAGTTCTCCATCACAAGATAAATCTCTGCATCCATTATTTTATACGAAAAAATCATACTATCTGATGGGGAATCGAACCTAGATTTTCGATTTGGAAGTCTGGTACGTTACCACTACACCACCGATTGCTTTAGCCAAACTCTGTCTAACAAATGGTGTAGTGTTTCTTTCTGAGAACGATAACACGAAAAGTGTATATTGCAGATCAATGATGACTTTGGAATGTCCTGGTAATTCCCTTGTCCTTTCCCAACCAACATTCGTAAATCGTCTCAATCATGATACAGGTGTTTCCTTCCACTTTCTTATGTAATGCTTGTCCAGTATGATAAGTCAATTGTTCACAATTACTTTGTAAAAAGTTTAACTTTTGCAGAAGCAGGATTTGAACCTACGTTCGATAGCTCTATTATTCACCAGGCCATTACGTTACCCCTACACTATCATGCCACCTGGATTTACAAGCCAAATATTACTTACTTTAGACCTGATCTTTCGAACGAACAAAAAGTACATAACGAAATTGATTTATTCTTTGGCCTAGAGAGAAATTTGTGCCCACTAATAAAGGAAAACTTACAATCAAGGAATAATTACAGAAATAAAACATATTTTGCAGCAATTTCGTCGTGCAAGTTCAAAAGTACGTGAATAATAATAATAATAATAATAATAATAATAATAATAATAATAATAATAATAATAATAATAATAATAATAATAATAATAAATGTTCATATTCACAGTATAGTAGCCTATTATTATTATTATTATTATTATTATTATTATTATTATTATTATTATTATTATTATTATTATTATTATTATTATTATCAATTATCCGCTTCGTTTGGTTAAATTGAGAAAAAATAGTAACATGTTCCGTTACTCAGTCACTGTTTAGGATTACTAAAGCGCTCTTTGATATCGGTCATTTTCGATGTGTTTTATATATCCCCTCCCCTCCCTATGTTGTGGAACACGGCATCTGCAGTGTCATTGTTGCTCTCAGCTAGCCGGAAAACTATGAATTCGACACTGATATGGGTTATTTCGATCATTTTTATATGTATCCCCCTCCTCCAAGGTGAGGAGCTGAATTTGGATTTAAACAGCATCAGATGTGTCACTTTTAATTTCAGCGACTCCAAAAATTATAGATTCGCCACTTACACCGGTAACGTTTCATCCTTTTTTAAATGTCGCTCCCCCTCCCCAACTCTTAAGTTACACTGTCAAAGTGCTATGACAGAAATCATCTCTGGTTCGAACTTCATCTAGGTTGAAAATTTGATCGAGAATGGTTTGGTGGTTCAAGAGTCATTCAGTTTTATTTAGTTTTATATATCTCCCTCTCCCATTCCCCTCCCCAAGTTCTCCCGTGAAAGTGAAATGATACAAATCATCTCAGATCCGAACCTCAACTATGTTAAAAATTTGATCGTGATTCATATTTTGTTTCACGAGTTATCAAGTTTTATATATTCTTTTTAATTCCTCCCTCCTCTCAAACCCTAAATTATATCGTCAAAGTAAATAGATAAATACTATCTTAGGCCCGAACTTCATCTATGTTCAAAATTTAATCGAGATCGGTAGGGTGGTTCAAGAGTGATGAAGTCACAAAAACAGCCACTTTCACTTTCAGTTTTTTTTTTTTTTTTTTTTTTTTTTTTTTTTTTTTTTTTTTTACATATATATATCCCTCTCTCCGGCCCCTACGTTGCACCGTCAAACTGAAATGATAAAAGTCATCCCAGATCCGAACCTTATCTATGTTGAAAGCTTGATAGAGATCGGTCTGGTGGTTCAAGATCTATTACGTTTTATTCATTTTTATATATCAACCCTCCTCCCCTCCTCCTAACCCTAAGTTTTACCGTTAAAATGAAATGATAAAGAAGCTTTCCAGGCCCGAACTTTATCAATGTTGAAGATTTCATCGATACCGGTCGGGTGGTTGAAGAGATTAGGAGTCACAAATATAGTTACTTTCAACATTATAATATAGGTTATTATTATTATTATTATTATTATTATTATTATTATTATTATTATTATTATTATTATTATTATTATTATTATTATTATTATTATCATTTGCGTACTTTTGAACTTGCATGGCGAAAGTACTGCAAAATATGTTTTATTTCTTTATTTTTTCCTCGATTGTATGTTTTTCTTTGTCAGTGGACACTAATTTCTCGCTAGGCCGTCGAATAAATCAATTTCGTTGTGCACTTTGGTGAAAATAACGTTACAGAAGGAAGACAGTTCGTTCCAAAGATCAGGCCTAAAGTACGTAATACTTGGCTTGTAATTACAGACGGCATGATAGTGTAGGCGTAACGTAATGGCCTTGTGAATAATAGAGTTATCGAACTTAGGTTCAAATCCTGCTCCTGCAAAAGTTAAACTTTTTACAAAGTGATTGTGAAGAATCGTCTTATCATACTGGACAAGCATTACATAAGAATGTGGAAGGAAACACCTGTATCATGATTGAGACGATTTACGAATGTTGGTTGGGAAAGGACAAGGGAATTACCAGGACATTCCAAAGACATCATTGATCTGCAATATACACTTTTCGTGTTATCGTTCTCAGAAAGAAACACTACACAATTTGTTAGACAGAGTTTGGCTAAAGCAATCGGTGGTGTAGTGGTAACGTACCAGACTTCCAAATCGAAAATCTAGGTTCGATTCCCCATCAGATAGTATGATTTTTTCGTATAAAATAATGGATGCAGAGATTTATCTTGTGATGGAGAACTTACAAGGCATCACTGGCGATAATTAAAATAAACAGTGTAGGCGTTCTATATCATAAACTATAATGATAAGTATGTTTCATATTTATATTCGTCCTCCTCTCTCTCTGTCTTGACGTTTCCCTATGCTGTCTTTGCATCTTTCACTTCTCCCCCTCTCTCGCTCTCTTACACACACGCACTTCATGTTCCAAAGCAAGAGCCCGATATACCTGGTCTAGAGAATCTAATTAACTGTTAACTTCAGCGTCGTGTTTTTCGTGCTCTGGGGATAACATCTCCAGTCCTGGTCATCTCTGACAGAAATACTGTTTAAACGCAAGGGAATAAGTGAAATCTCTTTTTTATCCTCTGGGTTACCGAGTCTCAGTCGAATTACCTGGTCACTACGGATTTAAATCCTAGACCCAATGGTGGTCTATAACCCAACCAATATCATCTTCTGGCACGATGATCCGTTTGAGCTCTTAGCGTGTTCATTCTATCTGAGCAAATTACGTTATATCCGGAAGAGATTAAATCAATGCTGGATATTCGGAACAGATAAGTCTTCGGAAAAGGTTAGAAAATGGTAACTCTTTGGTTCTTTGAAAACACAATTTTTTTATACTAGTGCGAAACAAAATTTCTTTCCATCATATAATTCAGTGTTTTTTTAAACGTTGAAATTTGAAACATGCTACATCTATGAGGAACATAAACTTTTGCTTTCCAACATTTGTAACTTTTCGTTATGATACAGTTTGAACTTTTAATATAGGATATTTCTGGTAGAAATTTAGTAGTAAAATAGAACTCTTCAATTTTCTCTTTCTTTCTTTCTCTTTTCTTTTTGTTTCTTTTCTTTTTTGTTCAGTTTGCATTAGTAGTGTGAATTGGAGGATATGACCAACGCTATCTACTCTGTTTACTAGAATGTATTTTGGAACAATACTTTAATGAACACTACCGCGAATCGAACCACGCGGAAACAAAGCATGTGTGTTAAACTTATGACATTATCCCAGATGTGTCTCGGAGATCTACAGTTCTACTTGAAATTTAGGATGCTTCCCTTATGAAAGTGACACAATTAATATTATAGCATACTCTATATAATCGAATAGTTTTGGAAAAATATGTAATAACAAATGTTATTTCTATATTACTGTTGGATTTCTGGGGACGGAACTCTATAATGTTAGGTTCTTTTCTTACTATGTTTGAATTGCACAGTTTTATCTGTTCTCCCTTTTCTTTTTCTTCTTCTTTCCTCATCTCTCTATCTGCCTCGTTTATGAATCTCTGTGTAATAGACATCCATTGGTTTCAATTTTTCATTGTGTGTGTTTCAATTTCTCCGTACAACAACCTATGAATCTTGTTTCGTGTCGGTTTTGTTTTTTCATTTTATCGATACTAATACATGTGTAGTTTGAAATAAGCTCTCATGTTGTTAGCTAATTTTAGTATAGGAGAGAAGAAAGGAGGAGAGAGAGGGGTTTCTGTACCTGACACGATTATGGGGTAAGGTGTATATTGGGCGGCCTAACTGCAGGGCGTTAGCTGTCGCAATTTTTTGATGCGGAGTGTACCAACTACCAAGGAACATTGGTAGAAGAAATGGAATTAAAAGAGAAGTGGAGAGTGGTTGATCCAAGGATGTTATAAAATGGAGGATCTGCCCTTACAACAAAATCTTGAAGCCATACGTCACAGTTTCGCCACCCCTACTCTGCCCACTTCGCCCAATAAGATCGTAATGTTTTGAGCCAACAATCATGGCGAAAACGAAAGTAGCCAATCAGAAGATGGCGTAAACGAGAGCAGACAATCAGACGTGCCGATGCTCCGTTGTTTTTTGGCTTCATTGATTTAATAAGATGAAGATACATATAGGAAGATCCTCTATTTTATAACATTCTTGGGTTGATCATTCTTTAAAGTTGTATATATGTGTGTGTGAATTATTATTCAGCAAAAAATAAAAGACATGAGTTTGTCATCTAAATCTTGTCTCCAAAAACCTATTTAATTACAACTACATATAAATATTAAAGTTAAGAATGATAGCCTATGACCAATTTATGAAAATTGATAACATTTTAGTGTATTACAATAAGCCTTAATAGTCGAATGTCGAAAACTACCACACCCAATCTCGTGATCAAAAAAAAAAAAAAAAAAAAAAAAAAAAGTGGGTGCTAGATAAACTTTCGCACGGACAAAGGCAAGTGCGCAATAAGCAATGGTGGAAGATTGATGTGAAAAGACAGTCTCTAAGTAATATTTTTTCTCCAGATCGTTATACTTTAAATTGTCGACTAAATATTCTCATCACGATGCAGATACAGCGGTATCCTTTCTATTCATGGTTGAAGAGGGATACGAACGTTTGACATTATTTGGTTGGATTTATTTAAAACGAACGCAGTTGCGCTTCAAGAATGAAACCCATCATTTGTAAAACAGGCCTGGAACAACGAAAGTATATAAGTATTTCGAACGTTAATTCTACGATTTTATAATACAAATAGGGGCAAGTGATATATGTATGACTTGTAATTGAACAGGTATGTTTTAGTTTTGATAATAAATAGGCACGAAGTGTATATGCATTTTCTATTTCATTTCCAGGAGAAGCATGATAAATGTGGTGTTAGTGTAAGATATTTGATGTGTGACAAGTAAGCGAGAGTAGATGACCATTTCACCTGTTCTCGATATATACACTTTGGATCATCTTACAGACGCAACCTCCCGAAACTGGACCGTAGACGGTTGGGTTGAGTGTATTGGGCAGAATCATTGAGTGACAACCCGAGGGAAGTCTTCTATGTTCCAAACTCGAAGTATTACAGTGCAAGACTGTATTACTCGGGGTGAGGAACCGAGCAGGCTCTGCGGAGGTCACTGAATGATGCAAGTGGTTCGTCCGAAATGCGTGAAACAAGGACTGTTATAAATACATGTCTATAAGGTAGTGTCATGTAAAATAACGATTTCACGTAACTAAGCATTTACTTGCTTGATAAAAGAGATAGGAAGAGATAATGCACCATATGTAAGTTGGCGCTCTAAAGGCTACCATATGGCAGGTGATTGTTGCTACAGTATTTCAGTGTTTCTTTATGAGGGTATATCAGGGGCGGATCCAGGACGGACTTCAGAGGGGTGGGTTGTAATACTGCTACTTAGAGCTACTTTTAAGAGCTCCAAATTCTGGGATGGGTTTTATTTATATATAAAATAAGATGTTTCCTCTTCTGGGAGAGAGGCCGATTGCCCCCTTGGATCCGCCCCTAGGGTATATTTAACTAACAGTAGTAAGATCGTCTCGGGATATTCGCGCTCACGACAGTCAATATTGGGGAGTTCCGACACTTCTGCAATTTAGCAATTCATACAACGTGTTATATTAGTATCAAAATTAAAGAATTAAAATGAACTTATCAGTGTTTTACAGTTAGAATTGCAGCAGAATGGTAAGAAATTATCAACGTAAAGCTATTCAATGCAGTTGGTCATTAAGAAATATGAAGTGCCGTTGAGGCTGCTCGTAACGAAATGCCACTAACAACTGCAGCTAGAGAACTTCATGTGCCTGGAAACACGTTACGAGAAAGGTTTTTCAAATTAGATACATTAATAAGGAGTTCAGAGGTTGTCCAACCTTCTCAGAAAAGCAAGAAAAGGGATTTGTAAAATGAATCTTAAAATTTAACGCTGTGGAATTTGGTCTCACCGTTACCGATTTACGTCGGCTAACTTTTTCTTACGCTGATAAAAACAAAATTGAAGACGGTTTCAGAAAAAAGCCGAAAATGGTTGGATATGATTGGATGTCCGATGGCAGAACTTTCTTTGTCTTTCTGCGATTAGCTTCTATAATAACTCAAAAATTTTCTGCAGGAATTCTGCAAAAATTTTTTGCAGAAGAAACACTTGTAATTGTTAAAAATACGCTTTACACCACGTAAAGGAAGAGTTCAAACTACATTTATGCAAATCGTCCGTACATTTAAGACATCTGCACATAACAGGCATGTTTTTACACTTTTCTGTTGGCTATATATATACAGATGGTGATCAGAAAAATGGAAACACCTGTAGTTGGCAACACGTCAGATGTATGTGTTGGCAGTGGTGTCGTGGCGCCCGCAGCACCGGACCGCTGGTGGTGGTGTGTTAGGTCGGTCTCCATACTACGTCAGGCGCAGTGGAACAGCAGTGTCCAGTGGCTGCAGCAGACAGAGGTAGTGTAAAATGGGAGACCTCTCAGGGTTTCAAAGAGGGCAAATTGTTGGTGCGCGGTTATGTGGAGTGAGTGTGACGGCAGTGGCTACTGCGTTAGGTGTGTCGCGTGGAACAGTGTCGAAGGTGATGACGGCCTACACAACACACGGGAAAACCACATCGGGGAAGCGGAACAGTGGGCGGAAGAAAATCATGAGTGATAGGTCACGCCGGGTATTAAAGCGCATTGTCACGCAAACCGTCGTGCCACTGCGGAGCAAGTGACGGAGGAACTCAATCATCACCTCGCCCACACTGTTTCGACAATCACAGTCTGCCGCGAATTGCATGACTGAACTTACCGGGTCGTGTTGCACGGGCCAAACCGCTAATCAGGGACCATAACGCTTTCGCACGCCGCAAATGGTGCTGCGATCATGCAACTTGGACCGTTGAGGACTGGAAACGTGTGATATGGTCGGATGAGTCATCCTTCACCTTATTCCCAACCACAGGCCGTGTTTATGTGTAGAGAACGCCCAAAGAAGCTTATGATCTGCAGTGTCTCCGCCCAACTGTGAAACATGGCTGCGGCTCGGTGATGCTGTGGGCCACCATATCATGGTTTTCATTGGGTCCTGTGGTCACACTTAGCGGTCGAATCACTGCCAACAATTATGTCGCAATTGTAGGAGACCACTTGCATCCTATGGTCCGGATGTTGTTCCCGGACAATGACGCCATCTTCCAGGATGGGCGTTGTTGCAGCGTGGTTTGAGGAACATCGGGATGAAGTTCATCACCTCCCCTGGCCCGACCAATCCCCAGATCTCAACATAATTGAACATCTTTGGTCCGTCTTTGAAACACGACTCCGGCGACGATTTCCACCTCCATCTTCTCTCACACAACTGGCCGATGCCCTGCACGAGGAATGGTGTAAAATTCCACTTGCTACCATTCACGACCTCTATGCCTCCATCCCACGTCGCATCAAGGCTGTTCTGAAGGCGAAAGGTGGCCCGACACCATATTAATCTGGTAAGTTGCAATTTCGTTCAGGTGTTTCCATTTTTCTGATCACCATCTGTATATCTATATCTATTTATCTATCTATCTATCTATCTATCTATCTATCTATCTATCTATATATATATATATATATATATATATATATATATATATATATATATATATATATATATAGAGAGAGAGAGAGAGAGAGAGAGAGAGATTTCCTCTGGCACTTTTTCTACACAGGCGCAGCAAATTTTCTGCGATCACATCGCAGATCGCGGAATGTTCTGCTATGCAGATTGGATGTATAGCTTGTAAAGGTGGTATCCATCAGTGACCACAGCAACCTCAAGGATTATCGTTTGCTAGAGCTAGAGACCCAACAAAAGACACAGTAGAATCATCTTCTAAGATTTCCGAATAGTGTTATAAAAAGAATGATTTGTAGGATAAAACACGATAAATTTTAAGGTCTTCTAAGATTTTAATGTATGAATGTGCTACTTACACATGCCATTTAAATCTATACATGTATTCTGCATTTTCCTTGATTTTTCTATTTTTAAAAAGTGTCAGGACTCCCCATAGGAAGTGTCGAAATTTCCCAAGGAAAGTTGGGAAACCCAACGTTTCGTACCCGTAGCGTTTGCGAAAAATTGAACAGATAATAATTACGTTTGAGATACGAGAGTAGCATGATTATGAGAATGAATATTTAAACTATTGCGCTGTGTGTAATAATTTCGAAAAAAGATAAATTATCTGCGTGCAGTTAGCCCCCTCGTGCTAAATTTAAAATGATTTTTATGTCAATCGTTCGGTCATCGTTTTATCGAGTACGATCAACAATTTTTAACGCTTGATCAGCTTTCCTAACATAAATATAAGCTGAGTAACAAATAACAGTTCTGACCAGAGCAGAATGAAATATATAAAAAAATATACGAGACTAGTATGATTATGAGAATGAATATTTAAACTATTGCGCTGTGTGTAATAATTTCGAAAAAAGATAAATTATCTGCGTGCAGTTAGCCCCCTCGTGCTAAATTTAAAATTATTTTTATGTCAATCGTTCGGTCATCGTTTTATCGAGTACGATCAACAATTTCTAACGCTTGATCAGCTTTCCTAACATAAATATAAGCTGAGTAACAAATAAAACACAGTTCTGACCAGAGCAGAATGAAATATATTAAAAAATATACTTACAATGTGTTACAGTTTCAAGGATCTAACGTCCTCTTCATCAGACACGTTAGGTCCTTGAAACTGTAACACATTGTAAGTATATTTTTTAATATATTTCATTCTGCTCTGGTCACAACTGTGTTTTATTTGTTACTCTACTTATCCAGAGCCATGGAGTTTGTTCATTAAATACAAGCTATATTTCGTAGGGGGGCTAACTACACGCTAGCTCCCCCTTCGCGTCAGATTCAAAATTTTTCGATGCCAATCGTTTGATCTTCGTTTGAACAGGTTTGATAGACAATTTCCAACGTTTTATCAACTTTACTAACAAAGATATAAGAGTTAGAAAATGGTGAGCCAGCCAACCTCCCCTACACCTTCGATTCGACTTTTTCTTACACTGTAAAACATAAGGTGTTAAAACAACACAAAATGACTACCACTTTAGCATGTTACTTGTGTGTAAATTCAGCACAAAGCACATCGTCTTCCAAGCATATCAGAAATAACTAGTTAGTACCTGAGAGTATTTGCATTGATATTTACCGTTTAATATGAGCAAAGTTTTGCGAAATATATTTGGCACTTATGCCAAGTAATCAATAATGTTCTATGTTTTCTGTAATCAGTCACAATAATATTATTGTAAACCTGTGAATCGTTTGACAACAGTTACATAGGCAACATTCCTGCCATCTTCTGTTCATACGTGCTAAGACACAAGATTAACAGATAAAGAAAATAGATCAAAGCACTGCTACCTGTATAACTGTTGTCAGATAGTTCACAGGTTTACAACAATATTATTGTGATCGATTACAAAAAATAGAATGTTATTAGTTACTTGCCATAAATGCAAAATATGTTTCGCAAAGCTTTGCTCATACCAAACAATAAAAAACAATGCAAATACTCTCAGCCAGTAAGGAGGTATTTCTGATATGCTCTGAAGGCGATATGCTTGCTGTTGAATTGACACACAAGTAACACGCTAAAGTGGTAGTCATTTTGTGCTGTTTCAACACCTCATTTTTTGCTGTGTATGCCAATCGTTTGATCAGGTATGACCAACAATTTTTAACGTTTGATCAGCTTCAACATAAATATAAGCTATATTTAGTGGGGGAGCTAACTACATGCTAGCTTCCCCACCCACACCAGATTCGAAATTTTTCGATGCCAATAGTTTGATCACGTTTGATCAAGTTTCAATGTTTGATCGACTTTACTAACAGAGGTATAAGGGTTAGAAAATAGGGACAGCCCCCAACCCTCCGATTCAACTTTTTCTTATGTCGATCGTTTGATCATTGTTTGATCAGGTATGATCAACAAGTTTTAACGTTTGATCAGCTTTACTAACATAAATATAAGCTATATTTAGAAGAGAGGCTTACTACACGCTAGCCCCCGCTTCACGCCAGATTCAAAATTTTTCTATGCCAATCGTTTGATCTTCGTTTGGTCAGGTTTGAACAACTTTACTAACAGATATATAAGGGTTAGAAAATGGGGGAACAGTTCTCTACACCTTCAATTCTATTTTTTCATTTCTCAATTGTTTGATTGTCATTTACTTCCATGGGGTTATAACAGATTAACCTATTGCCCCCTAACAAAAAAATATGCGAAGTACGTCAATACGCGTGGCGATTAACGATAATTGTGGGCGATCGTACGACGGTGAAACGATCTGGCCCAGTTTGGTTACATGGGGATTAACAGTTTAACCTATTGGCTCCCCCCTACATAATTATTTGTAGTACGTTAATACGCGTGGCGATCAAACGATAATTGTTGGCCATCAAACGACAATCAAATAATCTGTCCCAATGCTAACTAGTGATGAGCAAATGCAAGACCAAGACCAAGACCCGGGTGGTCTTGGTCTTGGTTTTGGGCTTGCACATCCAGCCTTGGTCTTGGTCTCGCACACCCAGTCTTGGTCTGGCTTGCAAGAGTCTTGCAAGTGTTGCTTTTAGGAAATCTTATGCTTTTCATAGGTAAATTTTATTCTGGATATAAGGGATAATAAATTCTACAATACAACAACAGTAGCGGAAATACAATGTATGGTTCTAGTTTAATTTACTTTCGTGAAAGCATGATAATAGTGTACTGTGAAGTAACTGAAGTAACTATGTATTGGATATAAAGAAACATGAACTTTTGAAAACTTATGAAAGAAAACTTTGACTAGAAGTGTACATTCTCAGACACCTGTTGTAAATGCATATTTGTTAAATAAACTCGACTAGCTTCCTTCTTTCCTTTCCGCATACCTTCAAGCACAGCCTGATACTTCCCGATTAGGTCATCATTCTTGAATTGATCAAAACCACGAGGAACAGAACAACAAGGGGTATTCAACACACGATTGGGACAGGTGCAGGATCATCGGAGAGAAGCGGATCCCACCATTGGAGGACCACCGACTCCACAAGTCAAAGAGTACCATTCTGTTGGTTTATCACCGCGGACTCAACAAGCTCCAGCAGTCTAGTAGAATGAAGATGTAGAAGGACATTATCGTAAAGAGGCATTATCGACGCCACTTGCAGTTCAACAGGGTTAAGATCCAGATGTTGACTGTCTCCAGCTAATCCAGACTTCTCCAGAGAAAGATATTCATCATTCCAGATGACCAGGACGACGCCAGCCTCGTTGGATCTATCAGGCTAGTGCTCATTCCTATTCCTTAATTGCAACCTTTCTCTTTCTCTCACCCTTTCCCCCAACTAGTCATTTTCTAAATTAGAAACATTTGAATTTTATTTAAATTCAATCACAATTTAGTTATTAAGTACCGTGTTGTGCATCAGTTTCATCCCCAATAGTTACTTTATTCTATGAGTATTTTTAGAGATAATTCTGAGCTACTACTGATGGCACAGCACCGATACAGTACAATATAGGCGATCGATTACCTTTATTTTTATCAATGGGTGCCCACGCTTCAATACTTTTAAGACAAATCACAACGTTTCGTAATCTTCTATAGCCAAAAAAGGGCCGTGTCTTTTAAAACTTAGGAAAAAGCTGGAAATATTTTCATTTCACTCGGGACATCCCTAATAAGAGAAAACTGAGTTTGCACAATTTTTTCAGTGTATCTTTCGACGCTATGACCTAAAAAATGGCCAAAATTTTGGCTTTTCAAACTCTTGATTCAGATTTTTATTTGTATAACTACTGCTTCTACAGTATGTATCCGAATTTCATGGTTAGTACGTCATTCTCTTCAGAATAAGGCAGGCTTTCAAAAACAATATGGAGTCGGTCCGTATCACAGGTGAAAAAAAGGGAAATTTCTCTGCAATAATTACCTGTTCGGAACTTTGGGGCCCTCTGGACCGGCCCTGGGTCAAAGTATGCAAACCTAAATTAGTCTAAAAAATACGCTTAAATATTAGTAATGTTTGTGCCAAATATCACTCCAATATCTTATATAGTAACCGGGAAAAATATTTCCAAATTTTGTCTCAAAGTAGTAACTATAAGAATAGTAATAGAGATACCGAGGATGTAAAATTTCTGGACCGAGTAATATTCATACAAATTTGATGATTAGTAGGTTGTTCTCTTTAGAATGATGCAATTTCTAAAATCCAATATTGCTCATGTCCCTATGACGTACCAATAAAGGGAAATTTGGGCAAATATCGGGAAATTTCTGTGAAAAATATTTTAGGACAGTGAAATTAAGATTTTGGTTTCGTAAAATTCTGGGACAACTGGAAATGTTTCTAATTTACTGGAACATCCCAATTAAGAGTAAATTGAGTTTGTACCATTTCTTGCGTGGAGCTTCAGTCACTATAGCCAAAAAGCAACCATATATTTTTTTGTTTTGAGAATAATTAGTTGAAAGAAAGCGTATTTTACGCAAAAGCCACTATATTGAAAGTTGTAAAGAATTTATTTCTGCATGGAATGAACATCTAAACTTTCGAATTCGACCAAGCGATATAGTCGATATTTTATATATAAATGTATATATTTTTTAGAAATAATATGCAAATAGAACTAGTAAAAATACCAGGCCTGGTCTTAGTTATATTTATATAATTTGTAGTAGTATATTTAGATAACTTGTGTATTGAATTGTAAATTGCTTGTATTTTATGTATGTCTAAAAATTTTCTTTAGGTGGAAACACTTCTCGCTGGGGGTTGCAGAAGCGAAAAACATTTTCTTTTTCTCAATAGGAACTTTTGGTTCCCCGCACTCCGCGGAATATCCCATAGTTAGTCGTCGTGGACTGCTATAAATACGGACGAGAATTGGGTAACAGGGCTTCATTTTTTGGAGACAGACACTGAATGATGTGTTTTTTGTGGGTTGAAGGTTCTGAGTGAGGACCTGTTTTGGCTGAATTTCTTGGATTCTAGCCCTGAACGATGTGGCTATATAGGATGGTTTCTAGTGAGAACCAAAGTATAGATTCATTGGATAGGAATACCACTGGGTAACATGGTCTTAGTTTTTTTGGTTCTAAGTGGGAACCAGGGTTACAGGATTTAACTTAGATGGTTTATTCCTAAATAATTAGTTAGTTTTTAGTTAATCTGTTTTTGTTGAGTTACTTAATGTTAGAATTTAGGTTGGGAAATTTCGAGAAGTGTTTAGACGGAATTTAGCTAGGGAATAATTAAGTTCTTTTGTTTTTCGTTCTCAATTCCCAGAAGAGAGGGATTTGGGAAAATATAGAGAAGATTGGACATAAGTGATGTTCAGGAGAGCACACAACGAGTGCTCGGTTTGTAATATTGTGTGTAAGAATTCTATAGTCGGGGTTCTACAATATAGAAGCCTAGCCTTGAGACATAGACGAAGCTGATAGAGAATTTCCTTAGTTAAGAATTTTACCTGGGATTCATTGTACGGATCCAATTTATACCTTTTCTCTAACCCACACCTAACCTAAAGAATTAGCTAATCTCTTTATGCGGAACGGTATTCAGGTCAGATGAGTTACACGACAGGAATTTAGGTGAAGCACTCTATTAGTGACTAGTAATGCTGATAGAAACTAATTAAGGAGTGTACTAACAGCTTGTACGTAAGTGAACGCGAGTTAGCAACTCCACAGGCCCATCCCAGTTAGAGTGTCTAAAAAATTTAGAGATACAAGATAAATTAAGAATTCTAGTCAGGAATAATTAGATATATCTTAGGACTTCCATAAAAAAACACTTTTATTTAGAAAATAAACAGATTAAATTTTAAAGTGTTCTATGATGTCTATAGCTAAAAATCGTACCCGAGAGGTTAAGGTAATTAAGAAATAATTTCCCCTAGACATTTTAGTATATAAGCGAGTCTAAATGCATACCTCCTTCTCGATTAGTTAAAAGAAGGAGAAAAGAAGTCCAAAAGAGAGAAGGTAAGACGGTAGATCAATTTATAATCTCATAGTGAGGACTATTGGGATAGTACTGTGGAAGGAAAAGGGGGAAGAAGAAGAGAAATTAGGTAATTTATAATAATACCAAATTCTGGATACTAGGTGTATTTTCAGTTAATCTCCTCCTTCATTTTGGTTATGGATTTAATTGTGATTCTCTACATAGTGGATTTATTAATTAGATAAGTACTGGAGGCTTATTGTACCAATAGGAAGAATTGGTCGCAAGGTGTGGACTTCATTTAACAGTAAGCTACGCCGCCAATATATATATATATATATATATGGATTGTGTTTGAGAGAGCAGTGGTTAGCAGATTAAACGTTAAAAATTGTTTATCATAGCTGCTCGCAGATTGTTTTGCAAAAAATTGCAGAGTACTCTGCATTAACGATGTGTTTTATGATTATACCATCCCAGTCGTATGCAATGATGAGCATAGCTTTCACATTGGTTGGGATATTCCGAACTGTTGTTTTTCTCGGCGACCCAGAATGATGCCATTCATTTGATTGCCGTTTCAGCTGTGGTTCATACGCTCTGGCTCAGGTCTCATCATTAGCAATGATCCACCTCACCTTCACGTTGATACCGCTCCAAGTGTGTTAGAGCGGCATCATATCGCAGCCACTTGTGTTGCTCAGTCAGATCATGTCGAACCCACCTTGAGGCGATTTTACGGAATCCCAAGTTCTTCTTCAAAATTTCAGCACAGTCGAATGCGCTAGTCCTGTATCGTTGGCCAACTGACGAATCGTGGCGTTCCGATCCGCTAGCACTAACACGTTCACGTTCTGCACATCTTCACTTACAGGAGGATGGTCGGGGCGAAGCATGTCTGTGACATTTATTCGTCCGTCATTAAAGGCTTTGACCCACCTTGCTACTGTACGGTATGGTAATACACTAGCACTGCAAGCATCTTGCAATACTTCGTAGCACTGTTTTGCATTTCTACATCTAGAGCATTCAATCTTCAACCAGATCATCTGATCTTGCTTCGTAAACATGACTGCATTCCGCGAGCACTCACGAAGCGTGACTGTAGCCCACGAGCACTCACATCAGAACTGTCTTCTAACCGCTGGCGCTGTGTGCGCATGGAGGTAAGGGCAGGTGAGTTTATGTGCTCTGAGGGAGGGTCGACATCTAATCTACTGCTGGTATGCATTATAATGGATTGCTTTGTTCCCAAATAATTATATGTATAGCAGTGCTACCATTACTAAAAATCCAACCCTTGTATATTGTATTAGTGCAGAATGTTTCGCAGCACAACAATTTCCATGTAAGTACCCCTATGCTTTAAAAAAAAAAAATGCGCGTACACTGTAACTCACGATTTTTCGCAATCATTCCATTTTCCTTACGATTATGGGTAAAATTCAGTTATTAGTAAGTGGAGATAATAGAAAGCAATCCATCTAACAAAATATTTCCAAAAAATGTAATAAAATATTAAAAATATAAGCAAAAAGAAAATTACGCTTGGTTTTGTGTATACTGGCAATAATGCTTTCGAGGGATTTTCGCAGTAGCACAGCACGATTGCAGAGGGAATTTCACGATTGGTATATCGTAGTATCCAAAAGTTGAATCAAGGAACTAGAAAGTGGAGTAAAATATTGCATTTATTGGTTTAAATCTAAGGTGTAAATTGTCTGCCAAATATAAATTAACTTCTGTAACAAAGATGTACGGATTTATAGAAACAAAGAGGAAAACTTGTCTTAAGTTTAGAAGTGACACGCTCTATAGCCATGAACATTTACTTGTTAAATAAAGACAGGCAATAAAGTGTAGTATCGGTGGTCAAGTGAGTAGAATGGTGGACTCGTAGTTTTTATACTGTTTTGTCACCAGATCGTATCCTATCCCATCCTTTTTTTCTTACAAAACATTATAGAAAGTGTAGAATTTTTATCTTAATAAGAACCGAAACAATATAATAAGGAAATAACTTTTAGTTTCCTCTGGTGACGTATTTATTCAGAATTAGTGTACTCTTAGTAATAGCGATTGTTTTCAGTTTATGCTGTTGTATATTTTCTTCTCTCATCCTCTTTTCTTGGAAAAAGAACAATTTTGTCTCCAATAAAGTGTGAAAAATATATATGGACAGAAACAGATATCTTGGTAGCAAACGTGATTTATCGTGATGAACAAGTTTCTCGTTATTAAAAAAGAAAGCTATAGAAAATTATTGAAGTTGGTCTTTCTTTAGGTTTTCAGAATGCTAAATATATATATTCTTTATAAGACTATACTTTATAAGGCAAGATGTGCGATCATACCCCCAAATTTAGCTAGTGAGTGAAATATGTTTTCTCCACAAATATTTTAAAGATTTAGGGGCATGAAACACTAATACGCCATGGTCTCGCTTATCTGACCTTCATTTATTCCACATACCGTATTATCCGACATATAATTGCAGGTAAAAAGTAGCATTAATCGGCAAGAAGAACTGCAAGTTGTGGTCTTAGTCTCTTTTTGATGCTCTGGACTCTATCGCCTAGCACCATGACTCACACGTCTATCATTTAGTGCAGGCACGTATCCAGGTTTTCTTTTCGGAGGGGGCCAACACGAATCCTCGTAAGCACGTAATTCTAATGTTTCAAAAATATCAATAATAATAATAATAATAATAATAATAATAATAATAATAATAATAATAATAATAATAATAATAGGTGCCTTCCATTTCAATTCAGGCAGAGCATGTACCATCACCATCTCAGATATTGCTGGAACTTTTTTATAGTAACTAGACATGTTTTTGAGACCCATATTTTTTTGTTTTGTCAAAAAAATTTCCCGCCAAGTAATGGGCCATCAAAGACGGGGAGTACAATTTATGAATTGTAGAAGACATGGAAAATGGTCAACTTCGGAGCCTCACCATTCGGCTATGGAGACAGGTAGAGTATAATTCTTGTTGTGGTATTGTAGCGGCTGTCTTGTTACCAAGTAAACCACTACCTATGAAAGGGTATTTTAGGCTTCCCCTTAATGCGGAATAGTTTGGGCATGTAATCCTTTCTTTTATGGTAATTATAAATCTGCTTCAACTCGAACAATTTATTATATAATTTCTTCAACATATGTGTAAATTCAACAATAACAATATAACTGTGCTAACACAAACAACATTATTCAACATTAACTTGAACCCTTTCCCATTTTGAATGGTAGTCCGGAAGTTTCCACACATTCGCATTCTACTAATTTTATATTCCAAATTAAATTTACTGGTTATACTTTTGAAAGGTTTCATATATCAAATATTTAGTCAAATTGAATTTAATCCCCAAATATAACAATATAGATATTAATCTAGTGACCAAAGACATACTACTCACCAAAAAGTTGTAACAGTTAAACCAAAATGGAAAGAAAAAATAGATTAAAATTTAATACTTACAATTTCCTGACGAGTCATATATCGTTGGCACTTTACATAAATTTATAACATTATTCCGGCTACCTTCCGTGTAGGAGCACGTAATATCCAAACACTATACCGAAATCACATTTTACTACTTATCAATTTAACGGACACAATTTCTACGCTCCTATCTCTGCTTACCTCACGTTTCATTCTAATGGAAACACAGTAGGTAGGAGTAAATTACAAAAGATAGATGGCGTGTTAATCACTTCGAACAAACGAATATCAGAACCCTGACATTGACCTACAGAGCCAATGTTTCCATATACAAGTTTATTTAACTAATCAGCTGATCGAGAGAGTTCAAGTTCTTTTTTTTTTCATGAACTTATGATAGAAATGTCTCAGTATGTACATAGGGGATATAAACAAACTATATTTTATTATAGTTTGGTTTGCGCATGCGTATCTTTTTGTACATAAATTAACAAATGAACGTCCATTTATCTGAAAAGTCGAAGTTTGCGAATTTTTTTCGAGCACTTCCGGTTCGAATTTTAAAATTCTGTTTTCACGGTTGGTAAGACCTGGTTACCCGCTTTCCGAAAAAAAAAATTGTATTGCTTCTGTGTACAACCGTTTTGTCGCAAAAAATTCGAGAACTTGTAAAATTTTCAAAAATCGCCATTTTTGTTCGCCATTTTCTCGAAAACACCATCTTTTAAAATTCTGAAATTTTGTCAGATGTTTCAACTTTACATGAATAATAACCACACCAAATACCATTCTCGACAAATGCTTCATGAATTAACTGCAGCCTTTTAAAGTTAGCGAAATTTCGTTAACTTTGATGTCACAGTTAGCAACACTGGGAACAATAAAAGTGCAATGATTTGATGATGTTTGTGATTCACATTCATTAAATGAAGAATAAAAGGTTTTCTTGAGTGTTTTTTTTTTCATTATTTTGATCAAGAAGGCTCTCTGAAATAGTAAAATGGGCCTCCCCCTACTCGTTCGTTTTCTTAAACGGAAATAATCTGAGGTGGAAATTACGATTACGAAACACACAAATTATAAGTTTACTTGAAATGGCCATCCAATAAATTCTGATGATCTACAAAAAGCCTGAACTATTACCTCAATGATGATTTGGAATGCTCCAGACAAAGTCTCAATTAAGAGCGATATCATTACAGTGGTCGAAAAAGGACAAAACGTTAAAAAAAAAAAAAAAATCGAAACGCTTTCTTACGCGTTCCAAAGAAATTTACTGACTTTTTAAACAGAACAATCCCAACATAAGAATGGGTCACTCGGAATTTTACAGTATTCGACTAAAGTGGGTCAGTCCGCAACCTGCGAGGGAAGTGTGTATGTGTGTGTGTGTGTCTATTGTGCAAATTTTAAGTTAGCTGCTACTGCGTTGCTACAAATCAAAGGTGCAGCCTGTATTGAAGCTGTCATGAGTGACCTGTTTCCTTTAGTAGTATGATCCGTAGAAAATGACAACTGTCTTCTTCAAGAATGTGGTGAATGTCCTGGAGTGGAAGGAATAAGTGTGGAGTCTTTAATTATTGATCCTGATGAAAATGAAAGTGTTATGTATGCCATATGGGAAAACAATAATCTCGTTAAAAAAAAACTGACACTTTCTGTTTTCGTATCGTACATTGCTTGTTTAACTGTAAGAATTGTAATTCATGACTACATCAAGAATTAATTGCTACCGAAAAGCACCGTATAAAATTTCAAGATACAAATTCTACTTTACTTCATGTGGACTTCGCTGAAAACTGGACTGTTATTCTGCAAAGTGAAATTCAGAGTTATCACCGGAATATGAAGCAACTGACAGTTTTGTTGTAATAAACGACGATAAAACACACGATTCGGCTCATGTACTGATAGCCATAGACAAGATTCTAAAAATACTCGAAGAAAAGCAAAAATATACTTTATAGAAAAAGGTTTGAATACGAGAAAATAAGTATCTACAATTTCCCAAACCGTGTCAGTGATTTCTGATGGTGCTGCATTCCACTTTAAAATTCGATTTCAGATGTTCGAGATGCAGACAGGTCCAATAAAGCAGTGGTTTTGCAGTGAAACCGGCCATGCATGGTCTCTGCGACGGTATTGAGGGGGGGGGGGGGTATAAAGAATGTGGCAACGTGGCATAACCTTAGGCAAATACAGATACACAGTATTAAAACCACAGATGAAAAAAAGAAATGAAATCTTTAAGTTTTACGTCCCACGGTTATGCCGGTTAGGTTAAAGGAGACTGTGATTATGAGAAATGAATGAAATGCAGAAAGTGGGAGGAAACGGGATAACCCCGAGACAACCCACGAGCACGGTGTTTGTCCACCACAAAGCCCATCTGGGATCGAACCAGGGACCCCGAGCACCGGAGGTGAACGCTCTACCACTGAGCCACCGCGCCCCCACTAAAACCGCAGAAGAATTCGTGAGTATAGTGCAAGTACAAACTCCGGCTATTACTCTCGTTTTGTTGCCTGAAACTGAATTCGACGACTTCCGGAAGAAAAAAAGGGAAAGTATCCGACCGGTAACTGGTATTCAACGAAGTCATCTTTGGCTTTCGGAAAATGGCAAAGTTTTTATTGCAGTAACGGGTCACCATGAACTAACTTCATGCTTCCCCCAAAATCGAACTTCTGGAATTCAAAGTGTAGATTTAAGAAATTTGCAAAAAGGAACTTTTGTTACATACATATATGTATGATAACCAGTGGTGCGTAGCAGAAATATTATGAATAAATCATAAATTACGTGAAGTTGAAGTGCTGTTTATGCTTCCACATGGACGTTCAGCATTTGTGACCATAGACAATGTGCTACGAAGGGGCGGATCCAGGACGGACTTCTGGAAGGGGGGGTATACTGCTACTTAGAGCTACGAGCTCCAAATTCTGAGATCGGTTTTATTTTATATATAAAATAAAAAATTTTCTTCCCCCTAGATCCACTCCTGGACAAGTTTTGAGTGAGCCAACACCTATTGGAGCACCTGCACGGTTACATGCTATTAGACACCAATCAAGCAAATGATTGGTCCATGTAAAAAAATTTTTAAAAATCAGTGAAATTTCGTTTCCGAAGACCATTTTAAGTAAGTCAACTTGAAATTTGTGCGTGTGCGTTTCGTAATCGTAATTTCGACCTCAGATTATTTCGGTTTAAGAAAACGGAGGAGTAGGGGGAGACTCATTTTACTATTTCAGAGAGCCTTCTTGATCAAAATAAAAAAAAAAACACTCAAGAAAACCTTTTATTCTTCATTTAATGAATGCGAACCACAAACATCATCAAATCATTGCACTTTTATTGTTCCCAGTGTTGCTAACTGTGACATCAAAGTTAACGAAATTTCGCTAACTTTAAAAGGCTGCAGTTAATTCATGAAGCATTTGTCGAGAATGGTATTTGGTGTGGTTATTATTCATGTAAAGTTGAACCATCTGACAAAATTTCAGAATTTTAAAAGATGGTGTTTTCGAGAAAATGGCGCCCAAAAATGGCGATTTTTGAAAATTTTACAAGTTCTCGAATTTTTTGCGACAAAACGGTTGTACACAGAAGCAATACAATTTTTTTTTTTCGGAAAGCGGGTAACCAGGTCTTACCAACCGTGAAAACAGAATTTTAAAATTCGAACTGGATGTGCTCGAAAAAAATTCGCAAACTTCGACTTTTCAGATAATTTGACGTTCATTTGTTAGTTTATGTACAAAAAGATACGCATGCGCAAACCAAACTATAATAAAATATAGTTTATTTATATCCCCATGTACATACCACAACAAGAATTATAATTCTACCTGTCTCCATAGCCGAATGGTGAGGCTCCGAAGTTGACTATTTTCCATGTCTTCTACAATTCATAAATTGTACTCCCCGTCTTTGATGACCCATTACTTGGCGGGAAAATTTTTTTCGACAAAACAAAAAAATATGGGTCTCTTAAAAACATGTCTAGTTACTATAAAAAAGTTTCAACAATATCTGAGATGGTGATGGTACAATTTTATATTTTTTCGCCTGAGTTGAAATGGAAGGCACTAATAATAATAATATAATGCAACAGTTCTGTATTTTTCTTAAACTTTTTCTTACTTTTCATTTATGAACCGGTTTCCCTTAAACAAAGTGCATTGTAGCACAAACGAAATCAAAAAATATTTTCGAGAGATATGTAAGGAAAGCTGTCTGCTACGTGTATCACATAATAAAAGTAGCAAATGGCAACGAGTGTATCGTTCTAATACATTAACGTTATAAACAGAACGGAAACGAAATTGTAATCCCATTTAAAAGTGTTTTTTAATTCCACCTGGTATCAATGGCATTACGACATGTTTTTAGAATTATAAAACGCGTTGCCCACAGTTTGGACACTGGCTCAAAGTAATCTGATATAAAATAACTTCAACAGGAAAAAAGCAGGTTTATTAAAAAGTGCTTGAGTTTTGGAAGGGGACAGCTTCCAGCACCTCACGCTGGATACGTCCCTAATTCAATGCATTATATTTATTTCTTACAAAATATTATTATTAGATGCATAGTTTGACTTTTAATAGGTCTTTTCTTAACACATCCATATTATCCGGCGTTTTGCCTACCTGTTTTATGTCGGATAAGTGAAACTCTACTTTATTTCGAAAGATAGCATATACATACACAGGGGCTAGAGGTCTATACGGGCCGGAATTTTTAGCCCGGGCCCGGCCCGGCTCCTTGAATTTGTAATCTATAAGCAGAAGCGGATTAAGGGCGGAGCCAATGGAGCCCAGGATCCGGGACCCCCAAGCTCAGGCGGTCCCTTAAAATCCCTCTTTTAATACTAAAATATAGCAATCAACTTATTATATTATAGGCTTCAGCCTATGCTAAATTTTTTTCCGCTCGTTACGCTCTCGGTATCGATAGATTTAAGTCTTTCAATCACCAGCATTTAACTGTTAATAATGAATGTAATTATTTAACAGTTAATAATGAATGTAACTAAACTAATTATTGTAAACTTGGAGCACATTAAAATATTACAGCTTAGTTCTCGGTGGTTCGATAAGTCTATGAGGCTGTGGGAGACAGCAAATAAAATTTATGGGCTGGAACTATTCGTAACATAGAATCCCCTTAAACTAGTCGGCTCCAGGGCCTTCGCCCCTGTCTATAAGCAATATTTCACGAAAAGCTGGTATTTTTTAACAAATTTGTTCGTCATCAAGTTTTGGTAACGTAGTCCCTTTTTCCTTTAAATAATTTCAGAGGCCGCGGTATTTCACTGGTAGAGCGTTCAGTTCTGGTGCATGGGGCCCTTGGTTCGATCCCAGCTCGCGCCAAGTGAACCTTGTGCTGGACAAACACCATGAGCGTGGAATTTCTCGGGGTTCTCCCACGTTTTCCCGTTTAACGTCTCCCGTTTCTTCTACTTTCTTCATTTGACCATTTCATGCATTTCTCATCATCACAGTCTCCTTTAGCATAGCCGGCATAATCGTGGGACGTAAAGCTTAAAGATTTCATTTCAAATAATTTCAATCAAAAAACAGTTGCAGGAAATATGTAATTTCGAATAAAACAAATTACTATATAAAATTCTGATTATATTATTTTCTTTATGAAATTCTCGCGAACCTTATTTCTAAACCGAAGGGTAAGAAGACTAAATTCACCCTCTTATTATTATAGATCCATTTCAATTGAAGCAGTTGAAATAGTTGGGAAAAATTAAAAAGCCATATCCTATATTCGAGTGTGCCACAATCGGTATAACGCGGCACACTGGTGTGTCCAGCAAAGTGAACAGGGTGACGCAAACTTTTTCCTATTATTTACAAGAATATTTGTCGAGTTTCTGTTATTTATTTAGTTATTATTATTATTATTATTATTATTATTATTATTATTATTATTATTATTATTATTATTATTATCAACGATTCTTTCATGGATCAGCTGTCTGTATATGGTTAAGCAACCACAAGTATCACATTGAGGGAATGAGTATAAT
Source organism: Thermobia domestica (assembly GCF_964235325.1). Taxonomy (NCBI): domain Eukaryota; kingdom Metazoa; phylum Arthropoda; class Insecta; order Zygentoma; family Lepismatidae; genus Thermobia; species Thermobia domestica. The sequence continues at coordinate 127,708,648 of NC_137464.1, forward strand.
TATTTACTTAAATAGTAATAGGAAAGTCTATTTGCTTGTATATTCTACCGGGAATAACTGCATCCGGTCTAGAAAGTTAGGACTAACAACAAAGGGATCCGATGTTCTGACCACACACCGCCCTAAAGTTGTGAGTGCCACAAGTTTTATTCTACGTCTTGGCACAAGAAGGGCTGTTGCTTTCAGGGAGAGAGAGAAACAACTTCATTCCATTGCAGTTATATGGTTTAATAAATGTTAACTTATGTTTATAACTTTATGTAAGTGATCCTATCGTTTTCTGTTTTCTTCTTCTTCTTCTTCTTCTTCTTCTTATTATTATTATTATTATTATTATTATTATTATTATTATTATTATTATTATTATTATTATTATTATTTTACATTTCTTAACACGTTGATTACCATGTGTATGGAATTCCATACATACGGCTCTCCCGTGCAGCGCCGCGTGAAGATTTTCCATACACAAACAATATAGATATTCCAAGATTGTTGTGTTCGTTCTATAGGTGTGTATGTAATTAGATACATATGGCGTAGAAATCAAAATTTAATGTCCACGCCACGTATATGCAAAACCATACACAAAGAAATTTATGAACAAAGACATTGAGTTTGAGTAACGTCTCGTTCAGCAACGAAGCTATACGAGACGTCGACCTACTGATTGTCGTGGACCTCCGAACCGGGAGCTCTCGCCGAGAATCAAATCTGGGTCTTCCATACCACAGGCGCGTACGCTAACCACTTTGCCACGAAGGAGCTAATTAAGATATTTGCGGGCTAAAAGAAAAGGCGAAAACAAAGAATTACTGGCGGATTGCTGTCCGGGATGCACAGGTGATGATGGTCAATAGTGTTAAATTTAAACAAATATAGTTTGAATTAAGCACGAATTTCATTTACAGTGTACAGTGGGGAAGGCTCAGGAGTTCGTTAGGATCGTTACAATATCGAACCCCGACAAATACACCGCAAACCTATCAGCAAGCCCGTAGCAATATTAAACAGATATTGTGTTCTAATGTTCATTTCAATGCAAACCTATGTAGGCCTACGGACTTCAGTACTTGCCCTCAAACGAAGGTCCAGACTATCCATGATTTGCAGTATTAAACTCTCTCTCACACTCTGTATTCTCCTAACATGTCTCCCAGCGATTACAACATTTTTTGGTATCTCAATTACTTCTTAGTAGGATAGCTTTATCTAGAGGCCACTGATTAACCTAGCATTGAATGTTTCACCTTTTGACCTTTGGAATTGAGAAACATCGTTTGGACATTTCAGTCGCACCTTCCTAATATTAACAACGTTTCTTCGATAATTTCGTAACATTGTATTATTTCTTTGTATTATTGTTTAGCTTGGTTAGTGTTATTTAAACACTTTCTTCTTTGCACCGACGTGTCACATCTCTTGGACGAAAGTACACTAGCTCTCACTGGAAATCAAATCCAGAACCAATGCACTTGAACCATTTGACCACAACAAGTCACATTTAAAAAGAAGTTTCGATTTTGATCGGAAAATTGTGATTAGGTGTAACATTTAAAAATTTATTTAAGAAAGGATACGGAGCAAACGCACTGTACTTTCTCGCTCGAATTTCTTACACTGATTCATGTTAGGCTGCAGCTATTATTTAAAAATTTATTTAGGAAATTGCGAATAAAATAATGTTTTGGAAACCTTTGCTAGGAGGAACTTTAGGCCCAAAAGTAAAGTGCCCATTAGTCATATTTCCGTTAGAAATAACTTAAGCCATATATTAGAATTATTAAGGACATAATTGTACGTGAACTATAAGCAAAAGCACCTAAGTAATTTCTGAGAAAATCATGAAAAAAGTCACCCCCAAGCTTAAACTATCCCTTGTGGATCTTTTCAGGACAAACGAGCTATGCTATATTGTTAGTGCTTTCTTAAAACATTTATTTATGAAATACGAACACAGTCGCCTGAGTCGTTCCTGAGAACTGTCAAAAGTAATATACCACTTCTAGATTTTCAGGATGAGGGAATTATACCATATAGTTAGGTTATTTATGTAACCTTTATTTATGAAATATAAACAACAAACATCTCCTGAGTTGTTTTTGGGGAGGTCATCGAGAAAAACTTACCCCCAAAGGTAAACTATTCTATCTGTAATTTTGAGGATAAACGATTTATGCCATATTGTAAATTATTTATAAAATCTGGACCACGTAGCTCGTGTAATTTTAAAGCAAATCGTCGGGAAAAATTTTACTGTCTGTAAACTAACTCTTTTGGATTTTTCTTTCAGGAACTAATGAGTTATACCATATTGTAAGATTACTATAGAAAATATTTTTACTGAAATTAGAACAAATTTGTCTCAGTTATTAGAGAGAAAATTGTCAAAAAATTCAACCCTTGAGAAAACCACTCCTTCGGTATGATATCAGGATAAACGATTTACTTTATTAATGAAACATTTCTTTACGAAATATGAACAAAATTGCCTGAGGTGTTAATGGGGAAATCATCGGGGGAAAGCTCACCCTTAGTGATGGGCAGTGGGAATATTCCCGGTGGGAAGTAATTTTAAAAATGCGAATATTCCCGGGTTTTTTCCCTGGACTATGAATTCCCGGGAAGGAATTTATTTCCATTTCTTTACTTCATCTACTTTCCTCCCACTTTCTTCATTCCACCATTTCACTCATTTCTCATTATCACCGTCTCCTTTACCCTAACCGGCATATTCGTGGGACGTTAAACTTAGAGATTTCATTTCATTTTTGAATTCATTGAAATATCGTATTCGATTTGTATAACTATCACCACACTTTCTTCTTTCGTCGCTCGAATATGAAAACGAATAGGCCTACACCAACACGTAAAGTGATAATTTGTAATCCCCCAAAAAATAATTTGTTTAATGTGTTGTCACGCTATAAAAAACTTATGCCTGTTACATCATTTTATTATCAGTTTTTCACGCTTCTGTATAATTCAGAAGAACGGTATGATTATAGTTAATATCCATGGCATCTTTTGGAAGCATTCGTGTGCCTCACAAATAGAGCTGTATAATTTAGTTTTGTTTAAAGAAAGCATTCTTTATTCCTTATACACACTTATGATTGCATTTCTTGCACTTGTGAATATGAAAAAAATGAGAGAGAGAGAGAGAGTCAATACTATAAAAAGAAACACACACACACACAAACACTAGAACAATAATTATAATTTAACATCAGTTTTTTCCGTGACAACGAGCTATTCTACTTCATTCGATGTAACTAAGGCTGCAGGTCGCGTATGTTTTGTTTCTTTCCTGTTTCTTACTCACAGACACACTCGAAGTGAGTTGAATGCAATAACAGAGAGGGGAGGAATAAGCATACAATTGAATAAACTGAAAACAATCGCTGTAACCAATAATACTCTAATCCTGAATAAATACGTCGATTAAAGGACACTATCAATAAGTTATTTTCTTATTATATTGTTTCGGTTCTTATTAACATGAAAATTATGCACTTTCTGTAATGTTTTGGAAAAAAATGAATGGGATAGGATGGGATTCGATCTGGTGTCAAAATAGTATGAGAACTACAAGTCCGCCACTCTACTCACTTCACCACAGAGAGTGCCTTCTGTTGCCTGTCTTTTTCTTAACAAATAAATACTCATGGCTATAGAACTTAAGAAAACAATTTTCTTCTTTGTTTCTATATTTCCGTACATCTTGGTTACAGAAGTTAATTTATATTTGGCAGACAATTTACACGCTAGGTTTAAGCCAATAAATGCAATAGTTTACTCCACTTTCTAGTTCCTTGATTCAACTTTTGGATACTACGATATACCAATCGTGAAATTCCCTCTGCAATCGTGCTGTACTACTGCGAAAATCCCTCGAAAGCATTATTGCCAGTATACACAAAACCAAGCGTAATTTTCTTTTTGCTTATATTTTTATTATTTTATTACATTTTTTGGAAATATTTTATTAGATGGATTGCTTTCTATTATCTCCACTTACTAATAACTGAATTTTACCCATAATCGTAAGGAAAATGGAATGATTGCGAAAAATCGTGGGTTACAGTATACACGCAATTTTTTTTAGCATGAGGGTACATATTAACAAGAATACTTACTTAATGAAACCTTTGGAAGTTCTTTGTTTAATTGTGGCTATAGAAAATGTTCACAAAAATAATTCAGAAGAGAAACAGTGGTTAGATATCATACAGGTAAGATGCAGAAATACTCGACTTTACCAAACTACAAGCCGTAGAAATTATACAAGTTAAGTCAATTTTTAATTAATTGCCTCGTAAACTATCTGCTTTAGCAAAATGAGTTTCGAGGAATTAAAACAGTATTTTTTAAAAAAATTATTTGTTTATAGTAACTTTTCGTGCCCGAGTTCTAACGTGCGTCAGCTTATGCGCATTTCCAGGTTCGATTCTCGGTGGCATTTGCCTCTGGTACAAGCCTAATTAGAAAATCGGATCCAATTTTAAATAACAGATCACATTTCATACAGCCTCATTACTGAAAGGGAACGTTAAACTCCAACCAATCGATTTGTATATAACAGTAGATCTATTGTTATGTATCATCATCGTCATCATCATCATCATAGATATTCTGTCATTATTAGCAGGCACTTAGCTCAACCAAGAAGCTTCCATGGACCACGGCCTTCATTCAGCTAAGTTCTTTGTTTTTATGGACGACTTTTCTGTTTTGATACCTACCACCTCCCGACCTACTACCGAACTATTTTCGTCCCTTCCGTCTCTTTCCTGCCACCATTCTCTCTAGCACGTCCCTCTTGATACAGTTTCTTCTCAGCCATTATCCCAACCAGTTTCTCTTCCCCCTTTCAATTACATCTGAAATTGTTATTTTCTCCCCTACTATTTCTAACAGCCTATCATTCGTTTTCCGTTTCACTCAGCTAATTCTCCACATTCTTCTCTGTACCTGCATTTCCAAAGCTACCAGTCTTTTTTCATCACTTTTGAACAATATCTATGTTTCTGCCCCCGTGCAGAATTAATATACCACGCGAAACATTTTATGAGTTTTTCTCAACTCTTTATTCAAGGACACACAAAATACATTCTTCTTCCTTCTAAATGATACTTTTGCTACTTCCTACCCTTGCTCTTATTTCACGTTCACACTTACAACGACCCACCAAAGGTAGCCGTTAACCCTGGTTCGGCTAATAATATAAGTAAATCTTTAGTGGCAATAATTGTTCACACCTTAAAATATCTTCAGTAATTATATCCACTAGTATTATCACCTTTTCTACTGAAATTACAAGTCGATGATGAGTATTAAATAATTTATTCGTTGATTCTCTTTTAACGTATATTCACTCAAACTGTCTTGCGATCATACATGTTAATTAGGTATCTATAAACAAACTACATAGCAACCAAATATACAATAATGTATATTTCTTACATATATTAAAACATTCTTCTTTTGTTATTTTTAATTAACATTATATCAGGTATAGTGCTTGTGTAGAAGCACTTTCTGCCCAAGATACAGATAATTATCAACCGATACAAAGTATCTCGTTGTATAAAATGTCGCCCGATAATGGGACTAAATATAAAAGTTACAAAGGAGCTTGACTTTTATATTTAAGAACCACTGGTCTGTTTATAATAATGATATATTAATTATGTCCTTTACATTTTGATCGCCCCTCGTATATAACTTCATTAAGTTTCCTTCATATAGATACATTTATAATAAGTCTTTTATTCCATTAATATTTATCTTTTATTATAAAAACGTCGTCGCTTACTAATATAATCAACGAAGGGTGCGAAGTCAAAAACGTAAGAAATAATTACATTTTAAAACACATTACAATGATCAATAGTTTCAATCATTATTAAAAACGGTGATGTTAACAAAAAATGTTTGATCTTTCCAGGGCGCATTATATAATAACTACGTTAGATGATATTTTTAATGTATACATCGTATCAATAAGGCGTCAGAATACAGAAGAATCTTATTCGAGTAACATATAAGGTAGCGCATGAAGACAGTCGTCGGATAATTAGCTTAATAGAATGGACCTTATACTTAACATAATCTTTGACAACAAAGTTTCAACACAAATCAATATAATATAAATAACCTTTGCTTTTAATCAATTATGAATCGAATTATAATTCTTCACATTAACAAGGAAGAATTAAAATCATTTGAAAATTATCATTGATTAATGAGAATTAAAGAAAATTAAATTAAGTAAAAATCAAAAATTAAATGTAACCTACGTTCGGACGAGTAAAAGGAAGAAAATAAATTTATTTTTACACAAACAGAAGACACCTTTTTTTCTTTTAGTCTCCTTCATTCTTATTAATTTGAGCAAGAATGTCAGGTGCAACTAATCTTTTCACTAAACGCATCCATTTTTCTCTTGTATACTGGGTAGGTCTCCAAACCTTCAACTCATCTATATTACGAAGTCCAATTGACGTACCCGTTTTAGCGTTCAACAATTCAAAAACTTTAGGGTTTATTTCCTTGAAACATAAATAAGGACCTGAGAAAATGTCACAAAATTTATAAATCTTCTTTAACAACGCATTACTTTGTGGATGTTGTTTAACAAAAACTAAGTCATTGATCTTGATCCGATATTTTCCTTCTTGTAAAGACTCTAATTGGGAATTACGTTTCAAAAATTTGTTGTGTCTTCGAATTTTTACCATATTCACTAAACTTGAAGAATCTACGATTGTCGAATCTTCTAACTTGACATTAAAATGTTGTTCCACAGGGAAAATCAAATCAGAACCGTTATGTACATTAGCAGGAGACACGCCCAATGTGTCTGATATCGAATGATTCAAAAGATACGTGATTTGATTGACATGCTTAATCCATTCGGCATGTTTATCTTTACAGAAGTGTCGAAACAACATACCAAAATTACGATGCACATTTTCTACGACAGAGCTGCTAGGATGGTACGGAGTTACGAAATGAATTTTAATGTTAGCCTTGCTCATTGCTTTAATAAACACATCACTTTTGAACTGTGAACCATTATCACATAATATGTGTTCGACAGGACCACAATGTGGAATGTATACGTTCAAGATTTTATTTATGATAGCAGTGGAAGTTGCTCTACGCAGAGGATAAGCTACTACATAGCGCGAAAAGATATCCATAGTAGTAAGTAGATAAGTTTCTCCGGTAGCTGCTCGTGGTAACGGTCCATATAGATCGATAGATAAGAACGAATGTGGTCTCTCTGGCGTTATTGAGAGCATAGGTTTTTGTACAGCCTGGTAGTTATGTTTGATTCGCATACATTCAATACAGTCCTTGATATGATTTTTGATTTGAGCTCTCATTCCTCTCCAATAAAAAGATTTATTAATCAAGGCACATACTTTCACATAACCAAAATGACCGAAATCGTCATGATAGGCTTTTAATATACGGGTTGTCAGCGTAGGTGGAATGCAAATTTTGTTTCTAGACTTGAATTTAAAATCTTTAATAAGTAGAATTCCGTTGGATAATTTAAATCTGGAATTCCATTGTTTGGGGCAATTACATTCCTCACTGCATGAAGACAAATGTTTCATGATTTGGTTGTATTCATGATGATTCAGTTGATGTTCTCTTAGATCTTCCATTGAAATGGTGGCTATTTCATCCTGTAAGACCTTGAATTCGTTGATGGACAAGATATGTTGTTCTTCTCCAGGAAACAGACGTGATAAGGTATCTACGGGTCCATTATCTACCCCTTTAATGTGTTGTACTTCAAAGTCATAAGATTGAAGCTCTAACAACCAACGAAGTAGTCTGTTATTATATCCCTGTATGCTGTTAAGGTATCGTAATGAATTATGGTCGGTAAGTACTATGAAATGGCATCCACTGAGATATGATGCAAATTTTTGTATCGCAAAACGTACGGCCAAAAGTTCGATTTCTGTCGTGGTGTATCCTTTCTCAGCTTTCTTTAAAGTACGGCTAGCGCAATGGATAACGGCCGGTTCCTTAATGGTTGGATTTGGTTGCCAGAGTACTGCAGAGATTCCAAGTTGAGAACCGTCACACTGGACATAGAAAGGAACGTCATATCGAGGGTGATTCAAATGGATGTTTCGCTTTACGCTCTCCTTCAACTTATTAAAACTATGTTCTTGAATCGGACCCCATCGCCATGGTACTCCTTTCTTTATAATCGTAAATAAAGGTTGGGCTATCTCAGCAAATCGCGGGATGGCTTTGCGAAACCAATTGAAGAGCCCTAATACTTGCCGTGTCTGTTTCACATTTAACGGTGCAGGCAGATCCTCTATGGCTTGTACTTTAGATTGACTGAACTGTAAACAAGATGCATCAATTTGGTAGCCAAGGAATTCTATAGAATTTTGTAGAAATTTGGATTTCTGTAGGTTGATAGTAAGACCCGAACTTTCCAATCTATCTAAAACTATATCTAAGTACTTAAAGTATTCATGCGGATTTTTTCCCATTATCAAGATGTCATCAGCGTAGGTTATCACGTTGCTGCGTAAGTCTTGACCTAAGACTTTATTTAAGCAGGAAGCTAACGCCGCACTACCATTGATAAGCCCAAAGACTACACGGTTGTACTCATATAAGTGACCTTCAAAACTAAATGCCGTGTACGGTTTCGAATCCTCATGTAATTCGACCTGATTATAAGCCAGTACTAGATCTAAATTTCCGAAGACTGCATTCCCTTGTAAAGAGGCTAATATTTCTTCCACTGGAGGATACCTCACTTGTTCCAAATCAATATGACAATTCGTGCGTCTCAAATCCAAAACTACACGTAGAGAACCATTTTTCTTAGGAACTACATGTAATGGATTAAGGTGAATGCTTCGTGAAGGCCTAATGATCCCCTCTCTTAAAATGTCTGTAATTTGCTGACGTACATTTTCCCTGTATCGGTAGGGAATTATATAGGGCTTAGTCACAATAGGTTTATCTGTCTTAACCTTGAAAGAATAAACAAAATCCTTACAACACCCAGGACGTTCTGAAAAGACATTTTTATGTTTATATAAAATATCCTTAAAGTGAGTTTTTACTGTATCATCTATAAAATCAAGACTACTTTCAAGTGACTTAACACACTCAGAAAACAATACATCATCTTTTGAATCCATCAAATTTTGTGTGACTTTCGTTAGTTGATCATTTAATTTATCACTTTCTGAACTTACAGAAACATTATTCAATACATTAGGAACATTATGATATTGACAAGCAATATCATCAGATTTAGGAAGAAGTTTCTGAACGATTTCCTGAGGTATGCCGGGTATAGTTAACGTTTGCTTTCTGAAATCGAGCATGACACGCAATTGAGACAATAAATCTAAACCAATAATTAGTTTTTCATTCAGTTCCTTTATCACTAGAATAGGAATTGACATTTCAAAATCTTGAATAGCTATTGTCACACGAGTAATTCCGGCTACTCTCTTTTTATGTTTACCGGTAAAATCGACTATAATGAGATTCTCAGCCTTTTGTAATTTAGAATTCGAATAATCACTAGTAATTGCTTTCCATGACGAATATGATAATAACGAGGCGTTTGCGCCTGTATCCAATAAAGCTTCCGTGCTTAACCCATTGATTTTGACAGGTATTTTAGCTGTACTGTATGATTTTAAAAATACAAAGTTTTCTTCAACATCAAAACCATCATTGACATTATCATCTTTGGACCAACAACGATTTACTACAGGCATAAATTGATACTGACATCTATTGACTGCTATTTCCGAATAATTATTTACAGATACGTCATGTAAAAGGTCGTTCTCATCATTAACATGAACACGTAAATTTGAAGATAAATGTTCATAAGAATCAATAGCTGATATGGGTTTGACATTATCGCATAAATTTGAAGATAAATGTTCATGAGAATCTATAGCTGATATGGGTTTAACCCCTACCACATCAGCTGCAGTTAGTTTAAATTCATACTCGTATATGGTTCCAATAAAGTACATTGTACCGCACAATCATGATTATGTCCCGCATTGTTATTCTGTACAGGAATTGTCATTATCTTGATTTTGATACGAAGTGCCATCTCTTGAATTACGATTACGTCTGTCCATGTAGTTTACTGTATTCCTGGAATTTCGCCATGTATTTCGTCTATTTTTGAATCTACTTTGGTTATATGGTCTGACATAAGGATTGTCACGATTAATTAGGTTAGGTGGATTCCCAACATATCTTTGCCTATTTTGCTCGTTCTGATTGTTTAAATTTACTCGATTTAGGTTATGTTCCGTATCATTTACATTACGGATATTTAGATTCCGAACAGGTACAAGGTGATCTGAATTGTTTTTAATTTTACCTACTCCCGCTTGATGATTCAGTGCCTGATATTGAGTTTCATAACATTGGACAAGCATTAATAGGTGATTAAAACTCATGCATTGCGTAGAAAACAGGATCTGTTGTAGTTTAAACGGTAGTAAATTTCGAATAGATCCAATCACTCTAGATTCCGATTGCAGTGGATTTACGACTTTTAATTCGTTATACGTATTTACAACAAAATCAACAACAGATTTGTGCAAGCGAGGATTAAAAGGTTGGTTTCTAATCGTGGCATCTCTGTTTGCAAGTAAAAAGTCGTTTTCGTAATTTGCAATCAGCGCTGCTTTGAATTCCTCATATGTATTGACGTGATCCCGTACTGCTTTAAACCATAAAGAACATGGTGGGAGTAATAAATGAGGGATTAGTTTCATATATTGGGATTTATCTATACACATTATACTGCACTCATCCTGAAATTTTTCTAGGAAAGAAGTAGCATTTTCATTACATTTACCACTAAACTTACTCATAGCACGTATTTCGCTCATCTTTACACTTAACTTTACATTCTTTTCACCATTTCGTGTTCGTGTTGAGTGACAATTTCTACCTACTGCGTTATGCGTGGTTCCACCATCTCTTTTCCGCCCATCTGTATTCCTTGGATGAATTCTTTCCAAAATAATGTCCTCATCGGATGGATTACTTGAAGAAGAGATAACGTAAGGTCCACGTTGATCTGCTGCGGGTGAATGCGAGGTCATCTCTTGTGAATAAGGGAACTCCAAACGATCATTAACCATGTTGTTGTGGTATGCGTTGTCCTTAATTTGTAACGTCCTAATTTCCTCTTGTAAGGTAGATATCAATTGAGTATTTGCACGTATTTGGTTAGAATTATCTGTGACCTGAATCTTTTGCTGACGAACAGAAGATTCTATTACTTCCAAATCCTTTTTTACACAATTGACATCTTGGATTACATGGTTGTAATTATCCTGGTAATCTTCAGATAATCTTTTTAGCTTTTCATCAAACTGTAATGTGATGTCTTTCACAGTCTGGATAACAGATTGTTTCGTCTCTTCTGATTTTTGATCTATTTGCTCCAATCGTCTACTTAATTCTTCATATTGCCTACTTGATTCTTCGGATTTCTGCTGGACCGTTTGTTTTAATTCTTCCGACATCTGTTTCATGACTTCTAAATCGTCTTTTCGGCTTTGTTCCTGTCGCTGTAATGCCATTAAAATTTTGTCTTCTAATGTCAACATTTCGGGTGTAATGGGAGCTATGTTTTGCTCGTTGTTAACACTGTCAACAGTTTCATTCTCTACTATCTCACCGATCATAATTTTTCTTGTGATTATTCTACCACTTCTAAGAATAGTTGAGTTCGTATTCATGAACCTTCTTACTGAGGTAAATTCACCCTTACTTTAGACTTCGGGATATGAATTTACAAGAATCCCGGGTGAGGTAAACCAAAAATTTTACAACGACTCACCAAAGGTAGCCGTTAACCCTGGTTCGGCTAATAATATAAGTAAATCTTTAGTGGCAATAATTGTTCACACCTTAAAATATCTTCAGTAATTATATCCACTAGTATTATCACCTTTTCTACTGAAATTACAAGTCGATGATGAGTATTAAATAATTTATTCGTTGATTCTCTTTTAACGTATATTCACTCAAACTGTCTTGCGATCATACATGTTAATTAGGTATCTATAAACAAACTACATAGCAACCAAATATACAATAATGTATATTTCTTACATATATTAAAACATTCTTCTTTTGTTATTTTTAATTAACATTATATCAGGTATAGTGCTTGTGTAGAAGCACTTTCTGCCCAAGATACAGATAATTATCAACCGATACAAAGTATCTCGTTGTACACTTCATGTCCTCATTAGATACTACCCAGGTATTGAAAACTAGTCACCTGTCCTATTCTCTCCTACTTCTATATTTGACACAGACCGCTTCGCTTCAGTCTCCATGGCTTTTGTCTTTCTACTATTTATTTTCTCCCAAATTCTTCTCTTCTTCTTGTTTTCTAACATCTTATTGGTTTTATTTTCAGAGTCCGCAGTAAGCGCCATATCATCTGTAAACCGTATACACCTAATTATTTTACCTCCTATCAAAATACCGTCTTCAGTAGAATCTTTTTCACTATCTCTTCTAGACATATTAAATAACGTTGGTGCGAGACAATAATCATTGTCAAAATCCCCTTCCAATTACACCCTCCTCTATCATTTCTTCCTATATTTTAATACTTGTTGGTTGCTATATAAGTTTCGTATGAATCATCGATCTTTCCATTCCAAACCCAATCTTCTTTAGGACTCTCAACAACAGTTCCTAGTTCATGAATCAAAAACTCTTTCTAGATCAATTAATACAAATTATTTCCATTTTTCTATTAACCTTTCAACGATTACCGTTAATAAATGAAATGCATCACTTGTGCCCTTACTCTCCTAAATCTGAACTGTTCCTTTTCAACTTCTTCATTTGTTCTTCATGCGATCCTATTCCGGTGTTTCTCTCCTTACGTCGCTCGAAAGTAAACATGAGCTGCTGGCTTCAATTGAGATTAACTGCTGTTAGTAAAATGGTTGAAAATGTCCTTCCATTTGCAAATATGCGAGTGATTACTATACCGTCTCGCAAACATGAAATCAAAAGTATTTCCTACATTTTATTTTGAATCTTGTGCTGAAATTCTATATATTAACTTACACGGTATATGAAAATTGATGGACGTAAAATTTGATATTACACTTGTACAAAAATGTATTTACACACCAATAAAATGTGTATACAGGGTGGGCCATTTTAATTAATCCACGGAAATATCTGAAAAATGATAAAACATAGAAGAAATGTTTCAAGTACACGTTATATATTGCTAAGGGGGAAACCCAATTCCGCCAAAAGTACCCCTCCCCGCCCACCCTAAATGGGGGTAACGGGGGGTAACTTTGAAATGTCAAATGGGAACATGGGTCGAGTAATACCTCGTTCGAAAGGTCTTGGAAAACTAAGTAACGCTGTACCAAAAGATGTTCCATATTGTGCACCGGTTTCAAAATGGCCGCCATAATATGGTTCGGAAACTCCAGTACCCGTAGTGTGAAAACCATGGAAGGTAAATGAATGGAACAAAATTGAAATACGTAAATTTTAATACGTGAGGGCATATCGAACGGTGTGGTCCCTGTGATCCTAGTGGCCTCCCTAAAGGGGTCTTGGGGGCTAACTTCAAAATTTCAAATAGTAACATGAGTCGAGTGGTACGTCGTTCGATAAATCTTGCAAAATCTAACATATTGCAGGAGAAAACGATTGATGTGAAATGGCAGTGTTCTCAAAAGGCCGCCGAAACATAGTATCCGTATCAGAGAAAAGGTTTAGTACCCGTAGTATGAAAGCGATTGGAGATAAATCAACAAAAGAAAAACTGGAGTAGCTAACTGACGTAAGGCACATCGAGAGGTGTTGTCGGGGTGACTCCAAGGGCCAACTGAAAGGTATCCGGGGCCAACTTGAAAATTTCAAATAGCAGCTTGAAGCGAGTAACATCACGTTACATAGACAAATTAATATCAAACAGCTTCTGTAAGAAAATTTTCGACATGAGACACCGTTTTCATAATGATCGCAAAGACATGGTGACTGTGTCTAAGAAAACGTCTAGTGCCCATAGTATGAATACGGTTAGACATAAATGAAAATAACGAAAATTAAATAGGAAAACCACGGAGGCGTTCCAAGGCTCGAGAATAATACAACAGAGATAAAAATATTAGAGTAAAATTGCCATAATGTATAAAGAGAAATCCAAGTCTTGCAAAATGATCTCTCCCTGCGCTCTGTATGTGAGTGGGGTGGAAAGTAAAGTGAAAGTTCAAACGAGAACTCTACTTTAATTCGTAAATTAAGGCTAACCTTACAAATAGGTATGGTGTGGTTCAAACATTTGTTTGTAAGGATGACGCTGTAGTGACTAAAAAAGAGAAACTTTTATGCAATGCGTGCTGGTTATTCAGAAAGCATTTCGGGGATATACGTACACACCGTTTCGTCCCTCAAGCTCACAATATGACATGAATGCTAATAGTTAATCAAAATGTAACTGTGGCCATCCGCGTTAACTTAGTGCACCAATTCTCTATGCATGAAGTCTGCCTTCCAAACAGCATTGGGTAGGTCAAGCGTACGCCCGAACCGTTGTCCGGTCGGACATTGAAATTTTGAAGTTAGCCCACAAGACCCCTTTAGGGAGGCCACTGGGATCACAGGGATTACATCATTTGATATGTCCTATGATATTTACGTATTTCAATTTTGTTCCATTCATTGACCTTCCATGGTTTTCATACTACGGGTACTGGAGTTTCCGAACCATATTATGGCGGCCATTTTGAAACTGGTGCACAATATGAAACATCTTTTGGTACAGCTTCACTTAGTTTTCCAAGACCTTTCGAACGAGGTATTACTCGACCCATGTTCCCATTTGACATTTCAAAGTTACCCCCCGTTACCCCCATTTAGGGGGGCGAGGAGGGGTACTTTTGGCGGAATTGGGTTTCCCCCTTAGCAATATATAACGTGTACTTGAAACATTTCTTCTATGTTTTATCATTTTTCAGATATTTCCGTGGATTAATTAAAATGGCCCACCCTGTATATATAGCCCTATATATATATATATCAGCAAGAAGAAAAAATAGAATAAAGTTGTTATTTTTGTGCGAGTTGTCTTTTGTTTTATCCCAGACTATCTGAACGTATTGTGGACAACATTTCGTCCGTATGTTTCTTGTAGCTGAAACAACCCCAAACAAATGATTCAAAATCTTGAAGAAAGAAAAAAAAAAACTACTCTCGCTCTTCTTGTCAATCCACTGAAAAAACTACTAATGCAATTGCTGAACTCTTGTTCTGTCTTTGAACAAAATAATCGAGTGCATAGGCGCCAACTACGTGGGCTCTTCGAGACTCAAGCATCCGTTGAAAGTATTTAATTGGTGCTGAGCACCCATTGAATTTTTGCGTTGAAATTAACTTCGAAATTACACTTTCTGATGTGAATAATAAAAAGAAAATATAGTGCATGTGATCCCATGTTAAATTTTATATAGGGATGCATATGTGTTAAAATCATTTGTCAATAGATCTCTTTTAATAGAGTCTTTAATAGACCTATTTTTTAGACTCTTCAGGTTTACGGCATCTCGAGGATCGAGCGATATAACATTACAAAGATAATAATAATCCGTACGCAGAACTTGATGTTTGATGTTGTTAATTTATGTTTTTAAAAATGTAAAATGCTTTATGTAAATTACAAGACAGTTGAATCATTTTCTATTTTCTCTTAAATTGTCCTAAAATTTTCTAAAGATTTAACTGTAATCGTTTTTTTCTGTCCCTTTATTTTGGCCAATATTGCTAAACACGTTTGACATTTACAAACAAAATCTTAATGTTTAAGATTTGTTTTTCAATATAAAGTTTAGGAAATCGTGGTAAAATAAATCAAAATAAAATTATTTTTAAGCCTTTTCAATTGAAAAATGATTTCACGGTTCATTTTATTTCAGCAGCTCTTGACAGTCTTTCTCGCCTCTCAGGAAGAATTTGGGAGCCATTGGTTTATTGGATCTACTAAAGAAAGATAAAAAGAAGAATATGAAACGTTAGTGCCAAAGCCTGAGCACCCATTAAGAAACTTAAAAATCAGCGCCTATGATTGAGCGAAAGTTGTGACAGATCAGTTTGTCATATGTAACTGCAGTTAATAACACTATCCAACAAATTTTTACATTTTTTGTGCAGAAGTCACGGAGATGGGTGTTTTTAAATAATTTCGACCCGCTAAGTCTGAAAATCAAGTCAAATTCTTTCCATCACGTCACACTTTTTGTCTGCAGAGTGAACCAAAAATGAAGCTGCATCATATATTTGATAATTATCGCAACATATGGTATTCAGGAAAAGTTATTTTAAAGCAAAATGTTAACAGTTTTGCTTTATAGAAAGCATTTACTGTTTAGATTATTTTTCTCGAGCTAACATGAGAAGCATAGTGTCCCTAACACTAGTGTAACAAGGGAATAATGCAGTATTGTTTCAAATAGAAAAGTTATGATCCCTTTCAGATTTCATATCTAGAGATAGTGATAGCTATAGTTGCGGTGTTCGAGATCATTTCATTAACCGGTCAAATTTGTCTCTTATTATATTATTTTGTTGAAGGTGCTTATACCTTAATTTTTTTTCTCAGCAATTTCCTTGTGCTCAGTAGTTTTCTTTGTTTCTATTCTAGAGCCCTTTCCATATGCCGAGCATCAATGCTATGTTAATTTTCCATTCTGCAGACCTATTGTTAGGAACTGTGAAGAGTATTTCCGAATAATAAACTGCTGTTGCCATGATATCATAGGATCTAAGTGTAAGTATTCCTGTGTTAAATTACATGTCATTCGGTGATTAGTCTAATAATATAGCGTAAAACGGAATGTATAGGGTATGCTTTTAGGATAAAACGCTCATTGCGTCTATCGAAATGGCCCTGCGAAACCAAACAAACACAATGTTTTGAATTCTGAACTCTGGTTAATTATTTATCCTTAACCATTGTATATCATCAATCCTGTAATTATTGTAGTTTTTCACCTCCGTTTTTCTAGTTCAAAAGTTAGGATGTAGAGAATATTACATGAAAAGTTCAAAAACTTTACAAGTATGTGATAAAAAAACGTTGTACTTGTAAAGTATTATTTATTTACATATATTTCACCTAAAACCCGAACGTCTTCTGCTTGGAAGATCGAATTTGATTCCCGGCGGAAAAATCTGGTAGTTCCGTAGGTCACGGAATAGGAGGGATAGGGGTTCATCTAACAAGACGGGACCCCTCCACATTGTCATACGAATGTCCAGATATACTTAAATTGACACCTGCCAGGACGATGAATTGGTCTTGCAACGGCCTCAGACAATACAGTCTGCATATGACCACCACATTCACCAGACCTCACAGTGTGTGATTTCTTAGTGTGGAGTTCCGTCAAGAGCAATATTTACACCCCTCCACTTTCAAATACATTGCCAGAATTGAGAAGGCGCACTACCAGAAACATTGAGAACATCACACCAGACATATCGTCATGCTTGAGAGGGTTTGGCAAGAATGGGATCACAGCTTGGAAGTGTACTGTATTACACATGGGGCTCACATCGAGTTCCCTCCTTCCAGAACATCATAACCATGTATTTGTGCTCAGTATTAGAGTAAGTATAGCTTTCTGAAATCGTTCAATAACTTAGAATTTCCCTGTATATTTTTATGCGCAATTAGGACTTTTGTTTTTGATTTAACTTTAGGACTAGAGTTATAATCTTGAAAGAGGAAACATTTAAAATCTGTTAGCAACAATAGTTATGAGAAAAGAAAGGAATTGTATTTTAAAATAATCTTTATATTTTTATTATTTTTCAGGGAAAGCCATCGCTGGTTCCAATGTGGTTTCTGGTTCAAAAATTCTTTTGTGTACGAGTTTGGCGCTCACTGTTGTAATCAACTACTTAGCTTCAAATTCAGTGACTGAAAGATAACGCCAAATGTAATGAAAAAGTGCAAGCAACAGTGATAAAATGTCATGAAACATTATCAGTAAATATCACTAAATCGCCTGAATAACGTACAGTATAATGTATAACGTACAACATAATGTTTATGTAGATCCTAAATTAAATTGAGTTTCAACCATAGATGAGATTTATGAAATGATCTGTGTCTTTCAAGTCATATCGAAAGGCTATGCAAGTTATGTTTATGTGCAAATAAAGTTGCGAAAGATAGTTTTTACTTGTGTAGTATCATCGTGGGTTACTTAAATTTTATTTAAATTTGCGTTTTGTCAAAATATATGAAAAATTGAAGGTTTGTTTCTTTATTAAAAAAATCTAAATCATAAAATGTCTAGTTTGCATCGTCATTCTTGCGTTTGGATGCTTTGACATACTTATAAACATTTAGCGATAAAAATTTTTAGTTCGTTAAAGCTTTAAAAGTAAATCGAGATATTTTTCGGTCAGTGTTAGGCACAAGAAAAATAATTCTAAAAATCATATTTAATAGCTTACACTTTTAATGCAGTATGTAAAATCTAAAATTGATTTTATTTTTTGCACTATATGAATGTACATGTAAAAATTGCACGTTTGTTTATGTAGCACGTGTACGTGTGCATATGCATGTGTGTGTATAACGTAAAGTCAGGGAGAGTAAACGGGAAATACATTAAATTCTTGTGTTTCCACTATGTTAGAGTAAGTTTCTGTATTGTAAATAGAGCATTTGTTATGTCGTATGTGAAAGACTGAATTAATTTTATATATCGATATTATATCACTGTGAATTACATTGTGCTATGCACAATATATAGAATGTATTCTTTTGTATATTATCCTATTAAATACTATGCAGTATTAGCATACTTCTTGACCACCGAGAGAGAGAGAGTTTCGTATATTTTTGGTACTAAGCGAAACATTATTCATTATTTTTTGGCAATTACTTTACAAGGTACACAAACAGTGTACGGATCATGTCTGTACATGTTGTCTAGTAATCATGAAGTTCCTTCAATCGTCTGATTTTGGTGTGAGTAATACTTATGTTGAAGGTGTTCCTTGCATCTTGAAACTAAATATATCTAACCATAGATCTTTAAAATTCATTTTGAATTAGTTTAAAAGAATGCTTTTGTTTATATAATTTGTCCAAATAGTATAGCATTCTTAAATTAAAAACTTTCAGAAAGTTTTGGAAAGTTCCTGTTTGTTTCCATTTATATTGAAATATTGTATAATTTACTATTCGCGTGTTCCAGTTTCGTGAATATTTCTGTAGATATTAGTAATGATCTCAATGTAATATTTTTGGTTACAAATAAAATTACAAAAGGAAAGAATAGTTACCTATGAAAATTATTATACACGAAACGATGTATATTTATAAACCGGTGATAAGTTGTAAGTGTATATCTTAATAGATACCATAATGTTATCAGAATGTAAGAGAACATGAAGTATGTTTACATTCACCGTAAACAGTCTACTTGATTTCTTAAATAAGCTCAAGATAAATACAATGTGTCGAATACTGAGATGATTATTTTTTTCAATTTAAACTAATTCTTTGTAATTACTTTTCTATAACACTGAAGTTACGACATGGGAAAGAGTGATTTTTTGTTACATTTGCCACTATAAGTGTTGCTCACATGGTGTGCACTTAAAATTAAAACAAACTTGTAATTTATGTTTTTCTTCTTTTGTTAACGAAACTATCTGCATTGCATTTAGGTGTGCTCTTCCGCTGCAAAGTAGAAATCAGGGTGTCTGCCTATAACCTAGTTTCTTCCTTGATTCTTGTAAATTAATATTCAAGTTCTATATCACTTCAATTTTACTTCTCCAAACATGTTCAGAAATACTGGAACAAACTTTTAATATCATAACTGTGATCATCGCCATTCTTATATGTACTTATTGAACATTACGAGCATTACAAAATACTATGAGAAAAATAATCCAGAGTGGTCCTTATTTTGGACTTCGAAGATTTTTTTTTTTTTGAGTCACCGCCTAAAATGGTTCCATATCAGACCAAAGTAACCCATGAGAAAAATTAGTTCAATCGAATAATGTTAAATGATGGCCCAAACGACTTCAAGGTAGAGGGAGTGACAATTCTTGGCAAACATCGGAAACATTTTGAGAGATGTATGATTTACATCTCTCTTGTAACGAAATGGAATATTAATTTAATACACTCCATATCAAGAATGGAGCTATCACAATAAGCCATGGCCGAGATTATGTAGCACAAACAAAAGTATACGAGGCTTGTTATTTTTGCGCCAGGCGTATACATATATTGTCCAGCTGTGAGAATAATAAATGGGTAAAATAGGTAGCATTTTTCAAAATAGGTAATTGTATGGATAAAAGCAATGTATGGACGTTTATTAAAAAGACAAATTTAATGAAATAGTATTTAACATTTGAGACACATACAAGTTTCGAATTAATCCTGTACTAAATACTACAGTATTCTCCTGATTGAAAAAATGAAGTTATAGTAGCTAGAAGCACAGATGATTTCAGTAAGTAATATTACGTGTGACTCAGAATCAGGATATCTGTTGCGTCATTTTTTACTTTTGTTGTATTCCCTTTTGAGAAACGAGAAATATTTTTTAGATATTGAGTTATGTTTATTCTTATAGTCAAAAGTAGTATACACATGTTCTCAATTGGAATATTTCTCTTAGTTTTTCTAACTAATATTATTCCTGACTAAATGTGAACGATATAATTGATTATAAAATTCTTATTAGCGTTTGTATTTTGGTAGTCAGGATATTAGAAAAGTTACCTACTTGTCTTTGGTGTATGTGATTCTATGTTTAGCACCTGATAAGACTTCAGTTTTTATGTATCTATGGAGTTACTCAGTGGCGGCTTTAGCAGGTAGGCTGGGTAGGCGCGGGCCTACCCAAAAATTTTGAAAAATATATAAACGCTAAAAGATACAATAAAAAGTAAATATAGTTTCCACTATTTATATTAATTGTAGATAATTGTTTAACAAATAGTATCAACCACTACCGTAAAAGTAATTTCCTACTGTCATTAATCAATCAAATGTGTATACGTATACACAAGAGAGGGAGCGGTTCTACCCAAAAGTAAAATCTTAAAGCCGTCCCTGGGGTTATTATTAGTGTAAAGACAAACAAATTATCTAATATTGAACAAGTGTTGGTCGAGTTGCTTAGTATTAACTGGATAATTAATACAGAAATCTTGACTTAAAAACTGGTCTATTTTTACCAAAGAAATCTTTTCGGAGATGTTACCAGTCATAATATATAATTTAGGTCTGTTTAAGTTGAAATACCTGTGTGTAGGGGTCTATATGTTTCTTTTTCAAGATAATTTTCTGGTCTTAATATATTTTTGTATCGTTCACTAGCAGCGTTCACCCCGCTTCGCTGGGGTCACCCCGGAACGCAATAAACTTTGTTACTTAGATAATTTTTACTTTTTCGCTTTCAAGTGATATGATAAAAACCATAGAAGATTGCAGTAAATGTTAACATTATATCGCCTGTCATTTATGTTAACCCGCCGAGTGACACGGTCATGTGAGTTGCATATAAATACGGTTAGATTTAGCTATGATGAGCTAACAAAGGATTTCTACGTTATGGACACTTGAATGGTCAATTATCTCAAGACATTGGTAATTGAAAATTAAAGTGATATGATAAAAACCATCTAGGGTCCAAATCTTAATAACCCCCCAAAAATGAAAGAAATTGGTTCAGCCGTATTAGCGTGATGAGCTAACAAAGGATTTGTACGTTCTCTTTTATATAGAGAGAAGATAATTTCATGATTCTCTGCTTAGCTCAATAATAAGACTAGAAAAAAACCCTAAGATATACACTAGTGTGCAAAACTGAAGGACAAAATAGATAAGGAAGCATGAAATATTGTGTAATCGATAGAAATGAATGAAAGCTCAGCAGCATGTTGCTAGAGTTCTCCTACATATGCATAACGAGCATGACATCAGTGTATCGTAGTGCCAAGTGGGTTTGCTCCCCCAAGACGATGCAATTGAAAGAAATTGACAAGATAGTGTGTATATCAGTAAGAGAGTTCTTAAAGTGCATTGCGATGGTGTTACTCACAATAATATGGTCCAAGAGACAACATTTGGATAACTTCGCATGGGAAAGAATTGTCGGAAAACTGGAAGAAGAACAAAGTGTAACGAACATGATCCAGGAATTTGGTATTGCCTACAGCTTTGTTTCACGTACATGAGGAGCATTCCGAACCACAGGCAATACTATGTGAAGGAAGATGGTGGTCAACCACGGTCAGCTACAGCAGAGGATGACCACTACATTATGAAATAGGAAAGAAGGAACCGGCGCTAAGCAGCGGGTACAATTGCAAACACATCTAAGAGGACTGCAAGTCGCTCAGTCTCATGCTCCATAGTGCATGTTAACTGCATGGGGGGATTGACACTTTGCCCAATGGCCACTACGTTATATCCCGTTGACATCCGAGGATATCAGGAGTGAATCGAGAAGGAGTGGGGTCGCATAATTTTCTCCGACGAGAGCAGATTCAGTCTGAATAGTGACTATAGACGTACACTCATCTGTGAAAGGTGAAAACACGCCCAGAAACATAGTCGAACATGATTGTTTCGATAGTCCAGTATTCTTGTGTGCGAGGCATAAAGTTACATGGGCATACCGACTTTCCTATTATTGAACGCAGTATACTCATGTCAACGTTATTGTGACACTGTACTTCATCTTCATATGCGTCTTCTCAGAGGTCCAGTTGGCCCCCATTTCTTCTTTATGGTTGATAATGCGCGACCGCATCAAACAGCACAGGAGGTAGAACCCTTGGAACGAAAGAATATTCAGCGAATGGACTAACTTGCTTATCGCACTGACTTAAATCCCATCGAACGCGTTTGGGATGCTACGGGGAGAAGTCGTGTAGCATTTTTGATGCACCAAGGACCATCCAGTAATTGTCATCAGCGCTGGTGGAGTAATGGAACTACATGCCACACCAACTCATTATAAATTTGTGAGCAGCAAGGGGAACGTTACAAAACATGCATTGCTGTCCGTGGTGATCACGCGTTCCTTTGGGAACCACTTCCGCATAATTTTCCGGAAACACATTATTTGTAGAGTAAGTCGATTTTCTTTTCTCCTTTCCTAAAAAACGCTTTTCATCATACTGAATCAAGGAGCCTAACCTCTCTTGTGTCAGTTAGTGTGCTACCTAGGACCAAGTGTTGCAATACGCATTTGTGAGCCAAACCACTCATACAGCACTTAGAGGGTTGACGGAAGTTTTCACTTTCGAAGGGCAAACTTGTTTTTTGAACTTCATCATCATCTTTTCATTCATTCTCATATTCTTTTGGGCTTCGGCCCTAGACTACTTTATAGTGATGGCGGACTCTGGCAATGCTAACGTACAATCTGCTCTCGGTCGACATACAGAATTACCAGCTTCTCTTCCTACAAGTATGGGCACATCACGTGCCCAAGCTACAACAACTGGAACTACCGGTCGCACTAGACACTTTTCATGGGGTAGTCAACCAGTAGCGAGTACGTCTAAAGAAAGACATCCATCCACTGACTCAACCCAATCTGCAAAGAGATTTCGGGGTGGATATCAATCTTCTAACGTCCAACCAATGGACACTGGATCGCCAGCTTCAGAATCATCATCTGTAACTCTGAGCGTAACTTCAGATCTTCTTTACAATTTTCTCCTCACCGATTTTGACACGAAATACACTTATCCAAAGATGATCTTTCTCCAGATCATTAAATACGTTCCACGCGCAAATGTTGAACAAATAGTCCAGACTAGAAATGGATATATTATAAAATCAAAAGATCCTAATTTCGGAACCTATTTACGTTATAAAGTGTCTTACGAAATCTTTGGGAAAAACGCAAAACTAAAAAAAAAGTCTGATTCTAGCCCGAAACAACCACCACCTCCTAAGAAATCGCCAATGTTATCTGTCGTTATACGTGGTGTTCCCCCAGAGTTCACGGACGACGAAGTGCACGAGGAGCTTATTCAAGAGGGCATCAACAATGAAAAATGCATACGCATAAAAAACAATAACAGACCAACATATGTGGTTCGAGTTTTATCACAAAACCAATAGGCTATTGATTACTTTTTGATGCATGGTGCCTCTATTTATAAGAAAATCCATAGAGTCGAACCTTCTAAAACTCCTGGGCCAATACTTCTTAGGTGCGAGAGGTGTCAATCCTACAATTCTCATTTCACTAACAACTGTCCTAATCAATCACAATGCGGATATTGTGGCAACCAACATGAAACTAGGTTGTGTCAAAATCAACAACCTCCAAAGTGTTCCACTTGCGGAGAGGCTCACCCCACGTACAGCTACTGTTGCAAGGCTAAGCCCCCTGCAGAACCTATTCGCCCAGAGTTTACTGCACCTATTCGAAGTAGCGATAAAACTACACTTCCAGCCCAATCTATCCTACATCCGCTCAGTATCGAAGATTTTCTTCGCTACCTCACCATAGTGCTCCAGAACGTGATACCACTTCAATGCGATCATATACTTCGCACCATTACTGCCACTGCAAAATCGTTCTTTAACATCAATATGCATGGTACGTATTCACGACAATATGCTCATTTTCAAATCGCGCCTCTTGAAACTATTATTTAATTCTATGTCGTTCTTGCTTGTAGTCATGAATTTCTTATTTATTAATATACGATCTTTCCAGCAACACAAACTCCTCCTAGAGCATCTTTTACTCGACGAACAAATTGATATTTTGCTCTCAATGAAACTTCACTCAAACCTAATATCACAGCACGCCTAACAGGTCATTTCCTTCACCGACATGACTATAGAGGACCTGCCGTCAGAGCTCAAGGTGAAGTTGCAATAGGTTTTTCACCAAAATTACCATTCAGACAATATCACCTACAGGCTTACATCAATCATCCAAAACATCTTCTCTTCTCTGTTTACTTTCCCTCCAACGTCATAAACGTTGCTACAATTTATATTCGGCCGAGATAACCAATTCGATTTTTTTTTAATATATTGCACAAAACTTGCGAAATGTCATTATTATGGCTGATATCAATATCCATAGTCGAAGCGACCGGGAAAAACAACATTTTTTGAACTACGTAACTCAACAGTTACATTTGCATATCCATGACTTACCTAGCCATACCCAGTCAAGTAATCAAACAACACCAGATGTTGTAATTACATCATTTAATCTGGTCGGTGACTTTACAATACAGGTTCTTGACACAATCGGTAGTGATCACTGCCCAGTAAAACTAACGCTCAACAAGGGTCATCTTTGCCACACTACTCCTGTGTTTCGTACTGTTAAACGTTATGATAAAGCTGATTTGAATAGTTATAGAACAACCATTGAAAGAGACATTAGACATCTCACAGTACCAACCATCGAGTCTGAATTGTATTACACTATTTCCCAGCTTACAGATACCGTAACTACAAATGCTCAAACATCCATTTCTGAGCTGCCCACACAGACCAAAGTTACCGCCTCAATATCTGGCCATTGTAAAACGTGCACAGCAGCACATTCGAGAGTATCATCGTACTGGGAACGAGACACATCTTCATTGTCACAGACAATGGCAACGGGCAGTTAAAAACTACCTCATTGCATGTAAACGGAGGCACTGGATTGGTGCTTGCAATAAGCTGAGAGACGAAGCATATCCTACTCGCTACTGGAAGAAATTTCATCAATTAACGGGAAAAAGCACTGTTACAACATATCCGCTCCATGTCAATAATGTTCCACTTCTTTCAGACGCAGATAAAGCGAATGCTTTTGCAGACCAAATACAAACAGTATTCACTCCAACTGAGTCTCCATGCCAGAGCGAACGCACTGATATTTCCAGAATACCTTCTTTACAACCTTCTACATCACATCAATCCGACATCAATCATCCTCTTACCAGACCAATCACTGCTCCTGAATTGCATACCGTTCTTCGACGGAAACGTAACACATCACCAGGAATTGATAGTATCTCGTATAGGATGCTGAAAGAATCTCCACCTCTGTTTATTTCTTTGCTAGTATCTATTTATAATTTCATACTCAACACTGGTTATTATCTGCTACGTTGGAAAGTCTCAAAGGTGTGCATGTTTCATAAACCAAACAAGCCTATTCATGATGTTACTTCCTACAGGCCCATTCAGTTAACTTCTGTCTTCAGTAAGTTATTTGAAAAGATTCTCGTCAACAGACTACAGATCGTGTTGTTTATCTTAAAGAACACGATCTGTTACCAACACATTAAGCAGGTTTTAGGCCAAACTTTCCTATTAGCGACCAACTGCTACAACTAACCACGGTTCTCACCAATCAATACAATAAAGCTCTTCCATCATGTCTAGTCCTTATGGATTTAGAGAAAGCTTTTGATAAGGTATGACATTATGGCTTGCTGCGCAAACTACAGTTACTCCGACTTCCCACTTGTTATATCCGTCTCATTTATTCTTTTTTAAGTAATCGAATAGCGTATGTTTCAATAGAAAGTGTTCTCTCTAGACCTATTTTTCCTCATACAGGCGTACTGCAGGGCTCCGCACTTAGTCCATTATTATATATCTTATATGCCTCAGATATGCCTAGAAAACCGCCTAATGTCTATGTTTTCCAATATGCTGACGACACAGCATTTTTATCACTAGGGAAAACTATGCTTCTGATCAACAGAAGTCTACAACTGACACTCGACAATTTTCTTACCTGGTGCAGGAAGTGGAAATTAACTGTCAATTTGGAGAAAACACAAGCCCTTGTTTTTCTTCCATCAAAACGTAGAACTAAAGTACGCCAAAATCCCGCTAATCTCTGTGTATAAGTTGACGGCCATTTTCTTCGACGAAACACCTCTGCTAAATATCTTGGTGTAGTATTCGATACCAAACTCACCTGGAAACCTCACTTTCAAAAACTGGCGCAAAAAGCATTAATTAGATTAAATCTTCTACGCTGCCTTACGGGTACGACCAGAGAACTGAGTACGGATGTCTTACTAAAGACATACAAAGTTTTTCTTCGACCTCTTCTCACATTTGGTCACATTGCCTGCTGTCATGCTTCACCTAAACTCTACGAGAAGTTAGCAATTATGGAACGCCATGTTATTCGCCTGGCATATCGGATTCGATTACCATATCCAAATTACATGACCTACGAACACATAGACTTTCCAACCATTTTTAATCATCTTGCTACACTCCGGACAAGATACATTCAATCACGCATTACAAACGCTCATCCACTCTATCTTGATACCTTAAGAGTTGATGCGCTTACCGATGCTCCATCTCGATTATCAGCACTCACCGTTCAACATCCTCACCACACTCTATGTTCAGACGACAAATTTGGACGCCACAGAGAGAGAGCAATATTTGACATTTACATCGTCAGAGATCATCTACCTCATATTTTTCCATTTTAGCACATGTTCTGCACTCATCACTAACATTGGGCTATCATTACATCTTACATCAGTCTCGAGTCGCCCCGAGACAGAAGATCTAACCCACATATGTCTCAACTAATGTTCCCAATGTGATTGTGATGTCAATGCACTTCATATCATTATCATACCTGTTTATATATGATATACCTAACTACATTTATTCTTTAATTATATATATGTTTGTATATTTACACCGTTAATATGATATCTTGCACTGCTTTATATATTGTTCATTTCTCCATACTAATTTTATGTGTTTTTTTCAATTTCTTGTTGGTTTTGCATTGCACTTACAGCACCTATTGTATATGTATTAGCACCACTGCCATGTATTGAAACCTTTGCCAACGATATGGCGTAACCCTCTAATGGCTGGGGTTAGTTTGTTCTGATATGAAACCAAATATGATGAAATAAAGAAAATAGATTATTAAAGAACTTTCACAAACCTAATACCTTACCGAAAGAAAAACGCTTTTCATTGCTGTTGTAGCATTTTAATAGATAGATAGGAAGACTGTTCTCAAAATTATATAGCGTATACTCACCCCAGCATAGGTTGTTCTTTCGTAAATATAAGTTAAGTATATGCTAGAACAGTGATCGCCAAACTGTCGATCGCGAGCTACTAGTAGCTCGTGGGGACATTTTCGGTAGATCACGTTAACGTTCCGGTTGACTAACCTTGATTCCTTCACTGATTCCTCCATAAACATATGTAAGATTTTTTAAATAAAAAAAGTTGGTAGTTCACAGTAGGATTTAAAAACGGTGCGGTAGCTCAGAAGCTTCGTAAGTTTGGAGACCACTATGCTAGACTACAAAATGTTAGATGGGCATACTTCGTATTCTCCCGTATACACCCCATTACACCCCTGGTTGGTAGTGTAGGAGTATTTATAAATCTATGAACAGAGTAATAACTACAAAACGATCTACTTTTTTGCCTGTCACAATTGTTTTTTGCTAACGGTTTATTTCTTAGTCTTCACCTAGTTTGGTGCCAATCGCGGGAAAAGAGTAAACAAAACATCTAACTGGGAATGAATTACTTAGCGTATACAACCTCACATAGTATCACATTATACTATCCTCACATTGAACTAAAAATGATTTAATAGTGTCCTGTTCATTACTCCTCTATATGTCATTCACCCATAACAAATATTCATGTATGGATTTTATACTATTTTGCCTCTTATAGTATGATAAAAACATTTTTAGTGATACCTAGTGAGAATATTGTGAAAATTAAAACTCGTTAATTTGTCCTTTGAGTTTTATTTATAGTTGCCTATAATCAAGTGCGTATTGATACCGTAAGACGGGGTTACTTTGCACATCAGGGGTTACTTTGCACAAAATATGAAAAGAGTTTCACAGTCCTTTGTCGGCAAAACCATGAACAGAAAAGAGGAAGTTTCAACTGGCACCGTAAGACAGAACATCTAACTGTATTTTGGCTATAATGTTGGCGGTTAACATCAGTTCTAATTACCGGTAGGGCTCATTGTTGTAGAGATATGGAAAGCAGTCACTGTAAAGGGCGCCAAAATTTGAAAGATATCACATACAAGATTTTCCATCAAAGTTTAGTCAGTTTGGTAGAATACTACTGTGTATAATGGGACTTTGATGCAATAGTTGAAATAGAAATGTGAAACGTTTTAAAGTCATAAAAGAAGTAAAACTGGGAGAAGGCTGTTTGAGCCTCTACTCGGGGTTACTTTGCACAGGTCCAAAACACCGCTTAGATAGGAAATTATTACTACTGGAAATTCCTGCAAGCATTCTAAATTTAGATAAATTTCCTATTTAGGAAGATATCGAAATGAATTTCTTGTTGGAAAATAAATTATGAACAGGGGCGGATCTAGAAAAGTAGTTTGAGAGAGGCTTCACTAACAAAGACTTCGTTTTTTTTTTTTTTTTTTTTTTTTTAGAAATTACTAGACTTTTAAGGGGGAGGGGCTTGCAGCTTATACGCATAGGAATGACTAACATTAACTTATTTAAGAAAGAAATCATACAATTTGGGTGGGTTTCAGCCTGAAAGTCCCAAATCCCGTAAATCTTCCACTAATTACGGTTGGGACGATAGTCTTGGACATAAGGAATAACCAAGGCAAATCAGTTCACGGGGATTTTTTCTTCTGTTCCTAAGTTGGCAGTTTTGTGGGACATATGCTAAACTATTACAACGCGGTTCCTGTGCCAGTACCAGAAAATATATAATTTTCTTTACAAATATCAATAATTCAAACTAAGTACTGATACCGGTACCATCATTCTAATATCAATATTTGCAGATTGCATGCAGTTTTGTGCAGAAAGTAAAATGTATAAATACTGAAGGGAAAACATTGCACAGAAACGTTATGCTCGTATGTTGAACATACCGTTTTGTATGTTGTGCAAAGTAACCCAGTTATGGGTTACTTTGCACCAAAGTTTATATTTCAATAACTATGGTTATACTGAATGTTTACTAATGAACTTGCACTAAAGTTTTCCTTATAAATCTAGCTATTATGGGCCTTATGCAGAATCGTTCTGACGCATGATTAGTGCCATACTGAAGAATTCGACTAACATATGTTTCCTACAGTAGTCAGGCCTTTAGTATGACGCTAAACATACGTCAAAACGACTCTGGATACGGCCCTATATGTTTAAAATACAGTGTTCTAAATCATTACGTTTGTAAGTTACATGCGATTTTCTTTAAAATTGCTTAAATCTTGTGCAAAATAACCCCGTCTTACGGTACTTGAAACAAGAGAGAGAAAAATTAATGAACATCTGTTCTACAATCGTATCTATAGGCTTATGGGATCAGATAAATATTTATGTTAATTTGCTTATTACTTATTTACTGTTACAGTATTCCACTGCAATTTAAGAAATATCAAAAGTACTGACAAGAACTGAAATAACATTAATAATAATATATAAAAAAACATTAATATTTGTAATAAAACATTGTAGTTATTTATGTATGTTCTGACCAGAAAGACTGTGATATTTTTTGTTGTTTATGTGTTAACATAGAATTTCATGTTCTGTTTTATTAAAGAAATAAAAAATAAAAAAAATATATAAACCTTTTATTTCTCCCACTTTAATGGCAATATAACAAACAAGCTCTTGAAAAAGAAGGAAAGAAAAAATTAACGAGAAACTGAGTTCAAAAGTTTCCGAAATTCATCAATAATAATAATAATAATAAAGGCATTACATCACATTCCAAGTTAATGTTATGTTTTAAGGAATTTGGAACAGTTTTAAATTCATATTTTAGTGATGACTATTGCACAATATCTGCTTAAGAAAACAAACTCAGTTTACGCACATTTTAATGTTGTACAGTGTTAACTTACTGCTTGAAAGTTGGTTATTTTTAGCGTGAATGGGATAATAAATGTTGAGTGATCTTTTTAGATATGTCCAGACGTGTTCGATGCTTCGTTGTTGGCAGATTCAAGACGATCCTCTTCATGTAAATTGTTTATTTCTCAAATTGGAACATGCCACAAATCTAAATTCTAAATATTCCTCGTTCTCATAAAACCCACAGACACGTGTCTTTCCATCACTCTTCATTCTATCTCAGAAGATTTGCAATATACTCTATGTAGGAATGAATTATGGAAAATATTGACAGATTACAATCTGAGTGTAGACTTACTTTACAGAGGAAATGCATAGAAAACTAAACTTACAACCGCAACTAACTTAAGGAAAGAAGGTACACGAACATTTATTGGGTCCTTCTTAGCTATTGCAATTACGGAAATTAGGTCATGTAGATGCTGAGTTCTCTATTGAAGCTGCAGAACGTTACGAAAGTGTTGCACATTAGAATTCTGTTTCATTACCATTCTAATGTTACAAATTCTATCAACATTTGCGCCAACTAACAGTTCATTCAAGACAGAGAATGTATCTCGGAAAAGCATGTCGAGTTGTGAAGTGTTCTCTATCGGTTTTGGAGCAGAAAAACAGTCTGAGAACATGCTTACTACAGACAGACAAAGACAAATGACAGAAGATTTTCATTAAAATATCAGATCCCGCTTCCCTCTGTTGAAGCGAATTAGGAAGATTTTCCCATCTTCAAAAGATTTTATTGTTGAAGAATCTCTAAATATTACCCAAGATGAAGTGATTCACCTAAAGCAAAATTTTAAATGAGGCATTCGACCATATAATATTAGAAATTAAAGAGAGATTAGCAGAAAATAATAAACAGCATTTCAAATCCTTTGATTGTTTATTGCCATTCAGAAACATTTTGGACAGTTCCGAATTGCCACTATTAAATCTCGTAGGCTTCAATAAGCAAGCTTTCGAATTGAAAGTTGCAGTTATTAAAATAAACATTTTATCCAACAATAAATATTTTATCCAGCGCAGCGTCAGAAATATTTTAAAGATTTTAGATATGTTGTGTCCGTATAAAAATGTTTTCCCAATGTGTATAAATTGTATGCAGTAGCTGTAACAATTAGTGCTTCAACAGCAACATGTCAGAACACATTTTCTTATCTTAAACGCGTTCTTACATCACAAAGAGAGTCAATGCTTCACGATAATAAATGCTTCAATGAATCCGACTTTGTTCTCTCGGCATTTCAAAAGCAGTGCTTGATGACTGTAGATATGAAGCTCTTTCTCGACAAATTTCGAAGACCCTTTGCATGACTGCAACTGTAGAAGGCTTGTGGAAGTGAAATAAAACTTACGAATATTTTGAAGTGTTTTCTGAAGCAAGTATAAATACTGATCCATCAATAAGCATGGCTTCTTTTACTTCTTGTGCTATACAGGCTCAAAAGAAAATGTTTTATTATTAGTATTGTTATTCATAGTAGCGTGTTAGATAAAGATGCATATTTTCAATTGCTTAATTTGAAATAAAATCACCTAATCCTACTTTATTAGGTGTTCAAAACACAAAACATAGAAGTTCACAACTGTGTTAAGTAGGGCCTATGCATGCATCTGGTCTGTTTACGGTATATGACTTCATATATTTTAGAAGTGTATGTTAGTGAGGTAGTGTCAGACTGTGTTCAATTGAGAACTCCAGTTTCTCAGGTATTCAAATATCAAATAATACAGTTCTAAAAGGATACTAAAAATTAGAAATAGTGAACCTTAAATTTCTACTCTCTCTCTCTCTCTCTCTCTCTCTCTCTCTCTCTCAGCGTTTTAAAATCAATATCGCATCATGGTTTGCTACACAAAATCACAGAATTATGGAAACTAAAAATTCAATCACAATCTACGGTCACAATTTGCTAACGAAGTGAGATATTTTTCCTACAAAGACAGCATAGCATAGCCTTTTGTCCATGAGAAAAAGGTTCTTTTTTGATAGCACATAGGTGTGTGGCAATTCTTCTTTCGTAAATACATACGTTTTCCTTTAGGTTCCCCTTTGTTTCTCACTAACACATAGCAGTGCACTATGGAAGGAAAACGTATTACTTGAGAGAAGCTGTAGAATTGACGAGGAAACAATCTGTACTTTGACATTTTATAACATAATGAAAATAAAGCGCCTCAAATGTCTTTCGAAATGCAGGACCTTAGCTTACTTTTTGGAAATTAGCTAACGAAAACTGGTAACTTCAGCAATATCCTTCTTTTCTGCCCCTGTTATTTCAAGCTCTTACATAATTCATAAATGGGAAACCTACATATTTTATAGTGTTGATCCAGAAATGTTCCTTTACTACATCGTCTTGTTTGTCATTGAAATCGCGAAAGAAAAGTCTTAGTTTACAATTTCAAAGAAATGAAGAATGATGATCCTGGTAGCATTTGGTTGCAATATAAGTTATAGGAAATTAACACTGTATGAATTAACTTATTGTGTTTTTATCTTAAAATTGAAGGTTCATTTCGTGGACTTCGTAATGTCAACTCCGCGTTTCTTGAAGATATTACGGATATAAGAAAAGTAACCCCCCACAAGTACATTTTAAACTAGCCACTACTTAGACAACCTACAAAAACTGCTTATATTTGTTATTTCATATCCAACTAAAACAGCAAAATACATAGTTTATGATTTCCTTCGCTTCTGAAAATGCCATATATATATATATATATATATATATATATATATATATATGCCCCCAAAAAGGAAATAATCCTCGCTACGAACCTGGTCTATAGGGGGGAGTCGGCGGGCAGACGATTCCATTGAGGGCGCCCGTCCCCCTTGCCCCCCTAGTGTCGTCACCGGTCTGAACTCATGTTAATACTCTTTGAGAATTTCATTCGAATTTTAGATTTATCACTTTATTGATATGGAACACTGATCCGGGTAAAGTTACATGTGTGCTATTCCGTGGTGTCATTTGAAACCCCCGTGCGAAAAGTGGGCGAGCCCATACCTACTTCCGCTAGGGTTCTTCTCGTCATCTGTGAGTTGTAAGTCATATCAGATAAACTGAATGCATGAGACGCAAGTTATATATCCCGCAATACACATGACACACGTATATTCGTTTCTAACTGTTCTTCATTGGCTTAACTACAATTTTTTGCTAGGGAGGGAACCAATGTCCCTTACGGGCAGGTCCGTAGCCAGCCCAAAAATATAGAGGGGTAGGTAGAAGTTAGGGGGCCCGACCCAACCATATTATAGTTCATTTGCAAGCAGACCGTGAAAATTTTAGGGGGCCAGTAAAAATATAAGTTGGCCCGGCCCCCATGCCCCCCGTGGATAGGTCCCTGCTTGTGTGATACTTCTCAGAATTGAAAGAACCTTAACTGAAGACCTGTGAAATAACGGTATTCTAGGGAACAACTATGCCCTAGTATCCCTAAATTCCTCTTGTTACAACTATACTATTTCTATAGCCTACAGGAATTGGCCTGTCCCAGAAAGTGAAAGACTCCTAGATATAAAGCGAGTAAGGTAAAGTTTTAGTTGTTCTTTATCTATAGAATACTTGTTGTCAATATTGTTTCCTAGATAGAAGCAAAGAGTGGTCGTTTAACAGAGATTGCATTTGCTTTTATTCACCGTCTGGTAGTCGTTGATAGAATTTTCATTGTATAAACGCACATAGAGCGGGAGGAGGTCCCACATATGTGGCTGGCATGGTCAAATGGTTTGAGGCACAGAAGCATCAGTTGTTGATTCGAATGAACTCTGACAAGTAAACCTTACGTTTGGGTGAATCGAGTTGCTGACTGAGACACATATGAGAAAGTAATACTAAATGTGGTCAGTATTTCAGTGAAGTTGTAGGTGCGAAGCGCCAGGGGTTTAGGAGATACAGCTACCAGAACATCACATGGAAGTACAGAATAGTCTTCATACACTTGGAGGTAAAAGCTCTGTAAGACCTCTTGTAACGACAAAAGGTGAATAACAAATATATGGGTACATATTAGGACTAGGAAGAAGTCATATAGTAAGGGTATACCTGACGGCAGCCATCTTGAAATCCGCCATTTTGAATTAAGGTTAAGTTTTTAAAATAGGAATAGGGTCATGTGATACATGATTTAAGGCGCAAATTTAATCAGAAGAACAATGGTGACGTTAATTTTGATTTACGCGCAGTTGTTAAAATTTTACAGGGAAATTAAATATTGTTGCAGCACATGTATTAGTCCTTTACCCCACCTTGTAAATTTTGTGTTAATGATAATAATAATTAAATAAAAAGCAGGTGGATAAGAGTTGCCTTGATGGCGGTCATGTTCAAATCCGCCATTTTGAATCAGACAAAAGTTATAAACAAAACGCATAACATTGACACCTTATTAATAACAAATTTTACTATAAATCCAACGGTATAACCATTTTTGCTTTATTAACCAGCATTTGTTATCGCATAAACAAGTTGCTAATTTAAGGAAGTGGAGTTGAGTCATAATTAAACTTGAGTCTTTCTTCCAGAAAAGTCCTCAATTGCTATTAATAAGGTGTCACTGTTATGCGTTTTGTTTAAAACTTTTGTCTGATTCAAAAAGGCGGATTTGAACATGGCCGCCATCAAGGCAACTCTTACCATAGATATAATATTTATCCACCTGCTTTTTATTTAATTATTATCATTAACACAAAGTTTACAAGGTGGGGTAAAGGACTAATACCTATCCTGCAACAGTATTTAATTTCCCTGTAACTTTTTACCAATTGCGCGTAAATCAAAATTAACGTCACCATTGTTCTTCTGATTAATTTTGCGCCTTAAATCATGTATCACATGACCCTATTCCTATTTTAGAAACTTAACCTTAATTCAAAATGGCGGATTTCAAGATGGCTGCCGTCAGGTATACCCTTACTATATGACTTCTTCCTAGTCCTAATATGTACCCATATATTTATTATTCACCTTTTGTCGTTACAAGAGGTCTTACAGGGCTTTTACCTTCAACTGTATGAAGACTATTCTGTACTTCCATGTGATATTCTGGTAGCTGTATCTCCTAAACCCCTGGAGCTTCGCACCTACAACTTCACTGAAATACTGACCACATTTAGTACTACTTTCTCATATGTGTCTCAATCAGCAACTCGATTCACCCAAACGTAAGGTTTACTTGTGAGTCAGTTTACTACTTACTTCATTATCAAAATGTATTTCTTGTTGTGTCGGTTCTCTCTGTGAACTTCAGTATCCTCCTAGATTCCAATTACATTACATAATACAAAATTTTGGATAAACTAATGGAATAGTTCTAGGTTTAATTTATACTAGTAATGACAAGCAGCCCATCTCTGTGTTTGAGAGGGGGAGAGAGACATTAATAAATGAAAGAAGAATAAGGAAGGATAGTTAAGAGCGTTTTTATCGCTTAAAGAATGTATACCTTTCAAGTGGATGGAAATTCCATGTTGATTCCTGTCCAACGAACATTTCCAAAAGTTGTACGTAACATGACCTTCACAGAAGAAAATAACTTAACAAGGTGGATGCATTAGTAACTCCAAATGAACCGAATACTGAACAAGGACTAATTTGTTCCACTGAAACCATTCTTTTTGACAACATAAACTTAATTTGTGCGCATTGCAGTATATATATATGAAGAGGGATAGAACTAAACGTACTCCCGTCCGAAAAAAAAGTCCGTACAAGGCAATATAAAAATAAAGCCATACTAAAGAAAAAGTTTTTTTTTTGACACAGTTTGGAAATAACCAGTCTTGGGAAGTAACATAACGCAAGTAACGTTTCCTAGTAACGCGTTACATTTTTTCCAAAGTAACTGTAACGGTAACGCGTTACAAATTTTTAAGTAACGTGCCTAGTTAGTGTTACTTTTTTCGCGTTACTTTCGGATGAGTAACTACAATATAGGCCCTACGTATATATTTTTTCGGAAACGAATGTTTCCTTCTTGTAAGTGAAGTTTTCATAATGGAACAATGGAGCATGAACTACGTATGTCAGTGACCGACAGTCACAGACACACAGAGAAACAGATAGTCTCGGTTCAGACGTGCAGAAAAGTCTGTTGCGGGCCCGCAACAGAGTTTTCTGTTGCGGACCCGCGCGAGCCGGAAATACATTGGTTCTTATCATTCATGCCACACGTGCAGACTTTCCCGCACGACTCTGCTGCGGGCCCGCAGCGGGCGAAAATTGAGTTGCGGGGACTGCTGGCTCGCAGCGTGTCCGCACAGGTGTTGCGGGCCGGAAAACCATTGCTGGCAATGAGTCAAGCCACACGTGCAGACTTTCCCGCGCCCGCAGAAATGGAAAGCGAAGAACTGGACATAGAACTGTTCATTAACGAAATACAAAAATATCCCGAGATATGGAATTTAAAGTGCGAAATGTATAAAGACAGATATAAAAAACGGGATGCATGGAATAAGGTGTGTGAAACCTTATGTGAGAAATTTAATGAAAAAACAGAAGAAGAAAAAATAGCATTGGTATGTATTATTATTACTTTTCAATGTAAAAATCTAATATTCAAGTAGTGTTTACATTTGATTTTTGTTTAGCGTCCCTTTCCAGCAGAGAGGCTATGAATACTTTTTTGTGATAACAATAGACAACAAATACGCTTGGAGAAAAAGCCTTTATTGTTAATGCAGTTTCTTTGAGATTTCTTGTCACTCCTCCGGAATAAATCGACTGTTTATAACCTATGTTGCATTATACTTTAGGTCGAGGCAAGGGCGCCCATCAGGGGGGGCAAGGTGGGGCGTTGCCCCCCTTAAGAGGAAATTGTATTTGGGAATATCGAAAACCCAATAGAATTTTTACATTAGTTGTAGCAAAAAATGAAACTATATTTGAAAAGTCGCTTATATTTGCCCCCTTGAAAACCACAACATGGGCGCTCTTGGGTCGAGGTCACGTATTATATAGCTTCTGTGTTCAAAAGGGACGCCGAAGTCCAAAACAACCATCAACATAATAGCAGAACAGAAAAGAAAGAAAAAACATCGTTTTTTGGCTGGCAATTGTTGTCTTTATTTGTTAATGTACTAAATTTAAACAAAATAGACTTAACACGAAAATGGTTGAACATTAGGGTACTCGTGTGGTTAAAAAAATAAAAAAAACATGCTCGAGATGTAACAGAAATATTTATGTTTCTCGTGCATTTGATAATATTGTGCACGTCGTTGTTATTCTAGAGATAACAACTGAATGTTTTCTTACATAAAGAACAACTTGAACAAAGTTATCTTGCCATGGAACTCTACCTATGTCGCTTACAAAATAATCAGCCCATCTGTTTCTGCTTCCGTTTGCTGTCTTGCCTTCTTTTGGTGTGCCACACGTATTGGGGATTTCCTCAAAATCTTCTATCGTTAAATGTCACAATTATAAAAATGTTTCCTTTTTCTCACCTTAGAAATGGATTATTCGGAAACACTAAATCCATTATTTTTATTTAAGAGTTTACATTAAGAATTTCACATCTCCAATCTAAGCGAGTCCTATACTTTCTCAATATATAACGGGAAATGTCACTACTATAGGAATGAAATGAAATCCTTGATTTTTACGTCGCACGATTATACCGGGTAGGCTAAAGGAAATAATGATGATGATGATAAATGAATGAAATGGTGGAATGAATAAAGTGGGAGGAAACGGGAGAACTCCGAAAAAACTCACGCACACGGTGCTTCTCGCACCACAAAGTCCACTTGACGCAAGCTGGTATCGAACCAGAGGTGAACACACTATCACTGAGCCACCGGATCCCACTACTATAGAAATCCCCCATCTCTCCTTCAAGAGAAAATTTTCAAAGACGCTGAAACCTGTGCTCCATTATTTTTAATATGAGTTTACATGCCGAATTTTACATCTCTAACTGAAGCGAATCCTCACATTCGGTAATTTGTGAATAAATAAAGGGAAACTTTACTATTATTGAAACGCTCCCTCTTGAGCGGGATATTCGGGAAGTCTCAAATAAATGTCTCATTTTTAATTTAAAGCCACCAACTATGTCAAAAAATCGAAATTAGTAACGCAATTGTTAAACTACGCCAGTGGCCGCTAATAACGTCTGAAAATGTCTATGAATAGTTCTCCGAATGTTTAACTTTCTATGCTCTTACAAACGATAATTAGTTAACATAATTAACTTACCTTAATGTAACCGCCAGAGCTCCTCCGTGGCTAAGCGGTTAGCGTACCCGCCTTTGGCGTGGGAGGCGCGGGTTCGATTCTCGTCGGGAGCTCATGTGGTTCGAATTCCACGTTAATCAATAGGTCCACGTCTCATATAGCCTTGCTGATGAACGGGCCGTTAAACTCAAAATCAACTCATTAATGTAACAGCCAACATTTCAATTGGTGGTATCGCAAGTCTCATGAAAGTATCTTCTGCTTTAATTTTATCACTTCTTTTCGATAAGAGTTCGTCAAATGAAGTGATGCTCATGCGAAAATAATTAAAGGTCTTTTCTTCGTCATTGCGCAAATCAATAGACATGGAAGAAAATTCACCTTTAAGCACTCGTGAGCTTACGTACGGATGAACCCAGTATCGTCTCTGTTTCTTCCTTAGGATTTTACTGGTTAATTATACAAAAACAGCACGTTTTTTTCTTTCAATTTCCATCTTCATTCAACTGCAGCTGAAAATAAAATGAGCTGTTTTCTATGTCTATGTGAAGTGGTTGGGCTGAGACGCCCGCACGAGTCTGTTGCGGGCTTGCAGCAGACTTTTCTGCACGTCTGAACTGGTTGATCTTTGACGCCCGCACGAGTCTGCTGCGAGTCTGTTGCGGGCCCGCAACAGACTTTTCTGCACGTCTGAACCGAGCCATAAGGTCTCAGTGCCACTAGCTGGTTTTGGAAGATGAGGGCAGCCTCAGGAAAATCACGTGTACTGATTGCAAGCACCTGGAAGATTTTGTCATAGATTTTGATAGATCCAAATCAATACACTCAGTAAGTGAACTACAACTGCAATGGGACCCGTAGTCTTTTTTACTTTGACTGATGTTGTATCTATAAAGATGGAGTACGAAAATATTTTACCGTTCGAACATTTGAAAGAATCCTTTTTCTTAAAAGCTGAGGATGATGGTGAACAGAATTTAAAAGTAAAGTGCCTGAAGTTCCGCGGCGGAAAATATTTATCAACAACTAGGGTTCCGTAATTAACTATATACAGTAAGGTGTTAATATGAATAAACTGTGTTCTGATGAGCAGGCTACTTCATTACTAGAAAACAGTTTGTTAATGGTATGTAACATTGGAGTTCTTTAAGATCAGTTTGCGTATCCTAGAGTCCCGTTTATTATAGAGTTTGGAATAACTAGCTTTAAAAAGCATGTATCGATTTTAGAGTTTTTGGCAAGTTTTGATTCACTCCCAGTTCATGTGTTCTTATTTTATTAGATGTAGTGTAATGCTTCTCTATATTCTGTATTTTTAAATTTTACACAACAACACTGTTATTATTATATAATTAGTTTAACAGAATAATAATAAGCAGCTATTTTTCTAACGCATAGGTATGGGCACGAGTCGAGCTAAACTCGACTTAACTCGAATTCAAGTCGAGTTTCGACTAGAGCCAAAGGAATTTTCTCGATTCGAGTTCCGAGTCGATTCACTGTTTTTGACGTCGAGTTTCGAGTCGATTCGTGTTTGATAAATGGTTCGCTCGTTCAGCTCATTTTAATTCGTTTTGAAATTCCGTGTGCAGGGTTTTCTCGGGGTTCTCCCGTTTCCTCCCACTTTCTTCATTCCACCATTTCATTCATTACTCATCATCACCGTCTCCTTTAGCCTAACCGGCATAACCGTGGGACGTAAAACTCAAAGATTTCGGTTTGAAATCATAGCCTGATTACACTGGAAAACAAAAGTCATGAAAAATGTAAGCAGTAATATGAAGTGCTTTTAGAGTTGCTAGCGAGAGGGGACACTACTCGCATCTCGTCTCGTCTCGATAACGAGACCATAAGAGATTTTTATAACAAGCTCAGTTCGGTTCGGCTCAACTGAGTCGAGGGCTCTAGCCGGTTCGGTTGGGTGAGCTGTTGGCTCGGCTAACTTCTCGGTTCGGCCCGATAGAGAATGAGCTGCGAACCGAGCTGCTCGAGTCGTTGACAATTCTAAACCCGGACCGAGCAGTTTTGAACATATTTGGCCAGCGCCCTATAACTTTTAACACTGTTTAGCTCGAGCCCGAAAACTCAAAACCTAGACAGCCCAAATTCAGAAGCTCATGAACAGTTCTTGACTTCTAGACTTCACCACTACCGAGGTTGAGAATCAACTAGTTTTTATTTATTTATTTATTAGTGTTCAGATACAAACCGTCTATATTTCATGTTTATACGCAGTGTTGTTATAAATAATAATAATAATAATAATAATAATAATAATAATAATAATAATAATAATAATATTTTAATAATAATAATAATAATAATAATAATAATAATAATAATAATAATAATAATAATAATAATAATAATAATATTAATATTGTCTATGTAGGATACTTGAAGAGATTACTTGAAACTACACATAGGATTTGGCTCGATTTAGCTCGGCTCGAGTCGAAATTCGACGCGAATTTGATTCGAGTTGGAGGAAATTTTTCGAGTCGAGCGAGTTTAAAAGAAAACTCGCTCCAACTCACTCGTGCCCATCCCTACGAGTAATACAGTAGGAGGGTCTATGGCATTTTTAGTCAGTGTTACATTATATGAAAATGTTAATATAGCTGTCAAGTAAGAATTTGTTCTTGCGTCTACATAAAGCGATTCAGAAGGTGTAATAATAATAATAATAATAATAATAATAATAATAATAATAATAATAATAATAATAATAATAATAATAATAATAATAATAATAATAATAATAATAATAATAATAATGATAATAGTAATAGTATTACGGAAAATTGAAGTAATAAGATTTTCTCACATATTCAAAGTGTCGGACCTAAAAGTAACGCGTTACTTTCG
The DNA here is from genome assembly GCF_964235325.1 of Thermobia domestica. Lineage (NCBI taxonomy): Eukaryota > Metazoa > Arthropoda > Insecta > Zygentoma > Lepismatidae > Thermobia > Thermobia domestica. The sequence continues at coordinate 127,750,710 of NC_137464.1, forward strand.
AAGTAGGATAACAGTTACTTTTTTGGGAGCAAGTAATGCGTTACATTTTAAGGAAAACTAAAGTAACTTGTAACGCGTTACATTTCTACAAGTAACTTACCCAACACTGGAAATATCATTATGAGTACTGAGTGGCATACGCAGAATTTCATCAAGGTGGTTCAAGCACTGAATCTCATATCCTTTTAGGCAACTTGTGTGTATATAATATATATGGTAAATGTTTATTTTCTATAATATCTTGCTCACGGGTGGGGGACTATGAAGCTCCCTAATGTACGCCACTGTAAGTATTACATGCGCTTTTAGTGTCTAAAAGTATGTGGCAACTCAAACATCTTGGGACAATTGGTAGAATGTATTTCGAACTAGTAATTGTAGGTATTAACAAGCAATTTAAAAGTAAGAATATAAAGTTAATTTACCGTATGTCGTTAGGAATGGAGTGATGTGGTAAAGTCATTTGAGATCTTATGCCTTTTAAACTATGTTTCCCCAAACGGACTAACTCCCATGGATGCATGAAAAAGTCATTTATGGCAAACAATAATATTCTTCCACATAGTTCAAACTTCAATTCCAACTTTGATGACCATAACGCGGAAACCAAGGTCTGTACACCATAATATTTCATATATGTACTAATCTCATTAAAATCTACCGCCGAGACAATTTTAGTCAAGATCGGATAATGTAACATTCTCACTGCCTCATTTTTTGGGTATTAAAAGCAAGGCAAAATGTTATTTCACTGAATTGAAGATTTATACATAAAATTTTAGAGCCTATAATAATCGAAGAAAACAGAATAAATTATTTTATTATTAGAGTGGACAGACACACCCCGATTACACCGTAGCTACCCCTAAATTGCAATATCTCTTTTTCCTTTATGTTATTTTCCCTAAACCACAGCATCTACCGCGTCTTACCAAATACGATTTCTTCTCAAATGATGCTCTAACCTCTTTTCTTTTTAACTACCTCTAATCATCTTCTTTCCGCTATTCTTCAATACTCTTACGTTCTAGCCAGCTAATTTTTTCCCTTCTTCCCTACACCCATAATCCAAAAAGGCTTTTGGCATTTTAAATCGTTTTGCGTACTATCTTTAACGAAAATACGTAATGTACTGTTTACATGAAAAAAACTTTACGCATTTTACTCTACTGCAAAAGTCGTGTTCATGAGAGAATTACAATGAGCTGTATATTTCAAGAGCTTAAAAAGGACATGAACTTCTTGTTTGTTATTACTGATTTAGAGTGATGTAAACTAAAATAGGAGAACTTCAGGATCATTCACCTCTGTTTTGGACATCCCATATGTTGTTGCCCTCCGATGCAGCTGGCAGAACCGCCCGAAGCGGTCGACAGGTTTTCTTATAAGCAATAGACTCGCCTGATTATAATTCAAGGATAATACCTGTATAGTTTAACAGAAGCAACACCCATGGCTGCAAGAAGAATTCTCGTTGCTGCTATTTTTATTTTATCTGGAGCAAACTCTTTTATCAACCCAGGTAAGTACTTAGTTTGTGTCCTAGATGCATTAAAATTATCCAAAATGCATATTGTCTATAATATTTATTAGTTTTTTGTAAATATATAAAAAATGAAATGAAGTCTTCCAGTTTGACATTTCACGATTATGCCCTTGGCTAAGAGAAACTGATGATTAAGAGTAGTGAACGTTGATGGAACAATTGGTGGAATGAGAATGTAGGAGGAAACGGGAGTACCCAAGAAAACTCATGGACACGATATTATCCACCACAAATTTATTTGGCCAGATATCGAACAGGGACCCCATTCACCAGAGGTAAGCGCTCTACCACTGAGCCAAAGTATATGAAAGTAGCATGCAGCTCTGATATATACTGTAAAGACTTTATTCTGTTGTTTTTCGTGATTAAGTCACGCTGGAATACATGAGAAAGAATGGGCACAATAGTACCAAAACGGTTACTGGGTTTGGAAGTAAGAATCTTCAGATTATTAGTAAAGTCATACTATCTTGATTTACTTTTATGTCGCTCGTAAGTCAGAGTTACGCCCGTTTTGAAAGATATGGCCGGCATTTTGCTATATCTTTCGTATGAAAAACATAACCTGAAAGATGTTACCGTGTCCATGAGTTTGAAGAAGATTTTTAAGTTGCGGAGAAGAAAGGTAAATAATAATAATAATAATAATAATAATAATAATAATAATAATAATAATAATAATAATAATACAAATCAAAGACCTCTACAATAAATACATAAATATTAGGTTGTGCGAATGAAATGTCCACTTTGACTTTGGTAGGAACTCACCAACACAAGACAGGAATGGACTAAAGTCTCACATCTAACGTTATAAAATCTGTACGTCCATCAAACAGCCTCTAGTACCCGGAAAATCGGGAGGCAGTGCGTTGTTGAGCAGTCATGTGAAAATGCATAATGCAAAACACAATTTTGAGTGATTTTACTTTAGAAATTAAACTGGGATATTCTATACAGCAAGTGCAAGAGACATTAACAATGCATTTGAGCCAGGAATAGCGAGGAATGCTTCATCTACTGTCGGTTTGTCAAAGGGTCTTTCCTAGTAAGATAGTGAAATCGGCCCTTGATCCAAATTGGGTCGCTATTGAACAAAATGTTACCCTTGACCTAACACTACCTCAAAAATATTTTGACCCCTATCCCCTCCCCTTACCGAATTATCGTATCATATATGCTCAAAATTGAATATTTTTTAAATTTTGGTGGGGGTGGTCGAAAAATTTTGAAAGTTTCACAGATTGTAGATACTATCTAGATGTAAATGTACATTTCTTTTTAAAATCATCGATGCGTATTTGCTTTCTTTCTCTCTTTTTTTCGTGTTGAAAGTTTCAAAAAATGTAAATTTTTTGTGGGGGGGGGGGATGTCTGATTTTTTGGTTAAAAAATTTGTTATACCATTACGCACAACATATATTTTTTCGGGGCCTGAAAGTGATGCCAACATCGTCGAAAAGAAATAAAACTCAAAACAAACGTGTTTTTCACGCAGTTTTCTCACTGAGAGCCCCTTCAAACATTCTTTTGCCGGAGTTCACAATTTTCCTTTCTCTTGCGTTCCTTCCGATTCTGTCGTTCGTTGGCTGCTTCGATTGGGTCCGTTTCGGAATAGAAACACCAAATATATCTCCGTAATAGTACTTCCACTGCAACAGGCTCTTGCACAAGGAAGTTACACACACCTCGCGTCGGCTCCTCGTATCTATCAGTTCTTGCTTCACTGGCCACACACACAGTGGTGCTCTCTATCGGTAGCACTCTCTACCGCGAGCTGTGTAACTTTCTTGTGCAAGTGTTGGTTCAAGTGGAAGCACTGTTACGGAAATATATTTGGTGTTCCTATTCCGAAATGGACACAAACGAAGCAGACGAAGAACGATAGAAGCGGAAGGGACTCAAGAGAAATGAAAATTGTGAACTTTGGCAAAGAATTGTTTGAAGGGGCCCTCGAGGTGAGAAAACTGCGAAAAACACGTTTGTTTTCAGTTTTATTTCTTTTCGACAATGTTGCTATCACTTTCAGGCCCCGAAAAAAATATATATTGTACGTAAGGGTATAACAAATTTTTTAACCAAAAAGTCAGCGACATGTTCCCCCAAAATTTTTTCTACAATTTTTTGAAATTTTCAACGCGCAAAAACTAAAGAAAATACGCATCGATGATTTTGAAAAAAAAAAATGCACATTTATATCTAAATAGTATCTACAATCTGTGAAATTTTCAAATTTAAAAATATTCAATTTTGAGCATGTATGATACGATAATTCGGTAAAGGGAGGGGGTAGCGATCAATTTTTTTGAGGTTGTTTTAGGTAAGGGGTAACCTTTTGGGTCAATAGCGACCCAATTTGGATCAAGGGCCGATTTCACTATCTTACTAGGAAAGACCCTTTAGTTCCAGTGATACAACACTGTAAAATGAACCCCGTGGGCACTTACTAACATGATGTTCGAACGAGCTGCTAAAGAACGTGGAAGCAGACCCTCGGAAAAGTATTTGTACAATTGCAGACAAATTAGGCACACTATACCAGTATCTCTTGGGGGCTCTGTCTAATTAGTAAAATGTAGTAAAATGAAAACATTGGACTCGGGTGCTACATGAGTTGGTACAAGCCAACAAGAATCGCATCTTGGGGCTGCAGTTCTCTTAGTATAAAAAATAACGATTCCTGTATCGAATTGTTGATTTAGATGACAAATAAATCTGCTTTAATAATTGTAAACGGTCAAGATATCCGTTGGATCGTGATCAAGTTCAGTGCTGCTTCCTAAACCACAGAAGTTGTTGTTGGTATGGTGGTAGTGGGAGTGATTCATCACGCCTTTCTCAGGCGAGGTGAAACAATCCGTGCAAATCGTTACAGTGTTGAACTCCATGAAATACAGCCAAGTGGTATCCAAGTATGAAGCAATGCTCAATATACATAATATTCTTATATTGCATGACAATGCTCGGCCACATGTCACACAAAGGACGGTGCAGTCTGTCCATGATTTGCAGTATGAACCCCACTGTATTCCCCTTACATCTCTAGTGCTGACTACCACTTTTTCGGGCATCTGATCGCTTCTCGCAAGGAAACACCTTCCCTGATGATCACACAGTGGAACTGTAGTTGAGACCTTCTTCGCAAGGCTGGCTCCATACTTCTTTCTTCATAAAAGTCAATAATTGGCTGATAGATGGCTAAAGTGTGTGGTTACCAGAGTTGGCGTGGGTCAATGAAAACTTGACCCACCACCCACCGTGACCCACGACCCACTGACCCACCACTCACCGTGACCCAAAACACACTGACCCACCACCCACCATGACACACTCTGACCCACGTCCCACCGTGACCCACCACCCACCGTGACCCACTCTGACCCACCACCCACCATGACCCACTGTGACCCATCATGACCCACCACCCACCATGACCCACTCTGACCCACCACCAACGGTGACCCACTGACCCACCATCCACCGTGACCTATCACCCACCATGAACCACTCTCATCCACTTTGACCTACTCTGACTCACCAAAATCCATCGTCATCAACTTTGAACACGGTCCACGGTCTCTTCTGAACTGACTAAAGAGTTTACACTTGCAATAAAACAAGAGTGTGAAATTGTCACTAATCGGAGTTTGAATTTCTAGTCAATCGCTCAAGCAACACTCTGATACAATAACGGTGGATCTAACCTTTACGATATAAAATGGTACAGTGTTTGTCAGTAAGGAAATTGAAACAGTTCGAGGTGGGGGGAAATTAGTGTGTGCCTAAAATATACTTGTACTAAGAGAGTATTCTTGCAAGTGTTAATTTCTGAACGCATTCCAAAAGAAACTTCTATTCGCCGGAAAATATCCCTGTACAATATGGAAAAGGTTATGATTTCTCAGTTGACAGTATTTTTCTCACCAAAAACTTGAAAAATCAGTTTTTCATAGTGTATAAAGGTGCTCTGGTACCCTATGTGAGAGCATTTCCATAAAGCATGCTCATAATTGTAGTTTGTGTAATCACTAAAACACCACGTTAAATTTAAGTTACAAATATGCATAATTTCAATTATTATGAATATTTATTCAAAGTAGTTTACCTAAAGCAAAGAAGAGACTTATTAAAAATTAGGTACAAAGTTGAATAACATAAATAAGCCATTAGTAATACAAGTATACATTTTCCGTAACTCGTAATTTTCCACCTTAAAACAAATCTGAAATCGGATTTATTTCCTGTTGATAACTTTTTCGTGGTAAATCGTCCCCAGCGGAATGATGTCCATCCTTCAACCAAGAAATAACTAGCTCGTCTATTTCGAGCTTGTCTAGCGGTGGGTCATTAACATTGATGAGCAACAAGTTAGACAATGTTTGAGCACTTAGTCTATTTCTAATATCAGTCATCTGTAAATTCATAAGGGGAAATCCCTGTTCGCACTCTGTCGTGGAAATTGATAATACTTCTACCCGATTTCTGCAACTTCTCATCGACAATCTGCTTGTTAGACTTAAGTCTGATAACGATTTTTCTTGGTCAGGTTTGAAATACTCAGCAAGAAGTATCATCTCTCCATCACCATACAACATCTTTTCCATATCGACCATGTCAGTTGGCAATGTCGACTCATGGTAAACAGAAACTTCATCTACCACGCCTTCGATAGGGAATCTTGTGAATAAATTATCAATTAAAGCCTGATAAACTGATGATTTCTTATTTGTTTATAAATTTAATTTTTGTAATTACACATGAAGGTTCCATTACCAAGTTCCCTACCCCGTCTAGAAAGCGAAAGGGAACGAGGTTCCTGGAAAGTGTTCAGAGGTGAATGGGAATTTCCCTCCTTCCCCTTCAATTACCACACTGCTGTTTGCCATGTGCCAAATTACGATGAATTTAAATTAAATTATCATAATATAATTATTTCCTTGTTGAATTATCAATACTTTTCAGTGGAAAAAAAGGATGAAATTTCAAAGTTCCAAATCAAAGTAAGTAGACCAACGTAAAGGAAAAAAAGGTGTAAAATTTTCCATACAATTATGCGTACAATCTAAACTTAAAATTTCCGTGTAATTAAGCTTAAGTACAAATTTTATGCCTATTTTTCTCACAACTTTAAGGGTTGATTGCCCTGTGATGTAAGCGCTCCATATAATACCGTAAACATAAGCATCAGCAATTATTATAACAGAAAGCAATGGATATATGAAGCCAAGCACTGTATTTTTTTTGTTTCTGATTGTTTTTCTTAAATAACATCGATCGTTTTCGATGATTTTTACTACAGATGGGCACGAGTCGAGCTGAAACTCTACTCGACTCGAATTCGAGTCGAGTTTCGAGCCGTGTCAGAGGTTGTTTTCTCGAGTCAAGTTTCGAGCCGAGTTACTGTTTTTGAGATCGAGTTTCGAGTCGAGTCGAGTTTGGTACATGGCTCGCTCGTTTAGCTCGTTTTAGCTCGATTTGAAATCATGGCCTGATTAAACTGTAAAGCGAAAGCCATGAGAAATGTAAGCCGTACTGTGGAATACTTTTAGTGTTGCTCACATCTCATCTCGTCTCGATAACGAGACCACAATAGATTTTTTTTTTTTAAATAAAAGGACAGCCTGAAATGTCATGAGCACCAATATATGTATATACTGTAGTTTTTACCATCAAGGATGAGACCTGCACGGTCGTATTTCTGAACCTAAGCAGAAGCCCAACCCGGGTACTGATGTCAACGGGCTCGGCTCGGTTCAACTGAGCAAATAGCTCGAGCCGGCTCGGTTGGGATGAGCCGATGGCCTGAGCCGACTCGTTCGGGACGAGCCACCGAATCGGTTCGGTTCGGCTCAGGTGAGCCATCGGCTTTTGCCGTCTCGATTAGGTGAGGTGTTGACTCGGTTCATTTCTCGGTTCGGCTCGATAGTAGATGAGCTGTAAACCGAGCCACTCGATCCGTTGACAACCCTAAACCCGGGCGGAGCACCGCGGTGATTCAGATAACTGCTAACTCCAGAACAGAAAAATAACAGGGTTGCCGGGGTATTCTAAGATGGATATAGGCCTATACATGATGTGTCTCATGTAACCCCTCTTTAATCAAATTGATGTGGGCATCAATTTATCTCGTGGTATACACGTTTATGCTATAGCCATGTTGAAGCAGCTCTCACGTTATGAATACTAGTAATACCATATTTTCCATAGTTTACCATATTTTCCAATATTTTACATCTCCTTGTCTTTATATATGTGACTGTGTATAGCTGTGTTGAAATGGCTTCCATTATGAATGATTAATAAAAGGGATAATTCAAAATTGATCACTTTTCTGAATATCTTATCATCTATATATATAAAAGAGAACGTACAAATCCTTTGTTAGCTCATCACGCTAATACGGCTGAACCAATTTCTTTCATTTTTGGGGGGTTATTAAGATTTGGACCCTAGATGGTTTTTATCATATCACTTTAATTTTCAATTACCAGTGTCTTGAGATAATTGACCATTCAAGTGTCCATAACGTAGAAATCCTTTGTTAGCTCATCATAGCTAAATCTAACCGTATTTATATGCAACCCACATGACCGTGTCACTCGGCGGGTTAACATAAATGACAGGCGATATAATGTTAACATTTACTGCAATCTTCTATGGTTTTTATCATATCACTTGAAAGCGAAAAAGTAAAAATTATCTAAGTAACAAAGTTTATTGCGTTCCGGGGTGACCCCAGCGAAGCGGGGTGAACGCTGCTAGTAGGCTATATGGAGAAATTACTAATTTTTCAGTATTAACATATTGCTTTATTAGTCTGTTTTTCTGTTAGTATCAATCATTATAAAGAATTCTAGTTACAAAAGAAATCATACTTAACTTTATCTTCATAATACTCTTTAGTAATATTCCTATATTGTCTTTAGCTTTATAATTTTCCTATGGTATTTTTAAATTCCTCATATTTAGAATTTCTTGCGAGAAGAATAATCGTCATCTAGTTTCTACATATTATTATTATTATTATTATTATTATTATTATTATTATTATTATTATTATTATTATTATTATTATTATTATTATTATTACCAATATTATAAAAAGCCTATTCTGGATAACAACGTTGTTATTTGTATAATATGGGCAGCTCGTGGAAACATAATTGTATGCCACATTTTCTGAATTTCGAGTAAGTATGAAAAGAAAGTTCATCATTCCTATGCAATTCGATACAATGACACATACCAAACAAGTTTCCCTTGTGGTTTAATACCAATCCAGTCCACCTAATAACTTAATTTTACCAGAAGTGACAATTATCATGATGTTAGCTAAATCCTCTCGTATCATGGTAAAAACGAGCTGAAATCTTTAAGTTTTATGTCCCGCGGTTTTGCCGGTTAGGCTAAAGGAGACGGTGATGATGAGAGATGAATGAAATGGTGGAATGAAGAAAGTGTGAGGAAACGGGAGAATCCCGAGAAAACCCACGAGCACGGTGTTTGTCCACCACAAAGTCCACACGGCGCGAGCGGGGATCGAACCAGGGACCCCAAGCACCGGAGGTGAACGCTTTACTACTGAGCTACGCCCCCCCCCCACATATCATGGTAAATAAAGTGATGACTTCGCTTCTTCATATTTTGTATGGCCGGAAATTCTCTTTTATCTTATTCATTGGAGGCAAACGTTCTTACAGGACTGGACTGCAACGGAACACGCGTGGTTTATTGTTCAACAGCCCTGCAACTCTGCAAGTAAACAAGTTACCACCAAACGGAATCTGTAATCAGAGGTCCCTCCCTACAGGGGTTCAGACTTTTCTTTACTGAATAGTTTTAAGCTCTTTCCTTTTTTATAGTAGGCAATAAAAATAGGAGAAGAACAATATTACTTTTCTGCGGCAGTGTGTCATTTATTTGAGCAAAGCTATGGTAGTCAAAATTTGCAGACACTCCTCAAATAACAGAAAGAATCCCACAGCTATTTACAAAGGCAATCGGAAAAACAAGTTCATTTCTCTGCTTTCACGAAATATTTACATGTGTGACACTTTGCGTGCTGAAATTAATAATAATAATAATAATAATAATAATAATAATAATAATAATAATAATAATAATAATAATAATAATAATAATAATAGTGAATATCTACAATATATTATCATTATTCATACTTTATCTTATTTCTGACAGCAGTGTTAGATACATAATTTTGTCTTCTTCAATCACAAGCTACTGTTGTGCTTATCCGATCCAAATCTCTCCATATCGTTCTGCTTATTTACTTAGTAAAGTACTACTAGACTAATATTCATTCAAAACAATTCTTTGATCGAATTCTTGATCCAATTTTTTGTTGTATATACCCACATTCATATCCAGTTCCATCTAAAGAAACTAGTGTAAAAAATATTTGTTCCCGAGCGTTATAGTAGTGTATGATTGAATTCCGGATATATGAAGGCCCATAAATATGCAAATGACATATGGGCCGTTAAAATTAGTGCAATATGCATTGGGCCGCGGAGAACTTCGCATTTGAATCAATTTTACACGAATACCGAGAGAACATTTCGCGAATGTAGCATAGATTGTGTCTTAAAGTTACTCATATACAGACCACGACAATAGTCTAGGAGACAAAGTTTGTGTCTGTCTCGTATCGAAAAAGTATCGTAAAAGTGGTGGTCTCTTAGGAATTGTATATGTACCTGGAAACGTATGACTTCATGCCTACCATCAGTCATCTTTTGCAGAATTAAGTGAACGATATATATATTTATTACTAAGCTACCAGATACAATCTCAGAGGCCATTTTACACTGGAGCACTCAAATCAACAATAATAACAACATTGGGAAATGAAGTGGAAGGATGGCGGCCAGGGTCTGTATTTTAAGGTACCATCTCAACATTGACCTGGTGTAACTGAGGAAAACCCTGGAAAACCTCAGTCAGGATACTGAACTCTGGATTCGAGCATGGGACCTTCCGATTGCGAAGCAAAAACGCTATAATAGTAATAAATCTTTGAGTTTTACGTCCCAGTCTTATGTCGGCTAGGCTAAAGGAGATGGTGATGATGAAAAATGAATGAAATGGTGGAACGAAGAAAGTGGGAGGAAATGGGCGGGCCCCGAGAAAACCCATGCAGACAGTGTTCGTCCACCACAAGTTTCACTTGGCGGGAGCAGAGATGGAACCCGGGACCCCCAGAGGTGAACGCTCTACCAATGAGCTACGGCGGTCCTTATATTAATAATAATAATAATAATAATAATAATAATAATAATAATAATAATAATAATAATAATAATAATAATAAGAAGAAGAAGAAGAAGAAGAAGAAGAAGTGTCATTGATAATAATTGTATTTGTATGTATAATACTTGAAGAGAGTACTTGAATTACACACACGATTAGGCTCGTTTTGACTCGACTCGAAACTCGAACCAAATTCAAGTCGAGTTGGAGGAAATTTTTCGAGCCGAGTTCTCGAGTCCAGTTCAAACATGTCTGTTTCGAGTCGAGTCGAGTTTCAAAGAAAAATCGCTCGAACTCGCTCGTGCCCATCCCTAATTTTTACAAACCAACTCACTACCAATTTTCCATATATAGAAAAGTGCCCCTCCCCCACATAAAGGAGAATTTTAAAATTGCTAGGACACATTCTGTTTATTTTCGATAAAGAGTTAGTACACTGAATTTCAGCTCCGTAAGTTTAACGGCTTGCGAGATACTCACTTTTTTTTTCGCAAAAATTTGGATCCTCACTACCTCCTTAGGATATTATGCATTATAATAAAAGCAATATAACATCCCAATTTGGATTAAGGCCGAACTATATACCAAAAGTAATTTCATTTGACTTTGCAATTTGACCGTGATGATCAGGCACACATAGTTACATGCATTTTTTTATATATTACAGTGATTCAAAAATGTATTTTTCCAGTAGTTAGCTCTAAAAACTCACAGGTCTCGAAAGCCAAGTTGTAGTGTAAGTCCTATTGCTATTATTACAATTAAAAATATCAATATCCAAAAGTGCCTGAAGTTCCTTTTTCACTTGGTTAGATATACTCGCCTCAGGTAAGTAGACAGAAACAAGTGGAAAAGGAAGGGAAATGAAGGTCTTGAAAGTAAAACGGAGACAAATTTACCAGTCTTCAGAAGATATTGTCTACAATGCAGTGAGCAGAGAGGGTCGGTAGATCGTACTGAGTCGGTGGGTCGCAGTGGGTCATGGTGGGTGGTGGGTCGCAGTGGGTCATGGTGGGTGGTGGGTCACAGTGGGTCATGGTGGGTGGTGGGTCACAGTGGGTCATGGTGGGTGGTGGGTCACAGTGGGTCATGGTGGGTGGTGGGTCGCAGTGGGTCACGGTGGGTGGTGGGTCACAGTGGGTCACATGCTGTTGACCCATGATCCACTGACCCACTCAGAAAACTTGACCTACCGACCCACTGACCCACTCCATCTCTGTTACAGACGGCGAATATTTTTATTAACCAGGTAGTGTAATTTGTATTATTTCTGGAAATAACGCTCTTCGTTTGGTCATTTCATTAGGATCAATCAAATAAAATAAAACGAAAACAAAAACAAAAAATAAAAAATAAAAACAGACTTAAAACTAGGGGAATTTCTAAATTAAGTGAGAATTTTCAGTATTTTAATTTATAATAACAGCTTGTGGAATAAATAAATAAATACAGTATTTCTTTCTTTCTTTTGTATGTGCAATATTAACTAAGTAAATATACTTTGAAAAGTCCTTTAACTTAGACCCACTAAAAGCAACCCGGAGACATATTTCTGTGGAAAGGATGTAAGTGATGCCGCAGAGCATATCTTAAGTCTAAAGGCTTATCTGGATATAGAGCAAGTAAAGAGAATTCGAAAGTTTTTTTCTTTAATTTCACTACATTGTAAAACTTCACTATAATAATTTGCTTTCTATCATCTACATTAAAGCAAGTTACTCATGCCGTAGAAATTGTAATCATATCATCATTGATTGAGTCGGGTGAGGTTGAATGGGCATACTCTTCTTTCTCTCCGTCTATTCCCACTTACATGGGATCGACGTTTCTGATAAGTGTTCTCCACAAAACCCTGTCCCGGAATTCTTTCATTGTTAGATATTTCTCCCTGAAATCACTCCTAACCATATACAGGGTGTAACGGGAGGTAATTCAAATACTTCAGTAGGTGATTCGCGACATCAAAAGAAGACAAAAAGTACTTTTGGATATTGTCGAATTCCGCGTCGTGTACGAGTAGCAGGGGTGCCAACTTGGAGAGGTCCATCATCCAGAAAAGGAAACTGCGACTTGGTAGGCATCATCCATGGAAACGGGTAGCAAGATGATGGGTAGCCCAGGTGCGTTTGTGAAAATAGGCCGGATGCGGAAAAGAAATTACATGACAGGAGGCACTGAATTACTTGTTAAAGACCATTGTGAAAACCTATTTTTTTTTTAAAGGACTAAAAGAAAGAAAAGAGGGAGAAGAGATAATTGCAAAAGTAACGTACAAGGAACAAAAGGGATAATGTAAAAATATGTATAATGGCGAACTGTAATGAAGAAGGCACCTGATCAATCTTTAGGGAGATACGGAGATTCCGGGGTGTGTGACGTTATTGGTATGAAAAAGAGGAAGATAGATTGGGTTCGGAGCAGCGGGAGGTGTGTAAGATACGGTGTAAGTGTGGCTGGTAGGCGTTGGGTGGGTAAAGGAGCGACGAAATTTATGAGTTAAAAAAAACTTGATGTAAAAGAAGCCACCAATGATAAAGAAGAGAAAGATGAGGGGGATTGCAATGTATAAAGATATGGGAATAAAGTCGCCAGCTGCAACACCGGGTATAACCAGAAAGAAGAGGATGCTAAAAGAAAAGAGAGAAAAAAAAATTGTAAGAGGCGAGCCCCTTATTTTATTTTTATTTATTTATTTATTTATTGATTTTTTTTTTATGATCATGTTTACTATTACTGTGTGTGCTGTGTACGGAAGTATGGTCGTGGATAGCGAAAGATTCCGTTATAGTAGAAGAAGTATAGAAATGAAGAGTGAATTTGCCATTAAGTAGGACAGAAGGAAAATATATATATATATATATATATATTAGTGAGACGTAGTTTATTCCTGGCCAAGGTACCGTAAGTTGACCTGGAAGACAAATGATTCGGGAGAAACTGCGTGAGGTTGCCAGTCGTGAGGAAAAGGAGCTTGTATACGGGTGTTAAGAAAAAAAATGGAGACGCGAGTAGCAATGGCAATTAATGTGTGCCGTTCGCGAATGTGTAGTGGTGGTTTTGTGTTTTATTATTATCATAATGAGAGGATTTGTTAAGATATGTGGAACGAGGAATGAAAATGGCGGAGGACAGAGTATGAGGTAAGTACCAAAAAAAAATTGTGTATGGATGAGAGAAAGCATTTCGTCCTAGCGACCTTAGTGATATCAAGTGGGGTCGGACCAGCCGTCCCCAAAAAAGGACGCAAGAAGGAAATGAGATGGAGAGTCTTTCCTTACGCGCCTAGGAAAGAAAATGACGTGAATAATGAATGATGCCGGTATATTGCTTATGAGAAGGAAAAGCGTAGAGGTTGTTATGAGCGTAACTAGGAGTCGTTGCACGGGAGAAATAGTGCATGTACAGCGGGTTGCCTAAAACAGGAGACGAAGCATATGCAATAATAATGAACTATCGGAAGAAAAAAAAATGCCGCACGGGAGAAATATTGCCTGTAATGTGTGTTGCCTACCTGTATCTGTAATTATGGCATAACGAGAGACAAAGTCGGAAGTTTTGCCAGTGTGGTACTACAGAAAGGGATCATGTTTCACTAGGAACGTTAAATTAGATAATCAAAACATAACGTGAAATGTAATTGGTAGTTGGGTTTTGAAGTAATGTGTGGTCGGATCCTATTTAGAGGTACTGAGGAAGCGCTTGTACTTATACTCAAATTCGGGGTCTGGGTTTGTAGGTGGGATGTACAGTTTCAAACGGGTCTTAGCAATGACCGTTGGCTTCCCATCAATATCTAGAAGATACTCATCAGCCGAGACATTCGAAATCACTTTGTAGGGTCCCTTATAAAGACGGGATAATGGCTTACAAGTGTTAGGTTTTGTTGAGGTATCTAAGACCATAACTAAACTGTCAGGGAAGAACTGTGTTGGATTTTTGACCTTCTCAATGCGCTTCTTCAGATCAGTGAAAACTTGGTGTTTTCGAAATTCAACGAGGTCCCTCATTTCTTTGAGTGCAAGTAGGCGATCATTAGTATTCAAAGTTTCTTGTTGAACATGTAGCAAATTGTCTAATGGTAAGGTGGGATGAACGCCATAGAGGAGAAAATGAGGAGAGAGACCAATGGAAGTTAAGGGTGATTTATTCAGAGCCGCAGTGGCATGCGCAAGGAAGCGAGGCCAAAATTTCTGGTTGTCTTGGCACAGAAATTTGAGACTCGTTTGCAAGGAGCCTAATCTTTGTTCGACTGTGCCTAGAGAACGATGTTGATAGGGTAGGCCGTACTTAACTGTTATGTTAAGAGACTTGAGAAAGTTTAACGATACGGTAGACCGGTGTGAACTCTGAAGATCTAAGTAGATTGTGCGAGGAGTATTATATGGAAGAATGATATGGTTTGTGATGAAATTGATGAAGTTGTCGCTGTTTGGAGTTGTTATGGGATGAGTAATGGTGAATCCAGTACAGTGGTCCGTAGCTGCATAAAAGTATTGGAAACCTTCGGGATCGCTGGGTATTAGCTTGCCTGCTAGGTCCAAAGAAAAGGTTTCAAATAGGCCTGACTGAGGAAAACGCTGAATTGTGGGGTTATTAGGCATGTAATTGCGTTTAAAGATGGCGCAGCCTTTACATGATTTAAGTTTCTGAGCTAGCCATGATTTTAGGCGCGGAAAGAAATACTTGTATCGCAACATCCAATACATCTTGGTAAAACCTATGTGAGTCATTGAGTCATGATACTCATCGAATAAAGCTGGTTTAAGACTATCGGGTACGCAGAGCAGTAATCGAGAGTTAGGTACTCGGTACAGTTTTTTGTAAAGTATGCCTTTCTGAATAACGTATTGTTTGTTGAGACGTTGGAATGAAGGATCTGTCTCGTCTCGTTTGTTAAGAGTCTCGATAATTTTGGAGAAGAATTTATCTTCACCCTGTAGGCGAGATAGATCCAAGTTGTTATCGATAGTTAGAAGTACAGAATCAGGCACAACTTCATTGTCCATGTCTATCGTGTCTTGCGTAAGAGGAGCAGGATGCCTACTAAGATAATCAGCTATGGGGTTCTGATGGCTTTTTGCATGTTTGATTGTAAAGTCAAATATATTAATGTAGTTTAACCATCTCAAAATTTTTGGGGATGGAACAATTGTTTTCCGAACGGCAAGAAGAGAAATATTGTCAGTAACTAGGGTGAAATGGTGGCCTAACAAATATTTTTCTAATTTCCGAAGAGAAAAGTACACTGCATATAATTCTTGATGGAAGATGGGAAGGGGGGAAACGGTTTTGGGATGTCTGGAAGAGACATAGCAAACAGGTTGCACAACGTTAGTAGTGAGATCTTTCTGTAATAACACCGCCCCGACGCCTACTGATGCGGCGTCTGTCATGAGAATGTGGTGTGTATTGCGGGTTGAATATAGAGCAAGTACGGGGGGTGAGGTTAGAAGTTTCTGCATTGTTTCAAACGCTTGAACGCGCTCAGGAGTCCAGATGAGCTTTTTAGGATTGTTTGACAGAGCCTGATAAAGGGGTGCAAGAATGATGGAAAAATTTTTGAAAAAACGTCGGAAAAAATTTGCACTGGCTAACCAGCTTTTGAGGCTTTTGAGAGTGGCCGGTCTGGGTGCCTGAGCTAAAGCCGAAATCTTATCAGGGTCAGGTTGTAGAGTGTGATTGTCAATAATATGGCCTAAACATTTAATTCTTTTTGATCCGAGAACTGATTTTTTAATGTTAAAGAGCAGAGAATGTTTGGCGGCTTGCTGAAAGAAGGCACGAAGCACAATCATCATCTGATCGAATGAATCTGCGTGGACATACATGTCGTCAACGAATGATGTAATATTGTTGGGGAAGATGTCCCTATAAATGGTTTGAAGAGCTTGTTGAAGTAAAATGGAGGCATTTTTGAAACCCTGAGGAACAGATGTCAACTGAAGGTGATTGAAAGGGAGAGAAAGACCCTTAATGGAGAACGCAGTGGCCGGTCTGTCCTTGGGATCTAAGTCTAATTGATAGAAACTGGAGTGTAAATCAAAGGAGTTGAACCAAACTGAGTCAGAAAGAGACTCTAGAACGTCCTGTATATCTTCTAAAGGAGAAGCTATTGTTCTGGAACGGGAGTTAAGGCCCCTGAGATCAAAAACGGCCCTTAGCTCAGTTTTGGAATTTGGTTTTAAAACAAATAATATGTTATTTCTATACTGAGAATCTGATTGTTCAAACACTCCTTGATTAATGAGGCGCAGGACGAGCTCTCTTGCTCGCGGTCTAAGTCTGTGTGGAATGACGAATTGGGGGGACTGAAAGGGAACGTCTGATTCTAAGTCTAACGTGGCCGAAAAGGTGGGTATTTTTGTAAAATCATTGTCGTGCCATTGAAAAAGAAAAGCATATTCAGAAAGTAGCGCCTTCATTTGAGCAGTTTGATGTTCGTTCATGTCAGGGGAAAAGTGAAATTTGTTAATGTCAATGAGATGACCGATTTCTTTAAGGCGTTGTGCTTTGTGTCGTGAAGCGTTTTCGTCCGTGGGAAAATGAACCTGTCTGATGGTGTAAGCGTTAGTGTTTTGTTCCGGTGGTGAAAATATAGAACCAATAACAATGGGAGTATTGGCCTTTATAATCTGGGGACGAGACGAGACGTTTGCAAGTGGCAAAACAAGGTTATCTATGGAAACAACAGCATGCGTCATATAACAGTTACTTAAGTTTCGTAAGATAGGAGTATGTAGCCGGAAGGATGTATTTGGAAAGTGACCGTTAACCTTGAGAGGAACTGCTTTAGCTGAACGGGGTGGTATGACAAGTCTCCTACGTGCTTGAAAAACAATGTGAGGAGTGGGATGTTTTTTGAAAAAGTGAAATGTGTTTGTATTAACGCTGTGTATTGCATTATCGGCTGGAGGCATGCGACCTAGATGACGTAATGATAGGATGCCTTTGTCAAAATCAAGGGTTGCTTGATGGTCTTGAAGAAATTTACTGGAAAGGATAGCAGGAAAGTTTTTGAAAGGAACCAAACGAAAAAGTACAGAGTATTGATGACCATTAAAATTTAAGTTGAGAATGGTAGCACGGGAGAGATGTACCGGAGATGATGAAAGACCATTTAGAACCGTGTGAAGCTTAAAAGTACGAACCGAAGGGTCGAGTTGGTCGGCTGGAAAGAGACTGACTTCAGCACCAGAGTCAAGGCAAAAGAAAACATCCTTGGTCATGCAACGGGCTTTTACGTAAGGTAATTTGCCTTTGAAGTGCAACGGTAATTGGAGGTAATCTGAGGAAGAGGGAGGGGAAGAAGGGGATGAGGGAGAATTAAGCGCGAGGAGACTGGTGCGCTCTCGCGCTAATTTTTGGCGTTTTTTGGTTTATTGGTACGAGAGTTTGTGGAGACAGGGGAAGGGGAGGGGAGTGAGGGTAGGTGGGTAGGGGTAGGATATTGAAAAAAGGGATGATAGAATGGATATGGGGGAATGGGTATGGTTGGCTGTTGTGTAGTATAGACGTTTTGGGGTTGGGAAGAATGCTTATTAAAACGCTTATTGTTCTTGCCTTTACGAGAGTCGTTATTGTGATCATTTCGTGGAGTGTTACGAGTTGGGGGAGACTGAGGGACAGTTTGACAATGAGAGAAGGCGGTACATTGACAACAATGATATGGGTGTGTGGAGCAATGAGTACACGAGTTAGAAGAAGAAGAGGTCGGATTGGTGGAATGAGAATGTTGGAGACAGGAGGACGGCGGATGGGGTGAGAGGGACCGTGGAAAGGGAAGGGATTTATGGTTAGGAGAGAGGGTGTTGTGATTGTGAGGACTAGGAGAACGAGAACGGGTAGGAGCGAAATGAACAGAGGTAGGTTGAGAATTTGAAAGGGTGTTGAGATGAAGCTGTAACTGTGAAACTTGATGAGTTAGTTCTTGAATGGCGCTAGAAGTTGGGACATCTGAAGTTTGGCGTGAAAAGGAAGAGTCCGTTTCTCGCTTTTGGGCCATGAGCTGAGTGCGTTCTAAGGTTGTAACCTCATCAATAAATGTGGGATAGTCAGATATGGTGCGAGTGCCAAACCAACGTATGTTCTCGGGTGTCATACTCGACACGCATTCTAAAAGAAACTCCTGAAAATCTAATTGCGTGTATGCCTGATCTGCCAGAAATTTCTTTGCGAAAACGTAATGAGAAAGTGGTTCATTAGGGAGTTGAACTCGAGCCCTATACTGATGAATGCGAGATCGTGGAACCTGTTCGTCGCCAAATTGTTTTAGGAATTTTTGTTGGACGGTTGACCAGGGAAGGGTAGAGAGATTTTGGGTGGAGAACCAATGTTGAGCGGGTCCAGAAAGGGACTTTTCGAAAATCTTTATGCATTTTGAGTCATCCCAGTTATTGACCAGTGCGATCTTCAAAAAATTTTGTAAAAATAAATCCGCGCGTTGTTCCTTGGACGCACTGTATATATCGGGAATGATGGAAGAGATACCTGCCATATTGTTTGAATTTTGAGCTTGAGGTGTGTTTAAGGGAATGAAAGAAGCCTGACTGCGAGTCGTGGGCATGACAAGAGAATGTGAGAAATGAAATGACCACAATGGAGTTAACAAAGCAAAAAAGTGCCTTATATGTGTGAAAAGAGGAACACAGACACTAAGAACCACACGAGAGAGATTCCTCTGGGGGAGCCATAATCTGTCTAATATGTTACTAATAATATGATACTAATTATGTTACTGAATGTAGCAACAATAAACTGTCACGTTAAGTAGTCAGAATTTTAATAAAATGACAAGTGTCATATATTTGTGGTATTTATTAAAACCGTCACCATAAATGTAAACGATATAGATACAAACAATATTTACAATATCATGATGTGAAATATAAGTAGTACGATGGTAGGGTCTATCAAGGAGAAATCCCTGATACTCTCGTGTGTTTATAATGTCTTGTAGTCCTCCCCGCTAGACAAGGGCGTTGACGGAATGGGGAGGAGGGCTAATTTTCCCTTCCCCCTCCTTGCTCATACATTTAAGATATTAACATTATACTTGTATTGTGTATGTTGCAGCGTTGGAATGATTAACAAGTCAAGCTCCGAATGTCATAGTCAATGATGCATAATTACGTTACATAAATGCAGAATGTGTCCAAAAGAATACATCGACGTAAAATGTCATATTTTCACAACCACGAATCCGAGATGAAAGAAAGAAAAACTACCTGAAAAAAAGGAATCTAGAATTTTGTATGATTGCCGCTAGATAGGGGCGTTCGTTTAGAAATCATCCGTCTTCTACCCCGAATTTCAGATTTTTGGGGCAGTAATGCAGATTTAGAAACATTTTGCTTAGCAAAGTCCAACATTTAAAAATTGAAGTCCTTGCACCGAATAAATACGGATTTTGATCATTGGCCGTAAGGAGCTATAGGCCTATATTGCTTTCTTGTATATTTTTTTTTTTACCCAAGGATTTCAAAGGTGGCTCTACTTTCGAGTTTCGGGCCTGCTTAAAATTCAGGAAATTGGACCTAAGCAACTTCCCAGTTTTAATCATCTGTATGTTCTTCGTATTTATTCGGTGTAATTACCTCAGGCTTATTCTGTTGGACTTTGCTTATCAAAAGATTTCTAAAACTGTCTTACCGTCCCCAAAATCTGAAATGCAGAGTGCGGATGAGGGTGGTTGCCCTCCTGTTCCACTGACGCCCTTACTAGCGGCTGTCATATGAAACTATCCCACGCCTACGTCAGCAACAACAGTAATAATACCAATAATAACAAAAAAGAGAAGGAAAAAGGGAAAGAAAAAAAGGACGATATACAGGGGAAAACTAAAGCCCCCTTTGATTTTATATACACATCACACTCATATATATGTATATATAAATCTTTGCACACAAACGCTGGAATAAAGGAGAATCCAAGCTCTCTCAAAGCAAAGGAAAAGAACGCTGGGTGTAAATGGAGGAACCGGGCTCTATGTCCCACCTGCACACTTGATTATAAAGATTTGGTGAACAAACACCCTGTGCGTGGGTTTTCCCGTTTCCTCGTACTTTCTTCATTCCACCATTTCTCATCACCACTGTTTCCCTTAGCCTCAGTGTAATAATCGTGGGACGTTAAACTAGATACTTCATTTCGTTTCAAAGCATATTAGTGGTGTTCTTCCAAAACTTAAGAAATGTAGTATTGAACATCGGCAATTCCGTACACCATAGGTGCCGACTACATGTGTATGGCCTTGGTTCTGAGGTTCAAGCATCCGTTGGAAATTTTTAATGTGTACTTATAAAATTAATATTGAAATAACATTTTCATGACATTGACAAAAACTTAGCGCATGTGACCGCAAGTTTGATTTCATAGGTGGATGTTTATACGTTGAATAATTGTTTATCAATATAACTTATAGCCCCCTTAGGTATACGGCATATCTAGGATTCAACGATATAACATTATACAACAATAAATAATCTATATTCACAACTGAGAGTGATTTCGTACTTATTTCAAATAACTTGAAGTTTGATGCCGTTATTATGTATTTCTAATGTAGGTGAAAAGTATTTATATAAATTGAGTTTACACAAAAGACATAGACAGTTGAGTCGTTTTCAGTTTTCACTCAAATTATTCTAAAATATTGGGGCCGCGGTGGCTCAGTGGTAGAGCGTTCAGCTCTGGTGTTTGGGGTCCCGCGTTCGATCCCAGCCCCGCCAAGTGAACTTTGTGGTGGATAAACACCGTGTGCGTGGGTTTCCTCGGGGTTCTCCCGTTTCCTCCCACTTTCTTCTTTCCACCATTTCACTCATTTTTCATCATCACCGTCTCCTTTAGCCTAGCCGGCATATCCGTGGGACGTAAAACTCACAAATTTAATTTCATTTCATATTCTAAAATATTAAGAGGTTTAATTATTATTATTTTAATTTTTTCTCTCTTTTTTGGTCAATATTGCAAAACATATCATCGTCATAATAATAGCTATTCTGCCATTATTGGCAGGTCACTTGCTGCAGCTGAGAAGCTTCGATGACTGTTGTCCTCAGCTAGTCTCTTCGTCTTAACGTAGCAATTTTCTGTCTTAATATCTTTCTTCAACTACAATCTCCTTCGCCCCCTCCCTCTAGCACGTCCCTCATAATACAGTTCCTCCTCAGCCAATGTCCTCCTCTTAATTACATCTAAAATTCTTCTTTTCTCCCCTACTGCTACTATTTCTAAAACCTTCGCATTCGTTTTCCGTTCGACCCAGCTGATTCTCTCCTTTTTTCTCTATGCCCACATTTCAAAAGTCTAACTGTTTCATCGTTCTTGCTTAATGTCCTTGTTTCTGCCCCATATAGTACATATTAGAATCAGTAAAACAAAATTTCAATATTTAATTGGGTCGATCAACTATCGACCAAATATTTACCATTCGCCAAATACTCGAAAAAAAAAGTGGGAATACAATACCCCGGTACATCAACTATTTATTGATTTTAGAAAGGCGTACGACTCGGTTAGGAGAGAAACATTATACAACGTTCTTACAGAACTTGGAATACCGAGAAAGCTAATTAGATTAATTAAGATATGTTTAAATGAATCTTAAAGTAAAGTCGGGGTAGGAAAATTTTTGTCCACGAGCTTTCACGTCGAAAATGACCTGAAACAAGGAGATGCGTTGTCGCCATTATTATTTAACTTTGTTCTGGAATACGCTATAAGGAAACTCAAAGATAGCAACCAGCGTCTAGAGTTGAACGGTATTCACCAGGTTATGGCATATGCTGATGATGTAAATTTAATAGGGGATGATAGGAGAACAATAGAAAGAAATGCAGAGATCTTATTAAACGCTTGCAGGGACATGGGCTTAGAAGTGAATGCAGAGAAAACTAAATACGTGGAAGTGCGTCGGGACCGTAATACAGCAAATTATGGATGTGTTAAAATATTAAATAATACTTTTGATAAAGTGGATAGTTTCAAATATCTAGGATCAATATTAACAGACGACAATCATATACACGAAGAAATTAAATGTCGACTAAAAGCAGGGAATTCGTGTTACTATTCGGTTCAAAATCTCTTGTCGTCGCGAATTTTGTCGAGGAATCTGAAGCTTAAAATAGACTATATAAAACAATAATCCTGCCTGTTGTTCTGTATGGTTGCGAAACATGGTCGCTTACTCTGAGGGAAGAACGTAGACTGAAAGTATTCGAGAACAAGATCCTGAGACGAATATTCGGACCCAAGAGGAACGGGAATGGGGAATGGCGACAACTTCATAACGAGGAACTACATAATTTATACGGTTTACCCAACATTTTGAGGGTCATCAAATCTAGGAGGCTTAGGTGGGCGGGTCATGTAGCTAGAATGGAAGAAAGTAGAAACGCTTTCAAAGTCTTGACTGGAAGACCAATTGGAAAACTACCATTAGGAAGACATAGGCGCAGATGGGAGGAAAATATTAAGATGGATCTCGCAGAGATAGGAATACAAAGTAGAAACTGGATGCAGTTAGCTAAGGATAGAAGTTAGTGGAGACCTTTTGTGAACGCGCATTGAACCTCCGGGTTCCATAGGCCATAGAGTTAGTTAGTTAGTTAGTTAATTGGGAGTTTGTTCAATACAAAGATGAGCTAATCGTGGTTGGAAAGAAAAAAATATGAAGCCTTTAGAGTGTAAAAATAATTTTGCAATTTATGGTATTTAAGTAATCTGTGCCATCTTGGTTTTCTTTCATGCGTCTCACTGTCAGGGGTAGCCTCCCCAGTTTGGGAACCAGTGGAGTATTGGATCAGTTAAAACATATAAAAATATTACGAAATGTTGTGATTTATCTTATAAGTAGTGAAGCGTGATCACCCATTGAAAAAAAAAGTAAAGGTCATCGCCTATGTTGTACAGTATCATCACACTTACACGAAGGTAAAATATATTACATTTAGAAACGTACTTTGTATTTCCCTCACTATTGACGCAATGTAGGATTTATTATCCCTTATATCCAGAGTAAAATTTACTTATGAAAATCATAGATTTCTTAAAAGCAAAAATTGCAAGACTCTTGCAAGCAAGACCAAGACTGGGTGTGCAAGACCAAGACCAAGAGCAAGACTAGGTGTGCAAGACCAAGACCAAGACCAAGACCGAGGGTTCCAGTGCAAGGCCAAGACCAAGACCGCATGTGCAAGACCAAGACCAAGACCAAGACCACCCGGGTCTTGGTCTTGGTCTTGCATTTGCTCATCACTACTGAAAATGTGAAAATTCTGCAAGATATTTCATATATTTTAGTATAGTAAGTAAGATTTCGGGGGGCTTAAGCCCGGAAGCCCCCCTAAATACGCCACTGCTTACAGCCATTACGTTATCATAAGAGTAATGCTACTTCTGAAACTGATTTGATTGAATATGTATTTGGATGACGAAACTACTTTCATAAGTTTTTCAAAGTACCAAGTTTGAGAAGAATGAAGTTTGTCTTCCACTGTTGTTATCTCGTTGCTCATAGATACCTGTGATGAAATAATTGGTCGAAAATCACGAGGCCGCTTCTTACATCAATTCCTGAAGAAAATTAGTTCCAATATTAGGTACATAAGTTCAGTATTAACCAAAAAAAAAAAAAAAAGAAAGAAAGCCTCTTGCAACCATGCGTAGCACATTTTAATACTTACACTTGAAATAAAAATATGACTGGATAAAGACGATTACTTTTGTCTTTGAATTTCATATGTGAATAACAATATAGAGCTTTTCAGATAGAGAAGGGGAAGGGGCAGGTTTTATTAAACAAGATCGTACATCTGATATGTTTTAACTATAGGCAACTTGTACTTGCAGGCTAAACTCAGTCTTCTGAAGTCAAACGACAAATACCATTAAGATGTTCAAGAGAATAACGTATCAGCATTATTACATACTACAGACACAAAGATACCACTAGGCTCCCAAGTTTCAAAATTATATTGTGTGTGAAAGCAGTTAGTAGATTTAATTCTTTGTCACATGATAGCTAGACCCTGAGAGAAATTCAGAGGGAGTCCACGGGAAAATTCTTTCGTCATAAATATAAGTTGTACTACTTAGAATTATTATAAACCAAGATATCAATTGGAAGATTGGTTAAAAAGGAATAAATTTAAGAAAAAAGTTAAGACATGGATAACTGATATTTACTCTCTTTTCGCTCTTGGTTCAATTTAGCTGTTGGACATTGAGGTAGAAATGACTAAATCGAGAACCGTTACCTACTAACAAACACAATAGGTGAACCCTAAAAATACGAGCCCTGGGAGTTATACTATAATTTTTGCCAAATTAACTCCCTGCCATTTTGTCCGCTGCCATTTCGTCCTCCTGCCATTTCGTCCGCTGCCATTTTGTCCTCCTGCCTTTATTTCCTGCCATTATGTCCCCTGCCATTTTGTCCTCCTGCCATTCTGTCCTAAATTCTAAACCAAGTCATAATTTCCTAATTTTACAGGAGAAGCGAAAAACCGGTTCCTTAATTAAGATCTACTTATAGTAGGTATAGTACTGTTTTCCAAACTATACTAAGCAGTTACAAAGGAATAGGATGCTTTTAGACTTACATTATCACTAGTGTTGTAAAAAAACGGTTTTTTTTTCTGTGAAGTTTCTTTTTAATAAAAAACATCGTTCTTTTTCATGTTTTTTTTTTCAAATCTCTGTTTTTTTTCTCGCAACTATTATTTATTGATTTACGTTGCAGATTATTGAAATAATCAACAGAACTTGACTCGAAGCCCTCGTAACTTACAAATTTTTTGTTTCTTTGTACATATATACTAGCAAAATTGTGTGATTATTCCTTTCGGCCCCAGGTCATTTTTGGCGTTTTCCTACATTTCCAGTTAGTGACTTATTGCTCAAAAACCATTCATTCGATTGATATGGTTAAGTCCTTGTTTTTTAGAAAATGGATGTGGTTATTTTTTGGTATAAGTTGCATTGCAGTGTTGCCAATGGGTGGGAAATTATTGAGGGAAATGTAGGGGTGAAAATTTACAAAAAATTCCCTAACCGAATTTCAAAATTTTTTGTAACTAGTACCACTGCTGCTATATGGGTTCAAGTCACCTAAAAAAATCTTTGGTGTGTTGGCAAGGTACAGTGAAATCCTGAAGTCGCTTGCTTGCATCCAAAGAGGGAAAGAAAAAATTCTGTCATCACATGAAATTTTGACACTTTTTACGCCTCACAAGCAAAAATCAAATATACCGGGGTTACAGCTTCTCTAATTATCCTATTGAAACTTTTTATGGTGCGTTCTGTAGGGCAAAGAGGAAGCTTTCAGGTAGTGGTATGTTTGTTTCAATCTAGCCAGTAAGAAGGTAATAATAGAGGGGAAAAGGGAAATTTTCCAAATTTTTCACCTAAAAGCGGGAATTAATTGTTTTGCCTGGAAACACTGCCATCAGACAGACGAAAACTATCTAAAAATAAACCTCAGTACACCAAGAATATATCCTACAAGTATCATGGCGATATCTAACAAAGTAAGCAAGAAAATTTTAAAAAAATATCATTCTACCTCAGAAATTCACCAGTTTCTTACCATTTACAGAACATGGTTTATTATAAACCTCAACTGTACTTTCTCTAATTATTCTAGTGAAACTTTTTATGGTGCGCTATGTAGGCTAAGGATGGGGCTGTTAGATACTGGTACGTTTGTTCGAATGCAGCCAACAAGAAGGAAATAATAGAAATAAAAAAGGGATTTTTTTTTTCAAAATTTGCCCCTAAAATCTGGAATTAAAATTTTCTGTAGCTCGCAACACTACTTACTATCAGACACACACAAACTATCTTAAAATAAGCTTTGGTATCCCTCTAATATATTCTACAATTATTGTGACGATATCTAATAAAGTAAGCGTGTCAATAAAAAATATCTCATTCTACCTTTTAAAAAATCACAGTTATCTTCCCAATTAGAGACTCAACTGTACTTCCCCTAATTATCCTATTGAAACTTTCCATAGTGCGTTGTGTAGAGCAAAGACGAGACTTCCAGATACTGGTACGTTCTGTCCGATATAGCCAACAAGAGGGAAATAATAGAGACAAAACAGATAATTTTTCCAAAATTTCCCCCTAAAATCTGGAATTAAAATTTTCTGTAGCTGGTAGCACTGCGACCAGACAGATGCAAACTATCTTAAATTAAACATTGGTGCACCATTAATATATCCTACAAGTATTATGACGATATTTAAGGAACAAAACTTTTAATTACCAAAAATATATTACGGTAAACAGAAAAGTAAGGAAAAACTAGAAAAATTAAGTGTTAAAACCTAAATACGAATTTTTCGTGCGTTCCCTAATTAACCCATTGTAACAATCTGTATTTGCATTTGTTAAGTAAGGACAAATGTTCGATTGGCGTAAGTTGACTTGCACTCGGACGTATAGGTACGGATTTATAAACAAAAATTTCTAATTTTTTGCCCAAACTTAGGAAAATTTTAATTTCCCTAATTGGCAACACTGCGCGCCGACCCGTCCAATTAATGTCAACAGTTAGGTATCCATCCGAGGTATCTACCTGGCAAGTCTTAAGGAGGTCTTTCTACAAGGAAGAAAGCCTGGCCCGTATCCATGGGGGGGGCAAGAGTAGGCCGGGTCCCCCCTAAATTTTGGCTGGCCCCCATAAAATTTCACGGTAGGCTTGCAAATGAACTATAATATGGTGATGAAGTATAATATTATTGTGTCGGGCCCCCCCTAACTTCTACCGGGCCCCCTCTAAATTATTGGGCTGGCTACGGGCCTGAAGGAAGCTACAGGGAAAAAAGAAGTAAAGGAAATTCGAAATTAGAAAATTCTTGAATTTTTGACTGGGGTGAAATTTGAGAAGGAAATTCGACACCAGAAGAAAGAAATTAATATGATAAACTATAGTGCAACCATATTTTGCAAGAATAATATCCCGATATCTTAATTAATGTCCACACAGGAGCGGATTAAACAAATGACGCACCCGTGTGTGCCACTTTGGCCACCTGGGCCATCGAGTATACATTAGATTACATTTTTTTTGACTACTAACTCGTGTTGTTGTAGTTATAGTCTCGACTAATAATAATATCGTTGTTAGTCTCGACTAATAATAATATCGTTGTTGTAAACAATAACTTTATAAGGAAAATTTTCACTCCTTTTTACATCTGAGTTCCAACACTGTTGGTGAGAAATGCAGGGTGTTTCAAAATGAATTTTGGGGTTTTAAGTCTTCGTAGTACTTATTACATTTTACGTACAATTATAAGCAATGCATCAAGTAAAAGAGCACCTCAACGCAATGCATCAAGTAAAAGAGCACCTCTTTGCTACAAGTGTTCAATGTGATATTCATTCGTCACACGGCACACATCTAGTCGATAGGCGAGAAAGGCCCATAAACTTTCCGCCATATGGTACAAAACACATTCAATTTAGGGGAGTCTCGTTTCAAGTGTACCATCTCCTGAGGATTTGCTGACGGCCAGATACAAACATTATGAGTGCACATTAGCTCTTAGGTGAAATGTCGATTTATCACTGAAGACGACACGATCCAGAAAATCTTCA
The DNA here is from genome assembly GCF_964235325.1 of Thermobia domestica. Classification (NCBI taxonomy): domain Eukaryota; kingdom Metazoa; phylum Arthropoda; class Insecta; order Zygentoma; family Lepismatidae; genus Thermobia; species Thermobia domestica. The sequence goes on from NC_137464.1 coordinate 127,779,136, forward strand.
TTGTTATGCAGCAATATTTCACTTGCGAAATTGGCACGTAAACCGTAGTCTGTAGGCTTTAGACCTGTAGCAACTGCAAACGATAAGGACGTAGTTGCAAGTGTCTCCTTAATATTCTTCACACAGACCGTTGCACTGTACAGATTCAGTTTTTATTAAAACACAAAAAACATTCTGCTCTCTAGTCTACATCTTTGCTGCTTGCTCTTTCTAACGGCAGACAGAAGAAACAATGCATGTACATGTGTGCGTACAAAACTGTTTGAGTTGCTCTTTCATTTGATATAATATTTATAATTGTAAGTTAATTGTAATAGATACTACAAAGTTTCAAAACTCTAATATTAATTTTGAAACACCCTGCATTACTTCAAATTGTGTAATCCAATATTCATGTCTTTTATATACATATCATCAGGGCCGGTTCTAGTCAATTTGTCGCCTCGTGCAATAGCATAATTTGCCGCCTCCCTCTTTCTCCAGAAAGAACAAATCTTACAAGTCATGATTTTAATTATGCTACTCCAGCATGAACAACAAAGGTGAGGGTAAGTGAAGTTGCACTCAGAAAGGCTTAAATACTTACTAAAAATGCAATCCCGTTGTGTCTGTTTTTTTTAAATATTAATCTACCGGTATTATGTTAGTGAAAGATAAAGCAAACACACCTGCAGAGGAAAGATGGTAATCCTTTTTATAGAATTCACTATCGAGCTTCAATCTCAATGTATGAGTTTGCAATTCCAGTGCAACTAGCTCTTTTATCTTTATTTCTTGATTTCTCTTCTATATTTGTTAACATTTTTTAAAAAAAGTTGTTTCTATCTTCAATGATAAGGAACTTGTTTCTGACAAAAACAAGACTAGTTGTCATATCAAAACTGTGATAACTTACTAAGTGGAACAGATATTCACTACTATTCGAGAACTGAATTCTTGCATTTGGCAACAATCAAGCTATTTGTGCTCGGATTTATTCGACCATTTGCTTTAGCATTGTCCATGTGGCCTTAAACTAATGCAACCTAAACATAATTTATGAATGTAGTATTCAAATAGAAGGTCAGCTTAGTAAATGTAACTACCATCATCATGAAGTCTGTTTCCAACAAGAAATATTTAATTTAAATAATATATTTATGACAGATTTTTGCCGGACCATCCAAACTTGCCGCTCCACGCAAATGCACGTGTTGCAAGTATGGTAGAGCCGGCTCTGCATATCATATATATCTAGTCGACAAATTATTTATATATGACATTTAGAAAAATACAATGGCAAATTAGTATTAGTTTTTACCATTAGACAAGTTATTTGAATTTTATACTGTTCGTGACATTATTTTCGTAGTTATTAAAGGCCTGCTTTCACGAAAACACAAAATTTCATTTCTACTTTTATTTCTTAGTTGATATTGATGAAAACTGCTGAAACCCGAATTGTTAATAGGTATGGTATTCATGTAAATTGTAAAATATTGGTAGCGTATCAGTATCTAGCGTTTAATTTATGTTGCATTTTATGGTGATTATACCTACATAAAAATATTTAGTACTGAAATAGACGTAAGATACATTGCAAACGACTATTTGAAAAAAAACGAAATTTAGAAAAAAAACGAGAGGCGATGTTTTTTTTCTAAAAAAAACGTACATTTCTGAAAAAATACGAACGGTTTTTTTTTCTATTTACAACACTAATTATCACAGCACTAGAAAGAACATAGTCTATGAAAAAAGTATTCTAACTCAATTTGACCAAAAAGTGACTTAGCATAGTCTACCACTAATGTTCATATATATACTGTATAAATTTACTAGGTAAGATAGGGTAAAATTGGATCCAAAATTTAACGAAAGTCGGACAGCGAAAAAAATTGACTATTTAATACTTCATGTTGCTGCAAAACTACGAAAATGAATACAAAAGAAAACTAGAAAGTTAAGAATCACTTGTTTTGGCGAGAGAGAGAAAATAGATACAGATAGCTCGAATTACCTATATACTTATATAATATGTATGTTCATGTATCGCAAGTAATTTTCAATCAATATAAAATTTAAACGTAATGAACGCACGATTGGTTTTCTCGAATAAAGATCACATGCACCGCTAAGAGCTCAAGAATAAGCTTAATCTATGTTACGGCAGTGGATATATGCGTATGTAATGCATTACAACTTTAGGAACTTGTATAAGAAACAGAATGTACTTAAATTTAGACGCGAACTATGCGAAACGTCGGACTATGAATCTAACTTGTTTCGTGATGCAACCCGAGACCACACATAGCAAAGATGAGTGCCGTAGCTCCCACCACAAAGTTCAGGAATTTCGTGTTATAAGGTGTCAATTAAACACGTAGATGTGAAACGGTAATAAAGCATTTGATCAATTTTAAACAAAATATATTGTAGTAATAATTTACCCTATTTGTTAAGATAATGAACGTTATATTCTGTTTTTAAGTTGACAGTCAAAGCAGAATGTATTGGATAATAAATGAGAAGTTGTAAAATTTCAATTTCGGTACAGGGGCGGATCCAGAACTGACTTCTGGGGATGGGCGGTGGGTTGTCATTCTGCAACTTTTAAGGGCTCCAAACTTTGAAATGTATTTTATTTATATATATAAAATAAGAAAGTTTTCTTCTTCTGGGGGGGGGGGCGATCGGTAAGATTAAATACATTCGTCCTGCTATGTGTTGCGTTATCCATTACGAGGTACCGGTATTGAACAATTCTGATTCAAAGGAAGGAAATAAACTACTGTACAGGGTTGATATGTTTAAAACAAAATGTTTAAAACAAGTGTTTAAAACATGTTTAAAACGAGGGCTGTTGTTTTATTCAGTTTGTTTTAAACGTTTTAAACAAATTGTTTTAAACGTGTTTTTTTTTTCGATGCTGGTTGGACATGTTTAAAACAACTAAAATATCAGAGTGAAGAAGCTAATTTAGTTTTCTAACAAACAACCCATCCTCCGCAGGATTTGTGCATGGAGTAAATTACAAGCAGAGTTATATTATTATTATAACAGCAATTACTAAACGAAATTCTGCACATCAATGTGCGTATAACTAAACCAAAAGAAATTCAAGTGAAGTATTTGAACATTTCTTAATTTCCAAGAATAATGGAGGTTAAACACACTTTTTACATTATTCCAAGATCCAAATTCACAAATTCAAAACTTGGGTACTTTTTGATCACTATAATTTCCAATAATGAACAGTTCTCACATCATAAGTTAGAAGAAATACTCTGACAAATACAATACAACTCATAGAAAAGAGCAGTGACTAGCCTACAAGGAGCAAATGACATTTTAACTAAACAGTTTTCAAGATACATCTCTATCTGCAACGTGGATAGCTAAAAATGATTAGTGTCTACGACATAACAATTAACTCTAACCACCCGCCAGGGATTTTAACAAAACGGTAGACTCTCATGTTCGGGGCTCTGGTGACCCCCCTAATTATCACAGAGTCATGAGTTATACACCATTGGAAAGCTTATAGACCACAAGTTCCAACGAGGTAACATTCGTGAAATTCCCGCCGTATTCGTAGAAAAAGAAGACATAAAAAATCATTAAAAATATGAAAATATTGACTTTGCGGGGCCCTGGCAACCCTTGCAGTCTCCCTACGCTGACAAAATGATGGTAATGTGTAGGCCACATACTTGTGACAATAATATAAGAAATGGTAGCCATTGCTGCCATTGCGTAATGAATTCGTTTTATGTAGGAAATATTTAAAGAAAATATACGCAGAAAAACATTCATTGAATTAGACATTCTCTCCCCTCCCCCACTAAAGTACCACGTCCATATAAAAATCACGTGGAGTGCACTTTGCGCCCGTAGATTTAGCGCCCACATATAATATCGTATACTTAGCGCCCAGAAAATATTTGATGTTTATCAGTGTGCTAGGGTTGACCAAAGAGAGAACCAGTTTATATGTATAAATGTAGTTTCGTACTTAAATCATCTATCCCATCCCCTCTCTTTTGACGACTAAAGAACAAAAATTTTTCACTTGAAAGATCCTGCTATACTTCCTGCACAATTGTCTTATCACTTTTAAAACCCCTTAGGCAAGTTGAAAGAAATGTGTTCTTTTCTTCCTCTTCTGTTCATCACCGTCAGCTCTAACACTCTGACTTTTCACGTACATCTGTAATTACGTACAATTTAATTACGACTTAAGAGCATTACCATATCACCTATGAGATTTTCATATATGGATGTGAATTCATGTGCCAGCGTTATTTTAAAACTTATATAGTTTTAAATAATAATAATTACACGCACCTTAATGCAAATACTGCTGCATGGAAAACAGCAATTATTTATGCACATTGCATAACTTCATTTCCTATCGTAAATACAGGGTGTCAAAAAATTCAAATGTCAAAATTTGCTGGGTAATTCTTTATATCAAATGAAAATAAAACGTTCTAATGAACATGTGTCAAGTGTTATAAGCCGCCCTAAACGTAATCAATCACATTTTAAACCCTAGTTTAAAAATAATGGAACATATCGTAAGTAGTTAAAGAAATTCAGCAAGAACTAGTATTTCCTCTATCTAAATATCCATACAAGGATACACTTTTAACCTTAGGACCACAGGCGGCGATTAGGGGGGGGCAAAGGGGGGCAGTTGCCCCTCCACTTTTTGAAATGACCCATTAATGTATATAGTTTCATTTGGAAATATAAAGTTTTGTATGTATTATTGGTTCATAGAATACAAATGGTGCCATAAAATATTTGCCGTTCCATGAGTACGTGTTGGTTATCTTTCCGTGAAGTTAAGAAAGCTACAGAAATTGCGTTTTAAAAATGCCACTAAAAATGGCCCAAAAATTAAGCTGTTGGAGCGAGACAATTCGAGCATACTTTCATTTCATCTTACAAGGGCTCGATATGTTAGTAAGCCGCTCTGGATCTAATTGAGATATCATTTCGCAAGAAAAGAAGTCCTTCACAAGTTCTTCTTTAATGGCACAAAAATTGACAGTTCCTAAAACAGTTCTTTTCTTGAAAAATTGACAGTTCTTTTCTTCTTTCTTATAGTAAGGAATATTTTGATTTGATTTTTTTCAGTTTAACATTCTGTTCAGCAGCGAAGCTATATAAGACGTGAACTTAATGATTAACGTAGAGTCCGAACCACGTGAGCTCCCTCCGGGAATTGAACCCAGGTCTCCCACGTCAAAGGTGCGTACGTTAACCGCTTAGCCACGAAGGAGCTCAGTAAGGAATATATAATTTTGCAGTGTAATATACGAGTTTAGGGGTTTACATATACAGTTTTGTTATACAATTAAATTTAGTAAATTCAACATAATTCTAGGTTTTAGGATTATTTTGTATAACTGGAATGTGGAGTGACTAAGTATTGTTGAGTTTTGATGTATTCCAAGAAAATAAAAACTGTATCTAATGGCAACGAACATGTTTCGGGAAGCTGCTAAAGTATTTCTTTGAATGTCGTAGCATATGCTTGTAGTATTTACTGTCTTTCTAAGAGTAATAACACATATAATAACATGCGTGGAATTAAAAATATAAGTTGTTCATTAATTTCCAGTTTCAATATAACTTTTGCAGAACAAGCCTTATTATCCATTACTATGATTATTTGATTAATATTATCCTTTCTATTTATTTGTTTTGCAAATTTGTTATTAAATAGGTCCCTAATCTGATCACACAATTTTCCAGACAGAATTTTAAGATGCATGATTTTATGATTTTTTGATTTCATGAGCAAGGAATCAGATCTCTTCTTACACCTTCGTTGTATAAGAGTACAAAGAGTTAGTATCTTGTGTTGCTCTTGTCAATTTACGTAACAAAATATGAAACAAGATATACGGTATTTTAACTGAAAAAGATAGTTATACAGTTATACAGTCTTTAGTCTATATAACAGTCTCCTAATAGTTATACAGCCTTTAGTCTAACAAAGTGTTACAAGCAACCAGGAAAAGTAACATTGACATACAAATACTGTATTCAGATCATGTCTTGCCTCCCCACTTTTAACGTCCAACCGCCGCCACTGCCTAGGACTACCAGGTGGGTCCATTGCACTCGTACGCATACTTTCTTTAATAATTACTAAGGCTTAGTAAGTATTGAGATTCTATGACATTTCAATGGTTGTGTTCTTGTATTATGTTATATAAGTATATTTTTTTATTTCCGTGAGTTAAGTGATAGTTTTTAAAATTTATAGCATTGGGTACCGAGTGGGTCCATTAAACTCGAGCCTTAATGAAGAAATATGAGGATAGATTCAGAATAGATTGAGATTGTGACTCGTAGCGGAGTGAACGTTCTGATAATCTTCTAACTGTCCCAATGAAGTCAGATATAACATATTGCAACTTTATGTGTTATTATTTAGTTTGATTGATTTAATTATTTGCAATTTTGCTTATTTTAGTAACAGCTTTTCTTTATTTATTCACTTATATAAGTCCCTTGTCAGATGCATAATAGTTGCTTTTGTCTATCAAACTGTATTAATTTTTCCATTGTATGCAGTTGCGTATCCAGGGGGAGTTTCCCGGGATATGAACTCCCAAGAACCAATATTTTAAAATGTTGCTAGAATAAAATCTAAATTTGCGCTTTCAGTCTCCACATTAACAAAAAAGTTTTCCGGAGTAGGACACTGACCCCCCCCCCGAATAGAAATCCTGGCTTTGCCACTGATTGTATGTAAAGTTTTGTTTATTGTTAGTGTGTTTTGATCATTGCACGTGGTCGACAAACAGATCACTAACAATACACGTCACTATTGATGGTAGAGGAGGAATATTTGTGGTAAATCAATAAACAATGAAGAAATTGATTCCCGACAGACGATAAGATATTAGCAGACTTATATACAAATGCAACTGAAGTTTCTTGTTCAGGTACCGATATTGAAATGAGACGTTGAGTAGTTTTCTTATCCAGAGGATTGGTTGGAAGTTTGAAGCGTAGCACCTATAGCTAATGCAAAAGCACGTGCTAATGCAAAAAGCAAAACTCCGGAGAAAAGCGATCCTACATGGGCTGCCTTATGTTTTGATGACAACACCGGCGCTATTAGAATACCTGATGATGAACTGTTCCTAATTTGTGAAGTTGCAGATTCTTCACACACTCTGCAATATAATTTTATTCTTACATATAATATGACTGTAGACGAACTTGGAGAAATTTAAGGCCGGAAAGACAAGAAGAAGAAGTTAGTCGAAGTGAATGAAATTGTTCACAGATATTATAAACGTTAAATGATGGAATATATGTTTCGTACTTTCCCGGGAAAAAATGGTTGGGTGGGGCACAGACCCCTTCAAACCTTTGATCTCGAAATATCAAAAGCTCTAATAACAGTACGTTAAACATGCCTAAAGGACATGGAGAATTGTAAGGAAATTTTGGGTATGGACAATATAAAAATAAATAAATGAACACTTCTTTCTTATTTCCTGCAGAAAAAATGTTTTTAGGGGCAAAAGTCTCCACCAAAAATTTTGAAATTGACGACCGAAAGGCATGAAGAAGTAGACCGGAATGAACGAAATTGTGTGCATATATTGTAGACGTAAAATGACAGAATATTGTGTCGCATTTTTCTGGAAAAGATGGTTGGGTGGGGTACAGACCCCTTCAAACATTTAATCACGATTTATCAAAGTGTTCATTAGTATAGTACCTAAAAGGACATGGAGAATTGTAACGAAACTGTGTTTAGAGACAATACGCAAAAAAAAAAAAAAAAAAAAAAAACGAATACGTGTTTTTAGTTTCTGCGGAAAAACTGTGGTGTGACTAAAGTCCCTCAAAAAAAAGTAATTATTACCGCAGAAGCCCAGGTAGTTTTCACAGGAAAATACGACACGTATGCTCTCATTTTACGTCTACAATATTTATGGACATTTTCATTTTTTACAGTATATTTCTTTCTGGGCTCGTGGAGTTGAATTTCGTATTTTTAGGAGGGGAGCCCTTTGTCACACTTTTGTTTTTCTGCACAAAATCAAAAACACGTAATCATTTCTTTTATTTATTTCTTTCTTTCTTTATTTATTTTTGCGTACTGTTCCTACACAAACTATCGTTGCAATTATGTCCAACCGTTTTTCCCAGGAAAATACGAAACATCGCTTCCTTCGTTTTACGTTTATAGCATCTGTGCACAATATTATTCACTTCGGTTCACTTCTTGCTTTTCGGGACTCAAATTTCAAAATTTTGGGTGGGGGCTTTTGCCCCCTAAAATTGTTTTTTCGCTGAAAAGAAAAAAGAACATGCATTCGTTTATTTCATGTGTAATGTCTACCTGCTAAATTTTATCAAAATCGGAGTGTTACACTTGGGAAGTGTTACATGTGAGAACAGCAGAATTGTATGAGAAGAGTCTTTGGGAAATTATACTGTAACTCGTTACAATCCAATAAAACAATTACCTGTGAATAATTAATTTTTAAATTTTGTTACGGAGAAATAAATTTCCTTCTTGCAAATTTTAATATTATATTTCTGAATAGTGTTTTACTTCATAATAAAACGTTCCTTTTGCGAAAAAAGAAAAGGTTTGTATTTAGTTTTACGTTCCATGGTTTTGCCGGGTAGGCTAAGGAAGACTTGAATTTACTGATTATAGTGGGACCTGAATCACTTTGGTCACTCAATGCTCTCCCACCAGGAATCGAACCTTGAACCTCATATGCCAAAGGCTTGCGTGCTTGCCACTAGACCAGCGGGGAGGGATAAAACAAACAAATATTGGAATATGTAAATTAAATTCACAACCAGACGTGGCTAGTGAGGGAAGTCGTAAGCCAAAGCGTTCCAGACAAGTCACACGAACACGAAGTACATACTGTAGCAGTTGGGATTGGCGAATTTTTGCAGGGAGAATGAGAAAGTCCGATTTCTATGGAATGGTGGACGAATTTGTTTTCCTTCTCTCTGACAAGGGTCAGAAGGGATGGATTACTTACAGCAAATCGTACCAGAAGAAACTGAAGAATTCCTAATTTATTTTGATCAACATTACGTATCAGGTAGTCTCTGGAGTATGCGACTTTCATCTTATGGTGATCTTACAATTCGATTTCTTTGCTAGCCTCTTTTGTTTCCTCGCAACATACCCGTTCATATAGCAACATTACAGAAAGAGACACGAACGAGTAAATTGACAGAAGCTTCGAATTTGAAATTCCAAAAGGTTGAACCTGTTCATCCTTCCTTGTGGATGGACATTGCAAAAGGATGAGGCCATGGTTTCAACTGCATCGAACAAGAGTAGCGAGATGAATTACCGAAGAAGAGGATAAAATGGAAGACGATTAACCTTCAAAGGCGCTTGTTTAACTTATTGATGGATTATTCTCAAGGAAACACCATACTCGTTCAATATCTGATTGGAATTGATTACTGCATAAGGCTGTAACTTTAGGGTATAATGTGTACAATAAGGTTCGTAGAGCGATTAACTTATTGGTTCGTAAAGTAACGTTCTTTTTATTATAGAACGTTACGTTGTTTTTCAGTGCTTGTAGTGTATGACATCAATTGCTTAACTATATACATTAATATTACGCATAAAGTTGTGAAATATGTATCAGACTTAATGCGGCTAGCTTGTTAGATGTTTTTTTTTTTTTCTGAAACTGTGTAATACCATATGATAATTTGACTTTTTCTTTTTTGGCATCGAAACCGATGTTGTTATATAGTCAGAGTTACCATATGTCATTTTTTTACCGGGACAGTCCCGGTTTGAAAGATCTTGAAATGAAATGAAACCTTGAGTAGAATAGAGAAGACGGTGATTGTGAGAATGAATGAAATGGTGGAATGAAGAAAGTGAGAGAAAACGAGAGAACTCCCAGTTTATCCATGCACGCAGCGTCTGACTACCACAAAGCCCATTTGACGCAAGATGGAATAAAACCAGGGATCCCATGAACCAGATGTGAGTGTTTCTACCACTGAACCACCGTGACCTCCATGAAGACTCTTATCCCGGTGTTTCGCCAGTTTACATTTTGTCCCGGTTCTCAGTCCTGAGAATATGTTCACCGTTTTTTGTATGCCTTATCCTCATTGCGGTATTCTAGATTACGTCTGTTTTACATAGTTTTCACATTAAAAGTTAAATATGTAACCTTAGTTTATAGTACATTTAAATATTGTAGAGCATTGCATACCACGGAGTACAGTTACATAATGCATATATATATATATATATATATATATATATATATATATATATATATATATATATATAACTACGTTTCTGCGTTTCACCCTTTCCCCCGGAGGTTATGATTCATTGAAGCGTCATTATCAGTGCTATTGGCTGGTCTCTCTGTCTCTCTCGCGCGCTCTCTCTCTCTCCCTCTTCATAACAGTTTTACTTAGTGGACGCTAAGTACACGGAACATGGATGTAAGAAAATAACAGGAATTAACGACCTGTGGAAAGAGTGGTAAAATGAACTGGACATCCCTGATTGTGAGATAAAATCAATATAAAATTCCTTCTGTGAGCCAGAAACACTGGGCGCTAAGTCTACGGGCGCTACATGCACGGAACCAAAAATCATTTTTGCTGCACACATCATGTATACGAACAAGAATTATGCTTCTAGACCACTTCAGTGAAATATATTTTGTGTTATATGGGACCGTCCCGAAAATAAATGTAAATTAACCAAATTTGACCCTCTATTCCTCTATAAACAACAAGTACACATACAGGTTAATATCATGTAGGGGACTACTTCATTGCTTCACATACCAATTTTTATGGATGTACCACAAAGGGGGAAGAAATACCCGCCAAAACCTGATGAAAAAAAATTGATGAAAAAGTAAAAAAAAAAAAAAAAAACTTCATCCTCCCTCACTCGGTCGTACATACGTACCCCCTATATACATAAAATGCAACTGACGGAAAGCTTCATCCCTCAAAAATACTTTGGTACCAAATCATCTTTCTAGCTTAATTAAGGACTGAGCTATTGATTGTTGTAAAAATAAATGTAATTTACGTCAAAAAAACTCCACAAATTGGCTAACTTTGCCCCCTTCCTGCTACCCCATATAAGCAAGAAATACAAATTCACGATATTACCGTGTAGTGGCCTACTTCATTGCTTCACGTAACGATTTTTATGAATCTATCTCCCAAGAGGGGGAATGGTCCCCAGAAAACTGTTGAAAAAACAAAAACAAGAAAAAAACACGATATTTACCCTTCTCCCACATACATAAAATGCTTATCAGCAAAGCTGCAACTTTCAGGAATGAATTGGTACCAAAACCATCTTCCAGCCTTAATTTGAGGTTTAAAACTGAGGCATTGAGGTTTAAAGTCCTGATAGAACGTAACACAAAGAAACTAAACTACATATTCTGTGAACGAAGATCGGGAAATTCCCGATTTCTTCCTCCGGAATTGAACATTTGGGCGGATCGAGATTAGGGAAGTTCCCGAAATTTGATCTAGCGGTTGAATATAGATGGCAAGCAGTATCTAAGAGTGTAAAAGCCTATTTAGATTATTGTTTTAAACAAAATAAACATTATAACATGTTTTTTTTTGGTTTAAAACAAAGTAATTTGTTTTAAACGTTAAAAACGTTTTAAACAAAAAAACATGTTTTAAACATAAAAAACGATCTTTTTTTTAAAAAAAAATCGTGTTTTTTTTTCAACCCTGCTACTGTATAGTACTGAAGTTAATTTAATATAGTTTAATTGTATAGGCAGTTCTGACCTGAGGCTATATGAAAAAGTCTCTTGCTGAAAGTGAAATGTGGGTTACTATTAGAATTATATCCCAGATATGATATCCCAACTGATGATTGAACCTGGAACACACACATGGAAGGCATCAGCGCTAGCAAATTAGCTCTGAAGAAGTACACCATAATTCTAAGTCAAGAATAAGGCCAAAAATAAGAAGCAGAAACGACAGACTGTACGATAATAATACTTTTACAATTTTTATTTCACCTATTTATTTCGAGACTTTCGAGACGAGACCGAGGTATGGCCCTCGAGACCGAGACCGAGTTCGGGACAAGCATTTGTTGACCGAGACGAGACCGAGACGGCGATTTTTGACTCGAGACGAGATCGAGACCGAGACAGCTATTTTTCAACCGAGACGAGACCGAGACTTACAAAGTCTCGTCTCGTCTCGTCTCGTCTCGATACCATCCCTAATAACATTTCAAATGCGTATTTAAACTGAAATTCATGTAGCACATTTCAAACTAAACTTTATAATACAAGAGAAATAATATGTTAAGCTAATTTATTAGGAGGCCCTACTCCGACACCGTTAATATTGAGGGGGCTCTTCCCCCACATCATTAACATTGGGGCGCTCCGGCCTCCCTAAGCCCCATTGATTCGGCGCCTTTGATATATATGTGTGTATATATGTGATATGTATATATATATGTGTGTATGGAGATCACTGTAAATATGGATAATTGTAGTAGTGTAATGTTGTTTTAATTTTTAATGGCATCAGTACATCTGTTTGAATTTAAATCTCTTCTACTTATTGTTTGGAACTTCCAGTTGTTTTGTCTTATATGCAGTTTTATAGAAATACATTACATTGGTGTTCTTCATGAACAACCTCCCCCCCCCCCCCCCCGACTGACTGATCCTCGTACAGGCCAAATCGCTTAAGGTAGGAACTTGAAATGTGCACAGTATGTATAATTTATGACGTAGGGTACCACTAAGGAAGGGTTTTTGGAAATTCGATGTGGAAGAGGGGGAGGAAGTGGGGTTCTAAGAATTTCAAAAAATTGAGCGTATCTCCAAATCACTTATCATCAGAAATCACTATGCCAACAGACGTATAGTCAGGCATAACCAGATTGTTCAAATTATTGAAAGACATTGCGCGTTAAGAGGCTATCAGACGGGTAAAGAGCTACAGTTTGATATTGAGAATGTACAATTGAAACAAGACCTAATTGTTGAGAATAACTGTGTTAGTATGTAATTGACATTATCATTACGTTTGAAGGAAATGACATGCATGTAAGGGCAAAAGAAGAGAAAATAACTAAGTATGAAAGACTTAAACATTAGGTCCATGATAACAAGCGATTTGAGGTTCTCCCCTTGGTCATAGGATCCAGGGGAGCTAAAACACATGTTGCAAGAAACGTGTTTACAAAACTTGGGGTGCCTAAATTCACCCAAAAGAAAATTGCTTTTGCTGCTTTGAAGTCTACGATTGAAATGTTAAATTGCCATTTTCATTATGTTAGTGAATGTATATTTTATGTGGATGTTTAAAAAAATTAAGGGACATTTCAATTTATTTTACTTTAATATGTATTTGAATTATGAGTAGGGATGCGCACGAGACAAGATTTGTGGCTGTCTCGTCTCGAAAATGTGCTGTAAAAGTGATGTCTCGACTCGAAAAATGTATATTTCTCTATTAGAAGAGCCGTGTCTCGACTCGTCTCGTGCGCATCCCTAATTATGAGCAATGATGCCGAATGTAACTGGCTATGGTAAATATTGTAAATATGTTTTTTTACACTGCAAATATGGTTAATTATATTGTAAATTTTATTATTTTTTTAATTGACTGGTTTCGTGAACAATATTTTATTAATGTGGTGAATGTAATGCTTTTTTAAATTGAGAAAAGAAAATATGAATTGCACAACTTTTATGTGGAATTTGTGTGTGAGAGGAATATTTTGTACATTTTGAAAATTATTGACAGGCTTTTCAACATTACATTTTGATCGGGAAGAAAAATGTCATTTTCAAAATTTATCGCAACTAGGACTACGTTATTTTAGGAAATATTGGTAACTTTAACAATAATTATTATACCTCCAGAACGGTTTGGATTATCAAATTGCCGTAAACAGTATTATGATCCTCACAACCTTTAAAAAGAATCTACGTAATTAGACATGGTACGTATCTAAGCACTATTTTTTTTTCGAAATAGTCCTTGGAAATGCAATTTTCAATTCCTTGCAACTGTTCCGTCCGTCTTACTTCAGTTATTAGCATTGTAGAGGGCTCCAAAATTTTCGCGTTCCTGAATATTGGTGATGCTGTAGCGTCCTCGGTTTGCAACAATGAACAACAAGTTTGGTTTGGTTTGTTTTTGCTTTGAATGTCGATTTGAAATTTATAATAACCTGACGTAGTGCCATTAAAAAAAATAACTTTGTGATGGGTTGGCAACACTGTTAATTTGGTGGTATTGAAGAGTATGCCAGAAAATGTCACCCTGCTGATATTTTTATGTGCAAAATCCCAGCATTATATATCTATTCGCTTAAAAGTTATAAATGCGTATCAAGATGAATAGTTCACCCCATATCCGAACACACAGATGCCGCCTGTCGACAAACACAGACTTTTACATGGGAATGGCTGACCCCACGGTTTTTGTGTCCAATAATTTATATAACCTACATGGTTTCATTTAGATTCTTCCGTCCGAGTCCAGATACATCCCTTGTTAGTAAAATTAATTTTCAAGCTTATAAGAGTAAATGATACTTAAGATGCATCAAAGTGCTTTTTTCGTGATTTTCGGTGATGCAGCGATGTGGATAAATATTTTTTGTACGATGCCCCTGGTGTGCCATCTTTATATTTGTCATGTCGGTGCTACTATATTGGACTTATATTTTTTTTTTTCAAATAAATTGAAGAGGGGATATTTTGAGATATTCAAGGTCAAAGGTTAAGGCGTTGATGAAACTTGATATATAAGTTCCTTTCTACTAATTTTATTAAATATATCGTAGTCTAGAAGAAAACGTAGACTATATAGAATTTTTGGTGCGCATCTTGCGGGGAGGGGAGAAAGAGGGGAAGGAAAAGGTTAAAAACGGAAAAGGGGGTAAGAAGTAATGAAAAATTATAATATCTTACGAGGTGGGGTGATGTATAGAATACTGTCTCTTTCAGCAGCGACTCTATGTAAGACGTGGATCGACCCCACCGGAGATCGAATTCGGGAGAATATCTGTCGAGACACTTATGTTAGGAAGATTAAACTTAATATATAAGTTCCTTCTAGGTAAATTCATCAAGGACATAATAGTCTGGAAAAGACTGTAGTAGGCCTATATTTAATTTTATTGGGTGCGGATCCTAGGGTGGGGTTCAATGGGGAGTGGTTTAAACTTTGTCAAAAATAAAATATTTCAGGAAGGAGAAATTAAGTTCAAGTATACCTTGAGACCTTCCTATAACTATATTTCCCTGTGCACACCGGGCATTTCAGCTAGTATTTCATAAATGAAAGTAAATGCTCACATGTGTTTAGTTTAAATATTACCATTCGATATTGGTGCTGACTTTCTGTTTTCTGGTTCAATGCCGTGTACAGGCCTGCCGAATAAAGTTTCGTTCCATTTTGTTATGTCTCATGATGGAGACATATTTCTGAGCCTACATTTACTTACCTAATAATGACCTAACCACAATTTGTAAATAGAAAATGCACTAGAGAGAGTTTGCGAAAAGATCTTTTCTATTACTCAACACATCCCGTTTAAATATGTCATATACCTAGGCAGTGGCGTACCGAAGAGGGGGGATTGTAACCCCTCCCATTGAGTCCTTCATATACTACAGGTCAGTTCACCCAAGGTGGTTTACAGTGCTGATAACGAGCACAGCGTAGAAGAAGGAACCAGAAGTCAGTAGCCTGTAAATCCAGTAGTGAGTAACGTACACCGCTGTGGAAGTTGTTGTGGTGAGCAGCTAGTATTTCTGTTAAAGTGACACCTTATTGCGAAGGTCACATATGTGCACTTCCCGATGCAAAATGCAATGAGTCAGTGATTGTGAAAATGTGTGCGGCAAGCAGCAACAACATCATCAAGCGTGCAGTAGGAAGGGTAATAGCGCTGTAAAAGCACCAGCCCTAAATGTCAAGATCAAGTCGTGAGAGTGAAGAAAGGAGTCCAGCCAGGAAACCACGCGTTGTGAGAAACATCAGGGCAGCAGTTGTGAAGAAGAACCCACCCACCCAAAGCAAACGTGCCATCTCATGCAGGAAGTCTCAGAGCACAATGTGTTGATTCACAAAGGACAATTTGCAAATAAAAAAACGACATAAGGCGATGGGCCATAAGTTATCACCAAGGTACATTCAAGAGAGATTCAAGAAAGTTGTATGAACAGTACCTCTTAGATGAAAAATGGTAGTGGGTTGTCACTCTGGATTAAGCCTGGATCTACCTTGATGACACAAATAAGCCCAGGGCCATTTTTTATTCACCACATGATGCGAAGAGCCGCGGCGAGTCCGTCCGTGAATGTCGCGAGAAGTTTTCGAATTGCTTCATGATGGTGGCAGGTTTCTGCGCCAGTGGGAAGTTGCCAATGCATCGTGTGAATTTCGAAGGCAAGGTAAATGCAGACTACTTTCAAACGAACATCATGGAACCCTTATACAGAACGCACATTCCACAGTTGTATGGCAGGGACACCCAGAAGGTGTGGATCCACATGGTCAAAACATCCAGCCATAATGTTCGCAGTTCTGTCGCGTATTATTGGCGTATGGCCACGGAGACTGATGTGTCTGTTATACCCTTCTCGTTCAAACTTGTGGAGTCACCAGATGCGTAGCCAATGGATTTCTGCTCCTTTGGCCTTCTGAAACAAGTACTCACACAAAGGCGTACCACTACCATAGAGGGCTTTGGAAAGCTTGTCAAGCGGTGTGGTCTACAATTCCCCTCACACACCTTCTACGCGCAATGCTTCAGTGGCAATTGCGTTGCAGGGCGATAGTCCAGGCTCGTGGCCACCACATCGAGCACAACCGTTGGTGGAGGAAGGAATTGTCTGAGCAGGTGAGCGCACAAACTTTGGACATCTTAGGTGAATTGAATTCTGTATGGAAATGGAAAACATTTCAGTTTTATTTAAATCTTGGAAAAGAAACATTCTCTGTGTGCAAGAGGTTAATCTATACACATGACGATACATCACTCCAAATGTTTTAAACATATTAACTGGCAGAGTATATAGTTATCCTGGGGGCAAGAAAACAAAGGGATTTTTAATGAAATTAAAAATCGTAGTATGGTGGTACGTACCATACGCATGAATTTACTTTGGAGGAGGGGTCCAAATTCAATGCGAAGATAAAGTATTTTCAGATTTGTCAATTTTCGAAGTTTATAATTCCGTACCTATACGTCCGAGCGCAAGTGAACTACGTCAGTCAAACATCGGTCCTTACTGAACAAACTTGGACACAGATCGTTGCAATTGCGTAATTAGGAGGCGCACCATAAATTCGTATTTAGGTTCTAAACATCGCGTGTGTGGATTTTATCGGGGTTCTCCCGTTTCCTTCCACTTTTTTCATTCCACCATTTCATTCATTTCTCATCATCAGCGTCTACTTTAGCCTAACCGGCATAACCGTAGGACGTGAAACTAAAAGATTTCATTTCATTTCATTTTCGTATTAAGGTTCTAATCCTTGATTTTTCTCACTTTTATATTTACCATAATCTATTAATTTTTAATTACTAGCTTCGTTTATTCAATATCAACATGATACTTTCAGGATATATTAGTGGTGGGCTAAGGTTTATTTGAAGATAGTTGCATCTGTCTCTTAGCAGTATTTCCAGCCATAGAACTATTTATTTCCAGACTTTTTTTGGTAAAAATTCCCTTTCTTCCCTTCTAAAATTTGCCTCTTATTTCCTTCTCTTCTATTGGCTACATTGGAACGAACATACCAGATTCTGGAAGCCTCATCCTTGACTTACACAACGCACTATAAAAAGTTTCACTTGGATAATTGGGGACACTACAATTCCGGTCTTACAGTATACCATATTACATAATTTTAAGGATAATAGTGACTTTCTAGGAAAAATGATATACTTTTTAAAATTACATGCTTAATTTGAGAGATATCATCATGATACTAGCTGAATATATTATTGGTGGACCAAAGATTACTTTAAAATTGTTTGCTTCTGAGTGGTAGCAATGTTGCCAGCTACAGAAAATCTTAATTGTAATTGTTTGTAAAAAATTTGGGAAGTTTATCCTTTTCCCCCTATTATTTCAGTGTCCTTGGCTATATTCAAACCAACGTACAACTGTCTGGAATCATTCTTGGCCTACAAAACGCACCATAGAGGAGCATGATTGGATAATTAGGGAAGACGGTGAACCACCATGTATGTTGATTTTTGCTTCTGACGCGTAAGAAGTGCCAAAATTTCATGTGTATTATGAGAGAGTTTTTTTCTTTCTCTCTTTGTATGGCAGCCAGCGACTTCAGGTTTTTACTGTACCTTGTCAATATACCAGAAAATTCTTTTTAGGTGACTTGAACCCCTGTGGCTTCGGTGTTCCCAGCTAGAAAAAATCATGAAATTCGGCTAGGGATTTTTTTTTTTAAAATTTCACTCCTACATTTTTTCAATAATCCCTCCCGTTAGCAACACTGCAATCTAACTTACACCAAAAAATAGCCATGTCCCTCTTCTAAAATACAAGACGTAAACGATATCAATCGGGATAACAGTGTTTGGGCAATAAATCATTAACTGAAAGTCTACCAAAAACCCCAAAATCGATTTTGTCCCGAAAGGGTTAATGAGATATGCGCGCCAAAGATTTCGGGCTCTAATTTAACGTGAGCCCCCCCCCCCCCAAGTTTATGGGCTGGTCCAGAGAATGAATGGCCTACATAGTACTGTCTACGGGTTGGATAGGCTACCAAATTTCAGCTTTCGTTCTCCCATAGTTAATGTGATATAGGCGCCGAAAATTTGGGGGCTAACTTCACCAGAGCCTCCCAACTTTCTGGGCTAGTCGAGATAAAGATCGATGGGCTAACAAATTTCATCTTTTGGGCCAATATAGTTAATAAGGTGTGAAAATCAAAGTTTTGGGGCGTTAACTTAACGTGAGCCCTTAACTTTTTGGGCAAGTTGAGATAATGAGTGTACCAGGTACTAAACTTCATGGGCCTTCCAACCCATTATTATTTAGCATTTGGGGCACTCAAGGAACACAGATACAGGGTCTCCAAATGTGAAAATGAAAATGCAATCTTTAAGTTTTATGTCCGACTGTCATCCTGGGTAGACTAAAGGAGACGCAGATGATGAGAATAAATGGAATGGTGAAATGAAAGAGTTGTGGGAAAGGGAAACTCCGAGAAAACCCTCACACACGGTGTTTGTTCACCACAAACCCCACTTTGCGCAAGTTGGTATAGAACCAGGGCCCCGCAGCATGTGTGAACCCTCTGCCACTAAGCCACTGCGGCCCGGAAGTCCTCGAGACGAGACACATAGGCGTATACCTAACGTGTAATTTGTTCGTAGCGGGAATTTCTGTTATGGTATAGTTAATTACATACAATGAAAAACCGAAAATGTGATGAGGACAATCGCGACCGAAAATGTAATGTGGACAATCTCGAACAAGCAATAAACAATCTGCGTGATTTGTTTTAGATTTCGGAAAATAGGTTCTGCCAGATTTACGCTTATCGACTGTAATCGTTTATTTATTTATTTATTTATTTGGGAGGGAAGCAAAGTATAATACATTTCAGTCATTACACATGCAAAGAGATGTTTTATGGTAATTGTTTTTTGCTGAAATATAACTTCGGTATCTTTTATACGTGTTTAGGAGCTGAGATTATTATCTAATAATTATAAGGAAGATACAAGTTTTTTTTTTTTTTTTTTTTTTTTACGAAGATACAAGTTTTTCACCTTCGTATAACAATTCATGTTTAATAGGCGTATAGAAGGGGCTCATGCCCAAAACATTGGGACTCCATTTCTGGGGCCCCATGTTGGGGGCCCGGTTCCTGACCACCACTGTGCTGAGAGGAATCGGATCTTTCCAACGTCACCATCTGTATGCAACAACTCCATGCTGAAACGAGAAATAGAGTGGACTCAAGCCCAACATTTCGGAACCACATTTTCTGGAGCTTCGAGGCCAGGGCCCAATTTCTGACATTACCGCTTTCGTTAATCGACCCCGACCTTTCAAACGCTAACACTATAGTACAACACCATGTTAAATAGGCAAATAAAAGAGACCTGAACCCAAACTTTTGGGATCTCATTTCTGAAGTCTCAGGTCCCGGAGCTTTCCAACACCACAATATGTATCCAATAACTCCATGCTTAAAAGAAAAATATAATGAAGCCAAGCTCAAAATTTCGGGACACCATTTTTGGACCTTTGAGACAAGGGCCCAATTTCTGACGTTAACACTGTGCTCAGACGATCCGAACATTTAAAAACTTCACCACCCACCCACATACAATTCCATGTTTAATAGGCGTATAGAAAGAACCCGCGCCCAAAACTTCGGGACCCCATTTTTCTGGAGCCTCATGGCTGGGGCCCGGTTTCTGATATCACCACTGTGCTCGGGAGACCCGGACTTTTCCAATGCCACCATCTGCATCCACTAACTCCATGTCTAACACGGCTTCTCCATTGTAGGAGGATTTTGACGAATTTTCTGCAGGTTCTTTACAACTATTTACAACGTTTCAAACTACTCATAAGAAATGAAATTTCAATACATTAGAAACTATGTTCTTTTAAAATGTTCAAAATGGATGACAGCATTGATTTCCAGTAATAGTTGTAAACTTTCGTAATTTTATTCTCTATTTGAATAGTAGTTTAATTTCGAATCTTTTACGGTTAAAAATATTTTTGTGAAATGTAACGGAATACATTGAAATGCTCCTACCTCCACGGGTACGTGTTCCAATTATAAATCGATTTGAGGTTCAGCGTACAAATGAGAAACTCCCAAAGCGAAGTACAATATTGTAACGTTGTTGACATACATATGAATAACTGGTGATTAGGTCGTTAAGCTGTACATAAAATCATATAAATTTTCATTCATATTACGCAGACAAGTACACACAGAACAGCATATGAATCTTTATCTGACTTTTGTTTCTCTAACTTTCTGATAGCCTTTAGAAATAATATCTTTACAATCGAAATATTCGTTAAACATTATTATTATTCTTATCCTTCAATATTCATTATACATCATATTCTTCATTACTTTAAATTCTTCATATTACATAACTATTTTACATTATATTCCGTCGAAGCTGTTTCAAAGTTAGTATTACACTTCTGACATAGTCATCATTACAAATCATAATTGATTCTCAATCCATACGCCTGTAACTTGTCCATCCTACCTGCAGTGTGGATCCTACGCAGTTTCGACGCTACGCAGTTTCGACCGTACGCAGTTTCGATCGTACGCTGTTTCGATCGTACGCAGTTTCGACGCTACGCAGTTTCGACCGTACGCAGTTTCGATCCTACGCAGTTTCGACGCTACGCAGTTTCGACCGTACGCAGTTTCGATCCTACGCAGTTTAGGTCGTGTGGAGTCCATGAATATAACCCTAATTTATAGCTGCACAGGTTAAACAAATTAAAGAGAGAGAAAAAAATATATATATTTTTGAGCGCATGATTAAAACTTAAATTATTTCAGGGCAACTGCGTAGGATCGAAACTGCGTACGGTCGAAACTGCGTAGCGTCGAAACTGCGTACGATCGAAACTGCGTAGGATCGAAACAGGTTTTGAGCTGAATTTTTCGATCGTACGCAGTTTCGATGCTACGCAGTGTCGATCCTACGCCGCATTCCCGTTATTGAATGGTGGTTCATTCTAGACATATTTGCTTTATTCTTTTTGGCAGATATGCACATTCTAATATTGTTGTTAACTACCTCTTGTTAATGAGCTAAAATTGTTTCCCTCGGAGGAAAAGATGTTTTGAAAAAAGCTTGAGGGAATTCATATCTCAAAAACTCCGCTATCTTTTGACAAGCCGACAGGTGCCAATAGTTGACAATTGAGATAGTTAGTTTTAACCTTGAGAATTTTCCGGCATTACTAAAGCTCTCCACTGATGAGAGGAGCTGATATAGCTAATGGTTTTACCAAAGCAGAAGGGTAAACAAATACGTACAATCATTTCCTGAATTCCTGTACGTGCTTTTTCTTATTCACATCTTCCTTCATCGCCCTTTATTAGGGTAGTCTACTGGCCATTGACCTCCAAGAGCAAGTCGCGGGAATCCTTGCTTCGTTTCTCCAGTCACAAATACAGAACATCTGCCTCTCATATGGGAATACGAAAGAGTTAAGAAAAATAACAAAACGGTATTTTACGTGGCCAAGATACACAGGTAAATATCATTATCATCATAGGATAAACATTGCTTCAGTGTGGCCAACTTCCAAGATAGACAGGTGGCCAACTTATAGAGTAGTAAGTAACGAATGTCTTATGGGAAAATGCAGGTTCAAGACGAACTAGGCCAAGGTAAGCAGGTGGCCAACTTAGAGAGGTGGCCAAGTTGACAGGTTTCACTGTATTTAACTTTGTCTTTTCACCTCACCAAATGTTAAGGATCAAAGTTCCTTAAGTCACCATGTTTCATTCATCTTTTGACAATTTGAAGTTAATAAATATATAATGAAACACTTAGCCCAACAACAGTAACCTCAGCCTATCCTATCACTGCACCTCATTCCTAACAGAGGACATAACCCTCTTAAAGGTGGCTAGTCCTTCTGGCTAACAGAAAAAAAAAAATCAAGTATGATACGGCTTAATCGAGAAGTTACAATCATTTAAGTTTCCATTTTGCTGTTTGAGGATAGTACATCCTTCTTTATGTATATTCTTTCTTTACAAATCGCTTTGCTTAAGTTATAGTCGGTAATGCTTTGTGTCGGCCTATCTTTCCGCTTACTGGGGTTCCTCAGGGTTCGACTCTCAGCCCTTTATTATATATCCTATACACTTCTGACATCCCTGCAGTTCCACGCAATGTTTCTACTTTTCAATATGCCGACGACACAGCTTTTCTTGCTCTTGGTAAAACTATCCAACAACTTAACACCCTTTTACAAAAAACTCTCAATAATTACATCAAGTGCTGCAAGAGATGGCATTTAACTATTAATACAGAAAAGACGCAAGCAATCGTATTCTTACCTCCAAAAAGACGTTTCAGAGTTTACAGAAATCCAAATCTCTTGCAAGTAACTGTTGATGGGTACCGTATACGCCCTACCCCTACTGCTATCTACTTAGGCGTGGTCTTCGATTCAAAGCTCACATGGAGTGTTCACCTGAAAAAGCTAACAGCTAAGGCTAACATTCGGTTAAATCTATTGCGTCGTCTCATAGGCACGACTTGGGGTCTGAAAGCTGACGTGATACTTCATACCTATAAGGCATTCGTCCGTCCCATCCTCACTTTCGGACACACCGCCTGGAGCGATGCTTCGGTATCATATTATGAAAAACTCTGCATATTGGAGCGACATGCTATTCGGTTGGCTTATCGTATTCAGCTTCCTTACTCTACATGACTTACATATGAGTATATCGACTTCTCAAAAATCACGAAACACCTCGCAGAACTACGACTAAGGTATATAACATCCCGTATACATACAGGCCATCCGTTATTCTTAGATATCCTGCAGATTGATGCTCTTACTGACACTATACTTCGCTACAAACATTCACCATTAAATATTTTAGTATCTCTGTCCAAAATTCACATCTGACTGCTAATTAACGGTAAATATATGACATTTACTTCATTAATTATCATCTTCCTCATATTTTTCCATATTAGCACTGAAATCCTCACTATTAACAAGGGCTTTCCCCTGTCCTCATCAGTCCCGAGTCGCCCCGGGACAGAAGATTTAACACCGCATCTGTCTTGCAAATACAATTATGTTTGTGTCGTCTCTGCACTTCATCTCATACCTCACCATCATTGCTCTAAACTCTATTATATCTGTTATATATTTTGTTTTCTATCATATTAATATCTTAGCACCTCATATATATATTTGCACATATTTATTCTACTTTTGACCTATTATTATTATTATTATTATTATTTATCAGTACACCTAGTTGTGTATGCTCACTTTTCCTCATGTTTATATAACTGCACTTTGACCATCTCACAGTGTTAACAATCAATGTAAATCGACCGAAATCTATGCCAAAGAGAAGGTGTAACCCTCTAATGACTGGGAGTAGGAGTAGGAGTATCATCTTTACCAAATCATCTAATAATTGATGAATAAAGAATTACCCAGTTTACTCATAACCTTAATCCCATACCCCTAAAAAAATTCAAGTATGACCGTCATTCATTTCTTCGTTTGGAAAGCGGCATGCAGGAAATGCTGCCCAATTTTCCCGCTACTAATTTCGTGGCGCTGCATTCGTTCACACGTATACAGGGAGTTTCAATAATACAGCTTCAATACGTATGTACGTAAGGTAAATTAAAGGTAATTATTTCAATAAGTTAGTTACTTTAAAATTCAATAATACAATAAAAAATATTGCTTCTTAGGCAATAATCAAATAAACAAAATGCAAGGTAAATTCGTAATTAGTCTAATAAAAAGTACAAGTAAAATTCGCAATTAGGGATTAGTCTCATTGTGCGGAACATTATGTATATGTACATCATAAAACATCGCAATTACGGATTAATCTCATTGCATAGAACATTATGTCGTACGTAAATAACAATTACATATGTAAGTAACGCGAAAAAATTAATTCATATTATCATTAACACCGCGTACCCTTTTATAACTTCAATTGCATACAGCGTACTCGTTCATGACTTCAATTGCAAAAAGAAACTCATTGCGCTATTAGAGTAATTACAGTTTTATTGAAAATACTCATTACTTCAATTACCAAAATGGTATATAAATGTACGGTTTATTTACTTAAGCCTCTCCTCCCACACACAGGTTAAGATTAAAATAATTTAATTTATATTTGGTGTGAAATAAAATCTATCAAACGAAAATGTTAAAAGGTTGACAAAGAAAATTACGTAAAACGCAGAACTATTAGAACATACTCCAAACATCCAAAAGAAGTGTTAGTCTTACAAGTAAAGGGTCCAAATGGATGAATCGAGTTGCAGGATGAGACATAGTGCGTCTTATAGAGGATGTGAAAATGTGTGTATGTGCAAAGTTATAGCGGCTGAGCGCCATAAGAAACGGAGGGGGAGGGGATCAAAGTTGCTGGGAGAAGGCCTATGTTATGTTATAGAAATACATCAAATAAAGTGGTGAGTCGTAAAAATAGTGAAAGATGGGCAATGCAAACAGTAGTAGTTGCACATATTGGCAAAAGAAGAATGGGCAGAGTAGATCATGAACCTCCGCCGCCATATTGAAATCCGCCATTTTGAAATCTGTGATATTTTTTGAACAGGAAAGGTAGTCATGTGATATATCAATTAGGGCCAACATGTTCTCAAAAAGTCAATTATGGACTTTGGTGATCGTTATCTGTAATTATTTGAAAGATTAATGATCATCTTTACAGTTATTTACGAAAATTTAGGAGACTGATATTCGTATGTTGAAAGTTTGGATTATTACGAAAATACATTCGACTGCTGTAGCCCACTTTTCGTCCAGATATCACATGCTACGCTCGTCCCAAGTTACTTTTGCTTACGATGGTGAACAAAGAAAGTTGAGTGAAAATATAGCAAGTTATGAAAAAAAAAATTGTAGTCTACATACAGTACGTTATAATTGCATTCCAATATATCAGATTTTATTGTGTTATGGTCTAAATTAGTAAGTATGTGATTTAGCAAAAGGTAGCTATATAAACTCCACATTGTTTTCAAGCAAAAACGAAAAACAAAGCGGAAACGGTTCTTCCAGACCGGAACAGTTCTCTTCGGTACTATATGAAGCAAATCGGAAGTAATGTCATAAATAATAATGTACTAATATACACTCTGGATATCAAATTTCACTGTTAGTTTTCTTGGATTGTAGATATGTTTAACTTAAATTTGTTTTCATGATAATCCAAACTTTCATCATACTAGTATCAGGCTCCTAGATTTTCGTAAATAGGCCTAACTATAAAGTTGATCCTAAATCTTCCAAATAAGTACACATGATCACTAAAGTTCATAATTGACTTTTTGAGAACATGCTGGCCCTAATTGATATATCACATGACTACCTTTCCATTTTTAAAAAAATCACAGATTTCAAAACGGCGGCGGAGGTTCATGATCTACTCTGCCCATTCTTCTTTTGCCAATATGTGAAACTACTACTGTTTGTATTATCTATATTTCACTATTTTTACGTTTCAGCACTTTATTTGATGTATTTCTATAACATAGCATAGGCCTTCCCCACCAATCTTGACTCCCTCCCCTCCGTTCCTTATGGCGCTCAGCCGCTATAACTTTGCACATAAACATATTTTCACATCCTCTATCAGATGCACTATGTATGTCTCATCCCGCAACTCGATTCATCCATTTGGACCCTTTACTTGTTAGTACATTTTATACATATGTATATAATAGGTTAAATAGGTTAATAAGTTTCTGAAATAATAATAATAATAATAATAATAATAATAATAATAATAATAATAATAATAAATATTATTATTATTATTATAGTAGTAGTAGTAATAGTAGTAGTAATAGGAAAGTATAGTGAAGAGATATAATGAGAATTATAATTACTACGCATACAGTATCTAATTGTTGATATAGAATGACTAGAATTTTTAACTTCTGCTCCCAGACTTCTGTGGTTGGCTGCGGACCTGATGTCTATACATAAAACAGTAATTTACCGATATTTGTTAAAATATTGTATAAATCTTTTGTAACACAGTAGTCAAAAAAGAACACAATAGATGACAAATGAAAAGTTCAAACGTAAAATTTTCATCTAAATTAAATTCAATGCAGTCTGGCTGCTGTCTACCGTGTTATGTGGTTTGTTATTCAATGTGAAGGAAAATAAGCTATAGTATTGCAGTTGATTGTTTGCTTGGTTGAAGTTTATTATCCGTTTCCAGATCGGAACTATGTGAGACAAGATTTACTACCTAAACTGGGATGGAGGCAGTTACTATTAAGGGTTTATCCATGGCGTGTATATTCATCTTTGCCTGATTTATGTATAAGCGAAGTAAACTATCTTAAAGAAAAAATAAACTGGATAATATTTCCAAAATATAAGATTACAAGAATTTTAGGAATGATCTTTAAAAAAAAAATGGATCAAAATATTACGATCATGGCCAAGAATTTTAGGAGTGATCCAATAAATGAATCAAAATATTGCGATCATGGACAAAAATTTTAAGTGAGATCCAAAAAAATTCATCAAAATATTGCGATCTTGACCAATAATCAGTTTTTGGATCAGGGTCCACAAAATTTTGAATAGCCCACAATGAAGTTTTTGAATTTTTTGCGGAATAAGCATATCATACTGTCAAGTAACACTTCCCAAGCAGAGTTGGCGTGGGTCAATGAAAACTTGACCCACGACGCACTGACCCACCACCCACCGTGACCCACGACCCACTGACCCACGACCCACCATGACCCACCACCCACCGTGACTCACTCTGACCCACCACCCACGGTTACCCACTCTGACCCCCCACCCACCGTGACCCACTCTGACCCACCACCACCGTGACCTACCACCAACCATTAACTACTCTCATCCACTTTGACCTACTCTGACACCAAAATCCATCGTCATCAACTCTGAACACGATCTCTGCTAATTTCTAAACTGCCTAAAGAGTTTACACCGTCGGCGTCGGCTCCTCGTATCTATCAGTGCTTACTTCACTGGCCACACACACAGTGGCGCTCTCTATCGGTAGCGCTCTCTACCGCAAGCTGTGTAACTTTGTTGTGCAAGTGTCGGTTGAAGTGGAAGCACTGTTACGGAGATATATTTGGTGTTTCTATTCCGAAACGGACACAATCGAAGCAGCTAAAGAACGACAGAATCAGAAGGGACGCAAGAGAAAGGAAAATTGTGAACTCTGACAAAGGATTGTGTGAAAGGGCCCTCAGTGAGAAAACAGTGCGAAAAACACGTTTGTTTTCAGTTTTATTTCTTTTTGACAATGTTACCATCACTTTCAGGCCCTGAAAAAATATATGTTGTACCTAACTGCTTATTCACACGCAGTCACTGAGTGACACAACTCGGTAACGCAACTGCTTGTGAAGCATTGCTTTAAATTGTAGTATTCGTACGAGGCAACTGCAGTTGCCGTCACCGAACGCTCTCGCGTAACTGTCTCGAGCAACTCTCAGTGTCCGTCACTCGAGGAAAAGCATTGCTTTAAATTGCAGCTTTCTCACGGGGACACTGCAGTGACCGTCACCGCACAAGGCTGCCAGTATATGTTGATGCCAATGTACAGGCACGTAGCCAAGGGGGGGGGGGTCCAGGGGGTCCGGACCCCCCTTCGAGACCACAAATGAAAAAAAAATAAGGAAGGACGAAACAAAATGAAATGAGAAAAAGAAGGATCAGCTTTAAAAAAAAAAAACTATAGGAAGCTTTTGGTTACTTTTTCTTATGAGGAGATTTGTATTACTTTCAATACGTGGTAGCGAGGTGAGCATAATATCCTGGAAGAGCTAGGGAATTTGAAATTTCTAGAAATGTTACTTAATTCTCAGAATTTCTGCTACTAGGCAGGGAGATTTCAAGCTTCCGAAAACATAGTGTCGTTGTCTAACAGCGTGGACATTTTTTATCATAATTTTTCGTCATCGCATCCTTGCAATGTCAAACATGATATTTCAAAAACAATTTTCTACTGCTCTTTTACCTGTCATTTGGAACAGACACTAGTTGACGGAATAATAAAAACAATAATTTATATGGAAAGAAAGTTCTGTTAACATTTGATTCAACAGAGAAAGGAACGCAGATATTGTAAAATATTTTACAAGACGTTATTAAGTATGTACTTTTTATAATAGTGAATATGTACTTTTTATAATAGTTGAGGTCATAATGAAAGGAAAATTGTTATATTTGAATAAACAGAGGAAGAACGTAAATACATTATAAAATCTTTTTCAATAGGTTTTTTATTATTTTACTCGAGATTTCTTCATAGTTTGTTCTGAAAATACTTACCCACATATCCTCTTTTTATTGTCATAACAAACCAATATATGTTGATAGTAAAGTAGTTTAGACTGATCGAGATCCTGGGCCTTCAGAATTTTTTGTCACCCCCCCCCCCCCGGTACGAAATCCTGGCTAAACGAACCAATATATGTTCCAGTAAAATAGTTTTCAATGGTCGAGTCCCTGGTGTGATGATCACAGTATTTCATGATTCGGACCCCCCCCCCCTTCACGAAATCCTGGCTACGTGACTGCAATGTATGTTTTAAAAAACTATGCTGATCAGACGAAACATGCAAACTAGACCTTTCCGTCCTGTACTAGTCCCGTGTTTTTCACTCCTCCCCGATGGGAGAAATTTTTAACACAATAGAAAATAATAATAATGAAAAAACTTATTTTCTGCATAACTTTATTTCTTTTTTTCTATAAATTTTAATGAATTTTCATTTTACATATGCTGTGAAGAAAGACTTGAATTGTACAAATTCACGATCTGTTTTTTTTTTTTTTTTTTTTTTTTTTTTTTTTGTCGTTTTAAATAAAGTTACAGAGAATGCGTTGGTACAATAATGAAAGAAATTCGATTTGAATTTTCGGCCGTAATAGTTTGAATATTCAAACACTAAGAATTTCATTAAAATAAATAAAATAATCAGATTGATGAAATTTATCTAGATCACTGGCGCAAATCCCGGGTGTACGAGGGGGACATGTGTCCCCCAAACTTGGACCTGGGGCGGAACTGTCCCCTCAATAATCTGACTTACAAAGTGTTTTTTTGGGATAAGTGGGATGATTTGTGTCCGACTGCCACAACGGAATGTAAGATGAAATTGATTTCTCTTGGCTTTTCCATTTTTTTTAAAGAATCGTATTCTTTAGTACTTCAAACTGAACTTCCTACTGTAGTGCATTTAGTAGTCTCATCAATATGTATTAATTCCACTTCCGCTATTTGGGCACAAATTGCAATAAATCCCAGAGGAGGATATGCCCCTCTCCTTATGCTGGAAAGTTGTCTCAGCTGCAGGTGCGGGCACAAATCCCGGGGAAATGGGGAGACATGTCCCCCCCAACACTGAAACTGAAGGCTCACCCAATAATCCGATATGAAAAATGCTTTTTACAGGTAAGTGTGATGATTTGGGTCCGACTATCACAAAGGAAAGTGAGGTGAAACTTGTTTCTCTTGGATTTTCCATTTTTAATGAAAATGAAGGTGTGCGACTGTGAGTGACGTAACCTGATATGAAATCTTATCTCTTCCTCTTTCCTAGGCTCTAGCACACGAAGAGTATATAGAGTAGCCTATCTAATGTCAGTAGAACCCTTTTTTTTTTTCAGTAAATGCTCATTTAATCTATTTGTAGTATCAGCCTAGGCATCTACTCATGCTTCGTAAGCTAACTCTATAGCCTACGGAACCCGGAGTTTCAATGCCGCGATCACAAAAGCTCTCCACTAACTCCAATCCTTAGCCAACTGGATCCAGTTTCTACTTTGTATTCCTATTTTTGCGAGATCCATCTTAATTGTCTTCCCATCTGCGCCTAAGTCTTCCTAATAGTCGTTTTCCGATTGGTCTCACCGCTAGCATTTTGAAAACATCCTACTTTCTTCCATCCTGGCTATATGTCCTGCTCACCTAAGCCTCCTAGACTTGATGACCCTAACAATGTTTGGTAAGCCGTATAATTTATGTAGTTCCTCGTCATGAAGTTCCCGCCATTCCCCATTCCCGTTCCTCTTGTGTCCGAATATTCGTCTGAGCATCTTGTTCTCAAATACTTTCAGTCTATGTTCTTCCCTCAGAGTAAGCGACTATGTTTCGAAACCATACAGAACAACAGGTATGATTATCGTTTTATATATTTTAAGCTTCAAATTCCTCGACAAAATTCGCGACGACAAGAGATTTTGAACTGAATAATAACACGGATTCCCTGTTTTTAGTCGACATTTAATTTCTTCGTGAATATGATTTTCGTCTGTTAATATTGATCCTAGATATTTGAAAGTATCCACTATATCAAAAGTATTATTTAATATTTTAACGAATTCATAATTTGCCGTATTACGGTCCCGACGCACTTCCACGTATTTAGTTTTCTCCGCATTACTTCTAAACCCTTGTCCATACAAGCGTTTAATAAGACCTCTGCATTTCTTTCTATTGTTCTCCTATCATCCCCTATTAAATTTACATCATCAGCGTACGCATAACCTGGTGTACACCGTTCAGCTCTACGCCCTGGTTGCTATCTTTGATTTTCCTTATAGGGTATTCCAGAACAAAGTTGAATAATAATGGCGACAACGCATCTCCTTGTTTCAGGTCGACGTGAAAGCTCGTGGCCAAAAATTGTCCTACCCGGACTTTACTTTGGGAGTCATTTAAACATACCTTAACTGATCTAATTAGCTTTTTCTGTATTCAAAATTCTGAAAGAACGTTGTACAATGTTTCTCTCCTAACCGAGTCGTAAGCCTTTCTAAAATCAATAAATAGTTGATGTACCTTGCTACTGCATTCCCACTTCTTTTCGAGTATTTGGCGAATGGTAAATATTTGGTCGATAGTTGATCGATTTCGTCTAAATCCACACTGATAATCTCCAATAATTTCATCTGCGTATGGGGTTAATCTTGCTAATAGAATGTTTGAAAGGATTTTATGGGATGTTGACAGAAGAGAGATGCCTCGATAATTATTACAGTCAGTTTTGTCGCCTTTCTTGTGGATTGGAACAATGATTGGTTCTTTCCACTC
Source organism: Thermobia domestica (assembly GCF_964235325.1). Taxonomy (NCBI): domain Eukaryota; kingdom Metazoa; phylum Arthropoda; class Insecta; order Zygentoma; family Lepismatidae; genus Thermobia; species Thermobia domestica. The sequence continues at coordinate 127,811,047 of NC_137464.1, forward strand.
TTGTGATAATTCTTCCTAGTTGTAGATAAGGAGAATGAGTTTGTGTATCTTGTTCTACAATTTTTCGCCTTCAGCTAAAATTAACTCAGCCGGAATTACGTTTACACCCGGAGATTTGTGCTTCTTTAATTTCTTCATAGCGATTTCTACTTCTATTCAATTGGGTTCTGGAATCGTCAAATCGTCAAAGAAATCTTTCCATCAACTTAAAATGCTACCTGTACCAGTGAGAACTGTGCCATCAGCTTTCTTTAATATAAGCACGAGGTTGATGGCCTTTCTTAAATTCGTTGATACCTTTATACATGTCCCGAATGTTTTTATTTTTACTACTATCTTCAAGTTCCCAAATTTTGCTTTGAAAAAATGTGTTTTTTTGTTCTAAAAGTTTTGGAAGTTTCCCGCCTGATGTCTAAGAAATTTTGTATAGTTATTTCATTCGGGTTTTGTAGCCAACGTAATTTTGCCTGTTTTCTCTTCTCTGCTAATTCGAACCATTGTTTATTCCTACGTATTTCCGTGTGTCAAAATTTTTCTTTAGAGAGGGGATGCTTCGTAAGCAAAGAAAAGAATTCAATTGCTGGAATATTTTTCTCCATAATCTTAAGGTTACATCTGTTAACTAAAGAGTATATGACATGCGTCAGATTTCTGTAATGTTATTGAGATTATCATCATTTTGCTCAAAGGGTATTGTTGCCTCATACATAATTGATATTCTTCCTTCAATAGTTTCCGGGAAGTCATTATTTATATTATTGTACTAGTTGAAATACCCATGCTTCGCACGAGGGCTGTATTTGGAAGTCAACGCCTGTGGGAGTCAGAGTTGGCGTGGGTCAATGAAAACTTGACCCACGACCCACTGACCCAACACCCGCCGTGACCCACTCTGACCCACCACCCACCATGACTCACTCTGATCCACCACCCACCATGAACCACTCTCATCCACTGTGACCTACTCTGACTCACCAAAATCCATCGTCATCAGCTCTGAACACGATCCACTGCCTCTTCTAAACTGACTAAAGAGTTTACACTTGTAACAAAACAAGACTGTAAAATTGTCACTAATCGGAGTTTGAATTTCTAGTCAATCGCTCAAGCACCACTCTGTTACAGTAACGGTGGATCTGATCTTTACGGTATAATATGGTAAAGTGTTTTGTCAGTGAGGAAATTGAAACAGTTCGAGGTGGGGGAAAACTAGTGTGTGCCTAAGATATACTTCTACTAAGAGAGTATTCTTGCAAATGTTAATTTCCGAACGCATTCTAAAAGAAACTTCTATTCGCAGGAAAATACCCCTTTACAATACGGAAAAAGTTATGGTTTCTTAGTTGACAGTATTCTTCTTACAAAAAGACTTGAAAAATCAGTTTTTCATAGTGCATAAAGGTGCTCGGGTACCCTATGTGAGAGCATCTCCATAAAGTATGCTCATAATTGTAATTTGTGTAATCACTAAAAACACCACATTAAATTTAAGTTACAAATATGCATAATTGCAATTATTATGAATATTTATTCAAAGTAGTTTACCTAATGCAAAGAAGAGACTTACTAAAAATTAGGTAAAAAGTTGAATAACACAAATAAGCAATTAGTAATACAAGTATACATTTTCCATCTGAACTCTTAATTTTCCACCTGAAAACAAATTTGAAATCGTTTTTATTTCCTGTTGTAACTTTTTCGTGGTAAAACTTCCGCAGCGGAATGATGTCCATCCTTCAGCCAAGAAATAATTAGCTCCTCTACTTTGAGCTTGTCTAGCGGTGGGCCATTAACATTGATTAATAACAAGTTAGACAATGTTTGAGCACTTAGTCTATTTCTAATATCAGTCATCTGTAAATTCATAAGGGGAAATCCCTGTTCGCACTCTGTCGTGGAAATTGATAATACTTCTACCCGATTTCTGCAACTTCTCATCGACAATCTGCTTGTTAGACTTAATAACGATTTTTCTTGATCAGTTTTGAAATACTCAGCAAGAAGTATCATCTCTCCATCACCATACAACATCTTTTCCATATCGACCATGTCAGTTGGCAATGTCGACTCATGGAGAACAGAAACTTCATCTACCACACCTTCGATAGGGAATCTTGTGAATTATTAATTAAAGCCTGATAAACTGATGATTTCTTATTTGTTTATAAATTTAATCTTTGTAATTACACATGAGGGTTTGATGCCATTACCAAGTTCCCTCCCCCGTCTAGAAAGCGAAAGGGAACGAGGTTCCTGGAAAGTGTTCAGAGGTGAATGAGAATTTCCCTCCTGCTTCCCCTTCAATTAAAACACTGATGTTTGCCATGTCCCAAATTACGATGAATTTCAATTAAATTACCATAGTATAATTATTTCCTTGTTGAATTATCAGTACTTTTCAGTGGAAAAAAGGATGAAATTTGAAAGTTCCAAATCAAAGTAAGTAGACCAACGTAAAGGGGGAAAATAGTGTAAAATTTTCCATATAATTATGCTTACAATCCAAACTTAAAATTTCCGTGTAATTAAGCTTAGAGTAAAAATTTTATGCATATTTTTCTCACAACTTTATGGGTTGATTGCCCTGTGCTGTAAGCGCTTCACATAATAAACATAAGCTTCAGTAATTATTATAGCAGAAAGCAATGGATATATGAAGCCAAGCACTGTATTTTTTATTTCTGATTTTTTTCTAATTAACATCGATCGTTTTCGTTCATTTTTACAAACCAATTCACTAAAAAAAATTCCATATATAGAAAGTTCCCTCCACCCTATAGAAAGGAGAATTTTAAAAAAAATGCTAGGACACATTCTGTTTATTTTCAGTAAAGAGTTAATACACTGAATTTCAGCTCCGTAAGTTTAACGGCGCGCGAGATACTAGTTTTTTTTTTTTTTCGATAGATAGTAATCGATAATAATTTATATATTACAGTGATTCAAAAATGTATTTTTTCCAGTAGTTAGCTCCTCTAAGAACTCACAGGTCTCGAAAGGCAAGAAGTAGTATAAGTTCTATTGCTATTATTACTATTAAAAATATCAATATCCAAAAGTGCCTGAAGTTCCTTTTTCACTTGGTTAGATATACTCGCCTCAGGTAAGTAGACAGAAACAAGTGGAAAAGGAAGGGAAATGAAGGTCTTGAAAGTAAAGCGGAGACAAATTTACCAGTCTTCAGAAGATACTGTCTACAATGCAGTGAGCAGAGTGGGTCGGTAGATCATACTGAGTCGGTGGATCGCAGTGGGTCATGGTGGGTGGTGGGTCGCAGTGGGTCACGGTGGGTGGTGGGTCACATTGGGTCACATGCTGTTCACCCACGACCCACTGACCCACTCAGAAAACTTGACCCACTTGACCCACTGATCCGCCAACCCACTGACCTATTCCATCTCTGGTGTGAGTATCACCATTTATTTCAGTGACCGCGAAAACTATGTATTTGACACTAATATCGGTCGTTTTGGGCTATTTTTAAATGGCTTGGTATCCTTCCCCTCCGCCGACTCCCTCCCCGCATACAATTGTAGCTGAATTTACAAGTCATCGCTAATGGAAGTGTCACCATTGATCTCAGCGACCGCGAAAACTATGGATTTGACACTAATATCGGTCATTTTGGATTACTTTTACATTTTAACAAAAGAGACACTGACCAAAGCTTAAAACTTTATTTTAAATTATAATTTGTAACTGTTTCGGATATCTAGCATATCCTTCTTCAGACACGATCGAAATTAATGAAAATACAGACATATATATAAATGTTGTTATAACAGACTCTGTTATAACAACATTTATATATATGTCTGTATTTTCATTAATTTCGATCGTGTCTGAAGAAGGATATGCTAGATATCCGAAACAGTTACAAATTATAATTTAAAATAAAGTAAAGTTTTAAGCTTTGGTCAGTGTCTCTTTTGTTAAAACAATTAATCCAAAGCCATGAATAGTCTTACTATTTTTACATGTCTCGGTATACCCCCCTTCCCCGCGATGACCCCCGGTACGCAGCTGAATAGGGTGAATTTGGAAGTTAATGCGATGGGAGTTTCACCATTGATCTCAGCGACCGCGAAAACTGTGAATTCGACACTAATGTCGGTCATTTTCTACTACTTTTACATGTCCCGGTAAACGCCCTCCTGAGACCCCCTGGTTCGAACTTTGACAAAAACGTTTCACTCTGGTCTGGAGCCTGGACCAAGGTATCCGTGACCAAAGTTTCGTAACTCTCGGTCAACTTGTCTGGTCCCCAGGTCGGTCCCAGTAAATGCCCACCCTGGTTCGAAATTTGAAAAAGAGCTCCTTCTTGATCTGGGTCCTGCGCCAAGGTACTCCTGACCAAAATTTGGTAACTCTCGGTCCAATCGTCTGGTTCCCAGGCCGCACACAGACAGACAGACACACAAACACACAAACTCTGTATTTTATTTATATTAGATTATTATAAAACAATTTTAACGTGGATCTTGATGGATGCCTAGTTAGAAACATACCAGTTATACATATGAATGTATTCAGATTTCAGAATGTGTTCACGGCAGTGATTTGCAATACTAATATGTACTACTACTTCATCTACATCGCCTAATATATAATATACTCTACAGTTGATCAGATCCGTCTACCGTAATATGAGTTTGATCTCCCTTCTCTAGAATAAGCCTCAAATCTGCCCACCTCCCAATGTTGAAGACAACCAATGGCGTATTTAGGATTTTGTTTCGAGGGGCTATGTCCAGCACAAAGAAGCAAGTGGGCAATTGCCCACCTGAGTTTGAGAATTAAATATATTTTAATTTATGCATAATTCTAATTTCGCGGGCTAATTATTCCCCCGTTTTGATTTTCTTTAATTCAAACATTTCCTTCTTTTAAAAATAAATAAACGATATAATGTTTCCTTTGTTATAATAACTAAAGTCCTGTCATGTTGATATCCGCGCAAGTTGGTGTGGAACACCAGTTTCGCTTATCAACTCCTCTTAGTTTTGGTGTTACTGATGACCGCCGACTTGAATCACAACTGACAACGGTCGATAAAGTATGATAGGCGAAATGAAAGAAAGTAACATCAAGAAAAAGAAACAGAAAAGTAGAAAGGACGAAAGAAAGAACAAAAGGACCTAGTTCTTACATGGAATGAAATTTGACAAATACAGTATTATTTCTGAACAAAGAGCATAAGAAAATGGAAAGTGAACGACATTGTTAGAAATGGTAAGAAGGATTATTATTGTACGTGGAATGCGAAAAACTAACAAATTTATTTCGGAGGAAGCTTGAGCCCAATAGCCTCCTAAATACGCCACTGAAGACAATTCTGCTTCCCTGATTCTTCACAGCATTGTTTTTCAACTTCATAAATATTTTGAACATCGCTTTTATATATATATATATATATATATATATATATATATATATATATATATATATATATATATATATATAGGGTAAAGTAAGGTATATTCGTGGTATAAGTAATTTCGTGATAGTTTTTTAAGCAACTGTAGCAAAGAAACTTATCCCAGTAAGATTTCCATTTCTTGCCACAAGATCGAGCATGGATCCAGTTTCATGTGTAGGCCGGCGCCGCTGGGCCATGTGCACAAATAGGTTTGGAGGGAAAGAAACAAGACAGAGGAAGGAGTATTGTTTACATTGTGCGGAAGATTGTGTCACGTCTGTTATTTTCATGAGATAACAACGAAAGCAAAACGAGGCACGTAAATATTGGTGTTTGGTTTCATAACTGATATATTAATTTAATTTTCTGCGGTAGTAGTGTATCTGTGTGTCGCTTTTTAAACATTTTAGACTCTTAAGAACACATGTAAAATTCTTAATGAATATTTGCATTTATGGACAAGTTGCCAAGTAGCTTGAAATCAGGGCTTCATTTCTGCTAAGAAGGTCAAATTTTTGTAGTTATCGTGTTACAGGATAGTAGTCTAATAAATGTCACGTGCAATTATCAGTCTGATTCTTGTGTAGAGGCTATCACGAAATTACCTTACTGTAACGAAATTACCTGTCCTTCATGACAATAAAAATACCTCGTCCACAATATTCACATATTAAATTAACTGTGCACGCAATTGAAAACTCCATCAACGATAAATAATTGCCTAAAGCTTGGATACGGCTATAGCCCTACGGTAAAGTAAATCAGGAGTCTCGCATACAAGATTGCTAAATCAGCAAAAAGAAAAAAAATCACTAACACTGAAAGTGAATGTGCAAATAAATGGTGGTGGGGTGAGTTCAAGAAAAGATACGGACTAAATCTGAGAGTTCCGTTCAAAAGACGAAAGCAGAGAGATTCATAGACAAAATATCTGAACGAACTTAGTCCTACTACTACTGACAGAAAGCAAGTTGGTCGACTGAGAAAGCTCTCTGTCTCTTACCCTACTAACGTGTAAAATAGTAACTCTGCTGATCAACCTTAGAGTTCACGATCTTCCTATAACAGTAAAGCTAGGCCTATCCGTTAGAAACAGGCAATTCGTGATGATGATTGGGAATGTGATGTGTATGGTGAAAGCTATGAAGACAATGCGCATGATAAGACAGGGGATAAGTGTATCCAATGTTCTTTCTGTTTAGTGCTATACCATGTGCGTTGTCAAAAGCAGGACGACAGGTCGGGTGTGTTCATGTGTTTATGTGTGATTCTTGCGCCACAACTCCTTCAAGTTCTGATGAGGACTGACTGTTACAAGAACTTGTTCAAACGAACTTCGTTTTTGTTTGTGATGGATCTAATCTGTGTGTTTGTTTCTATGTGTGATTTGCTATTAAGAATTGATGAGGCATATTTACATACCCACATCATGGTGGATAGGCCCTAGGTAGTCCTGTCAATTAGAGTTAGCATATTTTGTGTATAAAACGCTTTATAACTGGAAGACGCTTCTTTCTTGCTGATATTTCATTCCTATGTTCAATCAGCATTATTATATTGTACTAATTACAGTGTTATCACGAATATACATACCCATTATCACGAACTTTCCTTACCTCTCACGAAATTACCTATGCATGTATTCATTTTATAAACTAACTTGATACACACTACAGATTGTATGCAGAATAAACAATACAATGGAACAGTATAAAGTAGTGCTGTTGAATTTTTGTGACATTTGCGGTTTTCGGCTTTTGAGAAAACCGGTTTTCTGAAAACCAAAAACCGCAAATGCGGTTTTCAAAACCGAAACCGCAAAAGCGGTTTTCAAAACCGAAACCGCAAATGCGGTTTTCAAAACCGAAATCGCAAATGCGGTTTTCAAACCCGAAACCGCAAAAGCGGTTTTCAAAACCGAAACCGCAAATGCGGTTTTCAAAACCGAAACCGCAAATGCGTTTTTCAAAACCGAAACCAATGTTTTTAATTACACCTTTTAACAATTGTGAAAGCATCTATCGATCGAGACAATTGCATTGATTTATGTCTGTGTTTCAACTTTTTTTATTAGCTCCCGTTTCCTCCCACTTTCTTACGGTTTAGAACTCCGTAAGTACTGATGTGAACTTGTGTGTTACAAATACTGACCTGGGATCATTTGTACTTTTTTTTTAGTTACTTCTTTGATGACACTTCCAAGGTACTTTTCGGTTGCAGGGAAGCAAACTGGACCCCACCTGATTTTTATATATTTTGTAAAGTAGAGCACGAGGAACACGAATCTTAAGGAATTTTGACATTCCGACTTCCGGAACTCGAGATACTAGAACTTATACAGTAGTTTTACATAGTATGTATAAAATTAACGAAGAAAGTTCTGTCGCTTTTTGACCTATCACCTTAGAACAGCGTTTCCCAACCTTTTTCAACTTGCGGCACACTACAGGTGTAACTTGAATTCTCGCGGCACACCCATATATATATATATATATATATATATATATATATATATATATATATATATATATATATATAATAACCGTGGTATTTTAATGTGATTACTAATTTCCTTCTTACAGAGAAGAAAGCTCGATCACTGATTTTCCCCCGTGCTAAATCATTATACTTATTTTTCATTCTAATTTTAAAATAGAAAACAATAGCAATGAAATATAGGACTTGGGTTTTTTAAATTCCACTTTCTCTTTCGAAAACTGTATCTAACCTCTAACTAAAAGGGAAGATCACTAAATAACGAACAAATAAACAAATCTCCTATACTTTTAAAACACAAATGTAGGTAATTTGTATGCATGCTTGCTTTGTTGAATTTATTGAATGATATGTTAAAATTTCAAGTTACGAAATAGTCTGCAACAACAAAGAAGTAATAATGGTCATGACAATGATAAATACGTTTTTCAACATTAAAAATGTACAGAAAAGTAACACAGTATGAAATTTAAAATTGTAGATTTATAGTAGAGGTCATAGTAATGTGAAATATAAATATACATTTTCCCCTGTCTTGCAATTTGGTTCGTATAGAATTAATAATTTGTTTCGATTTTTTCGCGGCACACCAGCGGCCCATTCGCGGCACACCAGTGTGCCGCGGCACACCGGTTGGGAAACGCTGCCTTAGAACATCGATATGTCACCTAAGACCAGGGGTGTAGCCAGCAGGTTTCTGTAGGAGGGGCCCGTCGTTTTTGAAGGGGGGCAGCTACAATCTAAAAAAAAAGTGTTACAGCTAGTGTTTTTGAAGCCTGAAAAAAACTGGAAAATTTTGGTTTCTTTCCGGAAAACTAAAAACACTGTTTTAGCTTATTATTATTATTATTATTATTATTATTATTATTATTATTATTATTATTATTATTATTATTATTAATAATAATAATAATAATAATAATAATAATAATAATAATAATAGTAATTTCATAAATTATATTACAGATAGTTTGTATTATGTTTAACCAAGAACTACGGCCCCCGACCAAACATTATACCTTTGTGCATAACTATTTCAATACATAGAACCGATCTATATAGGTAAACAAGAAAGTTCTATCGCTTTCTCACTCACCACCTCCGGACATTCATATGTCACCTAACACGTATCTGGAAGATCAAGAATAGATCGACAACCTTCTGCAAACGTTCTGGAAGGCCATTTATTCCATCGCGGTAGAGGTTGGTGTTCCGTGAAGTGAAGAAGTTATCAAGTGCATTTTGCACCTCTACTTGGGATTTGAGCTGGCATCCTTTAAAGTGATTGTCCAAGGAAGGGAACAGATGATAATCGGACGGTGCAATGTCCAGGGAGTATGGCGGATGCAATAGTGTTTCCTATCCAAGGCGTAAAATGGTGTCCCGGGTCATCCTAGCCACGAGGGGTTTAGCGTTGTCCTGTAACATAAGGACCCCTTTGGGAGTTTTGAGTTTCTCTTGAACACGGCTCAACTGCTGACAGTACACAGTTGGATTGATGCGATGACCAGCTGGTAGCAGTTCCCAATGCACGATGCCACGAGCAGTTCATCAACACACAGGAGGACTTTCTTCTGGTGTAGTACTGGTTTCGACTGTCTTGGAACCGTTCATGGGATGCTAACCAATTATGACGGCGCCGTGGAACTTCGTACAGGACCCATTTCTCATTACATGACAACACCTTGTCCAGAAATGGCTCCTTCCTCAGACGAGACAGCAAAGAAACACAGGTGTCTGCTTGCGTTGCCTTTTGACCCGGAATCAAGTTATGTGAGACCCATCGACCCAACTTCTAGTGTTTCCTCAGTTGAAGGTGCTGCTGAATGGTTTCGCCACTCACACTGAATTGTCCCCATGCCGTAAGCGTCGGTGGACCACAAATGGGCAATTAGCGACATCACGCCAAACATTGGCGGCGCCGCAGCGACGATCCCCGGTGGCCCCTCTACCGTTTTGAAAATTATGCCACCAGCGGCAGAGATGCGACAAAACGCCAATGAACCACAAAATTACTCCCCCAAAATGTTAAATCGGCTATATGTGTGATTTAGTTACATTAAGGTGAGTCTAAAAAACACTTTTAAAAAGTACCAAAAAATTACCCCGAAGGGGACTCAAACCACCAGCCTTATGATTACTAGGCAAGTGTTCTTCCTACTTCGCTACGATGGCGATGAAGGAAACGTCGCTTGTAAAGGGATAAATCGTTAAGATCTTTTTAATTTGGTCAATCACAGTGCTCCTTTAACCGTGTATATTCGACGATAACTGTTTGGAATTAGATAAAATGTGTTCGCCCTGTAATTTTGTAACAAAATGACGCGTGTCTATTTACTTTATTTCATAGTTCTCGCATACTCACTTTCTAATGATCGACGACAGTTGCCATCTAAATTCATACAATTATCGCACTTATCTCAAGATTTTTCACGTCATGATGTTGAGGCAGAGGTTATTCTTGACCCTCGAAACTCACTTTAGGAACAATTCGTCAGCAAAAAATAATATATAATAATAACCGCATGCACATGACTGGCGACAGTTCGTGTTGGTCCCTTCACGATTCTCCGCGAAGAATCTAAGAAGTGCGGACCAAGACGAAGTTCTCGCTGGTCGCTGCTACGCGGTGGTACTTCAACACCCCGACGCGAGATATATGTTTCGACTCGACGAAACCCGGCCGCCAGTAAGGGCCAACTATCGCAGACCTACGCAAAAAGCGACAGAACTTTCTTGGTTACTTTTATAATAAGACTGATTTTCTTTGAATTGCACTTAATTTATTTTAAGATTTTCTGAAAAAATGTTTATTTATTATTCGTGACTAAAAAGACATAATTATTTTATTAACAGCTATATCTCACTTCCTGTTTTACACGAAATAGCATTTTAAAAAGCGAATGAAATCCAAACTGAAAAACTGAATAAAAACGTTGCTTTTCACCAAATTTTCCATCTGATAAAAAGTTTTCTTGAAACACTAATTACAGCATATACATAATATAATGTACTTACGATTTAGTATAGTACCATTGTTTTATGATAGAATTTATAGTAGGGGGCGCGGTGGCTCAGTGGTAGAGCGTTTACCTCCGGTGCTTGGGGTCCCTGGTTCGATCCCAGCTCGCGCCGTGTGGACTTTGTGGTGGACAAACAACCGTGCACATGGGTTTTCTCGGGGTTCCGTTTCCTCCCACTTTCTTCATTCCACCATTTCATTCATTTCTCATAATCACCGTCTCCTTTGGCCTAACCGGCATAGGCGTTGGACGTTAAACTCAAAGATTTCATTTCATTTCATAGAATTTATAGTACCTTGTCAAAACGTTTGTCTTCAAACTGTCAAATACAAATCGCCGTAAATTGTGTAATCTACTGTCACAAAAAGTATACCATACTATTTTCGGATCGCTATAAGGAAGAAATACCATACTATTTTGTGATCGGTATGGTAAAATACTACCGTAAATTATTAATTATATATAAACATTGTTATTTTTAAATGACTGAAGCGAAGTAATCTCACGATGATGTTTTAACATCTGGTCATTAGGGGGGCCAGGAAATCATTTGGGGAGCCTGGCCCCGATGGCCCCCCCGTGGCTACACCCCTGCCTAAGACTTACCTGGAAGATCAAAAATAGTACCCATCAGTATCAACGACCTTCTGAAAACGTTCGGGATGGGCATGGATTCCTTCGCGGTAGAACTTGGTTTGCCGTGAAGCAAAGAAGGTATCAAGTGCATTTTGCACCTTTACTACGGAGTTGAACTTTAGTTCTCTAATGTGAGTGTCCAAGAAATGGTTCAGGGATAATTGGATGGTGCATTGTCCAGGGAGTATGGCGGTTGCAATAGTGTTTCCCATTTAAGGCGTAGGATGGTGTCCCGGGTCACTCTAATCATGTGGGGCTTAGCGTTGTCCCGTAACGGTAGAACCCCTTAGCGATTGAGAAGTGCTGGCTCCAGGGTTTTGAGTTTTTCTTGAACACGGCTCAACTGCTGACAGTAGACAGTTGCATTAATGTTCTGCTCTGACCAGCCGGTAGCAGTTCCCGATTTTTCTCCAATCCCAAAAAGCGGGTGGTTTTTCGTGATTAAGATAGCGAGGGACGAATATAGAACCTGACAATCGGGTGGTACCTGCAAAAATCGGGTAATATGACAACACTAAGCTAAATAGAAAATAAGGTATATCCCTATTTAAGATCACTACACCTGCAACCCATGAAATCCAATTTGAAATCTTATCCACTTAGACTGAGATCTTTTATATTATCATTACTCTTTCACTTTGTTTCTAAATAGTACTGCCACTCTTTCTTTTGTTAACAAAAAAACACCACCTCCCTTTCTTAAAAAAAAGAAAAGAAAAAAATTAGATCGCAATACACAATTTTATTGTTGATTTGTTGCCACTCCGATAAATGTGAATGTTGTGGTTTTGCATGTGTTGACTGGTTTCTTATCGCAAGTCCCAGACACCTGCAATAGTTCATATGTGAAGGGAACACCAATCATATTTTATTCCATATCTTTTTACTTCCCAATAACGATAGCCGTGCCTCTTTGTGAGAAACTGAACCTTTTTTTTTTTTTATTCTGCCAATTGTAAAAGAATACTAAACAAGAATTTCCCTACACGTTAAGACATTTTAAGAAAAAAATATCTTCTTTCACCTCTGCAAATTTTGAGCATTTTTTCCCTACGCCGGGGGAAATTTCCCTCCATCTGGCAACTGTGAGCCGAAAATGGGAAAGATTATTTGCTGTTTCCTCGTCATTACTTGATAATAGTGCTCTCGAATTTTTGTGACTTCTGCAGTTTTCGGTTTTTGAGAAAATCGGTTTTCAAAACCGAAACCGCAAAATCGGTTTTCAAAACCGAAACCGCAAAATCGGTTTTCAAAACCGAAACCGCAAAAGCGGTTTTCGAAACCGAAACCGCAAATGCGGTTTTGAAAACCGACATTTCGGTTTTATGAAATTTCACTTTTTTCAAAAACCGGTTTTCGGTTTTTTCAAAAACCGATTTCGACAGCACTAGTATAAAGCAATGTAGGCACTATCTATATGCAGCCTTACTTTTTGCTTAGATTTTAACTTTTAGTAGAAATATTGATTTTATAGTGATTTATCACGAATATACCTTACTTTACCCTATATATATATATATATATATATATATATATATATATATATATGTGTGTGTGTGTGTGTGTGTGTACAGGGTGGTAACTAAAGGTCATTTACAACGCTTGGGAGGTGATTCCTCATACGAAAATAAGCAAAACGTTTATGTGACATTTTCTTAAATTCGGCGTCATTTCCGAGTTATAAGCTGTCACAAATGGCGGCAAAACGACCTGTGACACCTCATTGCGGACAAAGGAAAGGTGCAACAGCAAGCGGGTCTACACAGTTTAGAGAAAGTAATGCCTGAATAACATAATGGTGTCAGAAGCAAGGCAGTAGGGACGCGGCACAAGGAGTTCTTTTCCTGCATCCATTTTCCGCATGTCAGTCTGTCCACGTAAGAAAGTCCCCTTTGAGAAATTCCTTGTGCCGGGTCCCTACTGCCTTGCTTTTCACACAATTATGTTATTCAGGCATTACTTTCTCTAAACTGTGTAGACCCGCTTGCTGTTGCACCTTTTCTTTGTCCGCAATGAGGTGTCACACGTCGTTTTGCCGCCATTTGCGACAGCTTGTAACTCGGACACGACGCCGAATTTAAGAAAATGTCACATAAACGTTTTGCTTGTTTTCGTGTGAGGAGTCACCTCCCAAGCGTTGTAAACGACCTTTACTTACACCCGGTATATATATAATATGGGAACAGTCTTAATCGTCCCCCCCAATGTTGAAGACAGATTTGCGCCGATGATCTAGATTGATATTGTGACAAGGTGTTGAGAAGAGAACATGCACAGGAGGGATGCGGTACATACTCACATACTCACCCGTCTCTTCGTAATGTTAAAGTTCCATTTAGCTTCGACGACCAATGATTAAAACTAATAGACTTGCTAAATCAATTATTATTTGAAGTGTTTAATTTGACTTCCATTATTATTATTATTATTATTATTATTATTATTATTATTATTATTATTATTATTATTATTATTATTATTATTACACTCTTGCACTTTTCTTCGCATTCCTTACTAAATTTTCATTCAAAGTGCTTCCCTCAAAATGCTGCGCCCCTAGACCCGGGCCTAGTGGTAAATCCATCCCTGCCTAGTCGTCTATTATGCTTTGTTCTTTGGGTATTAGTCATTTATATTAATCATAAGATTTTCAGCCACCCCTAATGCCAAATGAATCATTTCTGGGTCTGCTTTTATTATTATTATTATTATTATTATTATTATTATTATTATTATTATTATTATTATTATTATTATTATTATTACATAGCGGGACTTATAATATTGTACTGTTAGTACGTACGTCCGTTACTCTCACGATAATAGACAAATGCCAAACTTCTATATACTGTTTTTGCAATATATATGTGGAGCGATTATTACGGTATCTCGTCCGAGTTCGTCGTTCTTACCTTAAAGTTACAGCTAGCTTCTCTTCTCGCGTAATACTTGGTCTCATCACTGTGCCAATCCCTATAATATCTGTCCGTATTAACTCCAGAAGTTCATCATATGAAGGTTTCGACATACGGAAGTACTTGAAGAACTTCATTTTGTCTGCACACAGATCACGATACAAAGTATGATACAGGTCAGTTTGGAATCTTGTTTATAGCATAGGATGCACATACGTTCTTTTTTTCCCTCTACGTTTCTCCTTTCTTCGCAGCACATGAAGACGAAGCGCTTGCTTACTATTAACAGTCATTTCTCAAACTGGAATAACTTGAGACGGTAGAAATGATTCTACGAACCACATGAACTGGAGAGTCGCCGAATGGATACTGCAATCTCGAGCCATGAATAGCTATATGTATGTTTCTGTGTGTTCCATGTATTTCTACTTGTCCTCGCAACACCATACATAATTTGGGCAATAAAAGGGAGAAAAAACAGAAAATGACAAGAGGCCTCGGTATCTCCTGAGGGTTGCCTGGTTTGTATTTCTTTTTACAAGCAGTGACGCAACTAAGTCACGTCACTCGGTGACCACGTGAGAAGGCAGCATAAGGGTATAACAAATTTGTTAACCAAAAAGTCCGCGACGTGTCCCCCCAAAAATTTTTCTACAATTTTTTGAAATTTTCAACACGCAAAGAAAATAAAGAAAATACACATCCATCCATGATTTTGAAAAACCTGTACAGTTACATCTAGATAGTATCTACAATCTGTGCAATTTTCAAAAATTTTCGACCACCCCCAGCAAAATTTAAAAAATATTTAATTTTGAGTACGTATGACACGATAATTTGGTAAGGGGAGGGGGTAGGGTGTCAATTTTGTTAAGGTAGTTTTAGGCAAAGGGTAAAACTTTTTGAGTCAATAGCGACCCAATTTGGATCACAGGCCGATTTCACTATCTTACTAGGAAAGACCCTTTGAAGCAAATCTGTTAGGGACACTTGAGAAACACGAAATGCCTTATGTTACATATACAATATCTCCACACAATTTCATTTGCTTCGATCCACTCCTTTCTGCGCTATTACGCTAATATTTACTTTTTTTCGGAGGGGGCCTAGGCTCCAATACTGTTTTACCACACAAATTAAAACACGTTTCGTTTATTGTTTTGTAGATTGGTCCTATACGAAGTTTCCTTGCAATTCACCATATTCTTTAAGGACTTCTGACGTTTACTTATTTGCACTTTTGATATTTCGTAATCAACGGTTTAGAAGGTCCGTGTCCCACCACCCAACCGCTTTTTTCCAGGAAAATACGAAACCCGTATTACCTCATTTTACGTCTCAATACCTGTGCACAATTTCATTCACTTCGGTTCACTTCTTTCGTGCGTCAAATTTCAAAATTTTGGGTGGGGACTTTTGCCCCCTAAAACACTTTTTGCGCAGAAAATTAAAAAACCCGTATTCGTTTTTTTTTTTCGTATTGTCACTACACAAAGTTTCGTTCCAATTCTTCATGTCCTTTAAGCAGTTCTGACATACTGTTATCATCACTTTTGATATTTCATGATCAAAGTTTTGGAGGGGTCTGTGCTCCACCCAAACGTTTTTTTTTTTTTTTCAGGAAAATACGAAACCCGTATTCCGTTATTTTATGCCTACAATATCTGTGCACAATTTCTTTCACTTCGGTCCACTTCTTCTTGCCTATCGGATGTAAACTTTCAAAATTTTGGGTGGGGGCTTTTGCCTTCTAAAACAGTTTTTCCGCAGAAAATAAAAATCCCGTATTCGTTTGTTTTTGTGTATTGTCCCTACACAAAGTTTCATTGAAATTCTTCATGTTCTTTACACACATCTGACATACTGTTATTAGCACTTTTGAAATTTCGTGATCAAAGTTTGGTGGGGTCCGTGACCCACCTAACCTTTTTTTTTTTTTTTTTTTTTTTTTTAGGAAAATATGAAACAAGTATTTCCTCATTTTACGTTTACAATATCTGTGCACAATTTCGTTCACTTCGGTCCACTTCTTCTTGCCTTTCGGGCGACAATTTTAAAAATTTTGGATGGGGGCTTTTGCCCTCCTAAAACCATATTTCTGCAGAAAATTAAAAAAGCCCCTATTCGTTTATTTCATGTGTAGTACCTACGTGCCAAACTTTAACAAAATCAGAGTGTTACACTTGGCAAGTGTTACTTGTGAGTTAAGTGATAGTTTAGGTTTAGCGACCTATATGTAGTTCTCCAGATATAAGGTATACAAGAAAATTTTTGGTTGAATGAAATATATTGAATATTTTGGATCAGGGGCCATAACATTTTTGAACGGTCCCTAAATGGAGATCTCGTATTTTTTTAATAAAATAAGCACATTATACTACGAGTTCTCGAGATATAAGGCGTATGAAAAAAATTTTCGAATGAATGAAATATATTGAATTTTTTGGATTAGGTGCCGCAACAGTTTTGAACTGCCCCTAAATGGAGGGTTTTTTTTTTTTTTTTTTTTTTTTACGGAATACGCACATTATTTTTTTACTGAGTTAAGTGATAGTTTAAGTTTGGCTACACTATATGTAGTTCTCCAAATATAAGGCGTACAAGAACATTTTTGATTAAATGAATTATATCAAACTTTTTGGATCAGGCACCACAAAATTTTTGAACGGTCCCTAAATCGAGTTTTCGTCATTTTTGCGAAATAAGCACATCATATTAAGTTAAGTGATGATTTGGGTTTTACTACACTATATGTAGTTGTCCAGATATAAGGTGTACAAGGAAATCTTTGATTGAATGAAATATACTGGATTTTTTCGATCAGGGGCCACAAAATTTTTGAAAGCCCTCTAAATGAAGTTTTCTTTTCTTTTCTTTTCTTTTCTTTTCTTTTCTTTCTTTCTTTCTTTCTTTCTTTCTTTTTTTCTTTTTTTTTTACGGAATAAGCACATCATACTGAGTTAATTGGTAGTTTGAATTTGGCCACACTATTTGTAGTTATCCAGATATAAGGCCTACAAGAAAGTATGCCTGAAATACGGTATATTGGATCTTTTGATCCAAAAGCTAAATAAAACTTATATACAGCAATTGTTCTGTGTTGTATATTTGCACCTATTATTATTTCATGTTATAGCATCTTTCTGGGGACCATGAGTACTGTGTACATAAAGGAACATCTGTTTTCTCACATGCTAATGTGTTAGCATTATTAAATTTGTTATAAACTAGCAACAATTACCAGCTTCGCTGGGTTAAATTAAGAAAAAAATAGTAGAGGAAAAGATTTAAAGATGGGATAGGATTGGGCTAACAGCAATACCTGCGCTGCACAGTGCTCCACTCAGACGGGAACTGTACGAACTCGCTACTTGTATACACGAAGGATGAGACGTCAGTTGTTGGCGAGATCGGAGCATGTGCACTTGTGTTTGTTGGCAGTTCAGTGTACAAAAGACAATTTCGTCGTGTTAAAACTTTTGTGGGTATGTATATACTATACGTTTCTTGTTTCCACACATGCTTTAAATCAATTGTCTTATATGAACTGTACTCCTACTACATAGTGTTTATAATTTCCATGTTTAAATCGTAAGTATTTGTAAGGATACGTCATCAAAACATTTCAAAACGAACTGACATCATTCTTTAAATATGGGCTGCAGTGACAGGTCTAACCTGCTTTGACATCCGCGGAAAGGGCATTTACAGTGACCGACCATTATTGCATGCATGAGTGCTAGCGGAGGATGTTTTGTGCAACCAGTTGTGATATTTTCAAGAAAGAATATGTCTGAACAGCTAATGCGAGGTTGTCTTCCAGGATCTATTGGTTCTTCCTCTCCATCTGGATGGGTTCAAGCCAATATCTTCACAAAATGGCTCCTCCATTTCGTAGAGAAGGTTGTCCCAACAGCAAGCTCACCAATTCTACTTATTTTGGAGGGACATTACAGCCATGTTTGGAACATGGAGGTGATTAATATAGCAAGAAATAATCACATGACCATAATTTCACTACCTCCTCACTCAATTCATAAGCTTCAACCCCTGGATAAAACTTTCATGGACATCTGAAGGCCTACTATAGTGAGGAGCTTAGAATGTGGATCCGTCAGAATCAAAGGCCAATCACTCTGTATGATATGATGGAACCTTTAGGTAGAGCGTATTCGAAGGTACAATCAGGCGAGATAGCAGTGAACGGCTTTAAGATAAGTTGGATTTATCCTCTAAACAAAAATATCTTCATAGACGTTGACTTCATTGCAGCCAAAGATTGTCAAGGAATACCACAGACTTAGATAATTGCAGAAATAGGATCTGCCGAGGCCAAGTAACGAGCAAGTTGAACCATCATCTTCGGATTCTTCATCTAGATCGAATAAACCTAACTCTGGATTCAAGATACAGCTACCTTCTGTGTCACTTCACACCGTAAGTGCCAAAACATGCTCTGGGACGTCATCCTTAGGTCTTGTGACACCTTTTGGCGTTTCACCACTTCCTGCAGTTACGAAGAAAGTTAGTAATCGAGGTCCGAAGACTGCAGGCGCCTCCTGCATAACTGGTTCTCCGTATAAAGGTGCTTTGGCTGCCTCGATAGCAAGGTCAACAACGAAAGGAAAACAGGAAAGAAAGGCATTTGGATTTTGAAAACTCTAAGGAAAACATGGAAGAAGGCAGTGAAGATTTGAGAAAACAAAATTGTTCCGGGAAAGCAGAGGGAGGAAATGGATTAAAACGGAGATTAGAAAAAAAATCAGAAGTGGGAAAGAAGAAAGGTAAAAACCAGGAGTGTAGTGATTCAGAAGATGAAGATAGTTTTGGTATTAAATTAATTGGCAGCGAGGAAAGTAATATTGAACTTCCGATAGGACAGAGGATTCCAGAACAGAACGATGCAAACTGCATGTTTTGTGATATGAAATTTTCAGAAGACCGTCCTAACGAATTGTGGGTTATGTGCCAAATGTGTTTGATGTGGGGACACACTAAATGTTTGGAGTGCAGATGCTTGAATATACATATTAGTGGGTCTTCTTATGTATTCCCGTGGGCACATTAGTGATGCAGTATTGGGGCTAGCGTTACTGAAAAGATTACGGTATTAGGAAAAGTGATGGTGGACATCTGGGTTGTGCGACTGGGGCTGGGGGAGGGAATGTTTCAATATGGCTGCCGTAGCGGCTATTTTTCACACAGATTGGACCATATTTCAGGAAGTATTGCACCGATTTCAATGAAATTTAATAGGTTTTTATTGTCAAAAAGAACAAAATCTGCCATAAGAACTGTGTATGGCAGTATCCAGTCACCGTTTAATAGCCGCATACATTTTTTCACAATATATATTCATTGCTGTATTGTCCGCAGTGATATTTATTATTGGATAAATTGTTGAAATCTTAATTTACATTTCTATAATATCTGTCTATGTCTATATCTCTATATCTATATCTATCTGCCTATATACATAACCATTAGTGGATGAAATAAAAATAATATTCTTGATTACATCTACAATATTAAAAAAATATGCTCAGTGGAAATACATGCATTAAACACGAAAAATTATGAAAGATAGAAACTGAAATAATAATAATAATAATAATAATAATAATAATAATAATAATCTTATAAGCTTGTTGTTTAGTTTTAATTTTTGGAATTCCCAAAATCTTTATTTACCTTTTTGTTGTATTTTCACTCGCTTTCAGAACTTTCATTGTCTGAAAGTGTATCGTTCAATTCCCTATTATTAGGATTATCGCACATATTCTCATCAGCTAAGCAATTGCACATCTCTGTGCACGCCTGTGCTGCATTTATACATTTACATGCAAATTGACAACGGCCACACGATCAGAAACACTAAATTAATTCTAGCAGTTCTTCTGGAGCACAAGGCAGGTTACAGAAAACTGGAAATGGTGCTTCAGTACCTTGATTCCATCCATAATCATAAGGAGGCGGGAGTCTAGGGTCAGCTACAACGGCTTGTTTCCACTCAAGGCATTGATAGGAGGTCCGTTGTATGGCAGGACGCAGACCGGCCTCAGTAGGAGGCAATCCACTGCTGTCTGATTGTTTGTGGGTGAAAAAACAACAGCATAAGTCTTTGAATGAGGTGATGCATATGTTTTTATTTGGGCGCAGATACACAATGCATACATATGTCTCTATTTCTTGATACATTTTTCAGTGATGACGTTTGCATCACTGAGTGAGGACAATGCTCTTAAGATGTCCTCATCTGATTCCATAAATCGTCTCCAGAATGTAGTCTTTGCCTTTCCAGTGAAAGGCACCTGTTGTATTACACCGTCACAAGGCATGCATCCCTAAAAGAGCCGAAGCACGAGATGGCCCAAGAGCTTGGTACAGTTCGCAGCATATAAATTGTTAAAAAAAACCACTCTTGCCCCGTTTTCTTATACATCCAGAAATACATGTCTCAATCGATTAGTTGCTTCTAGTATTCAATACAACTTCTCCCCCTCCTCCACATCTCCTTGTCCAAAGCAGTAAGTGTGACGTAGTACACTCTTTTCATTTAGCTCAAAAAGAAACAGGAATCAAGTTTACAACGTTATAGCTTTAAAACAGTCTTTTCCATTCGTTTGTTCTGAAATATTTTTAAGAGCCTAAATTAAAAAAAGTAACACTGTTTCCGAGCTTCATAAAGACCTTTAGTTTCATTCTTTCCTTTCTTTAAAGACTGCAAGCTAGTAAAATGCTCCCTAAGAAATCTATAGAAATTGCCAATAACGGCAGTAGGTTTTGTGCTTCCTAAAGTCTGTAATGCCCGCAGAGAGCTCTAAAATATCTACCGACAGAAATGAGTGTTATTCAATGATTCATTTCACTTCTTTTTAGTGATTGCAAGCAAATGTTCCAGGGGGGTCATTGGGCAGGACAGGAGGGTGTAATTCCCCCTCCCTTGAGTTTCATAAATACGTATTGTTTGATCAAATGTATAGTAATACACCAATAAAAAAGTGAAAATCTTATGTCGGCGAAAAATCTTCCCCCCTTCCCGAATAAAATATAAAAGACACTGCTTTTAGCAAAAAAAACCTATAGAGTTACGATAGCACATTGCTAGAGACCTTAGATTTGGTTTTAAGAGTCGAAGGTTTGATCTCAAGCCATATGAGTTCCTGGGTGACTTTGAGAGAGAGAGAGAGAGAGAGTGGAAGAGAGAGAGATTCAAGTATGGAGACAGAGAGGGATGATTTATATACACAGATTTAGAATTGGGGAAAAATGATCGGACAGAAGTCGTATTATAACGAAAATTGTGATTTTGTGAAACAGAAGAAGGGAAGGTTTCGAACCTCGAGAATCACATTAGGCAGTTGTCAAATTAAAGTGGAGAAATCTTTTTAGAGCATCAGATGATTACGAATGCAGAGAAAGATCTTGAGAACTGAAGAATTAAGAATTTAAAAAATCTGAAACTTCCGAGACGGGTTTCGAACCACGAGCCTTGCAGTTATCGAACCACGACTTTATCCATTCTGCTACGGAGAACTCTATGTACTCGTTTACACACGTTTCCTTTAGCTACGTTGAAAGCTAACTTAATGGGATATTCCAAAAGTTGACTCGGTGGATGCGCCGTACAGATAGTACGTAAACCTCTTGTAACTTGGTTACAATGTATCGTATCGGATATGAATCATTGATCAGATAATTTCGACTGCTTTGAAACAAATGCAGAATATGAGAATTAAATCAGTCATATCTGTGGTTTCGTGTAAGGCATATAATAAACTAATTTTTAGGATATGCAGAAGTAATTATATAAGCTTTACTACAAAAATACCTACACAGACCATAACTCAATGAGCTATGAAATACAAAGTAACAAAAAGCCCATATGATTCAGTCTACAGAGCAATTGTTACTTAAAGAATGGCCATGCACTATTTCGAGAATCGAGATAAGACGAGAAATGTTTACGATACGTTTCGTCTCGTCTGGATTCTCATCTCCAAAGCGAGACGATAATTTGAGTTAGCCTTGTCCCGTCTCGAATGTAAAATGTTAATTCTCATTTTTTTGTTTTAGAAACGGGATGAAAAATTCCTCTTCTCGTGGGCAACATAAAGCAAAACAAAAATATTCTTGCCAAATGTCACTTTGCTGCTTATAATGGTATGAACTGAGCGATAATTAGCTCCTAGCTTTTAATCTTCTACGAGATAATAATAATTATTATTAGTTTATTAGTACTACTATTATTATTCCTGAATATTTGATAGTTCAAATATTGAAACATCCGAGTATTCAAATATCTGAATATAATAAAACGTGTATCATCGTCCATCAATCTCCATCAAAAATCCTAAAGTAACAAAATGTCCGACGTGGATTTGAACCACGAACCTCCGGATTACTGATCCAGCGCCTTGACCACTGAACCACTATGACTACGCGGTAAATAATTTGTCTTTAGTCTCGTTACTTTATTTTTATTTTATTTTTTATTTTTTATTTTTTTTTGCCTCCGCTTGCAAAGTTGTATTTCTTCGTTTCAGGACGTCTTTCGTATTCCTTTTATGATGATATAAATGAATAATCTTCGGCAAAGTTTATATTAATAACTTGAGTTGTTCTTAAACCTTTAGTTCACAAGTTTGTTTTCTTCTCCACACGAAACCACAGATATGACTGATTTAATTCTCATATTCTGCATTTGTTTCAAAGCAGTCGAAATTATCTGATCAATGATTTACATCCGTCACGATACATTGTAACTAAGTTACAAGAGGTTTACGTCCTATCTGAACGGCGTATCCACCGAGTCAACTTTTGGAATATCCCATTAAGTTAGCTTTCAACGTAGCTAAAGGAAACGTATGCAACAAGTACATAGAGTTCTCCGTAGCAGAATGTATAAAGTCATGGTTCGATAACTACAAGGTTCGTGGTTCGAAACTCGTCTCGGAAGTTTCAGATTATTTAAAATTCTTAATTCCTCAGTTCTCAAGATCTTTCTCTGCCTTCGTAATCATCTGATGCTCTAAAAAGAGTTCTCTACCTTAATTCGACAAGTGCCTAATGTAATCCTCACAGTTCAAAACCTTCCCTTCTTCTGTTTCACAAAATCACAATTTTCATCATAATATGAATTCTGTCTGATCATTTTCCCCAATTCTAAATCTGTGTATATAAATCATCCCTCTCTGTCTCCATACTTGAATCTCTTTCTTTCTCTCTCTCTCTCTCTCTCTCTCTCTCTCAATGTCGCCCAGGAACTCATATGGCTTGAGATCAAACCTTCGACTCTTGAAACCAAATGTAAGCTCTCTATCAATGCTATCGTAACTCTATAGGTTTTTTGCTAAAAGCAGTGTCTTTTTTATTTTATTGTGGGGGGGGGGGAGATTCTCCGCCGACATAAGATTTTCACTTTTTTATTGGTATATTACTATACATTTGATCAAACAATACGTATTTATGAAGCTCAAGGGAGGTGGAGTTACATTCTCCTGTCCTGCCCAAATGACCCCCCTGGAACATTTACTTGCAATTACTAAAAAGAATCATTGAATAACACTCATTTCTGTCGGTAGATATTTTAGAGGTCTGTACGTGCATTACAAACTTTAGGAAGCACAAAACCTACTGCCGTTATTGGCAATTTCCATTGATTTCTTAGGGAGCATCTTACTAGCTTGCAGTCTTTAAAGAAGGGAAAGAATGAAACTAATGGTCTTTATGAAGCTTTGGGAACATTGTGTTACTTTTCTTAAATTTAGGCTCTTAAAAATATTTCAGAACAAACGAATGGAAAAGACTGTTTTAAAGCTATAACGTTGTAACCTTATTCCTGTTTCTTTTTCAGCCGAATGGAAAGAGTGTACTACGTCACACTCATTGTTTTAGACAAGGAGATGTGGAGGAAGGGTAGGAGTTGTATTGAATACTAGAAGCAACTAATCGATTGAGACATGTATTTCTGGATGCATAAGAAAACGGGGCACGAGTTTGTTATTAATTTGGACTTAGAATTTTTGTAACAATTTCTATGCCGCGAACTGTACATAAGACCCAATGGGATTTCACTTTTCCTTGAACCAATGACTTTAAAACTGGTGTTCTTTGCTAAGAGTGGATAACTATGGATTGCTAAATCCAGGACATCTGTATCTGGAGAACATATCTTCAGAATTGAAGCACCTCGTAGCGAAGAGTGACGTGCATGAAGAATTAACTTGGTGTCAGCTTCCTCATGAGTGCTTTTGAGATCACCAACATCAAGAAATGTAGATTCTGCATTCATCCCATACGAAACGATTATTTTTTTGTTGCATTTTGGAAGCCACTTCTATCAAATTTTTACTGAGAAGGGCAGTTCAGTATTCCTTATTTCAGACGTGGGAAAGAAGTTTTGGAAGGGTCACGGACTTTAAAAACACGTTGGGTGTGATTTTGTATTCTACAGGAGTAAGTCCTCTACTTCGTTGTTTCCTAGTAGCATTTTTTAGCGAATCTTCATTGTATGTATCAAACACGATGCGTATTTCTGATGAATTACCATATTTTGACAAGATCATTTGAATGTATTGAATGGCCAAATCAAGACAAGTATTGGCTTGTTTTAACTTCAATGACTGTAGCTCGGCCATACCATCAACAATAGCTACGGAGAAATCTAGAGTAACTGAAGTCACATCTGGATCTGAAGATGGTGAAGTATAAGTTGTCTCTGTGGAGGTATCTGTTACCAGGTCTTCCAGATATTGCATTAACTTGCTTTTGTCACTAATATGAAACATTGCACCACCGGGTGCAAAAAAGTGCTCTCGGAACCACAGATAATCCGTATGTTCCAATACATTCCCTGAGGTCAGTGTTTTGGCGTGACCTGCAGAAAACAATGAGACGTTTGAACAGATGCCCATCCTTCAGTTCGACTAGACCAGATTTTGTTGAAATTCTAACTCTCTTCCGCGTTGTTTTCCACAGTTGTAACTTTGTTTGGTGTATGATATTCCATAGATTAGCAGTATCAATTTCGATTCTTTCTTCGACAAATTTATCACGCAGTGCTTCTCCAATGTTAGACATATCACACACATCCTGTTTCACTTTGTCTGGTGCCACAGCTTTAGTTACCAAATGTACTAAGGCGTTATCTTGTTGTTGAAAAGGGTTAGTGAAAGCTATAAAACTTTCGAGTAAGTTTTTCAGCCACCGATCCTGTCCAGCTTCACTTATTTCATGATGATGGGTTCATTCTGCTTCTGTAGTGGATAACAATCCCTTGCAAGTTGAGGACACCCTTGCCAGCAGAGGGAAAGCTAGAAAGAACTTATTCAAAGTCTTGCGATTTCTAGATATACCGACAATACCTCCTAAGACTTTCATCTTTCTGTTTTCCTGTTCGAGAGCTTCATCAGCACCTAAGCTGCAGAAAGGAACGTTACTTTTATTTGGGATCCATTTGCCAGCTTTCAATTCCTTCCACACACGTGGCTTCTCTTTCTGCAATACGCTCATTTCCCATACATGCCATGCAACAAGCATTGCGTAGTTACGCAAATCAAGAGCGAGAAAATACTTGGTAACAAAGAAGACAATCGCAGTTCCCAAGAGCCATTAAGGACTGACCGCGTGAACGCCAAGAGTGATCGAACCATATCCATATAGTTCTTTACCATGCAGAAAGTAGGACTATCGTTACTTTTTTCGTTTACATAAGTTTCTAATTTTTCACGAATCTGTTTTTCATCCATAATATTTTGCAAACGAGAATGAACATTTGTTACTCAAAAACCATCTTTAGTTCTCCAAGCACACATAAGATCAACAGCTAATTGTTTACATTGTTATTTCATGTTTTCATTGTATTTAAAGAACTTCTCCAACAGAAGAACATGCAACGCCAGAAATGTGATGACATGATCACGAAATGATTTTCAAGTTGGTTTCCCTTCTAGTATTCGATGTACTGTTGATTCACTGTACAGGCCACTTTCTACCCACATTTCTGGAATTCCACTAGATTCAATGTACACTTTTAATGCTCGTAATTCAGCCATTTGAATGTGTACTTTGAACATGCTGACTGATTCGTTTGAAGTGTTTCATAGCACTTAACAGAACTGAACAGTCAGTTGGTGTTGCTGGGATGAGCGGGAGCACGGAAATTTGTGTTTTGGGCTTCACGGAGAAAATTCGAGAATTATGGGCAGATCATGTGAAGTGTGATGGCAGTTGATTACGTTCACCGTCATGTGCTAAATCGTTATTTACATTTTTGTAACTTTCTGATGTTACTGCCATGGCCCAAAGCAGGTCTTGCTGATAGGAATAGTTTAGTAGTTGTCTGTAAAAGTGTGATGGGATGCTAGTGACTAATACCGGGCTTGCTGGATGTACTTTCTTCGGTAGATTGTATGTTACCATTTCATATAGGCTGTCAGGAATATCTTTCTTCCCTTCACTTGTTGGCAAAGTATGCAGTTCGTACGAAATGGTGTTCTTTGGTGTCTGATATGCTACGAGTACAGTACCATGTAACGTATCCTTCCCGTCTGGCGTATCTTCCTGATAGTCAATGTTGTCGATAGCAAAGTGGATAAGTTTTCCTAGTTCAATGTCTGGTGGGATGTATTGACCATTGAATTCTTCCAATCTTCTCAGCTCTGACTCTGCAATTTGATTTTCGATATCCATGATACGGGAGTAGTGCACAGAAAGACCAAGTTCATGCAAAAGATTTATTACTTGCGCACTCCGCATAGATTGTTGTACCGATAGTCCTACTGTTACTTGAAGTGGTAATTCCCTTGTATGACGAATGGCTGCTGAGGAGTAAGATGCTTGGCGTTGGGAAAGACACTCGAACATCAACGTTTGTGCTAAATGATCAGCACGCTCATCAATTTCATGAACACGCTTTTCATTGGAAGTAACAGTTCCCGTTCCTAACAAACACCACTTGAAAAATAGTAACAGTTCATCAGGCACTACCTCATTCGTACGCGTTAAAGAGCCAGAGAACTTCCACTTTTCAGCTTTAAGTATTTCTTTCCTTAAAACTTTTGCAGCATTAACAGGACTTTCAAGTTTTCTTCTTTGGATTCTTCTTCGAGAGTTGCAACTGCTGCATTTTTTTTGTTCGTTTCAAAGTCACTCTTTCTGATTTATTCTTTTCCTTTGGATTGCATAAGTCTATGTCAGGTATTTCTTCTGCAAGGAACCGTTTCAAATTTTTCCTTGTTCTGAGAATTTCATCTTCTTTCACGCCATTGGAAGAACATATGTTGAGGTAAGTAGTTTCAAGGTCAGCCATACAAGCCACATTGCCAGCTTGAAGAAATTCCTCGACTAGCCAAGTAAATTCAACGTCAGATGCAACTAATGCTGCACTAGGCACATAATCCATTTTCTCTCCATGCTTTCGACGCAGCACGTTGGTCACATTTTTCGCCCAGCATTTCGGATGGTATCGCACATCTATGGCGTGAGCATCAGTTGGATTTAAACATTCGCTGAGCCTCACCATCCACGTATCATTTCCACTTAGTTCTACAGCCTCCCGAAGATTGGATCCACCAGTGTCATATGAAACATGACGAAGGGAATGTTTTCTAGTTTCTTTGCTATCGCAAAAGAAGCACCGGTATTTGTCATAAGTAGGTATGCGTTGGCGAGTGCATCTTACAGTTTGATCATCCAATGTTTCGGATTCTTTACTTGGTCCTTGGCTTTCATCCTGTTCATACTGACTCTGCCTTACAAAGCGGGCTTCTGCCAATTCCTTTCTTCTTGTGAGTTATGGATTTGTAACAAGATAAATGCCAGTGAACTTCAAACGATTTCAAGTTCAAAGCAGAAACATCATTCTGGAGAGCTTACAAAAGACGTAAACCATCGTTATCATTCCAAGACGTAAGGCTGGATATGGATTCAGATAACACTGCATATGTCTTTTCACTTGGATTTTGCACTACTTCCTCTCTCGTTGAACACTCACAGATAAAGCAGTCAGGTCGAACAGGTTTTCTACGCTTACGACTTCCACAATCAATTTGCACAAGAGACTGCATTGTCTCTGATACATTCCAACACTCGTATGATGAGTTACTTTGTATACACCATACTAATCACGAAAACCTAGAGGAAAAACACGTTTGCGTCCCTTCTCTCACCTCTAAAGAACTTTCTTCGGCCTTCTCGCTCTATATGGATGGATACCCCTTTTATTACCGCTTTACAATATAAGACAAATTAGTATGCATTGGAGTACATTTTTTAAAGGGTTAAGCCGGTCAAAGGGTTATGCCCTTTCTTCGGGACGAGGATTTGAGGTATAAGGAATTGTCTTTATTGATATGGGGCATTGAAGGTTTGGAGCATTATTTTATTTTATTTTATTTCATTCTTAGTTGGGGGCATCATCTTTTTTTTTAATATATCCTTGGAGACATCAATTTGCAGTAGGTAGGTTTCATTGATTATTCACTATTGCTGTAACTGGAGGCCGGGCTATTGGTATGTTATGAGAGATGAGATGAAGTGCAAGTGGACGTCACAAAACACAAGGGTAAGGTTAGTATGGACAAGTGAATGGTTATCTTCTGCCCTGGGGCGTCATAGGGCTGATGAAGACAGATGAAGCCCGCTGCTAGCAACATTGATGGAACACTAGTGCAGAGATGGATAAATGCATGGACTAAGATGACGTGGATGGTAAATGACAAAGTCGGCCTTTTCAGGGTCATCGTCGTCTGAAGTGTTATGGTATAGAGTGAGAAGATGTTGTAGAGGAGTGGCTTGGTGACGTGGGGGGCGTATCATGTATTATATCCTGTTGAAAAGTGTCTAGAATATCGGATTTCCTTCTGCAATGACTTTTGTAATATATTTAGTGCGAAGTGTTTCTAAGTGCGGAAGTATGGTTGGAAAGTTGATTCGGCGATAGAGGTCGGCAGTCGTTGCTGGTAGTTTGATACGATAAGCAAGTCGGAGAGCATGTCTTTCTGAGATGGCGAGTCTATTATATAGTTCATGAGGGGCAGAGATCCAGCAGATATGGCCATGTGTGAAAGCAGGTCGGAGGAATACTTTATAGGTCGTAATGACGGTGTCGGTATGTAAGCCCCAGGTTGTGCCCACTAGCCGTCGGAGGAGGTTTAAGCGGTTCGTTCCCTGTGATCGAATCTTCTGTAGGTGGGTTTCCAACTGAGTTTAGAATCAAAGAATTTCCCAAGCTAGGTAACTTGTGATGATGGGCAGATGAAAGTACCATTTACATGAATGTGAAGAAGTGAAGGATTGCGATGGATTCGTGAGCTGCAACGAGGTGGGAGAAAAATAAGAGCTTGTGTTTTGAGAGAATTGATGGTGAGGCGCCATTTTGAACACCAGGAGGTAAAGGCGTCAATTGCCTGCTGGAGTGTTCTATTTATGTTTTGAACAGTATTAGATGTGGCAAGAAAAGCGGTGTAATCTGCATATTGATATACTGAGACATTTGGTGGGAGAGGGGGCATATCGGCGACATATAAAATATATAGAAGAAGTGAAAGAACAGATCCCTGAGGGACGCCACAATGAAGAAAGATCGGATAGGAAAGGGATTGGTTGATATTAATATAAGTCATACGATTGGAAAGGAAAGAAAGTATACATCGGATGTATGAGATAGGAAGATTAAAAGAGTGAAGTTTAGCGATGAGGCCGGCATGCCACACTTTATCAAAAGCCTTTTCCAGATCGAATAGTAACAGAAGGATGGTTTTGAGGTATTATAATGATTTGTTATAGCAGTGGTGAGGCGCAGAAGCTGGCCAGAAATACAAATATGTGGGCGAAAGCCGGCTTGATGTAGAGGGATGAGATTATAGTCTGAAAGATGAGTATGCAGACGACTGACTAGAATGCGTTCAAAGATTTTGCCAAGGACTGATGTTAGTTGGATTGGTCGGTATGAGAGTGCAGTAGGAGGTTTGTTTGGTTTGATGAAAAGGAGAGTTTTTGAGATTTCCCATTGGGAAGGGTAAAATCCGGTGCGAAGAATGAAGTTGTAGATGGTTGCGAGAAGTGAAAAGAGGATGGGAGGAGATGACTTGATGAGTTTATAGGTAATGTGATCAAAGCCGGGGGTCGTGTTTCGTTTTGATCGGATGGTGGAAGAGATATCTTCAGGAGTTATGAGATCGTTAAAAGGTGAAGCGGTAAGTTGGTGGTGAAGATTGGGTTGGAGTTGGACTACTTTTTTTTTTTTTTTTTTTTTTGCCGTTTACCCGGTTAAAGGGTTTTGACCTTTCTTCGGGGAAGTGATTGATATACAATTTGGACTCCATAATATTATAGTGAGTCTATGGGTTGGACTACATTATTTTTACGTTTACCCGCTTAAAGGGTTGCGCCCTTTCTTCGGGAAGAGGTCGAATGGTATAGGAGCATCAATTGTATCATAAGAGGGTCTATGTGTTGTTTAGTCATCTTTATTTAACTTGGACTACATTTTTTCCTTCCTATGCCAGCGAAAAGCCAGCAGCCGTTAGAAGGTTGCGCCTTCTGTACGGTCTTGGACTACAATCATTACCCCTTTTATATACAAATATTTTTTCTCATAAAACCGCAACTTTTGAAATAATTGTGATATCTTCAAGTTTATAAAATAAAAAAATTTAAAAACTGCTCTTGCATCAAGTTAAAACATTATTAACAAAAATAACTTATAGCAAATGTGCTTATTGCTGTACTTAGAAATGTTAAATAGACCTATTATTTTTTAAAGTTGTACAAACACATGGCGCCACCTATTACACTAGTTAACAAATTTAAACTTTTTGTTTATTACATGAGAAAAATCACCTGATCTTAAAGGACCTTTTTGCGCTAAATTCGAATATGCACTCGGTTTCTCTCCATTACGTACAGTTTTCCCGTAACAGAGGGATTTTCGGGAAATTCTCTCAAAAATTTCCCTTTTCAGATATTTTATTCCCCTAGCTCCTGTCCCCTTACATATAGTAACATAGAAATTATACCTAAGTATACCTTGATTTATATTTAATAAACCCTAAAAGTTTCGTAAAAATCGCTTTGTTCTTTCTAGAGAAATAAATATATTTGTATGTATACTGTGTGCACTGTTTATTGCACCTGATAGTAATGCTTTCAGATCTCCTGGGTTGGGGTAAAAACGATTTGCTTTATTACTACAAACACAGACATAAAAATGAATATTTACAATAGTCAACAACACACTTGTATTGCTCTCTGTAAATTAGAAACGTGTATAAAAATAGAATGTACTTCCAACGTATATTTTTTTAAAACGTGCAGTATATGTATATCTTAATACATATATATACAATTCTCCAAGTTTTTTCGTTTTGTTCATGAAATGGTTATCAATATTTGTTATCAAATGTAACAGAATGCAAAAGAACTTCCACTTCCCGAGCCCCCTACCAACTGGGAAGAGATATGGCCAAAAGACTCTGATGATGATCATGACCTTGATGAACCATCGACATCAACATGCACATCCAAGGATCCAACGTTCATCCCTGACTGTGTTCGCGAGCCACATTTCATCCGGCAATGTGAACTTAATGACCTAGTCCGTGATTTGCACCTGACAAAACAAGAGGTGGAACTTCTGGGATCAAGGCTCCAGCAGTGGAACTTATTGGATGCAGAAACGAACATATCAGTGTACAGGAAAAGGCATGTTCAATTTTCAAGCTATTTCTCAATGCAAGATAATGTGTGCGTATGTACGGATATAAATGGGTTGATGGCGGAGCTAGGAATTCCTTACGTTCCAGAAGAATGGAGGTTATTTATCGACGCGTCAAAGGTCAGCCTTAAAGCTGTCCTTTTACATAATGGAAATAAAAAACCTTCTATACCACTTGCGCACTCAGTGAAGATTAAGGAATCCTATGACACCATGTCAACTTTGCTAAATCTTATAAATTACAAGGACCATTGTTGGCAAATATGTTGTGATCTCAAGGTAGTTGGTATTTTATTAGGACTGCAGTGCGGTTACACGAAGTACCAATGTTTTTTATGTTTATGGGATAGCCGAGCTGATGACAAACATTATGAAGTGAAGGAATGGGAACCTAGAGTGAATTACGTACCTGGAGAATGCAACGTCAAATACGCTCCTTTGGTAGATCCTAATAAGATATTATTACCGCCACTTCATATCAAGTTAGGACTTATGAAAAACTTTGTCAAAGCCATGGACACATCTGGTGAAGGTTTCAAGTATTTGCGAGATAAGTTCCCTAACTGAGTGATGCTAAGATTTCAGCGGGAGTGTTTATTGGTCCCCAAATTAGGAAATTAATGCTTGATGATAGCTTTGACAGCAAGTTAAACAGTGCTGAGCTAGCTGCCTGGACAGCATTTAAGTGTGTTGTGCGCAATTTTCTGGGCAATAACAAAGCTGAGAGTTACACAGAAATCGTACAGGACATGATACAGAAATACAAAGAGTTGGGTTGTAGGATGTCTTTAAAAATCCACTTTTTGCACTCCCACCTCAGCTTCTTTCCTGCTAACCTAGGTGCTCTCAGCGACGAACAGGGGGAAAGATTCCACCAAGATATAATGGCAATGGAGAAAAGGTACCAGGGACGATAGGATCCTTCAATGATGGGGGACTATTGTTGGGGTCTTGTTAGAGAATGCAACATTTCTTACAAAAGAAGGAAGTAGTGTACGTTTTTGTAACCCAATGGAAGTTTCATATATTGTGATAGTTTTGATTGTCTTTTCATGACCTTTTGGTACATTTGTATTATTGTTTATTGTAAATTGTCACACTTGTAAATTATATTGTATTATATTTTATATATGTGTTTGTGGTAATAAAGCAAAACGATTTACCTCAACTTAAGAGTTCTGAAAGCATTACTATAAGGTGCAATAAACAGTACACACAGTATACATACAAACATATTTATTTCTCTAGAAAGAATAAAGCGATTATTACGAAACTTGGAGGGTTTGTTAAATATAAATCAAAGTATACTTAGGTATAATTTCTATGTTAGTATATGCAAGGGGACAAGATCTTGGGGTGTAAAATAAACGAAAAGGGAAATTTTTGAGGGATTTTCCCGAAAATCCCTGTGTTACGGGAAAATAGTACGTGATGGAGAAAAACCGAGTGCATATTCGAATTCAGCGCAAAAAGTTCCTTTAAGAACAGGTATTTTCTTTTATGTAACAAAACCTTTGTTAACTAGTGTTATTCAACTGTTAATATTTATAAAGCATTTCATGAATATAAGCATATTCATCGTCTTGAGCTTAATGAACGCACGTAGAACTGCAATAATAATAATAATAATAATAATAATAATAATAATAATAATAATAATAATAATAATAATAATAATAATAATTAGTATTTATAGAGCAAAAGCTCTTGTTTCGGATATAAATCTTCAACATTATGTGCGGTTGTCAAACGGAGACTAGATATGGTTATACATAGTTCTTATGACAAAATATGTTCTTTTCGACCTTGAAAACCTATAGTTTGACCCAAATTTTATTGAAATCGGAGCATTACTTCCTGAAATATGGTATAATTTTTGTGAAAAACTTCCGCTACGGCGGCCATATTGAAACACCCTTTCCCCCCGCCCCAGTTGCACAACCCAGATGTCCACCATCACTTTTTTTAATACCTGCACCTAGACCTCCTCATTGACACCATCCCGAATACTGTATCAGTAATGTGCCCACGAGACTAAATTTTTGTTCATAGTCACACGCACTATATGTGATTTTTGCAAATAGGAAGTTCATTTGTATTTAGATTAATCTTATTGTTTCGTTTGTATTCATTTAGGGTCTATGTATTTCTTTTCGATGTTTTAAACTGGGTCCCATATTTAGAAGAGTTTTTAAAACCTAAAATTTTGGAGCTTCTAAAAAATATATATTTTTTTTCAGAGAAATATGTACTTTTTATTTACTTTATAATTTTTGTAGTATTGAACACTGAAATTTTGAGTCATATAAATTGTTTGAAAATGAGAACGAAAATAAAAATGGTAGCCCATATTTAAACCTTTTCTCTAATAATTTATGTTTGGTTAATCAGTCACTTTTTACTATTACTGAAGCGCTCTCTGATATTGGTCATTTTCGATCATTTTTATATTTGTTCGTCATCTTCCTCCCCGTGCTGTGTGGCTGAATTTTGATTTAAATGGCATCGAAAGTGTCACTGTTCACCTCAGCGACCTCAAAAACTATGGATTTGACACTCATATACGTCATTTTTGATCATTTTTATATATCTTCCCCTCCCCAAGCTGGGGGCTAAATCTGAATTTAAACGGGATCGAAAGTGTCGTTCATCTCAGTGACCCAGAAAACTACGCATTCGACACTAATATTGGTCATTTTTTAAAAATCATTTTTGTGTATTTCAACCTCCCTCAAGTTGCAAGGCTGAATTTGGATTTAAACGGGATCGCAAATGTCACTGCTCATCTCAGCGACCCCGAAAACTATGGATTCGGCTCTAATATCAGTCATTTTCGATGAGTTTATACATCCCCCTCCCTCATGTTGCAGGGTATGGCACCGGAAGTGTCATTGTTCATCTCAGCGACCGCGAAAACTATGGATTCGACACTAATATTGTTCATTTTTTTTTAAAAAAATATCATTTTTATGTATCTCCCTTTCCCCCAAGTTGCGGGGCTAAATTTGGGCGTAAACGCGATCGGAAGTGTCACTGTTCAACTTAGCGATCCCGCACACTATGGATTCGACACTAATGTTGATCATTTTCGATCATTTTAAATATTTCCCGCTGCTCAATTCCCCAAGTTGCTGGGCTGAATTTGGATTTAAACAGCATCGAAAGTGGCACTGTTCTTCTCAGCGACCCCGAAAACTATAGATTCGACACTAATATCGGTCATCATTGATCATTTGTAAATATCTCCCCTCCCCTAAGTCGCACCGTCAAAGTGATATGATAAAAACCATGCCAGCTCCGAACCTTATCTATGTTGAGAATTTGATCAAAATCGGTCGGGTGTTTAAGAGTGATGTAGTCACAAAGACAGCCATTTTAATTTTTTATACGTCTCCCCCTCCCCCTCCAGAATGTTGCACCGTCAAAGTGAAATGATGAAATCATCCCAGGCCCGAACTTCATCTATGTTGAAAGTTTGATCGAGATCGGTCGGGTGGTTTAAGGGATTAAGAGTCACAAATATAGTCACTTTCAATTTTATAATATAGATAAAAGAAATCATTGCATTGCAATAATTTTAACGTCAAGCGTGAAATGAAGCAATAAAGGAATGAAACGATAAGTTGTACGATTGTGATGCTTATACATTTTTCATCTCACACTTCATTTCTAGACCATTAATACAAATCCGAGGATCACCATCTGGAGAGCGAGATGAAATTGATATAACGATTTTTGAATCGAGACGAGGCCACTATTTGTCAAATTGTATGCATGCAGTCTCGTCTCAATTCCATCCCTACTTTGCCTCAACCAGCACGAGGTCAATGCAACCAAGTCTCTCTTTCTGCATCCACCTGCTTCACAGAGCTTCAGTTTGAGTAATTCCAAGTGCGGTTAGAATGCGGCCCGACTAAAATCGGTACCTGAGAAACCTGGATAAAAACAGAAAGAGCATAGTGTTGATTTCATCATCTCTTGTACGTGCTAAAGTCAAGGATATGTGGAGCGTTATTCCCACTTCTCCCGTCGGTGACGGCTTGTCACGAATCGGGCAACCTTTGCATATGCTACTCAGAAATATATAAGCAGAGAGAGAGAATGAAAGAGTGGGACAGAGAAAAGGTTGGTAAATACATGTTAGGCAATTTTGATTTTAGAAATATTTCGTATATTTTTTTCAACCTAAACTTCTTGAAAGGGCAATTGACCTCCTTAAATGACGCCTCTGCTACTTAAATTAATGACATGACTGCGGAAGCAACCAAATGGAGGATAGGTATATGTTCTATCTGTTACGATATTTATCCGTCTTTATGCAAACATAACTTGAAAATGGATATGGTCAATATATCAGATTCGAAATGAACACAATCGATTTATCCTCTTATTTCGATCCTATCCGTACTCACGATCGTTTGCCTTGTCCATCTGTTGTCGTGTATCACCGTTGTACAATGTTTTGAACATTAAAAGTGTGATAAGAAAACGAATTTCAGGTTCGGAATCAGCATCTTTGATTTATCTGGCGGTTTTTAGTGTCATGGCTTATTATCCTTCGGAAATGCCCTGAATTTTGCCCAAACTTAATATTATTAATTTATTATTGGAAAGGAGTGGTATTAAGTTTTTAACCTTGCTTTCAAGATGTTTCTTTTTTAATGGTCTTGTTACATATTCGAGCAATGAAAAAAAAGCGTTGTGAATTTATTGTAATTACCTTCAGTTCTTAAATATCACCAAGCAACAGTATAAGAATATACAGGTGACTATCAAAATGATAACGTCTGAAAAAGTTTAACTAACCACGTTAATATGTTGTTGGATCGCTTTTCACCCTCTGAACAGCTCTGATCAAATGAAATGGAGTCATAGAGGTCGTGAATGGTAACAAGTGGAATATTATAATATTCCACGAGCAGTGCATTGTGCATTACTCAGAGAGAAGATGAAGTCAAAAATCTGCGCCGGATTCGTGTCTGCACAACGGACCACAAATGTTTAATTATGTTGAGCTCCCTGCGGATTGAACGAGCCAGGAGAGGTATTCAACTTCATAACGATGTTCCTCCAACCACACTGCTGTGCGAATGGACATATTATCATCCTGGCTGGAAACAACCTATCGACCAGAAGATGCACATGGTCCCCTAAAATTTTAACATTATCACGAGCAGTGATGCGACTGATAAGTGCCATCACAGGATCTGCTGAAAACCTGGATATTATGGCCCACACCACCACAGAGGCCACCGCCATGTTTTATGGTTGAGTCGAGACACTGCGGATCATACGCTTCTTTGAGCGTCTGCAACACACAAACGCGACATGTGGTTTGAAATAAGGTGAACGATAACTTATTCGACCATTTTCAGTGATCGGTTTTCTATGTTGCATATGCATAATATTGGCGTTGGGCTAAAGTGTAATGGTCCTTTTTCAGCCGTTTCATCCGTACAAGCCCATCCTGTATGTCGAATGAATTGTGATTGTTAACACAGGTTGCAGAAGTTGCTGCATGAATTCCTCCGTCAATGTCACCTCAGTCGTACGACGGTTTTGAGTGACAATCCGCTTAAATTCTTGGCAGGATATGTCACTGAGGGTTTTCTTTCGACTACTGTTCCTATTCACCGATGTCATTTTGCCCCGAGTTTTGTAGACTGCAATCTCTTTGACATTGTTACTCACGACACACCCAACACACTTGCCACTTTCGAGTTCCTTCGTGGCTAAGCGGTTAGCGTACGCGCCTTTGGCGTGGAAGACCCGGGTTCGGTTCCCGGTGGGAGCTCATGTTGTTCCGATTCCACGTTAATCAGTTCGTCCCGTCTCATATGGCCTCGTTGCTGAAAGGGACGTTAAAATCAACTCAACTCAACACTTGTCACTTTCGTCACGCTCGTATCACAGAACTGAGCGCCAACAATTTTCCCTCTTTGGAATTCAGAGTTCAACCATTCACTCTCTGCTCAGTTCAGTGCACACTACCGTTCTTACATATACAGAGTTTGCCCTAACATACCGCTACCAATACACCAGACTGCGGACACCGCCTGACCGTTGCCAACCCAGACATCTGACGTGGTTCCAACTTCAAATGTTTGTATTATTTTGATAACAACCTGTGTATATGTAAAATTGTAAACTTGCACTTGCTTATCATCAGCTCGTGCAAGAAAGACGTGGAACGTATTACTAACCAAAACAAGTATTGTATAAATCATTTTCATTGTAAACTAGCTTAAGATAAAGACGTCTTCATTGTCGTCACTATACCTAGGTAGTAAATTTTTATATTTCATTTATCTTTGTAACTGAATTTTGTATTTATTTTCAGTGGTTAAACGACGATACGGAGAATGTCCCGAATGTGACCCTTCTGTGTATAGTTACTGTGGTAATAAACAATTCCATGATTCGTGTTGTTGCTCTGATCCATACTGTAAGTAATATATTCAGTCTTTTCTTTTGTTGTTTTTAAATCCCTTGGCAACATACACTGCACCTAAACATGAATTTAGTGAAACAAAGTGTTCTTCATATATTACGAAAATCCAAACAATTGTATGACTTATCTGAGCATTGCTGTTTACTAGCTTATCATTGTGGCAACCACTTAGTGTGTATGAATGAAGCCAATGGAGTAGCTACTTCTAACTGCAGCGCCTCGCGCAATTCATCGATAACGTAAGCTTCAGTTTGTTATTGGATATATCTATGTATTTGAAGACTTAAAAAGAAATATTATATCACATATCACATATTATGATATTCTGAGATATGAACTTCATTTACATAAAAAAACTTATTGTAATGACTTAAAAACTTATTGTTTGAAATTGAAACATTACTGATAAACACAGTTGTGAAGGAGGATTTTAGACTCTTATAAAGAAGACACATATATTCATCATTTGATGTAGTTACAGCACACTTAACATGAAACGTGTTAAATAGCTATGTATTAGTGAAGTTGTAGTTGGATGATGATCTGAAATGCTAGTGCATTCACCATAAAGATTATAGCGGCTCCAAAGTACTTTTGCCGAGCATCTTAATTGTGAATGTCAGTTATTGCATCTATAGTCCAATTACATTTCCTTGGACTTAATAGAGAGCCTTGTCTTTAACAATAATTTTAGGGAAACTAAAAATACATTAAAAGATTACGATCTTCACCAAGGGCCACAAATTTTTGAACGGCACCTAAATCAAGTTTTTGTATTTTCCAGGGAATAAGCATATCATACTCAGTTAACTGATAGTTTGGGGTTGGCTACACTGTATGTAAGTCTAGCAGGGCCGGCTTTAGGTGGTGCGGGGCCCCAGGTTTGCAACTTGATCTTTCTGTTTTTGTATCATCTATTAATTGTACTCTCCTTCGCCCCCTCCCTCTCTTTCCCGCCACCATACCCTCTAGGGCGTCCCTCATGATACAATTTCTTCTTAGGCAATGTCCCAATCAGTTTCTCTTCCTCTTCTTAATAATATCTAAAAGTGCTCTTTTCTCCCTCACCATTTCTAACACACTCTCATTTGTTTTCCGCTCGAACCAACTAATACTTTCCATTTTTCTCCACACCCACATTTCGAAGTCTTCCAGTCGATATTCATCACAATTACGTAATGTCCACGTTTCCGCCCCATACAGTACAACACTCCACACGAAGCATTTTATGAGTATTTTTCTCAACTCCTTATTCAAGGTCCCACAAAACAGAATTTTCTTCCTCCTAAAGGCTTCTTTCGCCATTCCTATCCTTGATTTTATTTCACGTTCGCACTTCATGTCATTACTAAAAATACTACCCAGATATCGAAAACTATTCAATTGTTCTATTTTCTCCCCTCCCACTTTTATATTTGGCACAGACCCCTTCCTTCCAATCACCATGGCTTTTGTCTTTCTAACATTTACTTTAATCCCATATTCTTCAAAGCCCTTTCTAATTTTTTCTAACATTTTATTGATTCTCTTTTCAGATTCTGCAACAAGCGCCATATCGTCTGCAAATCTTATGCATCTAATCATTCTAACTCCTACCGAAATGCCGTCATCATCATATAGGTTCTTTTTCACTATCTTTTCTAGATAGACATTAAATAGTGTTGGCGAGAGGCAGCATCCGTGTCGAACTCCCCTTCCAATTGCACTCTCCTCCGTCAGTTCTTCCCCTATCCTAACACTTACTTGTTGGTTCGTGTATAAGTTTCTTATGAGTCTTCTATCTCTCCAATCCAACCCTATCTTCGTTAGAACTCCCAACAACAATTCACAATTCACGCGGTCAAAAGACTTTTCTAGATCAATAAATACAACATACACCTCTTTTCCTTTTTCTACAAATCTTTCACCGATTATCCTTAATAATCTAATTGCATCTCTTGTGCCCTTGGCTCTTCTGAACCCGAACTGCTTCTCCTCAACTTCTTCATTTGTTCTTCCATGTATCCTTCTGTTCAGTATTCGGAGCAGAATTTTAGCTGCATGAGATATGATACTAATAGTTCTATAATCCTCACATCTCTTTGGGTTCGATTTTTTAGCCATCGGTATCATGACCGTCCTCAGGAAGTCTTTTGGTCACTCTTCATATATTTCATTGCATAGTCGGAACTTTTTTCCCTTGTCTCCCATATTTTTAATGAATTCGATTGGTATGTTATCTATTCTGGTTGCCTTTCCATTCCTAATCTCGGATATAGCCTTTTCAAACTCATCCCGAAGAATACTAAATCCTTTATCATCTCGCGTACTTCATTTTCTACTTCAACATTTAGGCTACACGGTCTATCCCTACTCTCATATAAGTCTTCAACGTATTCTTAACACCTTCCTATGACCTCATTTCTCTCGCTGACTACCTTCCCATTCTTATTTTCTATTGCCATCGTAATACCCCTTGTTTCCTCCGCTTGTACATTTCCTCATATTTCCCAACTCTTTTTAATTCTTCTATGTCCTCGCATTTTCTTTTGTAAAACTCTTCCCTCGTTTTGTCTGTTTCTCTTCGTAATTCATTATTTAAGTTTCTGTACATCTTTCTGCCCTCTTCTGTATCAACCTGTTTCCACGTTTTCCTTTTCCTCATTTTCTGCATCATCTGCTCTGTAACTCATGGCTTTTGTTCGCGGTAACCTACTGTTTCTTCTGCAGCCTGCTGTAAGCAACGTTTAATATGTTCCCACCGTGCGTTACTATCTGCGCCTATCCTTTACTGGTTTGAACATTTTTCTTCAAATATTTCGTTATCCGGTCAAAACAGCGCAAGGTCAAAAACAGCGCATGGACAAAAACCACGCAAAGACAAACAGCGCATGCAAATACCGTGTGGACAAATACAGTGCATGAACAAAAACCGTGCAAGAACAAAAACAGCGCATGCAAATACCGCATGAACAATAACAGCGCATGAAGAGAAACCGCGCAAGGTCAAAAACAATGCATGCAAATACGGCGTGAACAATAACAGCGCATGAACAAAAACCGCGCAAGGACAAAAACAGCGCACGAAAATACCGCGTGGAGAAAAACAGCGCATGGACAAAAACCGCGCAAGGACAAAAGCAGGGCACACAAATACCGCGTGGACAAAAACAGCGCATGAACAAACACCGGGCAAGGACAAAAACAGCGCATGCAAATACCGCGTGGGTAAAAACTGCGCATGAACAAAAAACCGCGCAAGGACGAAAACAGCGTTTGCAAATACAGCGTTAGCAAAACAGCTCACGGACAAAAACTATAGATGAACATTTTGCACTAGGCTCGTTCGCGCTCGAGCTCACTTCTTTCAATTGGGCTCGCGCTCACTCAGGCTCGCGATCACTTACCTCAATTGGGGTAGCGCTTGCAACCGCTTCCATCGACTGTTCTCGCAATCATTAGCGCTCGTGGTCACTTGGGTTTGCACTCACACGAACGGGTCAAGATATGAATTAGGTTGAGAACCACTGCGACAGACACTTTACAATTTTTATAGAGATCCTTAGGAAAGATGAGTCACAAACAATTACAGCAAAAGTCCCTTAAGTTTGACAACCCAAATGTCTACTGTGTTTCAGGTTGCATAATTGACAGGTACTCTTCCCAGTTAAATAAATATAGGAACAAAAACAGCGTAAGGACAAAAACCGCGGAAGGACAAAATCAGCACATGCAAATACTGTGTAGGCGAAAACAGTCCATGGATAAAAATCATAGATTAACATTTTGCAATAGGATCGCTCACGCTCGAGCCCACTTCTTTCAACTGGGCTCGCGCTCACTTACCTCAATTGGGCTAGTGCTTCCGACCACTTCCCTCGACTGTTCTCGCAATTACTCGCGCTCGCGGTCTTTGGGCTCGCACTCACCTCTCTCAACTTGGCTTGTAGTCACTTGGGCTTGCACTCACACGACCGGGTCAAGATGGGAGTTAGGTTGAGAACCACTTTTATTTTATTTATTTATTTTATTTATTTAAAGAAAGAAGAAAATGTATGTATTGGATGTATACAATATATTAAAGAATATACATAAAATACATAACATACTAAATTATAAAAAATAACAATATACAAAATATTAATGGAATAAAATAAAAGTATAAGGAAAAAATAACTGCTACTATTATATATGACAGGCATTTATAGATGACAGGACTTTGGACTTTCAGAAGTCATGTCTATCTTGCAATGTCGGGCAGATTAATTCAATGCACTTATTTCTATATTGCGAATTTTTTGTATTTCTTATGCAAACGATACAGAAAAGATAGAAAATGGCTCACATAAGCAAATGCTTGTGTGAGAGCCTGATTCTCATGTTTTATTTATTTTCTTACCGTAACATATGAAGTCTATATTTCTTACTTTTATCTAACAGTTTATATATCTAACAATATATATATTTTTTAAAAAAAATATTTTTGATTCTTTTAACCACTGTAAAATTAACTTTTATATGCTTTGAAATTACTTTCCTCTTTGATTCGGAGTGGGAATTCGTTATAGATCTTCGGAGCCCGGTAATATGTTTGATATTGAGTTATAGATTTACTCGTAGCTTTAATTTCTAAATTTTGGTTTGTCACATTTCTGGTTATATATATATGTTTTATTACGTCCCATTGGTCACTATTCTTTTTAATATATATTAATATCTTCTGCAAATATAATTTTGAAAGTGTTAACACTGAAAATTGGTCATAGAGTATATCTAGTCTACTTTCAAGTTCCTTTTTTAAACATATTCTTACAATATTATTTTGCTGAACAATCAAAGGTTTTAAATGAGTAGACTATGCATAAAGCAGCACCCCAAATTAATAGGCCATATGTAAGTATACTATTTACAAGCGTATACGTAATATTTTTATGCTTAGAATATCTCGTAATTGAACAAATTTATATAATAATTTTCTTAATATTGTGACAATATGTGTAATGTGAGAAGACCATTTTAGATGCTTATTAATAAATATACCTAAGTGTTTTACTTTAGTTTCACTATTAAAAGGTCTACAGTTACATTTTTCAGCATTTTGACAATAATGTAATTTTAGTGACATGTTTTCCGGCCGTTCTGTTCAAGTTGGCGAAAACCAGTTATATACCTGTTTTTCAGCATTTACCTAGGTAATAGTTACTGATGATTATCAAGCCAATGTTTCACTTTCTTCGTTTCTGCTTCAGTTTTCTTGAATACATCTGTCCATGTTTTACCGGTAAATATAAGAGAAGTGTCATCAGCAAATGATTCTGTATTCCCGTCGATTTTTAAATTGCACAAATCTATATATATAAATTAAAAATAATTTTGGACCTAATACAGTTCTTTGGACTCCTTGTTTTACATACTCGTATGAATAATTGCTTTGAAAATTACCTATTTGGACGTCCTGTTTTCTATCTTTCAAATAACTGCTAAACTAATTCAATTTCAATTCACTGCTGCAGTTGTGCAAGAACTGCTATTCAATTTCCTATTGTGGAAGTTAAGTCTTAGTGGAATTTAAGAATATTTTGCAACACAATGAAAACATCTGTTCTAAAGTTGAAATTTTTGTCAATGAGTCTAGAGTAGA
Source organism: Thermobia domestica (assembly GCF_964235325.1). Taxonomy (NCBI): domain Eukaryota; kingdom Metazoa; phylum Arthropoda; class Insecta; order Zygentoma; family Lepismatidae; genus Thermobia; species Thermobia domestica. The sequence continues at coordinate 127,855,326 of NC_137464.1, forward strand.
TTATGCTAATCCTGTCATTAGAGTAGTTAACCCAACCAACAAAAAGTTGTGTTTGGAGGAAAATCTTCACTTAGGTGGAGCTATTGACATTATGCCGGGTGCACATAACCCAAATGATACAGATACTGCTCAAAATCATGATTTAGCCAGTAAACAAGATAACAGTAACTTTCCTGCTGGTTTTAACGTCAAGCGTGTGGACTTAACCCTCAACTTTCTGACGATCAGAAGCAAATGTTTTATTCTGTTATAGAGGAGTATAAGGATTGTTTTTCTTGGCCAGAGGATGATTTTGGAGTGGCCAAGGGCTACGTACATGAAATTAAAGTGCTAGATGACGTCTCAGTACACACCAATCAGATTCCAATTCCCTTCCACTTAAGAGAAGAAGCTAAAAAAGCTAGTTGATACTTTGCTCAAACAAGGGGTCATTAGGAGGTGTCTATCTAGTTACAATTCACTCATTCTTATCGTGAAAAAGAAGTCTGGATCTTTCAGATTTGTTTTGGACGCCGGGGGCATTAACCTTCATATAGCAACTGATAATTTTCCAGTACCGTCGATAGAGGACATTATTTTGCGTCTCAGTCAGTGTCGCTACCTATGCTGCACTGACTTATTCAGCGGTTTTTTCAGATGACGATCGCTGAGAAATATCAACATGTCACTGCCTTTTCAATCCCAGGAATTTGTTCCTCTTGTTTTACAGCCCTCCCGCAGGGTCTTGTCACTAGTTCCGCTGGTTTAAACAGAATAGTGAAAATGACCTTGGAAGAATTAGAATCTGAACAAATTTTTGGGTACCTTAATGATATTTTCTGGGGTGAAAACACCTCTGAGGATGTTATCAATCTTACCAAGAAGTTACTTCAACGAATTAGAGAACATGGTCTTAAACTTGCACCAGAAGAAACAAAATTGGCTTATCTTTCATTAACGATTTTGGGACACGATATTTCGTACGATATCTTACAAATTTCCAAAACAATAACGGACTCCATTAGTAATTATGAACGTCTGAAGACGAAAAACATGTGAAAAGTTTTCTAGGACTAGCTAGCTTTGTAAGACGATTTCTACGTAATTTCTCTGAAATCGCGGAGCCTTTGAACTCGCTTCTCAGGAAAGATGTACCGTTTAAGTGGACACAAAAACAACAAGATGCTTTTGAGAGAATTAAAGACCTTATCATAATATCGCCATATTAAATGCATTATAATCCGAAACACCCTGTATATTTGTTCTATGAGGCACCAACTCGCGGTCTGGCTGCCGTGCTCAAACAACCTATATGTTCTCCAGAGGACCCAGAGTTAGCACCCATTGCTTATTGTAGTCGTAGCTTAAGTAAAAGTGAAAAATCTAGACATCCTTATGAACTTGAACTTTTGAGCATTATATATGTCTTTCGATCCTTTCGTTATTTTTACTAGGACATCTCTTTTACTTGAAAACCGATTGTAAGAGTTTATTGTTTCTCAAACAGACAAAAATGTAGGTAAATTTGCGAGGTGGCTTAGTTTTATTGAACAATATAACTTTACTGTGACACATGTATCCGGGTTATCTAATGTAGAGGCTGATGCCTTTTCACATTTTCCTCGTGCCCCCAGAGACATTTCTGACGAGCAACAAAATAAGGAAGATCCTCGAGTATTTTCTTCCACTGTTACTGAGTACGATAATATATTAAGTGACGAGCTTTCTCTTTGAAATGAACAAATGAAGGATCCGTTTTATAAGGTTATTTTTGATTGGTTAGAAAACAAGGAAAAGAAAAATCCAAAAATTGAAAGACAAGTATTTTATTTCACGGTTAAAGAAGGAATTTTGTATAGAAAACAAAAACATTCAGTAGTATGAAATTTTTAGTTGCTGTACCTGTTTCATTGCGCTATAAAGTTTTTGATGCGGATCATACTTCTGCCATTGGTTCATGTCACGGAGGTTTTTCTAAGACGTATGACCTTTTAGTGAAATCTGTGTATTTCCCTAATGTGAAACAATACGTCTATCAGAAATGCTTTGCTTAATATCCTATAGTCCTCATTAGCTATAATTTCGTTTATTTCTTTCCTTTTAGTTGATCTCTTCCCTCTAGCCGTTCTTCCAGTAATGGACACCGAAATACGTAATGTTATGGTGTGCCTATTTCTTCGCATTGACATCTTGGATGCTCTATTTGTCCCATTTTGCGTAACGTGTGACTAACAAGTAACACTTACCAACTGTAACACTCCTATATTGATAAAAAATTGGCAGGTAGATACTACACATTAAATAAACAAATACGTGTTTTTTATTTTCTGAGGAAAAACGGTTTTAGGGGGCAAAAGCCCCACCAAATGTTTTGGAAGTTGACGCCCGAAAGGCGAAAACAAGTACAGTATCTCGTATTTTCCTGGATAAAACCATTGAGTGGTTCACGGACCCCTCCAAACTTTTGATCACGATGGATCAAAAGTGCTAGTAACAGTATGTCAGAAATACCTAAACGACATGAACAATTGGGACAAAACTTTGTGTAGGAACAATAAGCAAAAGATAAACGAATACGAGTTTTCTATTTCCTGCGAAGAAACGGTTTTAGGGACAAAAGCCGGACCCAAAATTTTGAAATTTGACGTCCGAAAGGCAAGAAGAAGTGGACCGAAGTGAATGAAATTGTGCACAGATATTGTAGAAGTAAGATTAGGGAATGCGTGATTCGTATTTTCTCAAAAGAAAAAAACTGTTCGGTGGACCGTGGAGTTGGGTGGCAGAAGGATTGTACCGAACCGAACGAAATTGTGCGTAATAATTGTATATGTAAAATAAGGCCTTTCGTGTTTCACAAGTTTCTTCATCCGATTTCTTTAGATTTGGCAGATCAACAGTAAGGACAAACAGTATAGCGTACTTTATAGTATTTCAGGAGGCGCCTTTAACCCTTACAATGTTTTTTGGCATAAACAGAACAACATATCGATTTATTTCCTCCTTGCTGTTGATGTGACAAATTTGAATCAAATCGGATAAGGATATTTGAGAAAGACAAAAGGCCTTATTTTACATATATAATATCTACAAACAATTTCATTTGCTTCGGTCCACTCCTTCTTGCAATATTACGGTAACATTTACTTTTTTCGGAGGGAGCTTTGGCCCCACCACTGTTTTTCCGCACAAATTAAAACACGTTTCGTTTGTTTTGCAAATTGTCCCTACACGAAGTTTTGTTGCAATTCCCCATATCCTTAAGAAACTTCTGACGTATACTTATTTGCACTTTTCATATTTTGTAATCAAAGGTTTGGAAGGTCTGTGGCCCACCCAGGCCCGTGCTGGCCCACCGGGACGTGTCCCGGTGCGCCCTCCAAAATATCACAGTATTAATAAAGGTACAAGTTTTTAGTAATAAATTCTTACAGTTTTATTGATAAAGAACCCGTGAGAGGTGTAGTGCGCCCTTTACATTTGGCGCCCTTGCGAGACCACATCAAAGATGAACGATTTTATTTACTCTTTTGTATAGCACAGTTCTGTACAATAAATACATACAGTTACTGTTGATAAAGAATCCGTGAAAGGTACAGTGCACCCTTTGCATAAGGCGCCCTACGAAACATCACATTATAGATAAATGGTTTTAGTTATCCTGTATATCAGCTTAGTATAATAAATTCAAATAGTGACTGGTAGTATAGAACCTGTGAAGAATACAAGGTGCCCTTTACATAAGATGTCCTGCGAAATATCACACTATATTTTCTTTTAAATTTTATTCTTCTGTATTTCAGTTTTGTATTATAAATTCATTAGTTACTATTGGCAGAGAACAGGTAAATTGTATAATCACTTATTATAAAGTTATGTAGATATAAAACGAAACAATGTGATACATCAAGAATAGTTCGGATAGTCAAACGTACGATGAATTGATGTAATACTACACTAACAGTAGTCTCTAATTTACGATTTTTACGGCATCGAAGCTTTCACAGTCTTAATACGCATCCATATATCCGAGCATATTGATTGTTCCTGTGTGTTTTAAAGCAGTGTTCGGATAAACAGTACCTATTGTATTTCTGAAATATAGCTATATTAATTTCCGTAAAATGTGGTCTTCCTGTCACCACGGAACGGCGCATCGTCAGGTTGTGGATTGAGGAGGTGGCCTCTGGGATATAGAGGTTAGCTGCAAATATACTGAATAAGAAGTCGCGGACAGACAAGGATCCTCCACCTTGGGGATTTGGTGTGGGACTAACAACCTTATCCTGTAAAAAGAAACAAAAAAAAAAGGATTGTTCAGATAAGTTCGCAGAATCCCCAGATCAGAACTGATAACTTGGCACGAACTCAGCAAAGTAAAATTGACATGAGATTTGGAACACGGAATATAAGAAGTCTTTATAGGGCAGGCGCGTTGAAATTTGTAAAGAATGAGTTTAGAAATAGAGGAGTCAAGTCGGGAAATTTTACATTCATTTACGGGGAAACAATTAAAAATTACCAACTAGGAACAGGGCTTTTCGTTCACAAACGTAATATCAGCAATTACATGGGTTGAATTTGTTAGTGATAGATTTTCTTTTACTTCTCTTACGGGTCGGTGGTGTAATATTATTGTTTTAAAAGCACATGCCCCAAAAGAAAATAAGGATGGCGATTTAAAAAATACAGTTTTTATGAAAGAATATAACGGGTATTTGATCATCTCCTGCATTACCATATGAAAATTCTGTTAGGCGGTTTCAATGCGAAGGTCGGACGAGAGGGTATTTTCAAACCGATTATAGGGAATAAATGTTTACATAAGGAAGGTTGTGACAACGGCTTTAGACTCGTGAGCTGTACAACATCCAGAAACCTTATCGTGAAGATTACAAAATTCCAACATCGCGACATTCATAAATATACTTGGACTTCATCAGATGGAAAAACACATAATCAAACTTATCATATTTTAGTAGACAGAAGAAAACAGTCTAGCACAACTGATGTTCGGTCGTTCAGAAGAGTTGATTGTGATAGTAAGAGGGAGAGTACCGTTGAATAAAGGAAATATTCATTATCTGAAATTAAATATTAAAAATTAGGGGAGAGTCAGGTGAGAGGGGAACCAGATTGAAGTGTCGAGTAGATTCTCAGTTTTAGAAGGTTCGGAGTGCACTAGTGTTCAGGATACTTGGTTGAAATTAGAGATAGCATTAAAATTTCAGCAAAACAAATATTCGGGCACGCAGAAATACATGTTGTAGGAACAAACATGGTTCAACCAGGAATGCACTAAAGTAGCAGAGAAGAGAAAACAGAAAAAAACAACAGCGTTGGCTACAAAATCCGAACGAAATAACTACATAAAATTTCATTCTCATCTGGCAGAAAACTTCCAAAACTTTTAGAATAATGAAACGCGACGTTTGAAAGTTAAGATTAATTAACTTGAAGATAATAGTGAAAACAAAAACATTCGGGACATATATAAATGCATCAACGAACTTAAGAAAGGCTACCAACCTCGTGCTTATATATTAAAGAAATCTGACGGTACAGTTCTCACTGACACGGATAGCATCTTAAATAGATGGAAACATTTCTTTGACAATTTGCTTAACACATAGCCAAAAACTAATGCGCGTGGAGAAAGTGAAATGCATACAGCATAACCGTATATTGCAGAACCGAACCAGACAGAAATAGAAATCGCTATTTAAAAAAAATAAAGAAACACACATCTCCGGGTGTAGATGAAATTCCGGTTGAGTTAATTTTAGCGGGAGGTGAAAAATTGTGGAACAAGATACACAAACTCATTCTCCTTATCTGGAACAAGGAGGAATCACCACAAGAGTGAAAAGAATCAATCATTGTTCCAGTTCAGAAGAAAAGCAACAAAACAGATTTAATACTTATTGATGCATTTCTCTTCTCTCAACATCCAATAAATTCTCTTAAACATTCTATTAGCAAGATTGACTCCATACAGAGATGAAATTATTGGAGATTATCAGAGCGGATGTAGGTAAAATCGATAAACTATCGACCAGATATTTACCATTCGACTAATACTTGAAAAGAAATGAGAATACAATATCCTGGCACATCAATTATTGACTTTAGACTCGGGTTGGAGGAAAACATTGTACAACATGCTTACAGAATTTGCAACATCGAAAAAGGTAGATTAATTAGAATATGTTTAAATGAATCCCAAAGTAAGGTTCGAGTAGAGAAATTCTTGTTCACGAGCTTTCACGTTAAGAATGGCCTGAAACAAGGAGATGCGTTGTCGTCATTATTATTTAACTTTGTTCTGGAGAACATTCTAATGAAAATCATAGACAGCAATCAGGTGTTAGAGAGCTGAATTGTATTTGCCAGGTTATGGCGTATGCTGATGATGTAAATTTAATAGGGAATGATAGAAGAATAGAAAGGAATACAGAAATCTTAATTAACGCTTGCAGGGATATAGGCTTAAAAGTAAATGCAGAAAAACTAAATAAATGGAAGTTTGTTGGGCTACTGCATTTCGTGGATATGTCAAAATACCAAATATTATTTTCTTTCGACAAAGTGGATACATTCAAATATCTAGGGTCATTATTAACAGACCAAATCCATAATCACTAAAACATTTAATGTCAACAGGAAGCAGGGATTCCGGGTTATTATTCAGTTTTTTTGTCGCTAATTCTGTTGAGGACTTTGTAGCTCAAAATATAAAACGATAATCATGCCTGTTGTGCTGTATGGTTACGAAACATGGTCACTGACTCTGAGGGAAAATCGTAGACTGAAAGTATTTGAAAACAAGATTCTTAAACCAATATTCGAACCCCAAGAGGAACGGGAATGGGGAAAGGCGGAAACTTCATAAGGAGGAACTGCATAATTTTATACCGTTTACCAAACATTGTTAGGGTCATCAAGACTAGGAATTTCAAATGGGCAGGTCATGTAGCCAGAATGGAAGAAATTAGAAACGCTTTCAAAGTTGTAATTGGAAATCCAAATAGGAAAACGATCAATAGGACCACTGAGACGCAGATGGAAGGACAATATTAAAATGGTTCTCCCAGAGATTGAAATATAAAGTAGAAACTGGGTTGAGTTGGCTAAGGACAGAAATCAATCGAGAGCTTTTACAAACGCGGCACTGAACCTCCTGCGTCCATAGGCCATAGAGCTATATTAAATTGTTGATACATTTAGCTTCTTTTTATTTGACAGATGTTATTACAGGAACTATATATACGTATATATATTCGTTTGTATGGGCGCCCTTTTAGTAGACTTGTCCACCGCCCTCATTAGTATCCCAGCACGGCCCTGGGCCCACCAAACACCTTTTTTATTTTTTTTAAAGGAAAATACGAAATATATAGTACCTCATTTTACGTCCACAATACCTGTATACAGTTTCATTCACTTTGGTTAATTTCTTGCCTTTCGGTCGTCAACTTTCAAAAGTTTGTGTGGGGGCTTTTGCCCCCTAAAACCGTTTTTCCTCAGAAAATAAAAAACGTATTCGTTTATTTTTTGTGTATTCTCACCACGCAAAGTTTCGTTGCAATTCTTCATGTCTTTTTGGCACTTTTGATACATTGTTATTATCACTTTTCATATTTCATGATCAATGGTTTGGATTGGTCCGTACCGCACTCAAGCGTTTTTTTTTTTTCAGAAAAATACGAAATACAAATTCCCTCACTTTACGTCTATAATATCTGTGCACAATTTTATTCACTTTGGTGTGCTTCATATTGTCTTTCGGTCGTCAATTTTCAAAATTTTGTTTGGGGGCTTTTGCCCCCCTAAAACCGTTTACTTCGGAAAATAAGAAAACGTATTCCTTTATTTTGGTTATTGTCCCTACACGAAGTTTCGTTGCATTTCTTCATGTCCTGCACACGTCTGACATACCACGGTTATTAGTAATTTTGATATTTCATGATCAAAGGGTCCGTGCCCCATCTAACCATTTTTTTAAGAAAAATACGAAACACATATTTCCTCATTTTACGTCTACAATATCTCTGCACAATTTCGTTCACTTCGGTCAACTTCTTTTTGCCTTTCGAACATCAACTTCCAAAACTTTTTATGTGGGCTTTTGCCCCACAAAACTGTTTTTCTGCAGAAAATTAAAAAAAAAAACACGCATTCGTTTGTTTTATTTGTAGTATCTACCTGCAAAATATTATCAAAATCGGAGTGTTACAATTGGGAAGTGTTATTTGTTAATTTAGTCCTGACTGGCAGGAATCAGCAGTAAGATTAAATGTATAGTAAAGGCTGAAATATTGGAAATCACCGCCATCCAGCCAAGAGTCGGGTCCAGTGCAAGAGCTAGTGTACTTTGCTAGATTAGTCTCACAACTATTGCCTTAATGTTTGCTTTGGGAAAGAATGTGCATTGCCGGCCATGCATATGCTGCTTTTGTCATAGGTGTCCAAACTAGCGAGTCCGACATTCGTGAGCTCGATATTTGCGCTCAACCATGCTCCGGCTGAATAATTGAGCACGAGCCTAAGAGAACACGAGCCTCAATGAAATAAGTAAGCGCGAGTCGACTGAGCTTGATCCTAGTCGAGAGAAATGAATGCGAGACTGAATAAGCGCCAGCCCAGTTGTGAGAAATGATCGCGAGCCTAACTGAGGCCGAGATCAGTTGAGAGAAGTGAGCGAGAGTCCGAGTGAACGCGACCCCATTTAGGATTTGTGAGAGCGAGCCCATTCGAGAGAATTGAGTGCGAGCCCAGTTTCTGGAAGTGATCGGGAGCCCGAGTGACCTCGAACTAAGCTGAGAGAAGTGATCCCGAGTGCGAGCCCAGTTGATGGAAGTTAGCGTGAGCTTGAGTGAGTGCGAGGTCAGTTGAGAGAAGTGAAAGCGAGTCCGAGTGAACGCGATCCCAGTTACGATTATTGAGCGCGAGCCCACTCGAGAGAATTGAGTGCGAGCTCGTGTTAGTGCGAGCTCGAGCAATGTTGATGGAAGTGAGCTCGAGCTCGAGTGAGTGCGAGGTCAGTCGAGAGAAGTGAGCGCGATCCCCTTTGAGGTAAGTGATCACGAGCCCGATTGAGCTCACTTGAAAGGAATGAGCTGGACCGCGACCGAGCTTAGTGTAAAATGTTCATCTATGGTCCATGGCAAAAAGTCCATGTGCTGTTTTCGTTCACGCGGTATTTGCATGCGCTGTTTCTGTCCTTGAGTGGTTTTTGTTCATGCGCTGTTCGCCGCGCGGTATTTGAATGCGCTGTTTTTGTCCTTATATCTATTTAACTAGGAAGAGTGTTTGTCAATTATGCAACCTCAAACACAGTAAAGACATTTGGGTTGTCAAACTTGTGGGACTTCTGTAATTGTTCATAGCTCATCTTTCCTAAAAATGTGTATAAATATTTCAGTCTGTGGCAATGGTTCTCAACCTAATTCATATCTTGATCCATTCGTGTTAGTGCAAGCTCGAGTGACTACGAGTCCAGTCGAGAGATGTGAGTGCGAGCCCAAGTCACCGCGAACGCGAGTGATTGTGGAAACAGTTGAAGGAAGTGGTCGGAAGCGCGAGACCAATTGAGGTAAGCGATCGCGAGCCCAGTTCAAAGAAGTGCACAGAAATGTTTGAAACAATAAATAAATAAATAAACAAAAATATGGCTAAAGTGCATATGTCAAATTCATATGGGGATGCTTCTAACATCAGGGGCGTTTCAGGAATACCTCTACGGGGAGACAAGTTAAAAATTTTAAATCTAAACCTTGATGTATTTTACCCCCATTGAAACTATCGCTAAATTTTGAACAACTTTGAGAGAAAACACTTTTTCATATCTCTTACCATTTGGGAGTTACACGAGCACACTAATACTTCAATGCGAGGATTTCCGCATGCTGGAACTTATAGTGGATAGCAAATAATTGTTTGAAACTAAAGCGAAGTACGAAAATGAACATAAGGAAACAAACAGTGCAATTTTCGGAAACAGTGGTGTCTCGGGAATATCTCTATTGGGGAGCGGCCAACTTCAAAATGTGAAATAGAAACAGGTGTCGATTTTGCTTGCGCTGAAAGAAGCACTAAATATATTGGACTAGTTCATGACGGTTGGTATTGTATTGCTGCTACAGAAGCTGAGTTGTTGGGAGAAAAAAATGAGATACGATTTACGATGCTAGATTGGAGTGATTTTTTTTTTACTTCATTTTGCAAAATATCTTGAGAAACAAACATTGGACGAAACAATGTACGAAATAAAAAGTTAATAGTTTGAAGGGAGAAATTTACGAATACTAAAATCACCCTCTGCTTCCCCACTTAGGGGTGGGGCGATGAAACTGAAAACTGATATGGAAAGCCCGTAATTTGAATTGAAGATTCGGGTTCTAGGGAAAAATTTTATTTGAAACTTTATTTGAAGTCTGATAGGTGATGGTGTAATCAGTTAAGTATAGGCTCACTAAGGTATCTTCAATTAGGTTGATTAATAGGAGTTTAATGTCTTTCTCAGCCCCGAAGCTACATAAAATGCAAACATACCATTTAAGGTGGAATTTGAACTACTGTAAAGGGTTCAAAAGTCAATATTCTCCCACCGGAAATCGAATATTTGATATATAGACGTTACCTTATTTGTTAGTTGAAAATTTTATTTGAAATTAGTTTATAATATGAAAAAGCAACGTAATACATGTTGTACTGTAATGTAAGTCAAACATCATAACACTATCATTTTTAGCCCTTTATTCCCTTAAGAAATTAAAGTTGACCTAAGAAGTTGGCACTGTTGTAAAATTGTGCCTCAGAAGACGGCAAACACGATGAAATAGACGGTTTTAAATGCATTTGACCCATAGCGGCTGAGAGCATTTTCTCCATTGTTTAGTCAACTTCCAGCAATGAAACAGTTCTTCGCTGCCGATTGAAGTATAAAATAACTAGCAGTTAAAGCCTGTCACTAGGAAAAAGACGTTATTTTCTATTGAAAGTGATAATCAAGAAACTATTGCCATAACATATACTCCCTCTTGGATATTTTTAGAAAATCCTTTTTCTCTATCCGGAAGCGAAATAACCCATAGGACGAAAGAATGAATATGAATATCAAACTCCTTCTTGTTTGTTTAGTAAAATTAATTGGCTACACAAATCTTTCGACAAAGGCTTTTGAGTCCCGCTATTTTAATGGTTTGGATATGTTTGACAAGCTTTAGAAAGTGTATGATGTTAATTTTGACATGTAAAAGTAGGTCTGAGTGTTTTCCTGGAAAGTGGAATGACATTAGATGATGATGTGATTGACCTTTGGTGTGTCCACGCAAGAGCATGACCCCAATGGCACCTATGGATATCCTATAGCCCCTGAAGAGTGTCCCTGTGTAGGGACCATGGTTCCGGGTTTCCAGGGACCTCTTGTCATAGCTCCCAATGTATTTTAAATTGGACCATTTGCTTTTGCAAATTCAGAACACTTTTATTTGTTTTTCTAGTATTATTTACAACACTAGTCGCTCTTAAAGAATTTCTATGGAAGGGAGACCCTAAGAGGAATCGAACCCGGAGCTTCCACGCCAAAGGCGTGCACACCAATAATTTAATCAGCTCGTAATCTTTAACAGACTGCTTCCATATGAAGCTGAGAGAAATTATATTCCGAAAATATTTAATGTGTGAGTGTACTAAAAATGGAGATTGAACCCGGGATCCCCTATGTGAAAACCCTGAAATTACTTGCTGTTAATGTATTTTATTCTTTCGCGTATTATTTACAATAATACTCCGTGTTAGAAATAGAAAGCTGGATTAGAAGGAGGATTATTGTGCATTTTTTCGTCTGAAAGACGTTGGGATTTTGTGAGGAGTGGAGGAACATTTCATTATTCTATCGTGTTATATATTTTAAATTGGGTCATTTGCTTTTTGCAATTTGTATTTTGAGGGATCGTATCTTTTATTCTCTCGTAATTTAGTCGATGAACAATCTTTGATTGTGATTATGTTAAAAGCTCGCTGGTAAATTTATGTGTAATTGTTTTAAAAAATAGTTGTAAACAGAACGGGAATTGAACCCGGCACTACCAGGATAATCATGTCAACACGAAGTGTTTAACCATGGAGGCGTAGTAGATTGGTAGGGAAGGAGTAGAGGATTGGTATAATTAAAATCTTTATTTATTCATTCATTACTTTGATATATATAACATATTCGAACATTGTGTGAGCGTAGTAACATGCTTCATGCTGGTACATACGAGGGTCGCTACGAAAGTTTTGATATGTGAAATAACTTACATACTTAAAATTAATTTAACACTTAAATTTTCTCAAACTATTCACCATTACACTGTACACACTTTTGCATCCTCGAAAACCACTTTTGGAAGCAGTGTTGCCAGTCTTTTCTTCAAGTGTTGAAAGTTCATTCTCGTAAGCCACTACAGCTTCTTCAGGCCTGCAAAATCTCTTCACACGCATGCGATCTTTGATCCTGGGGAACAGAAAAAATCACACGGGGCCAGGTCAGGGCTATACGGCGGATGAGTTAGTTTGACGTCCGTAGATTCTAAAAACTGAATTGTGATGTTGGCCGAGTGTGCAAACGCGTTGTCATGATGAAGCAGGATTCCATGTAATCCAGTTCTTGGACGACGTTCTCGAAGCTTCTGGAACACTTTTGTTAGGCAAACAGTGATGTACCACTGAGCAGTAACAGTCCTTTGTTCTTCAAGTGAAACAGCTGCAACATGGCTAGATTTGGAGAAGAAAGTTGCAACCATCTTCTTCTCCATTTTCGCGGTCGCTTCACTTTCGTGGGTGGATTTTCGTCTGGAAGACCCAAACTGTAGACTGGCGTTTATTTTCAGGGTCAAATTGATAGATCCAAGTCTCATCACCAGTAACAATGTCAGAGACGCGTCGAGAATTGCCATCATCAAATCTTGCAAGCATTTCTTCACACCATTCCACACGCACGCGCTACTGCTGTTCAGTCAAAGTGTGAGGCACCCAACGAGATGAAACCTTCCTGAGCCGAAGATCATCATGAAGAATTTTTGTTACTGCTGGCGATCCAATGTTCACTGTCCTTGAAAGTTGTTCGAGGATTTTCTCGAATCATTTGTTCCACAGCGGCAATGTTTTCATCTGACACAGCTGTTGCAGGACGTCCATCTCTCTCTTCATCTTTAAGCGATGTCCGGCTTCTTCTGAATTCACCAAACCACCGAAAAACTGTAACACGGGAAGGAGCAAGGTCCCAAAATGCCCCCTGCAAATGGTCAAGGCTTTGTGTCTCGTTCAAACCACTTTTGAAATCGTAAAGGATCATTGCCCGAAAATGTTACCTTTCGAGCTTCATTCTAGACAGCCGAATACTGCTCACATCAACAAACAAGTGAAGACCATACGGCCACGCCGATAAGCGAGGCGAGTTGAAATTTGCTTCGCTTCTTCGCTCTGGATACCACTACCGAACACAATTGTTGGAATTCAAATACTGTGCCACAACAATGTATATCTCAAAACTTTCGTAGTGACCCTCGTATATAGAGGTTGGTCATCACATGTCTTTTGTTGATGATGTTTGGACACTAACAGAGGTTTTCGCTGGCTTTTGGAACACGGATGTATGAGCGGAAGTGAAAGTTGCTGATGTAGGATGTTGACCTTAGTGCTACGTGACATCACAGAATACTACCGACGCATTACCGAACAACTTTGGCGCCGCGGTGAGTAGACATCAGAGAAACCCGCCAACTAATAGAAAACAACTTTGATGACGCGGTGGGTAGACATTATAGAATGTCGTTGACTAATAGAAAAGAAGTTCGGTGGGGTAGGTTTGAGAAAATATTGGCGAAGAATAAAATCAAATTTTACATCACAGAATACCGACAATGTAGTAGCAAAGAACTTTGACATCACGATGAGTACACATTAAAGAATACATGCGGGAATAAAAATAAAAAATGTTTAACATCACAGAATACCAATAGATATTAGAGAATAATGACCTGGAATAGTAAAAATGTGTTTTATATTGTAAAATAACTTATTTGTACTTGAACAACATTAATGTTGGACATAGATTTCCTGTTTGAAAATATGTAAACCATTTATTTGCAAAGGGATGACATTCAAATGATGAGGTGAATAACATTATTGATGAAATGCTGTTGCAAGTAGATGTGAATGAACGGTATGATTACATGAATTGCATTAATGATGAAACATGAATTTCTTTCTGAGAAGATGTGAATGACCAGAACATGATGCTATATTGTTGTTGTTTTAAGAGATCACGTGAATAACATATGCTAGCATGATTTTCCTTATGCCGTATATTTATGAAATTTGGGAAATTGCAAGTTGGCTGTTTTGAGAAATATTTTAAATGTAGTAATAAAGAACCGTTTCAAAAATTCGATTTAAAGTATTACGTGCTATGACGTTGTTGGTAAAATTTTCTTTATATATTGCGTTTTGAAGAGAAGATGAGCATAAAATCGTCATGGAGTCCTTCGACACTCAGGCACAACGAGAAATTGAGCTTTGCAATGAGGTAGATTGGGATTCACCGTTTGATGTTATTGAAGCTCTCAAGAAAAGCTAACCTTTTCAGAGGATTCTCCTCAATCTCCAGATATCATTATAGAGGAGGAAATTATTGATCTAAGGAATGACCCGGTTTCATTCCTACGTCTCAGTAGGATATCGATCATTATTAGCAGTAGATTCAACATTACTAGTATCATCCTGAAATGGCTCGACACAGGCTTTATTTGGTGCATCATCAGCAGTAGAAAAATCATCAAATGGTCCAGCATTTTTGGTTACAACTAGTTACAACTAGTAACAGCAGCACAGGCTTCACATGGTCCAGCATCGGCATCAACACCACCATTAGCTGTAAAAATTCCATCATTGAAATGGACCTTACCGAAAAGATCAGCATCTCTAGACCTATTCTATGAAGGGGAGGAAGAAGAAATTCTTCGCTTATTTGAGGAATTGGATGAATGTAAGACAAATTCACCAGAAGCAAGTGTTTCACCACTGGATTTTGTATATTCATCGTAAAAATATCCACTAGATTTATCAGTGCGGCGCAAAGAAGAAAAAAGTGTGAGTGTGATTGTTCATTGGGGTTTGTAGATGAAAATTGTATTAAAATGTGTGTTAAGGAGTGGAATCCGAATAATGATTTATTATGTGAGGGGTGTGTTTATAGCACCACACGACAAATATTGCACCGCTGTTTTTACGTTGAGAAATTAGAAACTGAGACATGGTGCATTATAGTGAAAGACAGTGTGAGAAACCAGTGTACGAAACATATGTAAAATGTCATTTTAATAAGAAAAATCAGGACATTTTTAACATTGAATATTATAATTTATTAAGAAACCCCGATTATTTAAAAGACTTAGTTGACATTCTATTTGCAAGGGATAAAACATTGATGTGTAATTTTTCGATTTCATGTGTAGCTTATGTTTTGTTTTTGATTGATCTACTTGAATAAATATATACAAATTTTATTTTTGATTTTTATTTAATAAAAAAACTTTTCTTTAATAAATGGTAATATTGGTATTTTACAATTTAATTGGTACGCTTTTTATGGCAGTCCAAAAGTACACTTACAGTGTGAGCCAATAAATATAGCGTTTCGTTCTTTAAAAAAAATGATATTTGATTAATGTTTTTACTATTACTACTTTGAACTATTTCAAAGTTTGATATGTCTTGAAAAATGTTACTACTACTATTACCACTTTGAAATATTTGAAAATGACGTTTTTTGCAGAACTGAATGAATAAATAAAACACAACAAAGTTCTTACGGAATTAAATGAATAAAATTAAAAAAATATTTGACGGATCACACTACGAGAGTTCTGTTAGGAAAGTCGTTTCTCATATACACAGACACAAGTTAAAGTTTTGTTCCAAGAAGTAATGTTTTCAAGTACGATAATGTATACATAAAAAAATAATAAAACAAGAAATATATAAACTGATAAAAATTTTATTTACAAATTTCAATATTATACTCCTTTAAATATTGTTTAATAAAATTAATATTTATAATATTATATGTAAAATTACATGTTGGCCAGTTTAATGCCAAAAGACTTTTACCTCTTTTTATCGCTAACTTACACACATTGTTTCTAATTGATTTACAGAAGTTTTTATTTTCCATTATTATTATTATTATTATTTACAACTTTTAAAAATGCATATTATATTGTAAATCCTTTTGCAAGAATAACTCAGTAATTAACTGAATATTCTCTCTGCTTAACAATATGTTATATAATGCATATGTAAATGTCCAATTATCAATTTCAATATCACAATGTACTCTTGCAAATTCTTCATATAAGTCATCAAAAGTTTGCACATTAGACAAAACACACCGCGTGTTATAGCATACCATATCATAGTCTAAAGGAATGCATTCATGATCATCTAAAATACTACAATTTGTAAAACAACCGTGACATAAAACTTTACGTTGTGGTTTCCATCGGGCAATACATAGTAACACACATTGTTCATCCAGTGAAAAAGAATTGCACTGATATTCGCAATCATCATATGTATTAACGGAAACACACTGATACACTGAGGATTGTTGAAACACATTTTTATTCTGTTCAAGATACGTTTCATTTAAATCAGAATCAGAAATATGATAATCATTAAATGTAATTTCTTGATATGTATAGTTAAATTTGTCTATAAGATATGGTATGATATTTACATCTATATATTTTACATACCGGTACGTTTTCATATACTGTTTTAATATTTGCTCTCTTGTTGATTTTCTAATTAGGAAATTCCACACAGTAGTATTTAATTCTTCATCATTTTCAGTTATACATTTGTGAACACTTTCGTTTTCATTACGAATGGCACATTCTTCACAAAGTAGAGGTTCAGTAAGTTACACAAACATCACTTATTTCATTAGGGGTACATTCACACTTTAGTTCATTGAATATTAAAATCTCATTAGAAATTCTATTTTGAAATACTACCTCCTCTTCAAAAGCTATTTCATATGAATATCTGAAACTTCGTCTAAACACTGCATCCCGCATTAATTCTTGTGTAGTATATATAATTTTACATGTTTCATCTTCAGGAATATCAGGATCATTTGGATGTACAAGAATAATTTCCTTTCGTTTTTCAAGTTCAAAACGTTTTTCACGTGGTGAAATATACTTGGAGATTACACACTTACTTTGAGATAAGGAAATATTGGTTTGAACCTCACCTTTCCTTTGCTTATTATGAAAAGATGAAAATGTTTTTATATGTAAAGCAGTATTTATTTTTTGTTTTGCACCCGCTGAAACACCTGGCTTTTGATTGTACATCTTAACAGTGCACAAAACACTTTATAGCAGTACCACAACCACCCTCATGATTTATAGTCAGAAAACTTGCGCAGAAGATTGCGCGTTATGACATTTATTGCAGCACGGACGTCACTTGTTTTTTCATTGATTATGATAACTTAAGAAACATATTAACTTTATGAGGATTTTATGTAAGGAAATAGGCATTTTATATAGATGTAATAAATTACTATTTACATCTTATGAATATTTAGAAAAACAATAGTTATACATAATTTATGGAAAACACTTTAGTACTTTACTAAGATATACATGTAACAGTAGAGTTGTATTTGTGTTATACAGTGGACGCACTAAGCAATTGCAGAAAATGCAATGTTTTAATATACACGTAGTGTACTCCTGAACTGCACAGAGCACTAAACACTGGATATAGAATACTGCAAATTATTGAGATCGAAGTACTTGGTTCTGAAGAGTGAAAATTCACATAGTCTTTTCCACAACTATGTGAATTCTTTCCTAAAATTGAAACAGGAGGCGTTTGGTTTTCCTCATTCATGATTCATTGAAGAAGAGAAAATCAAATATACTGAGAAATATTATGACCAGGAAGGCATATAGCTAAACGAAAACCCATGGCTTAAGATACATAGCCAAACTATTCGTAAATTTGCTCTACGACAAATGGAGACAAAAGAACGGAAAATCGTTAATTGTTTGACACACCAGAAAAGCTTTACACCTATTTATAGGTATTGTAATACGAACTACATAAGGTGCTAGTTATTGGGGAAAAAAATATTGTTACATACAAAAACGTTGGTAATTTTATTATTTTCAGAACCACAGCTCTTTTTATGCGAAACGAAATAATAATAATAAAGACTTGAGCAATGCTTGTACTTTATGACCAAAAGAATGGTCTATTGCGAGACGAACATTTTCATGTATGTACAACGCTGTGATAAATCTCCACTTACATTAGTCCCCTTACTTAGGTGATCTAACAGATGAAGTTCCAGATGGGTGGGAAGTTTACAACATTTGTGAGATTAATGATAAAAAATTATAGCTCTCGCATAAAAGAAATTGGTACTGGAAAACTAGATTATGTATAAAAGATACAGAACATCACTTTGGATTATAAAACACACGAAGAAATGAATTGTACGTAAGATTGAATTTATCATTGTGTCCAGACCCGAGAGAAAAAGACACATTGACAAGTTAATAACAAAACAAGTAAAGGTGTAATAAAGTTTAAGCACATGATATCTTTACTTAAGTCATTTCAATTATAAGATGAGATCCTAGCGAAAGTACTAGGTGCACTTAGCATGAGCATGTTTTGAGAGTTTCCTGCAAGTTTCTAAGATAATGGTTAGCACATTTAATTTCAAATAGTAGATACAAGATTCTGAAAATATGTATATTATGCGAACAGCTAAAACTCATATAATGTGAACAGCTAAAACTCATATTATGCGAACTTTTAAAACCCAATACATTAAATGGTGAACACTTATGTTTGTATAACTATTGAAATCACTGCCTTAACGATAAACAAACCAGTATATATGACATAACACCCAAAGAAAATATTGAAACCTGAGGTCCTATTCTTGTGTGAGAAAACAGCATCAATTGAAATGAAAATATTTTATTTAAAGGACCCATTATATTAACCTTTTTTAAAGGAAAATGTAAGAATCAAACTGAAGACCTTCTTCAGAACAGTAGAAAACATAATTAATAGTAATCTTTAAAGTACACATTGTAAATCCTCGCAAAGAAAGAGGACCAACATGTGCTACTAGTAAGTAGATTGATCTTACTATTTATTGACAACAGAGTACCATTCCACTAAACAACGTCGTATATTGCCTTCCCAAGATGGCAAGGGCCAATCATCAATATGAACAATTGTACAAATTGAAAAAATAAGCCTGAACGACTATTCAGACAAACGGAAAAAATAAGCACTGACGCAGATGTAAGCATCTAAGAGCAATACGGTTGCACTATTAATGACGTGTAATATTATAATATGAGTACCAAATCATCATATACGAACAAAATATACTGAACCGTGAGTAAAAAAACAAATCCTTATTCTATATGAGAATCCTTACTACAAATTAATTAAGGGCATCTTAACTCTGATGTGTAAACAGAGCTAATGTAAGGATTGTAAGATGGTCACTAAAATACTTGGAATAGGGTTAACAAGATAATCATAATCTTGTCCTTTAATTTTTATTACAAACATATTTGATGACAATGTTATTATTATTAATACTATTTATTCTCCGCCTCCTTAAAATATATATACACACTTATTTCTGTTTCACTATCATAACTTTTTATCAAAATAAAAAATTTGTGCTTTGATCGTATTTAAAAAACTGCATTGGAAGTCTCTATCTTCTATATGTACAATATTTACGCAGCTTCCTCCTTACTAAGACCTGTCCAATATTTTTACAGTGTACACTAATCATTTTACGCACCCCACTATTTAGAAGAAGATTTGTTTAATATTATTGCATTGCACTGCACTGCGCACTAAACTTTTTTAAACAGTTATAACAGTAAAAATCACTTGTTACCAGTTTTACAATGTCAAACACTATAAACATTGAAACATAGTTCTATCAATGGTAGATTTTTTCAATGGTAAAAACACTACATACTTTTAATCACTTTGAGTTTTAATTAGATACAATAGTTTCAAGTAGAAACCTTTTAAAATCCTTTTCTAAGAATATTTTTATCAGTTCCTTAATAAAATCGTCATTTTCAATCGTCTATTCATAAATATTGAAAAATTGTTGTAGCTTCTTAAATGTCTTACCGTGTGTTTTCTGAAACTTACAAAGTTTCATCCTGAATTTGATTATTCTTGATAATACTTATTACATTTGTTTTTTTAATTATCTCTATGGATTCATCATACATTCATGGTTGATAGATTGCTTGTATCCCTTTGAACAACCAGTGCATAGTAACAAACTTCTTTTAGGTTGCCACAAATGGAATGTCTTTATTAAACACTGAATGCTTATTTCATTTTCATTACAATGGCAAATGAACACTGTTTGATTGGACACCTTTTGCTAATACGTACAGAAAAAGCAGACGTAGAAGCAAAACAGTTTTTAATGCTGAATTTTTCCTTTTCTTTTTATTTTTTATTTAGATGTGTATACACGAAGAAATTTCATTAAACAGTAAAATTAGAAACGAGAAATGACTAGAACACACACACTTTCCTCTTTTTAACGAGGGAATTTATATACTTTTTTCCTGACCTCATTACAGCATTGAGCAAGTTTTAGCGGCGCGCTTATATTAAACGAACACTTAAAAACAGGTTTTTCCTGTAACCAATAGATTTCTTTATTTTATGCTCGGTTTTAAAATGTAATCAAATGTTTTGTTTATTAATTTACTTTTTTCTAAAATCTGCCCCCACTAATCATTAAAAAATGCAATTCAAGTACTTGATCATTTGTATTACAGAACTACGAGAAAGTTATACCAGTTTGCCAACCTCATAGGATAGGTATAATTCAAGATTTAGTTTTCTTTTTCTTTTTAAGGTGACACTACTACAAATAAAATTGGTAACATTGTAGCTTTTTAAGAAAATGACTAATGGAAACTGAAAACTGTTAGCAAGAAATCTTTTTTTTTAAATAAGCAGACTTAAATTACAAGAGTTTTTTAATCACTAATGACTTTGCCAGTTGTGAAAAAAAAATTATGGTTTGTTGATTTTCACCAAATCTTTCTTATAACAAGAATAACTAAATCTATGGTTCCTGGAAGTTCATTGCCGCGTTCACAGAAGATTTACAATGACTTCTATCCTTACCCAAGTGGATTCAATTTCTACTCTGGATTCCTATTTCTACGAGATCCATCTTAATACGAGGGTTGGAACTTAAATAGTAGCAACACTGCTGTGGAGACACTATGCAATGAAATGTACTAGTGGCGCTGATAGCGCACGTTGTTGACATACCTACCTAACCTCCGAGAAATAGACTCGCCCGTCGCACGTCACTGGCAGGCGCACAAGCGAGGGAAGCACAGTCACTTGTGAGCGAGCGGTCTAACTTAAAGGTGACATTATGTTTTCGAAACAGGAACAACAGACTTGGATCAAGATTGAATGTCCCAGAGGTCGTACAGCACGACAGTGTCATCAAGGACTTCAAGAGGCGTGTGGGGAATCGGCATTGCCGTACAGAACAGTGACACGGTGGATAAAAGCCTTCAACGAAGGTCGGCAAACTGTGGCAGACATGCATCGGGCAGGTCGTTTTAGCGTCTCTGAAGAAGAAGTGCAAGCTGTTGCCGCGTTGGTGGACAGTGATCGACGCCTGACGATTCGTGAGCTCGCCCTTAGCGCATACGACTGTGCTTCGCATCCTGAAGGAACGCCTGGGCATGCGCAAAATTGCATCACGATGGGTTCCTTTACGTTAGACCGCTCGCTTACAAGTGACTGTGCTTCCCTTGCTTATGCGCCCGCCGGTGACGTGCGACGGGCGAGTCTATTTGCTCGGAGGTCAGGTAGGTATGTCAACAACGTGCGCTATCAGCGCCACTAGTACATTTCATTGCATAGTGTCGCCACTATTTAAGTTTCAACCCTTGTATTGTCATCCCACCTGTTCCCTGGTCTTCCTAATGCTCCATTTTCCCTTTTACCAGTTAAAATTTTGGAAGTGTTCGTACTTTCTTCCATTCTGAATACATGATTTGACCATTTGAGTCTCTTAACTTGGAAATCCTAACGCTGTTTGGTAAACGATATAAATTATGCAGTTTCCACCATTCTCCCTGCATCCAACTTAGCATTTTGTTTTTTCTTCTTGTTTCAGAGTAAACATAGAGGACAACAACAACAGGAATGATTATCACTTTATATATTTTAAGCTTCAAATTATTGAAAATTTACGACATCATCATATTCCGAACTAAATAAAAACATGAATTTAGTGTTTTTAATCAACATTTAATTTTTGATAAACTTCGTAATTTTTCGTAACTATTCTTAAGTCTTCTTAACACTTATTCTCATACTTTTAATCATATTTAAGTTTTCTAATGGTCATTTTCTTACTTTCAGCATAGCTAACTCTTTTTAGTAATTATTTTCCTAGTTTTGACTATCACATATTTTAATAATAATGTTTACTGGTATATCTTAGTCGAACTTTATGGTTATACTGTATATGGTGATACCGCTCACAGATTCACACCAAGTATTCATGCCTTTGCTAAAACCATTTTTCAGGTTCAAATCATTTACAATTGATAAATTTTAAAACTTAAGGACGAAAGTACATTATAAAACTCTTACCTACTTGCTAGTATGTTTCTGTAGGACTGAAAAAAATAAAATTCCTTAAGGTGGCAGATTTACCCACTTTCTCCTATACATGGACCGTTTGGATTCCAAGTGGCGTAACTCCAAGATTAAAATTTTCCAAGAGTAAAATTTGAAGTTCCAGTTCCTATGAACCATTAAACATCTACAGAAGTGAATGAATGCATTGGTACAGTTTTTAATTTTTTGGAGTTAGGCCACTTGACATCCAAGCGGTCCACATACAGTAATGGAATAATTAAAAAGTAGACCTAATCAATAGTATATTAACAGTGGACTGTCCAGTTAATTAAGAGTATTATGTCATTTGCAGATGAGCCTGTTCCTTATGAATGCAAATACGCTGATTGTTCGTTTCTTCATGCCAACTCTTGTTACGAGCATGAGCTGATCGCTGAATGCTGTTGTGGTGCCCCAG